>NC_143488.1:79322720-79960103 GCF_027475165.1 Benincasa hispida
TTTCTTCCTTTTTGCCACAAAACCAATAATCACCCATTGAAGAGAAAATAGGAATTTATTATTCAAAATAATAAATAAATATGATAACTAGCTTATCATATCATATTTATATTAAATTATATGTTATATCAAATATAACGCATAACCTATAGTTTTAATATTGTACAATATACAATATAATCTATAGTTTCTTTTCTCTATTTTATTGAATTTAATATAAATCATATTTATATTAAATTTAACAACTATGAATCACATTTATAGAAAATATATTTGAATCCCATTCAAATATTTATTTCCTCCAAATAAACTATAATGTATCAAATACATTACAACAGCTATATCATATATAATTGAATCAATTTAATTATATCATATATAATTAAATTCCCTCTTATTAATTTGAACAATTCAAATTAACTCAAAAATTGATTCTCAACTAAATCTTTTTAAGCTACCAAGGGGATCTTATGGACCTGTAGCTTGAAGCTCCAACGGTATGTGAATAATTAATTATACTCTTTAATTACATTATCCACCATCCGTTAACTGTCGGCAGTCCACTAAAGACCGACAACTGCACTCTTCGCACTACAGATATATTTTTGTGTCCATTAGATATAACCAATCAACAGTACAATGACTCTTCACAAATTGGTTATAAGTACAACTAGGCCAAATTACCGTTTTGGTCCTGTACTTACATCTAACTCCTTAAGTACCACTGATCCCTCTAATGAACAATAGATCATAATCCTACTATGACTATGTAACACCCCAAATTTTTATTATTTATGTAATTTCAGTAATTTTTATTAATTTAGGGTATTTTTGGAATTTTTGGACTTAAGTGTAATTGAGGAAATTTAATTATTGACGTTGAAATTATTTAATTTGGAAATTAATGGATTGACGTTGAAATTATTTAATTTGGAAATTAATGGATTGACGTTGAAATTATTCAATTTGGAAATTAATGGAGGGAATTAATTTAATTTTGGAAGGAAGGGGTGTTTCAATTTAATGGTTTAATCGGAGGGAAGTTATGAAATTAGACTTTTAATGTCACACAAATTTAATTTGAAATTAATGTCAAGAATTAATTTCATTTTGGAAAGGGGTTATGTCATACAAATTTAATTTGAAATTAATGTCGAGAATTAATTTCATTGTGGAATGGGGTACGTTAAATTCTTTGTGAATTGAAAATTTTACGGGAGAAAAGGATTAAAAGTTGGAAGTAGGGTCTGATTGAAGGAAGAATTTGGAGATTGGAATATTGAGGGCGGTTGTTGCTCAGGCTTCGTTGGGGAATTGAATTCAAAGATTTATTATTAAAGACTGCCGCTTGGATCGATATCTGAATCTAGTATCGAGGTAAGTAATCTTACTACTGGAACTGCCCTAGTGTCAAACAATGATAATTATGATTTATTGAGGATATATTGATAGTTTGATGTTTATGTATGCCTTGCTGACATGAGGGTTTAAAAGACTAGTTACGCATAGAAATGTTTGAATATTAGTATGATTTGAGTATATTATTGTTATTAGAGATCCTGCTGAATCTGAGGATGATGAGATGCATATGTATGTTATAGGGCTATGATGAAGAAATTCATATGTGTGTTATAGAACCATGATGATGAGATGCATACGTATGTAATAGAGCTATGATGAAGAAATTTATATGTATGTTATAGAATTATGATGATGAGATGTATATGTATGTTATGAGACTAGGATGACAAGAGGTATATGTACATTGTAGAATCATGATGATGAGATCTATATGTATATTATAGAACCATGTTGTGATACTTGCAATGTTGAGATTGTGATAGTGTCCTCATTGATTAGTTAGATGCTCACCATATATTATGTTTCCTTTGGGATTCACCAGATATTGTGTTTCCTTCGGGATTCACCAGTTTGTGTTTCCTTCGAGATTCACCATATATTGTATTTCCTTTGGGATTCACCAGTTTGTGTTTCCTTCGGGATTCACTAGTTTGTATTTCCTTTGGGAATCACCAGATATTGTGTTTCCTTTGGGATTCACCAGTTTGTGTTTCCTTCGGGATTCACCAGTTTGTGTTTCCTTCGGGATTCACCAGTTTGTGTTTCCTTTGGGATTCACCAAATTGTGTTTCCTTCGGGATTCATCAGAGGTAGTGGGCGTATTTAGCTACAGTAGGGTAAAACTCAGTTTTCATGTATGTATGTGTCCCATGAGGACTAGGATAGTTTATATGTTCCACTAGAGATAGGCATCTAAAGAACATAGATGCCTAACTTGACCCCAGTAGTGGGGTTACTTACTGAGTATTTTATACTCATCCTTTCTCATGTTGTTGTTTCAGGTAGAGGTAGAGATGCACCGACGATTGACAAACGAAATTCGTGATCGAGCCACTAAGACCAGTTTTATGCTTCCGCTCATGATATTTAGATTTCTTTTCATGTTTTTTAACTTTTAGTTTTTATGTTTGAAACTTACTATTAAGATTTGTTTTCAAACCTATTTATTATCATTTATGATTTATGGCTACCCTATCGTCTATTTTTAATATTTGAATTTAATGAAGGTCTTTTGAATTTACCTTATTTATTTAGCATTTATTTCACTATAAAAGGGTGTCGTTTTAAGTTCCATGCATGCATGTGTTTAGTAACGGCCTAACTTGATTCCTAGGAAGTCGGGTCGTTACAGACTAAACCCCTCTTGGGCCAAGAGATAGTGTGGTGTCACATTGTTCAAGACCTAGAATCAGTCCTTAAGGGAGCAATTTATCTACTTACCCCTACTTTGAAAAAGGAGTGAATTCCACCTTGTGTAGTAATGTTTCCAACTCCACAATCAGACGAATCCCCAAAATGGTAGGCTTGTTGAGTGGGCGATCTGGCCACTCTCACCCATACAAATCAAAGGACTGCCTTCATAGGTAGGAGTTCACAACTCACTCAGGATTCAGGTCATGTTACCTATGGTCGTCATCGTGAAATGAAAGTCTCTATTATGAATGACATTATATAATGAGACTAAGCATTTCGTGGTCCGGTCTTATACAAACTCATCTGTATAGAATATCCCCACTCGCATGTCTAATACATGAATGATCAGGATCAGATCATTTGCAGCACTTTACAACAATTGTAATACCTACAAAGTAGGCCATACTCATAGTGTCACCAGGATAAGGTACCCAACCTTATCCATCTACTACAGACCATTTAGGTTATCACTTAAACATGATCCACTTGTATGTCTCTACATACATGTTTAAGTTACAACGATAACCTTAGATGTTAGTTTATTGATTTGTAGTTAATGCAACTAAAATATCACATATTTTATAGACAAAATGAATAAAAATATCATATATTATTAATCACATAAAAGTTTATTCATACAATATTTATAAACTATAGAACCCTATAATATTTAAGGTATCAACCCCAACAGAAAGTTTCGTGCTGCAAACTAGTCTTATTTAACTAAATAAGTTACAAATGAATTTAAGGATGAAGATTCATTAAGCATATTAATTTATGAGAGGTTATAGATGAATTTGAAGGATACCAGATATGAGGATTTCTATGAGCAGTGGAATGATCATTCCAAATTCCATTCGAAATTGAACACTAATAATTACAGTTAAGAAACGGAAACTTACAAGTCGTGCACAATACGAAATGACAACATGCTTAACAATGAGATCAAGGGATAAAGTATCATACCTTTGAAGAGCTGTGCTTCAAACCCCCTCGATCACGAATGCTCGTTCAGTCTCCAAGATAGCAACACACGAACGCTCGAACACCACGACTGCAACACAGCATAATCAATAGCAAACTCGAACTCAACGATCTCCAAGATCACGAACCCAACGAATAGCCTCAAAAACCTCGAACTCAGTCGAGTTGAGTGAGGACACAACCACAATGTATTCTCGGTGGACTTGGTTAGAGAAAGAGACCAGAGGAATAACAATCGTGTAAATGATTGAGCAAGTGGGAGATAAGAAGGGTCTATCGTATAGACAAATGCTCAATAGTTTAGAAGACGGCAGCCTATCGTATAAGTAATACCCTGCGATCGTTTATTTACGACCAGCTGAGTGAACTATCGTATAGTGTCACTCCACGATCATTTAGTCTCTCTTTCAGCTATCGTTTAGTGAAACAATTCCACTTGATAGCAAACCGTGAGTTCCTTTCCGATAATAGCAACTCTTCTAAATTTAGGAAAATATATTTTTTTTTAATCTCACGGTTACCATAAAACCACGAATAACCTCCCACTCAATTGGTTATTAAAGAAAAAGAGATAATTATCCAATAATTAATATTATTATAAATATATATGATAACCAACTTACCATATTATATTTATAACTTATAGTTTTAATATTTCATCTCATGAAACATATAAACCATAGCTCTTTTTCTATTTTATGGTATTTAATGTAATCACATTTACATTAATCCTCCACTTGATATATCTCATACATCAAACCGATTATATCATATATAATCAAATTTTCTCTTGTCAATTTGAACGTTTCAAATCAACACCAAAAACTAATTCTCAACTTGAATCCATTGAGCTACCAAGGGGACCTTATGAACCTGTAGCTTGAAACTCCAACGGTATGTGAATAACTAACTAAACTCTTTAGTTATGGTATCCACCATCCGTTAACTATCGGGCACTCCACTAAAGATCGACAGCTGTACTCTCCTTACTACAGATATATTTTGTATCCATATTAACCAATCAACAGTGCGATAACCCTTCACAAATCGCTCGTAAGTACAGCTGGACCAATAATCGTTATGCCCTTGTAGTTACATCTAACTTCTTAAGTACCATTGATCCTTTTAATGAATATAAGTCATAGTCCTACTATGACTGAGTTCTCTATTCCAAAGGGAAGCTGTGGCCACTATGTTCAAGACCGGGAATCAGCCCTTAAGGGAGCAATATATATACTTACCCCTGTCTCGGGGAAGGAGTGAATTTCATCTTGTGTAACTGAGTTCCAGCTCCTAAATCAGACAAGACCCAAAAAGGTAGGCATGTTGAGTTGGAAATTGGGCCACCCTCACCCATACTAATCAAAGGATTGTCCTCAAAGGAAAGAGTTCCCAAAATACTTAGGATTGAGGTCATGTCATCTATGGTCATTTAGGTGAGATACAAGTCTCCAGTATCAACGACATTATATACAGAGTCTAGTCATCTTGTGGTTCGGTCATATACAAACTCTTTGTATAGGACACCCCCGCTCGCATGTCTCCGCATGAATGGTCAGGATCTACCATCTGTAGTAGTTCACAACACTTGCAAACCTCTACAAAGTGGATCGTATCCGTAGTGTCACAAGGATCAGGTATCCCAGCTTAATCCTTATACTACAGACCTATTTAGGTTATCACTTAAGGCATGATCCACTTGTATATCTCATATACATGCTTAAGTTTATATACAACAACCACGGAGCTTTGTTTGTTGGATATGAGTAAATGCCAAAATGAAATAACTCTTATTTTATTCATAAAATATGTATATATATTACAAACAACGAGACTCCGGGAGAATTAGGACATTAATTCCAACAGAATTAATTTATGAGATTTGAAAAAAATTAAAAGATGAGAGTTAATTAAGTATGTTAATATAAGAGTTAATTTAGTAGAGTTTCACATAAATTAAGTATAGGATTTTAATTATTCCATATATATTTAATTAAGGTGTGAGTTATGTATTTAAATTTACCCATGACATTTCTACAAATAGGATTAATATTGACATTGTTGATGTATCCAAGTGTGTAGAGAAGAACACATAAAGAGAGTTCAATAAAAAATGTGAACCAAGTTTGAAGAGCCTTTCAATTAAAAGTGTTTTTTTGTCCTTTCAAATAATTGTTTGTTGGTTATTTATTTGTGAGTGTCCATCACACGCTTCCAACAAAGTGGTATCAGAGCTTGAGTTTGAAAAACAATAATTGTTTTGCAAATGGAAAATAACATTTTGGTTCCCTTCCAAGTGCCTCGACTTATGAAAGAAAATTATAGTAGTTGGTGTATTCGTATGAAAGCTCTACTTGGTTCACAAGATGTATGGAACATTGTCAATAATGGTTATGAAGAACCAGAAACTTGATGAAAATTGTTATAATTGGTCAATATAACTTTGATTTTGGCTTAATGAGACTATGATCGATCATTTTTAATCATCATTTCTATTAAGTAGGATAACATTCAAATGTATTTTCTAAATGTTCGTCTAAATGTCGATGCGATAGTATAAATTAGAAAAAGATTTTAAAAAAATAATATAAAGTTTAGGAATATTTTGAGGTGAAATGTTGTGTAGATAAAATTTTTTTGATAGTAAAAGAAACAAAACTCATATCAATTGAGGTAAAGTGATGTAAAAATTTAACGAAAGTGTTAAATGAGGTAAAAATAGATATAGGTTTTTTTATGTGACTTTTTCAAATTCAATTTCTTAGGCCTCGTTTGGTAATCAATTAGTTTTCTATTTTTGTTTTTGAAAATTAAGTCTATAAACATTACTTCTGCTTTCAAATTTCTTTCGTAGTTATCTACATTTTACCAATGGTTTAAAAAATTAAGGAAAAATTTGAAAACTAAAAAAAGTAGCTTTAAAAACTTGTTTTTGTTTTTGAAATTTGGTTATGAATTTAACCATTGTACTTGATGAAAATGCAAATCATGGTAAGAAATGGGAGGAAAATAGGCTTAATATTAAAAAAAAAAAAAAAAAAGTGAATACCAAAAGGGGCCTTGGGGAATGAAAGTTTTGGATTGAAAATAAAGTTGAAAATTGAAAAAAGTTGGAAACTAATAAATGTAGCACTTTGACAAAGCTTCATCCTTCATCGAAAATAACGTTGGCGTGTGAAACTATACAATTGCTTGTAATCAAGACCATAAAACTTGAAAAACATGAACTAAGCTAATGTGACTAATTCCTAAAAAAAGAAATTCTCGAAATATTCACAAATATTTGAAATTTCTCGAGATGGGGAAAAATAAAATTCTTTCCCTACTGAAATTTCGATGGAACTTTTCCACCAGACTTACTCAAAAAACTTCAACCTTGATCTTTTAAATTCTAGTTTAAAAGATGGGAAATAAAAAAAATATACAATATACAATCGTACAAAAGTAACGAATATAAACAAATTCAATGAACATTTCATCTCGGCCTATTAGCTTAGTTGGTTAGAGCGTCGTGCTAATAACGCGAAGGTCGCAGGTTCGAGACCTGCATGGGCCATTTTTGTTTTGTTTTTTGTTTTTTGTTTTTTTTTTCTTTTACTACAATTGAGATTTGACATGGGGTGGAGAAAATTTTGTATTTTACTTTCTTCTCATAATGGCTCTCTCTCCTAGTTGCTTGCTTTCAATTTATTGTCCTTCACCAATTTTAGGTTTATATTACAGGTTGATCAAGGATTGTAGATAGGGAAGGAGAAGAAGAACATCGATATAATCCCTTCAATGATAAAGAACAATGAAAAGAGGGCAGAAATACACGACAACCTCAAGAAACAGAAGAAGCTTGAGAAACAAAAAGGGTTTTTTGGTTCAAATTTCAACGTTGAACACCCAATGGTGTGCAATATTTATGGTGCCTTCTTCACCTGTTATTCTACTTCCGTCAATCGCCTGCGTCTTCCACTCCTGCGTAGTGCGATGATATTTCGTTGAACTTTCTATCTATAAATTAAGTGAGTTTTGACAGAAGAAGTAGAAAACAAAAAGTAATTTTTCTTCTTCTCTTCAAGCAACAAATGGTGTACTATTGATCGATCGGTTTTGGTGCAGTTTATTGAGACAGAATTTTCTGGGCTATTTTATCCTAGTGACAGCATGGCCTTATTTCGAACTATTTATACAAAGGGTAGAGCCGCGAAACATCTTAAAGAGAGCGAGATCCACTACATAGCCTTTCACAGTTTGTTCGTTTAGTAGGTTCTATTTCTAACAACTGCCATTTGTGTCATTCGTTTACTATCTTTTTCTATCCGTCAGGAAGGTGTGTCCAACAGGAATCTTACAATAGATTTAAAACAACAATTAGTAATTAGAACTTTCTGATTATACCGTTGTTCTGATTAGTAATTAGAACTTTCTGATTATATCAACAATTAGTAATCTTACAATAGATTTTGTGTTTCTCAAGCTTCTTCTGATTCTTGGGGTTGGCATGTACTTCTGCCCTCTTTTCATTGTTCTTTATCATTGATGGGATTATACCAATGTTCTTCTTCTCCTCCTCCATCTACAATCCTTGATCAACCTATAATATAAACCTAAAATTGGTGAAGGATAATAAATATGAAAGCAAGCGAACTACGAAAGAAAAATGACCCATGCAGGTCTCGAATATGCAACCTTCGCATTATTAGCACAACACTCTAATCAACTGAGCTAATAGACCAAGATGGAATGTGCAATAAATTGTTTTATATTTGTTTCTTTTGTACGATTGTATATTGTATATATTTTTTTATTTCCCATCTTTTAAGCTAGAATTTAAAAGATCAAGATTGAAGTTTTCTAAGTAAGTTTGATGGAAAATTTCCATCGAAATTTCAGCAAGGAAAGAATTTTATTTTTCCCTGTTCGAGAAATTTCAAATATTTGAGAATATTTCGAGAATTTATTTTTTTAGGAATTAGTCACATTAGCTTAGTTCATGTTTTTCAAATTTTATGGTCTTGATTATAAGCAATTGTATAGTTTCATACGTCAATGTTATTTTCGATGAAGGATGAAGCTTTGTCAAAGTGCTACATTTATTAGTTTCCAACTTTTCTCAATTTTCAATCCAAAACTTTCATTCCCTAAGACCCCTTTGGTATTCACTTTTTTTTTTTTTTTTTTGAATATTAAGCCTATTTTCCTCCCATTTCTTGCAATGATTTGCATTTTTATCAAGTACAATGGTTAAATTCATAACTAAATTCCAAAAACAAAAACAAGTTTTTAAAAGCTACTTTTTTTAGTTTTCAAATTTTGACTTAATTTTTTAAACCATTGGTAAAAAGTAGATAACTTCAAAAGAAATTTGAAGGTGAAAGTAACGTTTATAGGTATAATTTTCAAAAATAAAAATAGAAAACTAAATGGTTACCAAACGAGGCCTAAGAAATTGAATTTAAAAAAGTCACATAAAAAAAACCTACATATATTTTTACCTCATTCAACTCTTTCATTAAATTTTTACATCATTTCACATCAATTGATATGAGTTTTGTTTCTTTTACTATCCAAAAAATTTTATTTACACAACATTTCACCTCAAAATATCCTAAACTTTATATTATTTTTTATTTTTTCTAATTTATTCCATCGCATCGAAATACATTTAGAAAATACATTTAAATGTTGTCTTACTTAATAGAAATGATGATTAAAAATGATCAATCATAGTCTAATTAAGCCACAATCAAAGTTATATTGACCACTTATAACAATTTTCATCAATTTTCGTAAAAATTTTCAAAATTTCTATCGACATCAATATTTTCACAAAATAGACACCTCAATATTTTTTTAATCGACATGGATGTTTCGTACCTTGGTCTCACCATGGTTTTGACATCTCCAAAGATGGGTCTTAAGAAGGTTAAGAGTGGATACGAATTTGCTCTTAGAATACTCTATATGATTTTAATTAATTTTAATTTTAAAGTTTCATCTTCCTTATATGCTCTGAAGGGCTATCTGCACTCCTTTAAGAGAAGGAGCACTTCGCTAAATTCTCAAGTATGCGTATCAACCCTCATTGCCCTTCGATTTCTCACCTTTTCTTTGGAGATGACAATCTTCTATTTTTTTCAGGCTACGAAAAATGATTAGAGGGTGATCAAGCTGCTATTATAAACATATGAAAAAGCCTCTGGACAGACAATCAACCTGAACAAATCCATGTTCATGGTCAGTAAGAATACAACGACAGATACAATCCAAAATATTAAGGATGGTCTTAGGGTACAGTACACAACATCATTGGGCCAATATTTGGGTCTCCCTCCCAAATCTCCAAGAAGAAAAAGAATGAGGTGTTCAAGACTATTAAGGAGCGGGTTTGGAGGGTTCTAAAAGGTTGGAAGGAGAAATTATTCTCAGTTGGCAGTAAGAAGGTCTTGCTTGAAACAGTGGCTTAAGTTATCCCGAATTACACGATGAGTTGCTTTCAGCTTCCCAAAAACTTGTGTGATGAGATTTGTCAATTGTTTGCAAGATTTTGGTGGGGGTCATCAAGTGCCAAATTTAAAATTCATTGGCGCAGCTGGTCTCGTATGTATACTAGGAAAGAGGACCGTGGCCTCGGTTTTCGCCACTTGCATACATTTAATCAAGTCATGCTTGCAAAGAAAAGTTGGAGAATTATTAGAAGACCTAACAACCTTCTTGCTAAGGTACTCTAAGGTAAGTATTTCAAAACTGATAACTTTCTTAATGCAGGTTTAGGGCATAACCCCTCGTATGTTTGGAGGAGTATCTTATGGGGAAGAGCGTTGTTCGAGAAAAGATATAGATGGAAGGTGGGGTAGGCCATCCAAATTAACAGTGATCCTTGGCTTTCAAGGGAAGGGACACGGATGCCCCTCTAGGTGTCTCCAGGCCTGAAGGGCCGCTCAGTGGCTTACCATTTTTCTGATAATATTGGGTGAACGAGTAGCTGATACAGGCTAATTTTATTCCTACAAATGCGAACTCTATTCTTCAAATTCAGAGACCGAGGAGTAGACATGATGATTAAATCATTTGGGATCTTGACAAAAAGGGAGTATTTTTTAGGTCTTAACATTGCTAATTCAAATGCAACTAGCTCGTCAATGAGGATCAATTCCAAGTTTATGTGGCAATCTCTCTGGAAGTATAAAGCCCCATCTAAGGCTAAGATATGCTGTTGAAGAATTGTAAATTATATGCTCCCTACAAAAATTAACTTTGAGAAAAATGGTGGGTTGGGTTTTAGGCTCTAAAACTCGTAGATAGTAAATGTTATTAGTTGATCGTCATCAATAAAGAGTTATAGATGTTAATTCAATAAATGTTATTGTTTGTGTTGTTTGTCTATTTTTGTCACCCTAAATCCAATAAATTAACATCCAAGGTTGCCTTATGAGTTTTCAACTGTATGTGGAGACATATACGATTGGGTAAGCCCACACCTCCTAGATTCTCACTCGGCAACTTTGGTATTCTCAAAGTGAGAATCTAGGAGGTGTGGACTCTGTTGGATTTGGTAGAAGGATGGAGGTAAGCAACAATCAAACTATACGATCAAGCAAGTGGGAAGAGATGAAGGAACTCTTAAACAAGAGTACCTATGAGCGGAAGCGAATCTTTCCGATTTTATTATGATAGAATTTCCATACATACATTCTAACATACAGATATGCATTGTAAACACTAATTACTGGCATACTTTAACAATAAATACAAAAGACCGAGAGAACGTGCCAATTGAAGACTGCCTTCACAAGAACTCGGTCCAACGTGAGCGAACTCCTCTCACTCTTTCTCGTCTAGCAAGCAATCGCCTAGCACCACCACGATCGTCTACACGAACAACAGCGCACGAACACAAGGCAACCGGGGACGACACCACCACTCGAAACCCTCAGTATTCTTGGAGTGAGAATCCAAAGGGTGTACTTTGATGGAATAGGTAGAGGGGAGGAGGAAAAGTAATTGTGTCCTATGAACAAGCAAGTGGGAGAAATGGATGACTATCTTATAGTTGGGTGCATGGTCGTTTAGGTCAGGGTACACGATTGTGTAGGAAACACTAAGCGATCGTCTATCAAAAGGTAAGCGATCGTTTAGTTCCGCTTAGCACACTAAGTGATTGTCTAGTAAACGTAAGCGATCGTTTAGATAATCACGGGTGATTGTTGATGCATTGTGAATGTGATGAAATAATGGTATGAAGTTGCGGTGGTGAACTATGCATTGTACATGCAAGTTTTCCTAGTAAAATCCAAGTATAAACCTTACTAGGTTTCCTGGTAAGTCCAGGGTCGAACACGGGGACTACTGAGACAATATGCGATGGTAAATTTTGATTCCTTTGCGGTGACAAATAAGTTTGGTTGATATATTGTTTAAGTATGAATCCTATGTGGCGGAATTGAGTAAAGAATTGATGACAGCGAAAGTTATAATGAGTATGCGGGGAATGGGTTGAGAAGGGATTTAGTTAATACTTCCTAAAATTGCGTTCAAGTTAGCATACACACATAACATGTCATCTCTCAATGCAAATGTCATAGTTCCTAATTCTAGGACGCATGCGATGTATACGATAATGTCGATAGGACTTATGTCTAAGCCTCTATTCTTGTCTATGCGATGATGAATGACACACACATACATAAGGTGACCGCATACTATCATATCCTACTTCTAGGGTGTATGCAATGCAAAATAGCAAACAGAACTTATCTCTAAGTTTCTATCTCTTGCTTATATGGTTCTAATCTGACTCTCTCAAGCCTAGATTATAACCTGACTCTCTCAAGTCTAGGTTCTTTCTTTAGACTACTCTCTCAAGTATCTTTAAAGGTTGAAGGACGCATACATAAGACAAGATGATCGTATAAAGTGAAGATCTTAGATCATGCTAGCTAAGTGCTTCTTAACCCATTCAGAAATTTAGCTACTCATGCAAAATATGAAGAGATTGAACAGATGTTGAGATGCAAATTCCATTCTATAAATAAAGTCAAAATACAAAATAACAATGGAAAATAGGGATAAGAAGCCTGGTAGCAATGTATTGCTTCCCGAGGCTTTTACACTGTGTTTTTACTCTACTCTGTCCAGAAGAATATCCTTGCTTTCACAAGTGTCGGCCCTCTCTCCATTTGCAGCGCCTCCCAGCAGTCTTTCAAGCTACCCAGGAGTGATCTCTTGGCGTCTTCTTCTCTTTGCTCGCCTCCGCCTTCTAAGTATATGAACAACTACAGACTAACGACTAACTAATTGTATATTCTATCTTCTATGTATATGGCGAACTGTATAGAATTCGAACTAGAACTATATCCGAACTTCTTTAACAATGGTGGCCTTTGGTATTTATAGAGCTCAAGGTGAAGAAGCTTTTCTCTCAAATGATTGCAATGATGGGCGGTCATAAATTCTTCTGTCTGATGCACCGATTAATTATCATCGAAAAGTTGAATATACTTGCTACAGTGTGTCGTGAACGACTTGTCAACTAAATTCAGATTCGACCGTCATTAGCTTTCCGGCCCATCATGATTTATTATGCTTTCACCTTGATGTGTCGTCTTTATACGACCACCTCCTTGAGCAAATCTTTGCGAACGCATATGATTGCATGACTTTGTGGTCGCAATCTTTTAATGCACGCGGATGCCGAATTCCTTGGATCGCAATTTGCTTTGCGCCAACGCATTTTTCCTGCACAAAATAAGTACTTTAGCTGTTTTTATGCGATGGGTACATACGATTGTAATCTTCTCAGTTAAATGCTTTTGGACACGATTTTGCATATTTTTATCGTCGCATTCCCACATTGTTTTACATCTTTGCGCAGTAATAACTTGCATTTCTACCCGTTATCAATCCTTTAGTTACGCGGGTGTGCAATCATTTAGGAAGGTGGGCGCTATCGTATAGGATCTCAACACTAAGTGATCGAAGTCTTTTACACCGTGAGCGAATTTTCGAATCTCTTGCAAAATGAAAAACTATTTTCATTTTATTCTTCAGTTACAAGAACTGAATTCAACTTCCCACTATCGCACAAATCCAGAGAAAACTTCGGCCAATTATCTCATAACCGCCTAATTATTAAAATAATGAATATAATCATATAATATTCTTAACCTATAGTTTGATATCATATATCAACTGTAGTCTTTTCTCCTCTACTTGATATAAATCATATTTATATCCAATTTCCTTCAAAAAATGTATCTCATACATTTAGTCAATCATATCATATATAATTAACCAGTTCAATTATATCATATATAATCGAACTCCCTCTTGTCAATTTGAACATTAATCGAACTCCCTCTTGTCAATTTGAACATTTCAAACTGACCTAAAAACTGATTCTCAACTTGTATCCAAGCTACCAAGGGGACCTTATGGACCTATTGTTCGACGCTTCAACGGTACGTGAATAGCTGACTAAACTCTTTAACCACGAGATCCACTATCTGTTAACTGTCTGGCATTTCACTAAAGACCGACAGCTGAACTCTTCTTACCACAGATATATTTCTATGTCCATCGAATATAACCAATCATGAGTACGATAACCCTTCACAGATGCTCGTAAATACAGCTAGGCAAAAATTACCATTTTTTCCCCTGTAGTTACATCTCACTCCTTAAGTACTACTGATCCCTCTAATGAACAATACAACATAGTCCAACTATGTGTGAACACCTCTCGGGTCAGGAGAAAGTGTGTGGTGCCACATCGTTCAAGCCCTAGAATCATCCCTTAAGGGAGCTATCTATCTACTTACCCCTGCTTCGCGGAAGGAGTGAATTCCATCTTGTGTAGCTGAGTTCCCAGCTCCCAAATCAGACGAATCTCCAAAGTGGTAGGTTTGAGTTGGTGGCCTGGCCACTCACACCCATGCAAATCAAAGGACCACCTTCAATGGCAGAAGTTCCCAACTTACTCAGGATTGAGGTCATATTACTTATGGTCATCCTAGTGAAGTGAAGTCTCTATCATGAACGGTGTTATATAACGAGTTGTTAACACTTCGTGGTCAGGTCTTATACAAATTCTTTGTATAGGATGCCTCCGCTCGCATGTCCTCTACACGAATGATCAGGATCAGACCATCTGTGATAAGTCACAACACTTGTAACTATTCCATAAAACGGGTCATATTCATAAAGTTACCAGGATAAGGTTTCCCTCCTATTTCCCTATACTACAGACCATTTTGGTTATCACTTAAGACATGATCCACTTATATGTCACCATATACATGCTTAAGTTACATAAAGACAACCAGGGATTTTAGTTTATTGATTTTTGGTAAAGAAAATAAAACATTCAAATGAGCAAAATCAAGAAGTGAAATAAAATATCATATATTATACATCACATGCGTTCGTACAAACTGTTTACAAACTACAGGACACGAGACTTTAGGACATCAACCCCAACAGAAGGAACTATCTATCGCATAGACTTTGTGTGCTTGATCATTTAGTAAATCGCACTAGGTACACGATCGTTTAATTAAACAATCTTGATCGTTTAGAGAATCTCGCTTGGCATGCGATCGTTTAGTAAATCTCTTTACACGATCGTTTAGGAAATCACTTGAAGGCTATCATGTAGTCTCTCATGAGTTAAACGATTAGTCATGCACTTTATGAAGCGATTTTTTTTAAAATGAAAACATTTTTTATTTTATCCTTCAGTTATGAAAACTGAACATAACCTCCCACTTTCACGCACGGTTAAAGGAGAAACCACCCACAATTATCATATAATTGTTTTAATTATAAATAAATATAATAATTAACTTATCATATTATATTTATAACCCATAATTTTAATATCACATCATATGTAACATTTAAACCATAGTTCTTTTCTCATGTACTTAATATAAATCATATTTATATCAACTGAACCAATTTAATCATATCATATATAATCAAACTCCCTCTTGTCAATTTGAACATTTCAAACTGACCCAAAAAACTGATTCTCAACTTGAATCCATTGAGCTACCAAGGGGACCTGATGGATCTATAGCTTGAAGCTCCAACAGATGTGAATAGCTTGCTAAACTCTTTAATCACTAAGATCCATCATCCGTTAACTGTCGGACACTTCACTAAAGACCGACAGCTGCACTCTTCTCACTACAGATATATAATTGTTTTAACTAACTTATCATATTATATTTATAACCCATAATTTTAATATCACATCATATGTAACATTTAAACCATAGTCATTTTCTCATGTACTTAATATAAATCATATTTATATCAATTGAACCAATTTAATCATATCATATATAATCAAACTCCCTCTTGTCAATTTGAACATTTCAAACTGACCCAAAAACTGATTCTCAACTTGAATCCATTGAGCTACCAAGGGGACCTAATGAACCTGTAGCTTGAAGCTCCAACAGTACGTGAATAGCTGGCTAAACTCTTTAATCACTAAGATCCATCATCCGTTAACGGACACTCCACTAAAGACCGACAGCTGCACTCTTCTCACTACAGATATATTTATGTGTCCAATGGATATAATCAGTTAACATTACGATAACCCTTCACAGATCGCTCGTAAGTACAGTTAGGCCAATTTACCATTTTACCCCTGTAGTTACATCTAACTCCCTAAGTACCACGGATCTTTCTAATGAACAATACATCATAGTCCTACTATGATTGGACACCTCTAGGGTCATGAGAAGGTGTATGGCGCCACATCGTTCAAGCACCAGAATCAGCCCTTAAAGGAGCAATCTATCTACCCACCCCTCCTTTGGAGAAGTAGTGAATTCCATCTTGTGTAGCCGAGTTCCCAGCACCCCAATCAGACGAATCCTCAAAGTGATAAGTTTGAGTCGGCAATCTGGCCACTCGCACCCATGCAAATCAAAGAACCGCCCTCATAGGCAGGAGTTCCCAACTCACTCAGGATGAATGACCAGGATTAGCCCATCTGTAGCACTTTACAACACTTGTAACATCTACAAAGCGGGTCATATCCATAGTGTCACAAAGATAAGGTTTCCCTCCTTTATCCATATATTACAGACCATTTAGATTATCACTTAAGGCATGATTCATTTGTATGTCTCCACATACATGCTTAAGTTACAACGACAATCAGGGATCTTAGTTTATTGGTTTGTGGTTAATGCAAATAAAATAACTCATATTTCATAGACAACAGTGAAGAAAATATCTCATATTATTACATCACAAGCGTTTGTTCATACAGGTTTTTACAAACTACAGAACCCTATGAGATTTAGGGCATCAACACCAACAATCTTCCACTTATCCTAAAGTGAGTGGGTGTACAAGATAACAAGTACAAAACAATAAACTAGGGCACTAAGGCCCAGTACAAAATCTCCCACTTGCTCTAGTCCGGCCGCAGACAGTCCCGTAGACCCATGCTTTGAAGGTGACCCTAAAAACTGTAGCCGTGAGAGCCTTCGTAAACGGATCAACAATGTTATGCTTCGAAGCGATCTTCGTGACTATCACGTCCCCTCAATGCACTATCTCGAGGATGAGATGATACTTCCGCTCTATATGTTTGTCGCACTTGTGACTCCTAGGCTCCTTGAAGTTCGCCATAGCACCAATATTATCACAATAAAGGGTGATGGGCCTAGACATGTCTGGAACAACTTCTAGATCAATCAGGAACTTCCTGAGCCAAACGACCTCCTTAGCAACTTCACAAGCCGCTACATACTCGGCCTCCATCGTGGAGTTAGCGATGCACCCTTGTTTAGTGCTTCGCCACACTATAGCTCCTTCGTAAAGCTAGTTTACGTCATTTCAGAATCAGGGGTTGCTCAACACATGTGCTTGATGAGGCTAATCCTATGAAACTAGAACCACATTCAAGGTTATGTCTATTTGTAGGCTACCCCAAGGGAAACAAGAGGTGGTTATTTCTTTGATCTTAAAGAAAACAAAATATTTATATCGACAAATGCTACTTTTCTTATGGAATACCATATAAGGGAGCACAGGCTCAGAAGTAAGATTGTGTTGAATGAGATTTCCAAAGAAACTACCGAATCTTCAACAAGATTTGTTGAAGAACCTAGTACCTCAACAAGAGTTGTTGAAGTAGGTTCATTTAGTAGGCCAAATCCACCTCAATTGTTGAGGGAACCTCGACGTAGTGGGAGGGTTGCGAACCCACCTATTCACTATATCGGTTTAACTGAAACCCTAGCTATGGTAGCTGATGGCGAAGTTGAGGATCCACTGTCTTATAAGAAGACAATGAAGGATATTGACAGAGATGAATGGATTAAAGCCATGGATCTCGAAATGGAGTCTATGTACTTCAATTCTGTATGAGATCTTGTAGATCAATCTAATAGTGTTAAACCTATAGGTTGTAAATGGATCTATAAAAGAAAATGAGGTGCTGATGGGAAGGTGTAAATCTTCAAGGCTAGACTAGTGGCAAATTCAGGTAGAGGGAGTTGACTATGAGGAGACTTTCTCGCTTGTTGTCATTAGGGGTGTTCATGGGTTGGGTTGGGTTGAGTTGAAGGACTTTTTAGATCCAATCCAATTGTTCAGATTGTAAATTTCTTCAACCCAAATAATCTTTATTAAAAAATGAACCCAACCCAACCCAACTATGAAATATTTGAGTTGGATTGGTTCGAATTTATTGGGTCATTTATTTAATTTTTTTTTTCTAAAAAGAAGCAAAACGTTAATATGTAAAAATCTAATTTAATTATTTTCATATATTGAATTAAGATTAACTACTCAATTTCAATTTATGTGAAATTCTTTTTTCTAAAGTTCAAAGAAACTACTTTTAAGAGTTATTGAAGAATAAATTATAAAAAAAATATTAGAATTAAATAAAATTAAAATCAATATATGTATAAATAATTGTGCTATATGTAACAAAAAAAATTAATAATAAATTTGGGTTGGTTTGGGTTATATTAGGTGAACCCATGGACCAATCTAACTCATAAAATTTTCATTTATTTGAACCCAACCCAACCCAACCCAAATAAGTTAATAACCCAACTCAAACTGCACGGGTTGGGTTGGGTTGGTCGGTTTTTTTGGGTTATCGGATTTTTTGAACACCCTTAGTTGCCATGCTTAAGTCTATTGGGATCCTTCTATCCATTGCCTCATATTATGACTATGAAATTTAGCAAATAGATGTCAAGACTGCCTTTTTGAATGATAATCTTGAGGAGACAATTTATATAGTGCAGCCCGAGGGATTCATAACCCAAGGTCAAGAGCAAAAGGTTTTCAAGCTTAATTGGTCCATTTATAGACTGAAACAAGCATCTCGATCTTAGAATATAAGATTTGATACTGCAATCAAATCTTATGGCTTTAAACAAAACGTTGATGAGCCTGGTGTATACAAGAAGATGATCAATAGTTCAGTAGTTTTTCTAGTGTTGTATGTAGATGATATCCTATTTATTAGGAATGATGTAGGTTTACTGACTACAGTTAAGAAATGGCTAGCGAACCAATTCCAAATGAAAGATTTGGGAGAGGCTCAGTTTGTTCTGGGTATTTAGATCTTTCAATATCGAAAGAACAAAATGCGAGCACTGTCTCAAGCATCGTATATTGACAAGATACTTGTCAAATATTCGTTGCAGAACTCCAAGAGGGGCTTATTGCCTTTTAGGCACGGAGTTAAATTGTCTAAGGAACAGTGTCCTAAGACACCTCAAGAGGTTGAGGAGATGAGACGGATCCTCTATGCGTCTGTCGTGGGCAGCTTGATGTATGTGATGTTATGTACTAGCCCTGACATCTGCTATGCAGTGGGGATAGTCAATAGATATCAATCTAATCCAGGATTAGATCACTGGACAACCGTTAAAAACATTTTCAAGTATCTGCAGAGAACAAAGGACTACATACTTGTGTATGGTTCTAAGGATTTGATCCTTACAGGATACACAAACTTTGATTTTCAAATTGATAAGGATTCTAGGAAATCCACATCAGGATCAGTGTTCACTCTTAATGAAGGAGTAGTTGTATGGCGAAGCACCAAGCATGGGTGCATCGCTGACTCCACCGTAGAGGCTGAGTATGTAGCAGCTTGTGAAACTGCTAAGGAGGCTGTTTGGCTCAGGAAATTCTTGACTGGTCTGGAAGTTTTTCTAGGCATGTCAAAGCCCAAAACACTTTATTGTGATAATAGTGGTGTGACTAATTTCTGAGACCCTAGAAGTCTTAATGACAACGAAACTTTGCCACACAATCTATAGAGCGGAAGTATCATCTCATCCGAGAGATTGTGTATCGAGGGGACATGACTGCCATGCAAATAGCTTCGAAGCACAACGTTGTTGATCCGTTTACAAAGGCCCTCACAGCTATAGTATTTGAGGATCACCTATAGAGTATAGGTCTATGGGCCAGGCCACGTCTGGACTAGGGCAAATGGGAGATATTGTACTGGGCAGGTGTTATACCCTATAGTCATAAAGACAAGCATATAGAGTGGAAGTATCATCTCATCCCAGAGATTGTGCATCTAGGGGACGTGATTGTCATGCAGATAGCTTCGAAGCACAACGTTGCTAATCCGTTTACAAAGTCCCTCACGACTACAGTGTTTAAGGGTCACCTACAGAGTATGGGTCTATAAGACAGGTCACGTCTGGACTAGGGCAAGTGGGAGATATTGTACTGGGCACGTGTTATGCAATAGTTTATTATTTGTATTTTGTTTATATTGTACACCCCACTAGCTATAGGTCAAGTGGGAGATTATTGGGGTTGATGCCCTAAATCTCATAGGGTCCTATAGTTTGTAAACATTGTTGAACAAACTCATTATGTATTTAATAAAATATTTGATATTTTATTCACTTTGTCTATAAAATATATGGTATTTTAGTTGCATTAACCACAAACCAATAAACTAATATCCAGGTACATGTATCAAGGTCCAACACATATTCATAACATCGTGCTCCTAGATTAGCTCTATTTATATCATGCTTCTCGATATTATCAGAAAAATCAAATGATATCGTGCTCATAGAACGATTCTATGCATGTCATATCTCTAAATTCAAGCCAAAACTTAATGAGTATTCGAGATCTTTCAGAAAAAAACCCAAAAAAAATCATATAATCTACTCAAAATACCAATTCTGGTGAAGATTGACAACCACGAAGCTAGGGATGCAAGGTGTGCGGCTGTGAGGGAGCTCGACTATGTTAGAGAAAAAGACAAAGGATCAGAGAGAGGAAATCAAAATAGGACAGGGAGATACCCACTTTGCCATCGACATCGAGCGTTGGTGACCTGCAGGCTACCGATCCGCTGATCGGTGACCGGCGCGTGATGTTGAACGAAAGAGGAGTGCGGTTAATGGAAACCCATGACGGTGAGAGTGAGAGAGAGAAAATCTCACCGGCAGTGGCACGTGCTGATCGGCAACGACAGCGATCGGTTGAAGGTGGCCAGCGGCATTTCAACAGCGATCGATGGAGAGTGGTTGGCGTGAACGAGAGAGATAAGGCAGGGGATCTGCATGTGTAGTTTTCACGAGAGAAGAAAAAAAATTACTTTCCCTTTTTTCCTTCTTATTATTTCCTTAATTCCCCACCACGCACACATATAATATATGTATTTAAAAAGTTAAAACCCTAATTCCTTGTCCTTAATCCCAAATTCCCTTTCCTCCACAATATTAATTTCAAGCAAAAACCCAAATTCACATTTTGCAAAAATAGTTTGTTTACATTTTTTTTAAATTAAATCCAAATTCCTTGTGATCATCTCATTATCTCAAATTGTTTTAACAAATTAACTTCAAAATCTCCAAATTCCTTGTCAAATAAACTTAAATCAATTAACTTCTCAAATTATTTTAATTATTTCTTCAAAATAAAATAAATAAATTTCTTATAAATTTAAGATAATTAATTTAAATGTAATTTCACAAGGGTTTGTTTTTTTCTTTTTTTTCAATAAAATGTTTTTTCGTGTATTTAATTTTATTTTAATTGGATAAGATGGATCCAACTTGATGCGATGTGTGGAGTTTGCCACTTTCTCTGTCCTGCTTAATGGGCAAAGGCATGTCAAGTGTTCAAGATAATAAAGGATAGGATTTGGAAGGTTGTTCAGATATGGAAGGAGAAGTTCTTTTCTATGGGTGGGAAAGAGAACCTTATTAAGGTTGTGGCACAAATCATTCCACCTATACTATGAGTTGCTTTCAATGGCCTAAAACCTTATGCAAGTTTTTGGTTGGGTTCTGGTGGCTGTAAGAACAAAATTCATTAGCATAGTTGGAGGAGAATGGGTCTGAGAAAAGAATATGGTGGGCTTGGCTTCAGAGATCTATAAACCTTCAACCAAACAATGCTAGCAAAGTAAAGTTGGAAGATCCTTAACATCCAATAATATCCTCCTCTTCAAGGTGCTGGGAGGTAAGTATTTCAAAACTGGCAATTTTCTGAATGCAGGTTTTGGGAAGCAACCCCTCTTACGCTTGACGAAGTACATTGTGGGGGAAGCAATTATTCATGCATGAATATCATTGAAGAGTAGGTGATGACAAGCTGATTCATGTAGCTAGTGATTCATGGATCCCAGGGCTACTTTTATTGATGAGTCATGTCGTTGGAAGGAGGGGCTGATTCAATCCAAATTTCTTCAGGAGCAGGCTGATGCTATATATTCTCTTCAGATTCTTTTGCCCGAGTGGTATCACAACGAAATCATTTGGAACTTCTACGAAAAGGGAGTAATCTCTGTTAAAAGTGCTTACTTTCTTGGTTTGAAGTTAGCTAGTGTACTGCAAGTTGTTGGTTCTTCCAATGAAAATTGTTCTAAGCAAATTTGGAGAGCATTTTGGAAAAGTGAGACTCGTTCTTAAGGCCAAGATTTGTTGTTGAATAATTATCCATGATATTGTCCCTATTAAGAATAATTTGGTATCGGAAGGTGTTCATTATATGATCTTCTGTGTGTTTTGTACATGAAGCATAATGAAACGTCGTCCCATTTGTTTTGAAAGTTCTTATAGCGACCCATTCTTTTTCTCAGCAATTGGCTAATGTGGGTTTGTTCCCTACTAAAGGGAATTGTTGGAAGCTCAATACTAATGTGGTGTTAAGGGATCATTTTTGGTTGTGTTCGGTTGCTGGCTTTAAATTTATTTCTAGATGTTGTTTAGGAAGGTTCTTGAAGCTATGGCTATATCCTTAATGGATTGAATGATATTTTATCTACTAATGTGCAAAATATCTTGATTGAATCTTGCGGATAGTAAGTCATTCTCCTTTTTCGTGAGGAGTCTTTGGACCTTTTAGAGATTTCCTATTTTTTAGGACGGGTTGCATAAATGGCAATCAAGTCAAAATAATAGCATATGCAGCACAATGATAAAACAATTGCATATATAGCACAAAAATTAAAAGTTATCATTGATAGTTGTTATCAATGATAACCTTCAATTCGAGAAATAATAATACAATCTTGAAATATTAGCTTTTAATTTGCTATTAGTTATTAATGACTATCATTGATACACTTTCATTAATTGGAATCAACCTTGAAATATTAACACTTAAAGCTATCGGTAGCTATCGATGATAAACTTTTATAAATAGTTATCAAAATTGAAAGGAAACTATTAACTTTCAAAAGTTAACATCTAAAGCTATAAGTGATAGAAGTCTATCAATGAGATGTCTATAAATGACTATCATTGATATTTGTTTAAGTCAAATCATTGATATCACTAACATCATCGACAAACATTATAAAATAAAAAAGAAATAGAAAAGAAGTCTATTAGTGATAGAAATTTATCATTTATACATCTTATATAGAAGTATATCAGTGATTGAAGTTCGTCGATAATAGACTTCTATCAGTGATGAAAGCATTTCACTTATAACTTATCAGTGAAATGCTTTTATCGCTGAGAGATTTCAATGTGTATCTAAGTTAATATCAATGATACACGAAGATCACATATATCTACCTAAGTTATATCATTGGCATCATTGATAATTGATATTAATGATACACAGACATCATTGATACCTACTAAGTCATATCACCAATATCACTAATATCATTCATTTAATTAATTTATACCTAAATCATGTATCATTGATATCATTGATATCACTGATGCATGGATGTCACTAATATCTACCTAAGTTATACCACTGATATCATCAATTTTAAAAGCTAAAATTGCCAAATTCAATTTCTCATTTCATTATTGAAAAAAGATGCAAAATTTGACCATCGATGAAATTGACATAAGGCTATTAGTTATTGCCTACCGATAATAAAATAAGGAATATAAATGAAAAAAAATACAACACCACAACTATCAATGGCTATCTTTGATATATTTCTATCAATGGTAACCATGATAAATATCAGCGTGGCTATCACTAATATGTTTGAAGGAACTCGTTTGAGGAGATCCTTGAGTGGAAGTGGATCGTCCAAATTTCATTAATTATTGAAAACATAATTTACAATAAACATACAAGATATATACATTCAAAATAAATTATAGTATGCTTTTTACAAGAAAAAGTGTTTCAAGATACCTTTGAAGACCTTTTCCTTCACGAAACTCCCTCGACCAGTCACGAACTCAGCAACTTCTTGAAGACCTTCTTCAAAATTCCTCGAATAGTAACCCGGACACAACCACAAAGAGACCTTGGTATTCTCTGGGTGAGAACCCAGGAGTGGTGGGCTCTGACTATTTTGGAAAGAAGAAGAGTTTGGGTGGAGGAGGTAGATTGATTGAGAAAACTCTCAAGAACACAAGATTACAGAACAATTCTGTAAGTTTTCTTAATCGTTCAGCAAGTTCCAAAAATTCAAGGAAGAAGAAAAATAAAATTTTCTTTTATTCCTTTTACCATAAAATAATAACTACCCACTAAGGTGGTTGGAGAGAAAAGTGAAGAAGCTTTAAATATAGAGAACCAATGAGCGGAAGCAGATGGTTCAAAATCCCATTGTGAAAGAACATGAACATTTACAATCTAACAGAACAATTATGCATCAAGAATAATATTACAGCATGCTTCTTGAGAACAAACAAGGGATCGAGTAAACATATTTTTTAAGAACCTTATCTTCTAGTATTTCCTTGATCAAACTCAGCAACGCGTCCAATAACACGAACGCAACATGCCTCTGGAATATCCTCGATCAACAATGAGTGAAATTCGATCCTCGACCCTTGAACGGAACTTGACACCACCACTCGGTTACCTTGGTATTCTTGATGTGAGAATCTAAGAGGTGTGGGCTCTGTATGGATTTGAAAGAGGGATTAAGGAACTAGACGATCGAGTAAAGAATAAAGCGATCGTGTAGAAAAAATAGTCTATCGCATAGACTCATTCCTCAATCGTGTAGCAAGCGAGTTCTATCGTATAGAAAAATCGACAACTATCATATACTCTCTCAATAAGCTATCTGATAACTTGATTGTGTAGTGCATAGAAATGACAAAGATGAAAACATTTTCATTTTTATCCAATAGTTGCCATAAACCGTCTATAACCTCCCACCAAGGTGGTTATTGGAGAAAATCGAAATTAATTATCTTATAATTAATTTATTATAAGTAAATATAATAACTAATTTATCATATTATATTTATAACCCATAGTTTTAATATCAAATCATATGCAACATATAAACCATAGTTCTTTTTCTCCTTTATGGCATTTAATATAAATTATATTTATATTAATTCCTCCAATCAAATAATAATGTATCAAATACATTAAATCAATTATATCACATATAATTGAATAAATTTAATTATATCATATATAACCAAATTCCTTCTTGTTAATTTAAACAATTCATACTAACCCAAAAACTGATTCTCAACATGAATCCATTGAGCTACCAAGGGGAAATTATGGATCTATAGCTTGAAGCTCCAACAATACTTGAATAATTGACTAAAATCTTTAATTACGATATCCATCATCCGTTAACTGCTGGGCATTCCACTAAAGACTGATAGCTGCACTCTTCGCACTACAGATATATTTATGTGTCCATAGATATAACCAATCAACAGTACAATGACCCTTCACAAATTTCTCGTAAGTATAGTTGGGCCAATTTACCGTTTTGCCCTTTAGTTACATCTAACTCCTTAAGTACCACTGATTACTCTAATGAACAATACATCATAGTCCCACTATGACTAAACCCTTCTTGAGCCAAGAGAAGGTGTGGCACAACATTCTTCAAGCCATGGAATCAACCCTTAAGCGAGCAATTTATCTACTTACCCCTACTTCAAGGAATGAGTGAATTTCGTCTTGTGTAGCTGAGTTTCCAGCTCCCCAATTAAACGAATCCCCAAAGTGGTAGGTTTAAGTCGGTGATCTGGCCACTCGCACCCATGCAAATCAAAGGACCGCCCTCATAGGCAAGAGTTCACAACTCACTCAGGATTAAGGTCATGTTACCTATAGTCATCCTAGTGAAATGAAAGTCTCTGTCATGAATGGCGTTATATAACGAGACTAAAGATTTTGTGGTCCGGTCTTATACAAACTCGCATGTCTAGTACACGAATGGTCCATATCAAACCATTGGTAGCACTTTACAACATTTGTAATACCTACAAAGCAGGCCACACTCGTAGTGTCACCAGGTAAGGTTTCCCTTCTTTATCCATATACTATAGACCATTTAGGTTATCACTTAAAGTACGATCCACTTGTATGTCTCCACATACATGCTTAAGTTACAAGATAACCAGGGATCTTAGTTTATTGGTTTGTGGTTAATGCAACTAAAATATTTCATATTTCATAGAATAAAGTGAAGAAAATATCTCACATTATATATCACAAAACTGTTTGTTCGTACATTTGTTTACAAACTATAGGACCCTACGAGATATAGGACATCAACCTCAACAAAAGGATGGGGAAGTTATTGTTCAAAAATAATAAAATAATATAAATAAATATGATAACTAACTTATCATATTATATTTATATTAAATTATATGTTATATCAAATATAACATATAACCTATAGTTTTAATATTGTATTACATACAATAAAACCATAGTTTCTTTTCTCTATTTTATGACATTTAATATAAATCATATTTATATTAAATTGATCAACTATGAATCACATTCAGAGAAAATATATTTGATTCTCATTCAAATATTTATTTCCTCCCATTAAACTATAATGTATCAAATATATTATAGCAATTATATCATATATAATTGAAACAATTTAATTATATTATATATAATTAAATCCCTCTTATTAATTTGAACAATTCAAATCAAGCCAAAAACTGATTCTCAGCTAAATCCTTTTGAGCTACCAAATAAACCTTATGGAACTGTAGCTTAAAGCTCCAACGGTACATAAATAATTAATTAAACTCTTTAATTACATTATCCACCATTCGTTAACTGTCGGGCACTCTACTAAAGACCGACAGCTGTACTCTTTGCACTGCAGATATATTTCTGTGTCCATTGGATATAACAAATTGCTCGTAAGTACAACTCAGCCAAATTACCATTTTGCCCTTGTAGTTACATCAAACTCCTTAAGTACCACTGATCCATTTAATGAACAATACATCATAGTCCCACTATGACTAAACCCTTCTCGAGCCAAGAGAGGGTGTGACACCATATTCTTCAAGACCTAAAATCAGCTTTTAAGGGGGTAATTTATCTACTTACCCCTGCTTCGGGGAAGGAGTGAATTTCATCTTGTGTAGTTGTGTTCCCAGCTCCCCAATCAAACGAATCCCCAAAATGGTAGGCTTGTTAAGTCAGCGATCTGGCCACTCTCACCCATACAAATCAAAGGACCACCCTCATAGGCAGGAGTTCACAACTCACTCAGGATTCAGGTAATTTTACCTATGGTCATCCTGGTGAAATGTAAGTTTCTATTATGAACAGTGTTATATAATGAGATTAAACATTTTGTAGTCTGGTCTTATACAAACTTCTTTGTATAGAATACCCATGCTCGCATGTCTAATATATGAATGATCAGGATCAGATCATTTGTACCACTTTACAACATTTGTAACACCTACAAAGTGGGTCATACTCGTAGTGTCACAAGGATAAGGTACCCAGCCTTATCCATCTACTACAAACCATTTAGGTTATCACTTAAAAATGATCCACCCGTATGTCTCCACATACATGTTTAAGTTACAACGATAACCTTGAAGGAAATCAGACATGAGGATTTCCATGAGCAGCGAAATGATCATTCCAAATTCCATTCGAAATTGAACATAAACAATTACAATCACAAAATGGAAATTAACAGGTCATGCACAATACGAAATTACAGCATGCTTTACAATGAGATCAAGGGACAGAGTGTCATACTTTTGAAGACTCATTCTTCAAACTCCCTCGATCACGAACACTCGTTTAGTCTCGAAGACAGCAATACATGAATGCTCAAACACAACGACCGTAACACAGCACGATCAATAGCAACCACGAACCCAACAATCTCCAAGATCACAAACCCAACGAACGGACTCCAAAACCTCGAACTCAATCGAGTTGAGTGAGGACACCACCATAATGGTTACCTCGGTATTCTCAGTGTGAGAATCCAAAAGTGTGGGCTCTGTATGAACTTGGTTAGAGGAAGAGACCGAAGGAGCAACAATCGTGTAAACGATTGAGCAAGTGGGAGATGATTAATGTCTATCGTATAGACGAATGCTCAATCGTGTAGAAGAAGGAAGTCTATCATATAGACAATGCCCTGCGATCGTTTAGCTATCACCAGCTGAGTGAACTATAGTATAGTAACACTCCACGATCGTTTAGTCTCTCTATGACCTATCATTTAGTGAAACCATTTCACTTGATAGCATTCCGTGAGTTTTTTTTCCAAATTAAGCAACTATTCTAAATTTAGGAAAACATTTTTCCTTTTATCTCACGGTTACCATAAAACCACCAATAACCTCCCACTCAATTGGTTATTAGAGAAAAAGAGATAATTATCCAATAATTAATATTATTATAAATAAATATAATAACCAACTTACCATATTATATTTATAACCTATAGTTTTAATATTTCATCTCATGAAACATACAAACCATAGTTCTTTTTCTATTTTATAGTACTTAATGTAAATCATATTTACATTAATCCTCCACTTGATGTATTCCATACATCACACCGATTATATCATGTATAATCGAATTTCCTCTTGTCAATTTGAACAATACAAATCAACACCAAGATATGATTCTCAACATGAATCCATTGAGCTACCAAGGGGACCTTATGGACCTATAGCTTGAAGCTCCAACGGTATGTGAATAACTGACTAAACTTTTTAGTCACAGGATCCACCATCCGTTAACTGTCGGGCACTCCACTAAAGACCGACATTTGCACTCTCCTTACTGCAGATATATTTTGTGTCCATATCAACCAATCAATAGTGCGATAACCCTTCACAGATCGCTTGTAAGTACAGTTGAGCCAATTTATCGTTTTGCCCTTGTAGTTACATCTAACTCCTTAAGTACCACCGATCCCTCTAATGAACATAAGTCATAGTCCTACTATGACTAAGTCCTCTCTTCCAAAAAGAAGCTATGACCACTATGTTCAAGACACGGAATCAGCCCTTAAGGGAGCAATTTATCTACTTAACTCTGCTTCGGGGAAGAAGTGAATTCCATCTTGTGTAACTGAGTTTCCAGCTTCTAAATCAGACAAATCCCCAAAAAGGTAGGCTTGTTGAGTTGGCAATCTGGCCACTCTCACCCATACTAATCAAAGAATCGCCCTCAAAGGCAGGAGGTCCTAAAACACTCAGGATTAAGGTCATGTCACCTATAGTCGTTTTGGTGAGATGTAAGTCTCAAGTATCAACGGCGTTATATAAAGAGACTATTCATCTCATGGTCCGGTCTTATACAAACTCTATATAGAACACCCTTGTTCTCATGTCTCTACATGAATGGTCAAGATCAACCATCTGTAGTAGTTCACAACACTTGTGAACCTCTACAAAGCGGGCCGTATCCGTAGTGTCACCAGGATCAGGTATTCCTCCTTAATCCTTATACTATAGACTTTTTTAGGTTATCACTTAAGGTATGACCCACTTGTATATTTCGTATACATGTTTAAGTTTTCATACAATAACCATGGAGCTTTGTCTATTGGATATGAGTAAATGCAAAATAAAATAACTCTTATTTTATTCATAACAATGTGTATAGTTTACAAACTATGAGACTCCAAGAGAATTAGGACACAAATCCCACAATCTCTCACTTGTCCTAATGCCTCAGGAGACTAATGTCAATACATGAAAAATACAAGTATAAGATACAATAAACTAGGGTATACTCTATACCTCAGTATCATCTCCCATTTGCCCTAGACAAGATGTCGCATGTCTCGTAGACCCAAACTCTTCAGATGACCCTCGAACACTTTAGCCATAAGAGCCTTTGTAAACGGATTAGCAACGTTGTGCTCCGATGCAATCTTCATGACTATCACATCACCACGATGCACAATCTCTCTGATCAAGTGATATTTTCATTCGGTATGTTTTTTCCTACGATGACTCTAAGGTTCCTTCGAATTTTTCACAACCCCGCTGTTATCACAATAGAGAGTGATCGGAAAATCTATATTTGGAACAACGCCCAAATTTGTAAGGAATTTCCTCAGCCAAACAGCCTCTTTAGTTGCTTCACATGCAGCTACATATTCGGCTTCCATAATGGAGTCCATGATGCATCCTTGCTTGATGCTTCGCCACACTACAACCCCTCCATTCAGAGTGAACACTGACTCTGATGTCGATTTACAAGAATCTCTATCAGTCTAAAAGTCAGAGTCTATGTATCCTATAAGGATCAAATTCTTATCTCCATACACGAGCATGTAGTCCCTCGTTCTTCGAAGATACTTGAGGATCGTTTTGACCATCGTCCAGTGATCTAATCCTGGATTGGATAGATAACGACTGACAATCCCTACTGCATAGCAAATGTCGGGTTTAGTACACAACATTGCATACATTAAGCTTCCAACAACTGAAGTATAGGGAATCCGTCTCATTTCCTCAACCTCTTGAGGTGTCTGAGGACATTGATCCTTAGACAAAATGATTCCATGCTTGAAGGGTAATAAACCCTTCTTGGAATCCTGCATCCTATACCTAATTAACATTTGATCGATTACGATGTCTAAGACAAGGCTAACCTCTTGTTCTTTTGATCCCGAATGATCTGGATCCCTAGAACATACTGCGTCTTACCCAAATATTTCATTTGGAATTGAGGGGCTAGCCACTTTTTAATGTCAGTCGGAAACCCTACATCATTCCCAATGAATAGGATGTCATCCACATACAATACTAAGAAAGTTGATGAGCTGTTGATGATCTTCTTGTAGACACAAAGCTCATCAACGTTATGATCAAAGCCAAACGATTTGACCACACTGTCAAATTTAATGTTCCACGATCTAGACGCTTGTTTTAGCCCATAAATTGACCTATTAAGCTTGCAAACTCTTCGCTCTTGATCTGGAACAATGAACCCCTCTAGTTGAGCCATGTAGATGGTCTTCTCAAGATTACCATTAAGAAAGGCAGTTTTGACGTCCATTTTCTATATCTCATAATCATAAAATGTGGCTATGGACAGGAGTATCCTGATAGACTTCATCATGACAACAGGTGAGAAAGTTTCCTCATAGTCCACTCCCTCGACCTGGGTATAATCCTTTGTCAAGAGTCTAGCCTTAAAGGTTTGCACCTTTCCATCTATACCTCGTTTTCGCTTGTAGATCCACTTACACCCTATAGGTTTTACCCCATCAAGCTGATCCACAAGCTCTCAGACATTATTGAAGTACATAGACTCCATTTTCTGGTTCATGGCCTTAATCCACTCATCTTTGTCAACATCCTCCATTGCTTGCTTATAAGACAATGGATCCTCAACCCAATCATTAGAAATGAAGTTCTCGGCTTCAGTCAAACCCATGTAACGTTCCGATGGGTTTATAACCCTCCCACTACGTCGAGGCAGTCTCAACTCTTGACCTGTTTGACTAGATGTACCGACCTCAACAACTCTTGTTGATTGGCCAGTCTATTCAAAAACTCTTATTGAACTCTCAATAGTCTCAGTGTCACTAGAAATCTCACGGAAAATAAGCTTACTTCATGATTTATAATCCCTGATGTGGTCTTCTTCCAAAAAGATAGTATTTGTATAGACAAACACTTTGTTCTCACTTGGATCATAGAAGTATCCACCCTTCGTTTCCTTGGGGTAGCCTACAAAGAGGAAAACTTTCGAACGTGGTTCCAACTTCTTCGAGTTAGTCACAAGCACGTGGGCTGGACATCCCCAAATCCTGAAGTGGCATAAACTACCTTTACGACCTCTCTACAGCTTAAAAGGTGTTTTAGAAACACTTTTCGAGGGAACGTTGTTTAGAATATAACATGCAGTCTCCACTGCAAAACCCCAAAACAAGTCTGGAAGATGAGTATAACTCATCATAGACTGAACCATGTCCAACAAGATTCTGTTTCTTCTTTCTAATACACCATTCTACTGAGGTGTACCTGGGGCCGAGAGTTGGGACGTAATTCCATGTTCTATCATATAGTTCTGGAATTGGAGGTCTATATACTCTCCACCACAATTAGATCGTAGTGTTTTTATCTTCTTACCTAACAAGTTTTCAACTTCAACCTTATACTCTTTGAACTTGTCAAGGGTTTCAGCTTACATTGCATTAGATAGAGATACCCATACCTTGAATAATCATCTATGAAAGAGATGAAATATTCATACCCACCTCGAGCTCTAACACTCATCGAACCATAGAGGTCTGAATCTACAAGCTCCAAGTCTTCCTTGGCTCTATAACCTTTTCCAGCAAAAGGTAATTTGGTCATCTTGCCTTCAAGGCATGATTCACACACCGGCAAGGATTTTTCTTCTAAATTCTTTAGAGGTCCACATTTCACCAACTGTTCAATCCTATTAAGATTGATGTGACCTAACCTTAGATGCCAAATATGGGTGTTTTCCTTAGGAGAAACCTTTGGTCTTTTAGCTGTTGTCGTTGTACTGAACATTTCAATATTAAACAAGGCTTTTATGACTAACGGCCTTAGTACATACAAGTTATTCTCCATTGAACCAAAACGAATCTCTATCCCATTTTTGAAAATAAATACTTTACTCTCAGAAAAGGAGACGGTATAACCTTGTTTAATGAGACAAGAAATCAAGATTAAGTTACCTCTTGATATGAGGAACTACAAAAACATTATCCAGTAACAGATAACGTTTCTTGTCCAAAAATAACTTCAGCCTGTCTACAGCAACAGCTGAAACAACTCACTAGTACCGACTCGAAGAGTCATCTCTCCCTGTGGCAACGTTTGTTGGGAACTAAATCCTTGGTAAGAGAAACTGACATGATTAGTAGCACCCGAATCGAGGATCCAGGCAGAATCATCATTCTCTACCAAACACGTCTCCAAGACCAATAAATCATATTTACTGTCTTTAGACATCCTTCTCTTTTGGAGAGTAATGGGATCAGTATCAAAACCTCAATAAGCTCCAAGTTCCATGTCAGAGAACACTTCTCATCGATGAACTTTAACAGAGTCAGTAACACTTGCTTTCTCTTTCTGGAGTTTAACTTGGGAATTTACACTACTGATATTGTCATCCATCCCTTTGTGCTCAAAAAGTAAGAACTCACATTCAAAAAATTCTTGTAATAAGTCCATGATCTCACGTGCAATGACCATGTTCTCAACCCTTCTAGCCAAAGCATCAGGTATTCTAGCCATTATGTGAAGTCAGACTAATGAATTAGCCTTCATCCACACCTCATATGCATTACGAACACTTCGCGGTGCATCAAGGGTCGGGACTTAAGGACACTCCTCAACCATGACAAACTCAAAGTCGTTTACCACGAAATACGTTTTACAAGACTCTTTCCACTGTATGAAATCGGTCAAACTAGAGGCATTTAATGGAAAATTATACATGTTGCTGAAAACAAAAACACATTGACCTACGTTAAGTTTTAAGCAAATACTCGTTGACAAAACATACAACATCCAATACAGTTTAGCAAAACTAACATGACCCCCGTGTGACATCCAGTTTCGCAATGACGCTTCAAAGGTTAAGGACAAAAGCCACCGAAGGGTGGTCAATTCATCCCTCTTCTGAATTGAGACATTTTCAACCAACCATTAATACCAGAACAACTCTTGCTCCTATAACGACTAGCCATCATTGATTTGATCAATAAATCATTAACTTACTTAACAATTTCCTGTAAGTGTGACCCACTATTTTAGGCCCTAGAGTTCTGCCCCAAGCAGCCAATCCGAAGGGAAAAAATACAATTGGGGAAAAAACTAAAGTTACCTTATCCATTTCTTGAGTTCACCTTGATGTTGACCAACTGCACAAAACCCATCCAAAGGGGGACGCTGATGACATATAGAAATGCATGTCATCTTAGGCCTTTTATTTAGAATTATGAGGGCTGTTAAGCATAATATGCGGCAATTATGTTAGGTATTCATGAGAAAATGAGTTTGCGGTGTTCAGCATTAAGAATCTCGGCAAACCCATTATTATGTGTTATTATGCGTTCAATTGTCTATTTTTGTAGCTAACGCATGAATTGGATGCAAACGCGGAAGCCAGGCTACTGCATTGGGAGAAATTCTCCATCGCAAATGCGAACACATACGATCAACACATGGGTATTACAGTAATCAGTCGCATGCATCCATCGCATAGAAGTTGCGATTGTCAAGCGATTGCGGTCATCGTGTAGAAGTTGTGGTAATCAAGCAAATGCGGTCATTTCAAGATTACGGCTACACGATAACGCATAATAGTGGGATCACTACAAGGTTGGTGGAATGAATGCATCAGCGCATATCTCGGGAAAATCAAAAAATGATGTTGACATTTCAGCTACCACGTCGTTAGCAGTAGAGATTCAGAAAAAGACTAACGCACCGCGAATGTCAAAATCAAAGCAGTCCATTAATGTTGTCGGCGATCAAGCTCTATAAATAGAAGTTGATAAGCAGAATTTTAGATCATCCAATGTTTTCGCCCAAGGTTCGGCCTTCAGCAAATCCTTGTGATCTAGACGAACACGTGAGAAAGAAGCTTGAGAGTTCTTCATCTTCTTCATCCATTCCGAGTGACGACTAGAGCCTTCGCCGAAGTTAGATCTCGAGAGAGTCAGCTCCACCACCCATCCATGGCACCATCGGCAGCCTTGACACACATCTACTGGAAGCAAGTCATTGCTTCCAGCTGGTCATTTCATTTTCTCTTCTTTTCTTATATTGTATTGTATTACATTTTAGATTAAGAAATTAATATATTGTGTTTTCAATGCATTTCTATGTTTCCTTCGATTCCATCTCCATTTTCATTACTTAGTATCCTTAACTTCATTGCATCACTTAGTGAGATTACTAGAGTATCACATACTTAGTCATGTGGATTAGAGATATGAAGCATGTAGTAAACCACCAAGAGGTGTGCATTGTGCGAGTATGTGAGAAAACCTTATTTGCTTAGTGTGAAGCTGTAGCAACGCCTGTCTATAGGTGGACGCAACGCTTGTCTATGAGTAAAGTCATCAACAACTAACTGCCTGGGAGGGTAAGTGGTTGGTCGCATTAAGTAATGTAAGCAAGTATTCACTAGAGATAGGAATAATCTTACGTCAGCCAAGTTTATGCGGTTATCTTGTCTTATGAGCGCATCATTCATCATTTAGACATATTTGGAAGAGTAGTCTAAATCCAAATCTGAGACTCGAGAGAGCATATTGGAATGCATGAGCAAGAATGGGGAACTTAGGAATAAGCTCCGTTTTCTATTACACAACGTATACACCCTACGGAGAGGATATTGCATGCGCCCAAGAAGTAGGATATGGTGGTTGTATGCAGTCATCTCGACCCTTTTGCATACACACCGCATACGTCCTAGATTTAGGCTCAAGTGTGTGAAGTATGATCGCATAGCTTGTGTTAGCTGAGGTTGCCCTTGCGGTCAATCTTAAGGCTTGCGATGAAGACATCCTCACATTTTATCTATTTTCCATCCATTTACTTCACGTCAACAGTTTTCGTGTCTCTACCTCTCATGCATACTTCTCATTGCATTGTCTGTTAGTTAGAAGTAGGAGTAGTTGAAGCGTAAACCCCCCCCCCCCCCATCATTCTTTTATTCAACCGCCGCATACATATTACCGCATACATCTAGCTACAAGTCCCTGAGTTCGACCTTGGATCACCCGAGAAACTTTCGTTTGCATTATACTTGCCATGAGCGCAAGAAAACTTGTGACGGGAACGCATGGTCATCGCATACATTTGTTAACGCATAGTTCACTCCAATGCATAACCACCGACGCATGATAATCAACGCATACCTTAAGACATGCATCGCATATTGCACCCCACATGATTTTAGCCATCGAGTTTTTGGCGGCTAATTTTACTCATCAAGTTTTTGGCGCCATTGCCGAGGACTTAGCAGCTAATTGTTTGTTGAGTTTTATGTCTCTGCAGGCAACCTTTTTATCTTGGGAGTATTGTAGCTTGTGCGACTAAGTTGCAAACAATATTAAAGTGTAAGCGATGCATCGAAAGCCAGTATTGACCCCAAGATAGGAAGGCAATCAGTCGTATAAGCTGAAGGTAATTCTAAACACATGGTGGTCAACATGCACCCAACAATTTTCGGAAGTTCCAATGGTCAAGGCATCTTGACCAGATGCTCCCAGGGCGCCACGAGGGAGTGCAAGAATGATCTCACGGTGCGAACCAATAAAGAAGACCGCAGGACGTGTTGACACACACCCTTCACCTACTTACTATAAATACTCTCTCCGTCCAACTTGATATTGACTCATGCAAACACCATCCGAAGGGAGATGCTTCTAAGGCGCCACGAGGCCAAGCATGAATCTCACGGCGTGAACATTCAAGGAGAAACATGAGTGGAATCATTGAATATCATCCTCCCACTGAGTATTTTATAACCTAGGGTTTAGTTTACTTAGAAAAACACGGCTCCCAAGAGTAACATTTACCTTGGATAGTTAAACAACTTTTGATCATAATCCTAAAGGATCTTATACCGAGAGTTCCATGAGCATGTTCAGATCGGTCCGATTTCACAATAACCGAAACACAATAGATATACATTCAATACATACAGTTATGCACATAAAACTAATTATCGGTATGCTCATAACACAAAACAATAACAAGGAAAGGGTTCATACCAGTTGAAGACTCTCTTCGCACTTCTGAACCCAATGCAGTGGAAACCCTCCAATAGATCTACCAACACCCGGCAAATATGTCGACTACAACAGCACGATCAACGCGAACACGAACGCCGCAACGAGGACGACACCACCATTAATGAGCCCTAGGTATTCTCGGAGTGAAAACCCAAAGGGTGGGCTTTGGTGAATTTGGTAGAGGACGGAGGAACAACGAGTCGTGTAGGTGATAAGCAAGTGAGAGAGAAAATGATGCTATCGTATAGCAGAAGTGCTTATCGCATAGAGAAGCTACACGATCGTGTAGGATTTGCAGAACGATCGTTTAGGAAAAGGTATATGATTGTTTAGCTAAATCGGCACACATACGATCATTTAAAGAAGCTATCCGATCGTCTAGGCGACAGTGTGCGATAGTTTAGACGGAGAACGATATCGCATAGGCTCTCAAGCGATCGTTTTAAATCACCAACACGTACTTCACGAATTATTTTGGGCGATTGAATGACTACTGATTGCACGATTCAAAATGAAAACTTTTTTTATTTTTAACCCATCGGTTTCCATAACCAACATTGCCCACTACCCACGTCCGAACGTGGAAAAATGATTAATTATCATATAATTAATCAATTAATTAATTAATATATTCATATTATATTTATATCTTATAGTTTAATATCACATATCTACTATAGTATTTTCTCCTCTATTTGATATAAATCATATTTATATCTAATTTTCTCCAAAATAATGTATCTCATACATTTGCTAATTATATCATATATAATTAACCAGACCAATTATATCATACATAATCAAACTTCCTCTTGTCAATTTGAACATTTCAAATTAACCCAAATACTGGTTCTCTACTTTTATACAAGCTACCCAGGGGACCTAATGAACCTATGGCTCGAAGCTCCAACGGTACGTGAATAGCTGACTAAACTCTTTAGCCACGAGATCCACCATCTGTTAACTGTCAGTGATTCCACTAAAGATCAACAGTTTAAATCTTCTTACCACAGATATATTTCTGTGTCCATTGGATATAATCAATCATGAGTACGATGACCCTTCACAGATGCTCGTAAGTACAGTTAGGCCAAATTCCGTTATGCCCCTGTAGTTACATCTCACTTTTTAAGTATCACTGATTTCTCTAATGAACAATACAACATAGTCCAACTATGTGTGAACACCTCTCAGGCCAAGAGAAGGTGTGTGGCGCCACATCGTTCAAGCCCCAGAATCAGCCCTTAAGGGAGCCATCTATCTACTTACCCCTTCCTCAGGGAAGGAGTGAATTCCATCTTGTGCACTTGAGTTCCCAACTCTCAAATCAGACGAATCCCCAAAATGGTAGGTTTGAATCGGCGACCTAGCCACTCGCACCCATACAAATCAAAGGACCGCCCTCAATGGCAAGAGTTCCCAACTCACTCAGGATTAAAGTCATGTTACCCATGGTCATCCTAGTGAAGTGAAGTCTCTGTCATGAACTGTGTTATATAACGAAACGTTAACACTTTGTGGTCAGGTCTTATACAAACTCTTTGTATAGGATGCCCCCGCTCGCATGTCCCAAACACGAATGATCAGGATCAGACCATCTGTGACAAGTCACAACACTTGTGACCATTTCACAAAGTGGGTTGCATCCATAGCGTTACCAGGATAAGGTTTCCCTCCTTTATCCATTTACTACAGACCATTTTGGTTATCACTCAAGACATGATCCACTTGTATGTCACCACATACATGCTTTAGTCACATACAGATAACCAGGGATTTTATGTTTATTGGTTTGTGGTAAAGCAAATAAAACATTTAACCGAGCAAAATAACAAGATGTAAAGTAAATATCATATATTAACAATCACCAGTGTTCGTATATACTGTTTACAAACTACAGGACACGAGACTTTAGGGCATTAACCCCAACAAATCCATTAACTCTTTAACGGAGTCTTTGACCAACTGTCGCATGCTTGCAGAAAATCTATCTAATTCACTTTCCAGGTAGGTTCTCAGGTTGGGGTATTCCGTTTCCATCAGCTTAAGTACCCCAGCCTAGACAGAACCCGTCTTAGACAAAAGATCCCTTATAAATAGATTTAATACAATTTTAATCTTTTATGCCAATCAATTTAATCCTATTAAACCGATCTAAAAAGATTAAACTTCAATCAATGTAATCCTATCAAACAGATTTAAAAAGATTAAACTTAGGTTGCTAATCCCATTAGAACCTTGAACTTAGGTCTATCTAAATCTACTTTTAAAACCCTTTTAAAACATAAGTTCACCTAAGTCCGCATGCAACTCTTTCTTATTGATTTTACTTCTGATTTCCATTTTAACGCTTATAACAGAAACAACCAAAACTATCCACAACGTGAAGCAAACACATACAAGGCATTCATAACTTTTATAAATTAGCCTAAGTGTCATGCTCCATGCATTGTTCATTCATTGCTACTTTTATATAACACTTATACAAATAAGCAATAAACAAAGCAAAAACATGCTTCCATTCACCCATACGCTTATAATATAAAGATGATACATGAATATGCTTACTGCATGCACAAATATAACTCTTATATTTCATGATGCATGCACATGCTCTCTTGTAATTTCATCATGCCATATTATAACACTTATAATACATGATGCATGAATAATTGCACAACCTAAGGTGGGTTTCAAATCTATACGTCATACACTATGCCATATAAACAACATGCATCTCATGTATATTAAATAAAAGTCGATGAATCGGGATAATTTGCTTCAAATCCTCAAAACCAAAGCTAACTATTACAAATAGCAAAGAGTCTCTGGTTCAAATAGGCGAACTGGGTCTTGAATTGTCTGGTCGAAGTCCGCATCTCCACTGATCGTGTACCAATGATCGCCTACATGAAAGAGTAAATGCTTTACTCAATCGTTTACCAATGCTTCCAAAGTTAAACAATCGTTTAGCAACGATCGTGTACCTTTTACTATGCGATGAAGCATGAGGCACGCGATCGTGCAGTGCACATCTGATGACATGCAGAAATGCATGTCATCTTAGGCCTTTTATTTAGAATTATGAAGATTTTTAAGTAGAATATGCGGCAATTGTGCTAGGAATTCGTGAGAAAATGAGTTTGCGTTGATCAGCATGATGAATCTCGGCTAACTCATTATTATGCGTTCAATGTTCTATTTTTGTAGCTAATATAGGAAGTGGACACAAACGCGAAAACTGGACCATCACATAGAAGACTACATGCGGAGAAACTCTCCATCGCAAAGGCGAATGCGTCGATCAATGCATGGATGTTGCGGTAATCTGCCGTATGCGTACATCACATGGGAGTTGTGATCGTCAAGCGATTGCAGTCATAGTGTAGAAGTTGCGGTATTAAGCGAATGTGGTCACTACACAATTGCGGCTACACGATAACGCAGAATAATGGGATCAATGCAAGGTGGGTGGAATGAACGCATCAACGCATCTACCTCGAGAAAATCATATGCTGATGCTAACATTTCACCTACCATGCCGTTAGCGGCAAAGGTTCAGAAAAGGACTAACGCGCCGAATGTCAAACTCAGAGCAGTCATTAATGTTGTCGACAATCCAAGCTCTATAAATAAAAGCCGATGAGCTAAAATTCAAGTAATCTAGGGTTTTCGTTCAAGGTTGAATCCAAGGTCTTCGCCTGAGGTTCGCCTAGGGCGGATCCCTATGATCCAGACAAAATGCATGAGAAGACACTTGAGAGTTCTTCACCTCCTTCATCCATTCCGAGTGACGACCGGAGCCTTCGATCGAAGCTAGATCTCGGGAGAGTCAACTCTACTGCCCATCCATGGCACCATCAGCAGCCTTGACGCACCTCCGCTGGAAGCAAGTCTTTGCTTCCAACCGGTCATTTCATTTCCTTTCTTTTCTTATATTGTATTGTATGACATTTTGTGATTAAGGAATTAATACAATTTATTTTCAATGCATTTCTGTGTTCCTTCGACTTCATCTCCATCTTCTTTGCTTAGCATCCTTACTTTCATTGCAACACTTAGTGAGATTGCTTGGGTATCACATACTTAAGTCATGTGGATTAGGGATATGAAGCATGTAGCAGCCCACCGAGAGGTGTGCGTTGCATGAGTGTGCGAGTAACCTTATTTCCTTAGTGTGAAGCTGTAGCACGCTTGTCCATGAGTAGAGTCAGCAATAACTAACTGCCTGGGAGGGTAAGTGGTTGGTCGCATTAAGCAATGTATGCGTTGTTCACTAGGAATAGGAATAATTTTACGTTAGCCATGTTCATGCGGTTATCTTATCTTGTGTATACGTCCATTACACCTTTAGAGCTACTCGGGAGAGAGTCTAAAGAAAGAACTTAACTCGAGAGAGCTAGGTTAGAATCGATGCTCGGAAGGGCTAGATTAGATTTGCATAAGCAAGAATGGGGAACTTAGGAATAAGCTCCGTTTGCTATCACACGGCGTATGTGCCCTACATATAGGATATTGCATGCATCTAGAAAGTAGGATAAGGTGGTATGTGGCTAGTACGCTCATACGGCAGAAGCACGTGAGCGGGTTAAAGGGGTTTAGGCTGGTATAGGCTTCTCGGCACTATTGCAGATACACCGCATACGTCCTAGAGTTAGGTTCACGTGTGTGTGGCATGATTGCATGGCTTGTGTTGACTAAGGTTGCTCTTGTGATCACCCTTAAGTATTGCAATGAAAACATCTCCGCATTTTATCTATTTTCCCATTCATTTGTTTCATGTTAGAAGTTGTCGTGTCTCTACCTCTCATGCAATTCTCATTGTGTCGTCTGTTAGTTAGGAGTAGGAGTAGGATTAACTTAGCAACCCCTCCAACATTCTTTTATTTAAACTGTCGCATGCACAAACACCGCATTCATTTTGCTACAAGTCCCTAAGTTCGACCTCGGATCACCCGAGAAACTTGCGTTCGCGTTATACTTGACGCGAGCACAAGAAAACTTGTGACAGGAAGCATGGTCATTGCATACATTCATTAACGCATTATCATTCCAACGCATGACCATTGACACATGACTATCAACGTATATCTTAAGAACATACATTGCATACCGCGTCCACGGGATTTTAGTTGTTGAATAATTTGACTTCTAATTTCCCGTCACCAGCAATGCATAACACAAACCTTAAACGATCATCTAAACCACAACGATGCGATGAAGCATAATCGTCTAAATAATTACTAAGCGAGCACCAAAGTATCGTAAACCGCATGATCATGTAGTCAGTGACTATGCGATGAGGCATGCTAACTACACGATCGTTTAGTGCACGCGCCTTTTATTAAATGATGAGCATCAAATGCTCCCACTCGATCGTTTACCTCTAGCGTCTACACGATCAGGCAATCAACGCTACGCGATAGAGTAAACACTTTACCCCATCGTTTAGCATTAGCTAAATGAACGTTTAGTAAATACTACACGATCGCGTAGAAAATTCTACACGACCGTTTAGCCAAAATCCAACAATCGTTTACCTGAGGCTACATGATATGCCCAACCCTTGGTCTTTTTCCTCGCTGAAAACCGCATCTCTATGCTTCAAAACTTCATCACGAAAGACTCAACAAACTCAAACACTTTGAATTACAGACTCGATTGCTTGTTAATTATGCCCAAAACATAGGGGCCCTTACAAATTAACACTTTGTATCTTTAAAGAAAGCTTTAAACAGAGGCAATTAACCTGTAAAATTCATCAACATCTATCCACAAACGCATTTAACACTTAAATGCAATGCAGAAAATCCACCACGACTGTAAAAGAAGTTCAAAACAGAAGGAAAATTTGGAATATCAAAACAACCTGGCTCTGATACCAATTGAAGAAAATCAGACATGAGGATTTCCATGAGAGCGGAATGATCGTTCCAAATTCCATTCGAAATTGAACATAAACAATTATAGTCACAAAATGGAAACTAACAGGTCATGTACAATACGAAATTACAGCATGCTTTACAATGAGATCAAGGGATAGAGTATACCTTTGAAGAGTCATTCTCCAAATTCCCTCGATCACAAACATTTGTTCAGTCTCCAAGACAGCAATACACGAACGCTCAAACATAACGACCGCAACATAGCACGATCAACAGCAACCAAAAACCCAACGATCTCCAAGATCACGAACCCAACAAATGGACTCCAAAAGCTCGAACTCAGTCGAGTTGAGTGAGGATACCACCACAATGGTTACCTTGGTATTCTCGGTGTGAGAATCTAGAAGTGTGGGCTCTGTATGGATTGGTCAGAGGAAGAGATCGGAGGAACAACAATCGTGTAGATGATTGAGCAAGTGGGAGATGATAAGTGTCTTATCGTATAGAGGAATGATCAACATGTAAAAGAAGGTAACCTATCGTATAGACAATGCCCTACAATCGTTTAGCTACGACCAGCTGAGTTAACTATCGTATAGTAACACTCCACGATCGTTTAGTCTCTATATGAGCTATCGTTTAGTGAAACAATTTCACTTGATAGCAATCCCTGAGTTTTTTTTTTCAAATTAAGCAACTCTTCTAATTTAGGAAAATATTTTTCCTTTTATCTCACGGTTACCATAAAACCACCAATAACCTCCCACTCAATTGGTTAATAGAGAAAAAAGATAATTAATAATTAATATTATTATAAATAAATATGATAACCAACTTACCATATTATATTTATAACCTATAGTTTTAATATTTCATCTCATGAAACATACAAACCATAGTTCTTTTTCTATTTTATGGTACTTAATGTAAATCATATTTACATTAATCCTCCACTTGATGTATCTCATACATCACATCGATTATATCATGTATAATTGAATTTTCTCTTATCAATTTGAACAATTCAAATCAACAACAAGAACTGATTATCAACTTGAATCCATTGAGCTACCAAGGGGATCTTATGGACCTATAGCTCGAAGCTCCAACGGTACGTGAATAACTGACTAAACTCTTTAGTCACAGGATCCACCATCCGTTAACTATCGGGCACTCCACTAAAGACCGACAGTTGCACTCTCCTTACTACATATATATTTTGTATCCATATCAACCAATCAACAATGCTATAACCCTTCACAGATCGCTCTAAGTACAATTGAGCCAATTTACCAGTTTGCCCCTGTAGCTACATCTAACTCCTTAAGTACCACTGATCCCTCTAATGAACATAAGTCATAATCCTACTATGATTGGGTCCTCTCTTCTAAAGAGAAGTTGTGGCCACTATGTTCAAGACTCGGAATCAGCCCTTAAGGGAGCAATCTATCTACTTACCCCTACTTTGGGGAAGGAGTGAATTCCATCTTGTGTAACTGAGTTCTCAGCTCTCAAATCAGACAAATCCTAAAAAATGTAGCCTTGTTGAATTGGCAATTTGGCCACTCTCACCCATACTAATCAAAGGACCGCCCTCAAAGGCAGAAGTTCCCAAAACACTCAAGATTGAGGTCATATCACTTGTTGTCGTTTAGGTGAGATGTAAGTTTCAAGTATTAATGGCATTATATAAAGAGACTATTCATCTCGTGGTCTGATCTTATACAAACTCCTTGTATAGGACACCCCCGTTCGTATGTCTCCACATGAATGGATAGGATCAACCATCTGTAGTAGTTCACAACACTTGTGAACCTCTACAAAGCGGGTCGTATCCGTAGTGTTACAAGGATCAGGTATCCCTCCTTAATCCTTATACTACAGACCTTTTTAGGTTATCACTTAAGGCATGATCCATTTGTATACCTCTTATACATGTTTAAGTTTTCATACAATAACCATGGAGCTTTGTTTATTGGATATGAGTAAATACAAAATAAAATAACTCTTATTTTATTCATAACAATGTGTACAGTTTACAAACTACGAGATTCTAGGAGAATTAGGACATCAATCCCAACAAAACCTTGGATGTTAGTTTATTGGTTTATGGTTAATGCAACTAAAATATCACATATTTTATAGACAACGTGAATAAAATATCATATACTTTATTAATCACATAAAGAGTTTTTTCATATAATGTTTACAAACTATAGAACCCTACGAGATTTAAAATATCAACCCCAAGAATGTTTCTATCAATGATAACCAATCAGTAGCTATCGCTGATATGTTTCTATCAATGGTATTGTTTTGATGTGTTTTGTTGTTTAAATTTGATATCATGTTATATTTGTTTGTAAATAATAGGGATCTTTTGATTATCCCTGTTGATACATGTAGTGTGTTTGTATGTTATTGATGCATATAGATATAGAATGATATCCTTCTACATTGATAGACATAAAGGATATCATTGATAACTACTATCAGTGATATCTTTCCATTGTTATCAATGTAGAATAATATCTTATAGCTTGTAGAAATACAAGCTATTGTAGCCTTTTACTTAGAATTATGAGGGTTGATGAGCAGAACATGCGTTAATTTTGTTAAAAATTCATGTGGAATAATGAGCTTGTGTTGATTACCACTAAAAATCCCCGCTAACCCTATATCATGCGTTATTTTGCGTCAAAATGTCTATTTTGTAGTTGTCACAGAAATTGATTGCATGCATTGACCCAAACCATCGTAAAGTTGATCGCATGTGTTGATCTTAATAAAGACAAGTTGATCACATGAAATGCCGCAACTACAATAATAACCATGATAGAAGGATGATCGCAAAGTGGGTGGAATGTGTTGATACTTCAGAAGAAACAATCGTGAATGCATACCTTGAGAGTATCAAAGAGATAAGATCATGATGACATTTCACCTATCGCGACAGGAATGGCAGTGATTCAGAATGGGATTACCAAAGCTGTCAGCGTTTGAGCTCTATATATAGAGCCTTGAAGCCCACATTCAAAGCATCCGGGACTTCTGCCTTGGGCAGATTCCTGTGATCACAAACAAGAGCATGAGCAAGAAAGCTTTTGAGAGTTTTTCACTTCCACAACTTCCTCCGATTGATGATCAGAGCTTCGCCGGAGATAGATCTCGAGAGGGACTAGTCCACCGCCCATCCATTGCACCACAGGCAGCCTTGACACACATTTGATGGAAACAAAAGATTGCCTACATCTAACCATCCATCTCTTTTCTCACCTCTGTATTGTATTACATTTTGGCTTAAGACATTAATATATTTTGTAATCAAAGCATCTTTTTAGTTCCTTCAACATCATTTTCATCATCTTCTTCTATTTTATCATCTTTTTCTTTCACCGCAACGAGTTAAGTATAGATTGCAAGAGTGATTGCATACTCAATCATGAGGCATAGAGATATGACGCATGTAGCACAAACCACCGAGAGGTGTGCATTGCGCGAGTATAGTGAGTCAATCCTATTTTCTTAGTGTGAGGCTATCGCAATGCTTGTCTATGAGCCGCATAGCTATTACCAACTGCTCGAGTGGGTAAGTAGTGAAACTCACTAAGCAAAGTAAGCAATGTTCCTAGAGATAGGAATAACCTTATGCTCAACCTATGAAACACAGATACTTCATGTGAGGCAAAGAATCTATATCAGACACGTATCGGATACTAATACTTTCATATACTTCCTAGATACGTATCTAACATGCAATTTAATGTATCTATTTTTACGCTTACTTTTTTTTAAAGAAAAAAGTTAAGCAACTCATCTAATCTTTCTCAATCTAAAACTAGACAACCTATTCAAAAAGCTCATTACTCGAGTCTAAAACTAAAAAGATAAAAAAAATAAAAGACCAAACCCCAGAATCATCTAATCTTCATCTTCACATTTGAGTTCTCACAAAGTCTACCAATATATAACCTTCTTGGATATCTTCAACAATTCAACGAAGAAGTTCTTCATTTATCTTCATACTTCTCCTTCTAATCTTTTTTTTCTTCTTTGATCAATATGAGTCACTTTTCTATTGCATTTTATTAACTATTGTGCTTCAACATCTTAGATATTTCTTTTTGTATTGTATTTCAATGTTTTTATTGTATTTTTTACTATTTTCATTAACTTGTATACTAAATTTATCTATATCCTAGATTTTTTTAAGAAAAAGAAAAATTATCTTCTACATATCAGTATCCTAGTTTTTTAGAAATTAGCGTATCGTTGTATCCCATCGTATCCGTATCGCATATCTGTATCTATATCAGTGTTTCATATGCTCAACGCAACCATGCGTTATAGAGATATAAAGCATGTGGCTGACCACCGAGAGGTGTGTGTTGCGTTAGTGTGGCGAGTTGGGATTACCCTTGCGACCAAACTTATGAATTTGGTGATATCTCCTCCACAACTCTATTTCTCCATGCATCTTATTATGCGTTAATAGTTGTCGCGTCTCTACCGATTCTCATAGTCAAACTTCAATTGTTCAGTCTGTTTAGCTAGGAGTAAGAGTAGCGCATAGGTAATCAGCTTCTTTCCTTTTATTTTTATTCTCTACCTCAAACGCATTACATTACAATCATCTTTTAGTTGCAAGTCCCCATGTTCGACCTCGGATCATCTCGAGAAACTTGTGACCTCGTTATACTTGGCAAGAGAGCAAGAAAACTTGTGACAGGAACGCCTTCTAGTATTTATATATTAGGTAATGTAGTATTTGAAAGGAATTGACTTCTAGAGAGATTGTTTGATTGTGCTTAGCATCTTATGAGTGATAAAAGCTATCATTGATATCATGATATCGGTGATAAAAGCTATCTCCGATAGCATGATATCAGTGATATACTAATAGCATATCATCAGTGATAAAAATTATCACTAATAACATGTTATCATTGGTATAAGTGATAGTATCACTGATGACATGCTAGTATGCTACCAATGATAATTTATATCACTTATGGTAAGCTACTAATAAATTTTGTAAGGTTTAGATTTATAGTCTGATCTTGAATATGACGAGAAAGAAAAGAGTGAAGAAGGCGTGGAATAAAAGATTGAAGACGGTGAGACTGGAGCAATAAAACAAATGGAAGAAAGAAGTTACCAGCGCACCCTAACGCAATGCCTGACGTGAACGCAGAAGAAAACGAGAAAGAAAAAATTGAAGAAGATTTGGAATAAAAGATCAAAGAACAAAAAATGCAAGATAGAAGAATGCCATATCTCTAATATTTTTGAAACAGTGCTATATTTGTAGTTATTATCTTTGATTGTGCTTCCAGCTATAACTTTTCATTTTTTTTTTTTTTATAAATTGAGGAGGTGAAATCTATGGCAAGGGAGTTTCCTTATCCCACATGCGAGGGATTGGGTTGAATTAAAGCGTAAAAATCAAACAGTACATTGGTAAAATCAAATGGTATGTTTTTATTTGGTCATGGTTGTGAGTTGAACCATCTCAACTAAGCATCCCACTGATATGCCACCAATAACTTACACCACTTATCCTCCCCAAACTGGATATGTGGCATGTCCAAATATTGGATGGTGCGTGTTGTAACATAAGGTCAAATGCGTTTTTCTTTTAAACTATTTCAATAGTCGTGCCATATATATAATAATTTTAATATATATATATCGACTTACACCTCTAAATTTTTAGGGACGATTTGGAGCGTTAAGATGATATAGGATGTGAGGAGTTCTGATCGAGTATGATCGAATATATTCAAGCACTGAGATGATATATGATACACGGAAGGACAATGACGGTGAGATAATGGGTCTCCAAACACTGAAATGATATAAGATATGGGATATACCATCTCATGTTGGGCCCACAAACAGCCTCCTAGGTTTATATCAATTTAAACTTTTGTAAATATATGAATTTACACCATTTATTACGTTTTATTTGGATTGACATCGTGTGAGATCGTTATAAGTTTATCGATTAAATTCCTAAACTTTCGTAAACGAACCAATTTAAATTCTTGATTAAGGTTTCATTTGAAAGTTGTCCATACATAAATTACAATCGTCAATTTATTAATCCAACTTGTGAAGAAATCTACGTGCGTATAAGAATCGAATGCATTGATTATTTTCAAATATAATCTTGATAAATGGTCTTTACATCTTTTTTTTCGAATTAAGTTGGAAGAAAGGTGTTAATTAGACACTTACGAAAGTTTGAGATTAAAATTGATACAGTTATTAATCGACTCTTTTGTACACTCATAATAAAAAAAATTTAGTTTTTACAGTTCAAAATCACTGACAAAATATAAGTATTGACACTTTAACATTTAAATACAATATGCATATCGTGCATTGATATGTGCATGAAGAGCATTGTAAACTGCTGGAGTGATTAGAGCTCGGAAGAAGGACAGACTAAGACTCAGATATAGGCCTACAATCTTTTTATATGGTGTTGCTATTTAATTTGTATATGTGAAAAAAAATAGGTTAAAAATCTAAATTTTTCATAGAAATTACAATTTAGTCATTGAACTAATAATTAAGTCCCTATATTTTCATTTTTATAATAATTTAGCCTCGTTTGGTAATTTTCAATTTTTTTTGTTTTTGGTTTTTTAAAATTAAGTGTATTTCCTTTTCATTTCCTACAATAATTTGCATTTTTCTTAAGTACAATGATTGAATTCTTAGTCAAATTCCAAAAACAAAAACAACTTTTTAAAAGTTACTTTTTTTAGTTTCCAAAAATTGGTTTGTTTTTTAAACTATTGGTAAAAAGTAGATAACAAAGGAATGAATTTGGAGTTGGAATTAGTATATATAGACTTAATTTTAAAAAACAAAAACAAAAAACTAAATGGTTACCAAATGGATCTTAGTAATTGAACTTTACCATGTCACAATGTAGTAATTGTACTTTAAATATTATAAGGATTTAGTTCCTATCATACAAAATAGCATTATGAACAATGAGATTTCTTGTATAAATAAATTAATAAAATAATTAATTACTTATTTTTATAAAATACAAAGTCTAGATCATAGAATAATAAAATTGACATCTAATTTGATGATTTTTTTTTGTCAGGGACTAAATTATTACAAATTTAAAAGTACCACGACTAATTGTTACATACTAAAATTCAAAGATTAAATTGTTACATAATTGAAAATGTGAGGGCTAAATCATTTCATAGACTGAATTGTTACCCAGCAAAGTTTAAGAATCAAAAGTATTTATATATTATATTTTTAGGTTTAAATACTATTTTGGTTCCTATATTTTTGTTTTACTTCATTTTGATTCATATACTTTCAAAATGTTCATTTTGGTTCTTATACTTCAATTTTGGTTCATTTTGATTCTTATTCCTTCAAAATATTTATGTTGGTCCTTGTACTTTCAAAAAGTGACCATTTTAGTCCCTTAATTTTCATTTTTACTTCATTTGTAAGAGATCAAAATAGTCACTTTTTTAAAGTTCAGGATCAAAATGAACCAAAATTTGAAAGTACAAGCATTAAAATAAATATTTTAAAAGTACAGAAGCTAAAATAAACCAAAGACAAAAGTACATGAACCAAAATAGTATTTAAATATATATATATATATATATATTAAAATACATGGATCAAAATAAACCAAAGACAAAAATACAGAAATTAAAGTATATATATATATATATATATTAAAGTATAGAGATCAAAATAAACTAAAATTAAAAATATAACGACCAAAATGAACTAAAGACAAAAGTAGGGAATCAAAATAGTATTTAAATTTTTATATATAAAAGTTAAAAGTAAAAGTACGATTATACCCACGAGAGAGGAGTTCATTTTTATCGGACGACCAGTCCTCCTCCCACCTCAATTTCATCGTCGAAAATCTCCCAAGTGGGTCCTACCACTTTCCATCCACAGTCCAAGTCCAACTGATGTAGTCGGGTCAAACAAAATTAAAAAAGAAAAAAAAAAGTTCTTTTTTAAATATATTAAAAAGAAAAAAAAAGTTCTTTTTTAAAAATAATATATTTATTACTCCATTTATTGATAGGTCGACAATAAGTAACATGCACTCAGTTGAAAAATGAACCATTCATTAGAATGTATTTAATCTACTTTAAATTTATTTAGAATTAAACTATAAAACTAAAATCAAACATTTACATAAAATTTTCAAAATTTTAAATGGTGTGTGTGATAGGTCACAAAATTCTAAGTTTGTATTTAATAGGTGGTTGATATTTTTTTAAAAGATTAATTGATGATTGATCTATTAGATATATAATTGAATTTTTTATCTAAGAATCCTAAATTCTCAATTTTATGTTCAGTAGATAGATGAATTTTTCAAAATAAATATGTTGAATGGGTCAATGATATATTAGATACAAAACAAACAATTTTTAAAGATTTATCGGACACAAAATTTAAAATTTGAAGGCATATTAAACACTTTTAAAGTTTATGAATTCAAATTATATAAAATTGAAAGTTTAAGAACTATTAGACAATTTGAAAGTTTAAAAACTTATTTGACACAATTATAAATTTAGAGACAAAATAAACACAAATATGAAAGTTAATCTTAAAATAATTATAATCAATTTCTTTTAGTTAATTTTAACCGTGACAAAAATTAGTGAAATAATTTAATTATTTTAAATCTCGAACCCCAAACACTCTTTTAGATGAATTTATTGAAATTAACACCAATAAATTAAAGTCATTATTAAACTTACAAATCATGAAATTTATGATGGAGATTGAAACAAAATTCAAAATTCAAAAAGTAAAAATGTAACATTTTGAAACCCTTCAACCAAATAAAACTAAAAACAAAATTCAAAGGTAAAGACACTAAAAACTCAAGAACCAAAATGATATTTTGACTGTAATAACATATTGATATTGATGCCTACTAAAAAAATTATGAAAGTTGTGGAATTAACAAAATTACGTATGATATATGGAATTTTTTTGTTAGTTAATTGTAAAAGTGATATGTTAAATTATGGAAATCGGTTTTTGAAATGATAATTGTTGCATCATTCATTGAGTCATACTTGAGTTGAAGTTACGAAAAAAATATTTGATTCTATGGTAATATATTGTTAATTAAATTTTTTATTATGTTAATTTATTAATTACAAATCATTTGCAACATTTTAAGAATGATGCAGAGTCTTATCTATATAATCTAAAAAATTGTATATATGTATTTTTAGAAATAGAGAGGAAAATAACTTCATTTCCTTAATTAATAAGAGAATTTATCTGTATATATACAAGATATTCTCAGTAACAATACAACTTTTGTAACAAATATAAAACAACTGGAACTAATTTTGTTTACAAAGACAATCATAACAACTTGTGTAACAAATATAAAACAACTGTAACTAATTTTGTTTACAAAGACAATCATAATATATCCAATACCCTCTCAAGATGAACTATGGATATTAAACACACCCATCTTGGCCATGAAAGATAGAAGAGTAGGAGCAAATAATGCCTTTGTAAACATATCAGCAAGCCGTAAATGAGAACGACCTTCAAAAAACCACTAACAATCTTCTCTCGAATAAAATGGCAGTCAATCTCTATGTGAAATGTGGGATTAGTATCACAAAAAATAAGAGCAAAAGTTGAAGAAATAATGTGCAAATCAGTAAGTAGATGAGCTATCCATGTAATTTCACTTGAAATAGAGGCTAAGGCTCGATATTCAGCTTCATCTAATGAACGGGATACTGTAGCTTGCTTTTTAGATTTCTAAGATATTAGTGAATCCCTCAAGAAAATACAAAAGCCAGTAATCGATGGTCGTGAGTCAAGACAAGATCTCCAATCAGAACCAACATATGCCTTCAATTGAAAAGATTTCACAGTTGAAAGAAACACACCCTGCCCAGCAGTATCTTTCAAGTAATGTAGTAAATGGTGGACAACAAATAAATGTTCAAAAGTAGGCTTAGAAATATACTGACTCAATCTGTGAATTGTGAAAGAAATATCAGGTCTAAAAATTTGTAAGCAAAGAAGCCTACCAACCATCCTTCTATATGTTTCAGCACTTATGGCATAAAAAAAAAGTACCCTCTGTTGTTAATTTCAAATAAGTACCATTAGATAAGCAACAGATTTACAACCAAGAAAGCCACTATCTTTCAAGATTTGAAGGAAATACTTTCGTTGAGACAAATGCATTCTAGTTTTTGAACGAGATAGCTCCAAACCAAGAAAATATTTTGCACTTTCCAAATATTTGAACATAAAATGTGCACGAAGCAAATCTTTAACAGCTCGGATTTCATGAAAAGAAGGACTCATGATAAGAATATCATCTACATAAACAAGGAGCACAACAAATGATGTATTCTTTCCTTTAGTGCATAACAAATAGCCAAAGTTACTGATTGAATGAGCTGATGATGTATTCTTTCCTTTAGTGAATAACAAATAGCCAAAGAATGAAAGGTTGATGTCGTGAGGATAGCCTTATGTAAGACAAAAACTTACTGATTGAATGAGCTGCATTAGATCCAAAGTAGATCCTTGTGTGAGTAAGTTACAATGGTAGTCTTGTAAAAAATCAGGCCTTTGGTGAACTCTACTTGATCGACGAAGAGGAATAACATTAGGAACAATATTTTCTTCAGATGGAACTTCATCAGAAAATTTCCTTTCAATTGGAACAACTTCATCAATAATGGGTGTATTTTCAACAAGAATAACACTAGGTGTGCTTGTAGATGAAGTGTTTCTAAGGCTTTCAATTGACAATTCTGAAGATGGAATGTTCATATCAGTAGCATGAATTTCTTATGTGAAAGAGAAATTGCTTGTAAAATTAGAAAAAAGACCTTGAATAGGAAATGGTAAAACATGATCAAGGAAAAAAAACATCTATGTTCGAGGTAGTCTCAGAAGTGACAAAATGAAAAGGAAAATTATCTTAAATAAAGACTACATCTCTTGAGACAATTATTCTTTTGTTGACAATATCATAAAGGCAATACCCCTTCATACCAACTGGATAACCAACAAAAACACAAGGAGCTGCACGGGGATCAAACTTGGACCAATTTGCTGTGAGGGTAGAAGCATAAAAAGGTGATCCAAAAAGTCTGTAGGAGTGTATCAGCAACAGCGAAAGCAACAAGGATTAATAAATACCCTAATTTATTAATTTTGACAGTAACTAAAACATGCTCAAGCTAGAACAAGAGGGTTTCAAGTCATACCTTTGAAGAACTTCTTCAACTTTTGATCCTCAGCTGCAAACTTCACCAAACCTTGTTGTAGACCACCTCAAGATCTTCTCCACTATTCTCTTGGAGTTTTAGATTGAGTTGTGGGACTCAAAATAAGATTGAATGAAGGGAATATGGAGAAAAGCAAGAACAACTTCTTCAACACGATTTTTTCAGCAAAATTCTATATTTGCATGCCTCAATTCCACTCCATTCTTCTCAATATATTGCAAGTTATCATGCAAATAAGATGACTACATGAGATGCAGCTCATGCTTGGAGTTATTGAAGCCAAAGAAAGTGGATTTCATGCGAGCAAGTTGAAAGCTTTAATGGAAAAAACCATTTTTCCATTTTGTATTTTTATCTTTTTCAATTTTGGATTTAAAATTCAATTTGATTTCAAAAATAAAAATATTATTAATTTTATAAAATTAATTTCATAAATTAATTTTTCTAATAAAATTAATAAATAATTATTTAAACAATTTAAATCATTCTAATTAATTTAATATCAAATATTAAATTAATTTTTAAACAAATCCACCTTTATATATTTAAATCATATTTAAATATTAATTCTCCTATTCCGTTTAATTCTTAAAATTAAACATGTAATTTTATCTCATATAATTACTAATTCCTTTAATTCTAAATTTAACATTTCAAATTAACTTATCACGCTATTCTAAAGCTAATCCATTTACGAGCTAGTGGGAGAACTTCGCGTACCTACAAATCATGGGCTCCAACGATCCGAGATTAATTGGTTAAACTCATTACACCAAATTAACCCCCATTAGTTAATTAATGGGTCACTCCACTAAAACCCATAGTTGTACTTCCCTCACTGTAGATATATTATGTCCACATGATTTAACCATAATTAGTAAGTCGACCCTTTACAGGTTATTTGTAATAATGACTGGGTCAAATATCTGTTTTACCCCCGAGATTATGTCTTGTTCTTCAAGTTCCAATTGATCCTCTAATGAACAACGGGTTTGTGATCCAGTCACTAAACCAAAACTCCCTCAGCCTAGTGAGAGGATGGGGCCCTTGTTCAAGACCTGGATTTAGTACTTGAGAAAACAACCTTTCTCCTATCCCTAAATCCAATAGACGTGAATTCCGTCTTGCACCCTATGTCCCCAACTATCTATTATGTCTTACCCCCGAAATGGGAGGCTTATTGAGCCGGTGTTGTTGAGTCAACCCTCACCTATGAAAATCTAAAGATAATCCCGAATAAATAAGAGTTCATAGTTAGCTTAGCATTAAGGTCGAGTTACCTAGGTCAACTAAGTGAAATAGTCAGTCTTATACAGTAAACATCGTTATAAAGTAAGAGTGACTTATTTCTTGGTTCAATCTTATGCCCACTCATTGCATGGGACGCCTACACTCCTCATGTCATAACATGTACGAATTAGGATCACTTCGTTTGTAACACTTTACAACTCTTTGTAACAACTACAGAGTAGGTCGCATCCTATAGTGTTACCAGAATAAAGCACCCAACCTTATTCACATTCTATAGATCATTTTGACTATTTACTCGAACCTGATCCATTTTTATGTCTCCACATAAAGTTTAAGTACTCATGTAATAGTCATGGATCTTAGTTTATTGGATTTAGATTTTTATGTATATAATTTATAAAGTCAATAAAAAGTTTATTGACTATAGAAAATGTTTATCTTTTTACAAACTACGAGTTTTAGGACATAAGACCCAACAATACTCCCACTTGGACTAAAACTCCAGTGGATCAATATATACAAATATATACAATGTTGAGTTTACACGAAGAGAACAAAACATACAAATACAATAAACTAGGGCATTTCAATACCCATAAATTCTCCCACTTGCCCTAGTAATGAAAATCTCGTAGACGTAGTCCCACTAGGTGATCGTCGAATACTTTAGTCGAAAGGGCCTTTGTAAATAGATCAGCTAAGTTGTCTTATGAAGCTATCTGAGTGACAATTACGTCTCCTCTGTGTACAATCTCCCTGATAAGATGGTACTTTCGTTCGATATGCTTTCCTCTTTTATGGCTCCGTGGTTCCTTTGAGTTTGCATCTGCTCCACTTATCACAATAAAGAGTGACAGGCAGATGCATATTAAGAACTACTTCTAGAACTGTCAGGAACTTTCTAAGCCATACGGCTTCTTTTGCTGCTTCACTTGCAGCTACATATTCAGCTTCCATTGTGGAGTTAGCAATACAACTCTACTTGATGCTTCTCCATACAACTACTCCTCCATTTCGAGTGAATACTAACCCCGAAGTTAATTTCCTAGAATCAATATCGGGTTGGAAGTCAGAATTAGTGTATTCAGTAAGGATCAGATCCTTAGCACCATACACAAGCATATAATCTCTCGTTCTCCGAAGATACTTGAGAATGTTCTTAACAACGGTCCAATGATCATATCCAGGATTGGACTGAAATCTGCTGACTATTCCTACGGTATAGCATATATCGGGACGAGTACACAACATTGCATACATTAAACTCCCTACTACTGATGCATATGGAATTCGATTCATGTCCTCAACCTCTTGAGGTGTCTTAGGTCTTTGTTCCTTAGACAGGTGAATTCCATGTCTAAAAGGTAACAATCCTTTCTTAGAATTTTGCATTTTATACCTAGACAACATCATGTCTATATAAGATGTTTGAGATAATGCTAATGTTCTGTTCTTGCGATTCCGAACTATTTGGATACCAAGAACATACTGTACTTCTCCCAAATCTTTCATTTGGAATTGCGAAGCCAGCCATCTCTTAACGTCAGCTAGAAATTCTATTTCATTTCCAATGAGTAGAATAGCATCAACATACAATACCAAAAAAGCGATAGTTTTGTTAACGATTTTCTTGTATACACAGGGTTTGTCAACATTTTGTTCAAAGCCATAAGATTTGATTGCAGTGTCAAATCTCATATTCCAGGATCTAGATGCTTATTTCAACCCAAAATGGATCGATTAAGTTTGCAAACCTTTTGCTCTTGATCCTGTTGTATAAACCCTTCTAGTTGAGACATATAGATACTCTCTTCAAGATAGCCATTCAGAAAAGTTGTCTTGACATCCATTTGCCATATTTCATAACCATAAAATTTAGCTATGGACAAGAGTATTCTAATTGACTTTATCATGGCAGCCGGAGAGAAAGTTTCTTCATAGTTTACTCCATCTCTTTAGGTAAACCCTTTTGCCACAAGTCTTACTTTGTAGGTCTGTACCTTACCAACTTGGTCTCTTTTTCTCTTGTAGATCCATTTGCATCTGATGGGTTTTACGCCTTCAAGTTAATCTACAAGATCTCAGACATAATTGAAATATATAGATTTCATTTCAAGGTCCATGACTTTAATCTATTGGTTTTTATCCACATCATTCATCGCTTGGTTGAAAGACAATGGATCCTCTAAGCCATCATCTGGTATGATGACTTGAGCTTCAGTCAAACCCATATACCGGTCAGGCTGTTGCACAACCCTCCCACTACGACGAGACATTCTCAACTCTTGAGAAAGATGTGAAGTACCAATTTCATCAACTCTTGTTGATGAACCTGCTCTATCAACAACTTGTATTGATACATTTTTCGTTTCTCTGGACATTTCTTCTATTACTAGCTTATTGCAAAGTTGATGACTCTTCATATGATCTTCCTCTAGGAAGGTTGCATTTGTCAATACAAATATCTTGTCTTCTTGAGGATCGTAAAAGAAACTACCTTTTGTTTCTTTCGGGTAGCCTACAAATAGGCATACTTTTGAACGTCGTTCAACTTTTTAGGATTTTGCACCAACACATGTGTTGGGAAACCCCAAATTCTGAAGTGGCGTAAATTTTCTTTACATCCTCTCCAGAGCTCGTAAGGCGTTTCAGAAACACTTTTCAGAACCATGTTCAAAATATACACTGCAGTTCCAACTGTGTGTCCCTAAAAAGAATTTGGTAACTGAACATAACTCATCATGGAATGAACCATGTCCAACAAGGTTCTATTTCTCCTTTCTACCACACCGTTTTGCTGAGGTGTGCCAGACTGTGAGTTGAGACTAGATTCTATGTTCTATCAAATAGTTCTAAAATTTTAAGTCCATATATTCACCACCTTGATCTGATCGAAGTGTTTTAATCTTTTTACCTAATCGATTTTCTATCTCAGCCTTATACTCTTTGAACTTTTCAAAAGTTTCAGACTTTTGGTGCATTAGGTAAATATACCCATACCTGGAATAATCATCTATAAAGCTGATGAAATATGCATACCTCCTCTAGCTCTAAAATTTAGAAGGCCACAAAGGTCTGAATGTATCGGTTCTATGGGTTCTATGGCTCTAAGACCTTTTCCAAGAAAAAATCTTTTTGTCATTTTACCCTCAAGACAGGATTCACAAAGTGGTAACGAACTGTCTTCTAACTTATTTAGATGACCATTCTTAACCAGTCTCTCAATCCTTTTGAGATTTATGTGACTCAGTCTCAAGTGTCAAAGATAGCCATTTGAAGAAATTTTCTTTTTCTTATGAGTCTCAGCAGTTATAAACATCTCTATGTTCAATACGGCTTTAACCTCGGTTGGTTTTAACATATACAAGTTTTTTTCTAATTTTGCAGAATAAATTTGTTTACTTCTAGTATTGATGTACGCTTCATCATTTTCGAAATAAACTTTATAATTTTGTTCTAGCAAATAAGAGATAGATATTAGATTCTTTTTCATAGAAGGAATGTAACACACATTTTTCAAATAAATGTACTTATCTTCTATAAATAACTTCATATCTCCCACTACTTTAGCTTAAACAACCTCCTCGGTCCCTACCTTAAAAATTGTTTCACCCTCTGTCAACTGTATCTAGGAACTTATTTCCTGTGAGAAAGTACGAACATGATTAGCGGCACCTGAATCAATTATCCAGATTTTATCGTTTTCCACTAAACATGCTTCAATAACAAGTAAATCATATTTATCTTGTTGTTCGAATTTTGCATTCTCATCTATATTATTCAAAATTTTAAATGAGTTGGGAGATAGAGGACAATCTTTAGTTAAAACTCTTTTGGTGTTATCAACTGCTAGTAATTTGTTTGTTGATTTGATTTTACTGTTATTTAATTCAGAAGTGAGTATTATAAAAGAATTCGACATGCTGATAAAATTTAAACAAATTCTAATTAGCAAATTGTAACTAAATCCAAATCAAGTTTTAGCAAAAATAGTAATAATGTACCTATAACCATTATTTATTTGTAACGATACTATAGTGAGTCAGAATACGTGCTACCGAGGGGCAGTCATATACTCTTTCACTAAAGCAAAAATTTTGACCAAACACCATCTCCAGAATAACTCTTATTCCTATAGTCGTTTAGTTACTGTTTTCGGTCAGAAATTACTAACGCTTTAATAATTCTGTAAGTGTAACCTTTTGTTTTTAGACGTCAGAGGTTGGCCCCAACTACACTACCGAAATGGAGAGTCAAGGTTGGGAATGGACCTAAGAAATCCTATCCATTTCTGGAGTTTGATTTGTTTTGATTCCTATGTTACGACCCTCCGAGAGGATAGCCGTTACTAAACGACTAGCAAAGGGCTGCCTAAAGCAAACCAGCAGGCGCAACATAGGAATCTCACGGTCCAAACTAATAGAAGAGACCACAGGACACATATCCTGCACCCACTTACTATAAACTACTTCCTCCGTTCACTTTGTTATTGACTCATACAAACACTTTCTGAATGGAGGTCACTTCCAAGGTGACACAAAGTGTCATATGAATCTCACAGTGTGAACTATCGTGGAGACGTGGTAGTTAAAATCTATATATCATATAATAGACTTATGTTTGAACTACTTTCTCTTATTCACCGAAATCTAGATTTATGCTAAAAAATACTTTCCAAATGGAGGTCACTTCCAAGGTGACACGTAGTACTGCTTAAATCTGGATTGTGAACTCTTAGGGATGTGAGAGCTAAAAATAACATATCGTATATTTTATTAATCTCCCACTGAAGTGTTCTATTAATTGGGTAAATTTATACTTAGGTTCATTTTGGCTAAACAAACTACCCCAAGTCTATATGGTTTATCCAAGTATAACGCTTATAGTTGAATTTTAACCTACGATGTCTAGGTGATAAACCGATTTATTACCTCACACTGCTCACGTATGCTTATAAAACCAGTTAACAACGCTCAATAATTCAGCCATAATCCCCAGGTAGGAGGTGTTCCGTAGACCGTTAACTTAAGTACCCCCAGCCTTGGACAGGATTATATACCAGTTGAGTTTGTAACCCGAGTTTTACAAGTTTTAATTATTAAAACAAGTGGTTAACCTACGTGAGCATGCAACTATTCTTTATCGATTTTAAACGACTAACCCAATTTTATAACAACTTACAAAATTTTAGACATGCTAAACATCCACAACATACATCAAAGGCATTCAATAGTTAATATAAAAATTTTTTTTAAAAAAAAAAAAAAAACCCTAACATACATACTATATATTATAACATTTTATAACATACTTTCAATGCATGTAACATGCTTCCTACGGTAGGATTTTAAATCTACATGGCATACTATATGCACATACAAGATTTATTTAATTATAACATACATCAAATGCATAAATAATTAAACACAAATTGATATGGTTTTAGTTTTGGCATAAACAAGCAAACAAAAGCCTAATTATTACAAAACAGCTTCAAAATCGCTTCCGGACCACTCGAACCGCTTCAAACTAAACCCAAACAGCTTGAACCGAACCAGAAAAGTCTGAACCAGACCAGCCAAAAACCTTTTGAGGCTAAACCAGATGGGTCTTCAAGAGAACCGGTCAAACCGGTTGCTTTCGCTCCGTGCTCGAAATCTCACTAAGGCCCATCGTGTAGCATTGATGATATCGTCTAGGGTGATCGTCAAATGTTTGCCTAATCGTGTAGCGCCATCATATAGCGACTGACCAAGCTTTACGATCGTGTAGTATCTTCCATTTATCGTATAGTTCCATCGTTTAGCACCGATCAAAACTACACGATCGCTTAGTACCATCGTATAACGCCTCTTGTTGATCGTTTAGCACGCGCATAGCTACACGATCGTGTAGCACTTCAACGCATCATTTAGCTGCCGCACAAAGCTAAACGATCATGTAGTGCAATCGTATAGCACTTCAACGCATCATTTAGCTCCCACGCAAAGTGATGACATAATTTTAATCTAAGCTACAAGTTCATGTTCCCGTTACCAGTTCTTAGGCAACGACGCCATAAACTTGTTGACATAAAATGCGATGATGCCATAAACTTGTTGATATAAAAATTGATGCTTCTATTTTAAGCATGTGGACAAATATGAATATGAATGAATAAAATTTATGCCATACAACGCATGGATGATTACGATGATATGTGATACTACTTCCAGATGTATGCGTTATTAATGAATATTCTTGTAGTATGTTGTGCGTTGTCACAAGTTTCCTTACGTTGGAACCAAGTATAATTCCACCGCAAGTTTCTCGGTGTGATCCAAGGTCGAACACAGGGATTGTTTTAGGTTGATTGTGTTACGTTCGTGATATATGCGACCGGGGGTTTTTCAATATAATAAAAGTATGGGTTGTACATGTGATAAAGTAAATTGTGCTGTAAAGTAAAGATAAGCGATAAAAATGTGATAATGAAGTAAATTGCGATAAAAGTAAAATGCCATAAAATAAACCTAAGCTATGATGATACAAGATACAGGTTATACATGATACAAGATACCGAGGTTGAAACTGACTGTGAAGAATATACATAGGTCGTGTTATGCGGTGGTAAGGCTTATGTGCGAAGCAGAAAGAGAAAGGATAATTAATATAAACATCGCAAGTTTCTTAATTGCGTTAAAGATATAAGTACGGTTCCGCTTTCCTTTGGCGTACACCTCTCGGTGATCGGCCGCGTTTCCCATATCTTTGTGGTGAAATAGGGACGAACGTAGTGAACGCAAGGTTACTTCCATCTTTGGAAGTACTTCTTGCTTTAGTTAACGCATTCTTCTAACCTTCTCTCGACAGATCAGAATGACATCTTCACTTCTGCTCTCACAGGTGAAGATGTCATCTAGTATGCTTTAGCTAAACATCCTTATTTCTTTAGCACAGATTAAATTACTTGTTCAATTCATATTAATCACCATGGGATTAAGAAAACATCGTGGAGAAAGCGATTAATGGAGGCACAGAAATAGATAGAAATGTGAAAATGAAAATGATCATGACAATTAATTATAAAATCAAGCGTCTGATACATGGTTGTGAATGATTTAGACCAAGAAGATGAGATATAATTGATGAATAAGAGTTAGAAATAGATACAGAAGAGTGACAATGTCTTGACACAGATCTGGATGGAGAGATTGCTTGCCGGCGTAGATGGAATGAATGGATGGATGAGCTTCCCTCTTAGGCTTGCTCAACTGGTAGAGTTGATCTAGGTACAGAGCTTCACGACGGGGATTTGGAATGATTCACCCTGAGACCCACCTCTCAGCCTTGTCTCTTTTCTTCTCGGATCTTCTTCGATCAGCACTCAAATCAGCCTCTCTCTCAATAGCCTCGTATAAATTATCCCCATATCAAGTATATCTTTCAGTGAATTCTTTGAAGATATTTATAGATGAAAGCTTTGACTCTCTGACTTGTGGTCCCACTTTATTGTTATGGAAATTCCGAGAATGGTGGAATAAATATTCCTTCTGTTATGCAATCAATCCGTCAAAAATGCACAACGGTTAGTTGTACACGTGTCAAAATCCTCCGCGATTGCGTTGCTCATTTGCATCTTTCGATCGTGTGTCCGCATGCGGTGTTGTTTTTTATTACCGCATGCGGTTGAAGTTGCGTTGATCGCAAAGCACTTGATCGATTGTCACATGCGCAGTCATTGCGTTGATCGTCTATTCATTCCTGAATGATGGTCGCAATGCGACGTAGATGTGTTAATCTTTTTCTCTTAAGCCATGAGCGCATACGGTGACTTGATTTCATGCAAAACAGACTTGAAATATTCTTTTCTACCATCACAATGGTGCTAGTGGGTGTATTGACGACAATTTATAATTATTGTATTTCTTAGCCAATTTCTATACAATTGACACAACTTTCCTTTCTTTTGGCCATAATATCTAAATAAAGCAATATAAATAACTTGTATTTCTACATGTTATCACACCCCCAAATTTAGATATATGCTTGTCCTCAAGCATATCTTCTATTGAGGAAAAAATGCTCAGTTCCTATCCTAAATTTTTGCACCGATTGGTTACTCTGAATGCTCCACTTAGACACATTACTTAACAACGCAATTTCCTTCTATCCTTGCTAATTCATAACAAAGTCTTACTTTATTCTTCTATATTACAAATTTATGCTCAAAAATGCTTTTCTAGTTTTAAAAAAATGTTTACCTCTTCTTTATCAAAACAACTTGATGTATCTGAATGCGGTGGACAAACTTTGCGTCATTTATTAGAGACTGTTGATCATGGTTACACTCTTCGCTTTGGCTTGTTCCCACGGGTGTCATGCGAACATCCAACTTCAGTTGTGTGCCAATCTCAACTTTAACTCATGAATTTCAGAGGAGTTGTCTCTTGTTTCTTTTATTTTTCTTTTGCATTTTTCTCTTTTCATATTGCGTTGTTCTTGGAAACCCACCTTCGTTTTGGCTTGCTCCCACCGGTGTCATGCGAATATCCAACTACGAGCAGGCTTCTTTCACAACTAACTCTTATCAGGTTGGGAATGTTTTTGTGTTTTCCCTTGCGCTGACATTGAAGTTGATATGAAAATGTTTTTTTTTTTTTTTGGAAATGAAAAATGAACGCATTTTTCTTAATGACCGCATACTCTTGATCTCATCTGCTCAGACCTTCCCCACCCCCAAATTTAGAGATGCGCAAGGTCCCCATTGCGTTGTTTGGACAGAATAGACAAACACTTAGACAAAATTTCAAAAAGAAGGTTTGAGCAGAATTTTGAAGGGTAAAAGATAAAGCATTCCTAAGCTACAAATTACTTAAGTGTTAGTTAGAAAATACAAAGTGTGGAAAATGTCTCTAAGTGAATGCATATTATACATCATGGCAATGCAATGAATAACGCAAAAAGAAAGATTAAGAATATCGCAAAGTTGACAAAGGATGATAAAGAAGAGGCGCAGGCATGTAGAGAGAATTGTTACTTAGTTGTATTGAAAATTAACTAAGTATACCAATAATTACAAATAACGCAATACAAAAATTGTTGCCTGTATAAAGAATCAAAGAATTTTGTTAACTTAGAAAAATAATGAATTGAATAAAAATATAGAATGGCCGCATAAAAATGTAAAGATTATTGTTGAGAAGTAGGAGGGTCTGGAGGAGGGCTCCGATGTGGTACAGGTGGAGTCTCTTCGAAAATCAGTCGTTGCCTGAGATGCGAAGGCACCATGGGACCATAAAGATATGCTGTTAGAAAATTAAAGTACTCATGGTTGTGCTCCGTGAGTTGTCTTTGGTGGCGATGGATTGTATAAATGTTGCGTTGAATATTGATCAACGCCTCCCTTGACGTGGCAACACTGCGTTGTATATCGTCGACTTGCTCCATTACCACATTAAATCTCTAGTTGAAGAAGGCTTGTTGCTGAGCGAAGAGTTGTTGTTGTTGGGAAAAGAGGGACCGCATTTCTGTTAACTCAGCAGCTAAGGAGGCGACAGTGGGTTGCGTCTACGATGTCTCGCCAACAACGTTTTGGGGTTGGGCAGAGATGCCTTCACCCAAATTGTGTAGGTCATCAACATGCGGCGATGGAAGGGAATGTTGCGGTGATGATGCTGAAGGTGAGGATGGGGCTGCTAGGTATGCGGTTGGAGAATTTGGGGCAAGGAGAAGATTGGTAAAGTGCTTAAAAAGGTAAGAAGAAGAAGGTTGTGTGGGAGGGCTTGGAGGAAAAATTATTAAGGGTAAAGGATCCAAGGATTCTGGATCTTGCGTTGTTTCTTCTTGGATTTTATCCTTTCCCTTATCATCTTTGCACTGTCTTTTTGGCTTGGGCTCTTGCGGCGCATTCAAATCAATGCTAGGCCTCTTCAAAGGGAGTTCAGGGCAGTGTGGGGAATCTTTGAGGAGCAACTTAAAAACTTGACATTTATTACGTCGTGAACTTCTGCCATTGGCTCTTCATCAATGCCCACACCTAGTGATAGGCATAAACTTAAAACCATCCATGGGAAGAAGTACTGCCCTCTTATGTGCCCTACAAAACCTCTGATTTGTCTTGCGATCAACCGACCTACATCAATTGGAATGCCACGCGCAATGCAATATGCGACCATAACTCGATCCCTTGAAATTGTCTTGTCATGAGAAGTTGGGATCAACCGCCGTTTAACCAAATAAACCCAAAGTTGTGCCTCCAGAAGCAGAGTCTTGAACGATAGGGTCTTGATGCCTTTTAAAGAAACTGACCACTTAGTGCCCAGTTGCATTAATGCTCGCAACGCATCTTCCATCTGCTCTTCCGTGGGATCATCAATGATTTTGTTGCCCGGTGCATCTGGGTTATCCTTCATTTTGTATAATTCATTGATGTCCCTTGTGCTGAAAGACACCATTTTCCCTTTTATGGTCACCACATCCTTGGTGCCATGTAGCCGTCCATGGTAAAAGTCCCTTACTAACTCTAGAACAACAATGGCTGGGCACTGGCAAAATGTGTCCCAACCATGTTCCACGATCACGCTCGTGATCAGATCTGGTAGTGGCGTTGGCGTAGGGAAAGAGCCCATCTGCATCAACAAGTCGTCATTTACCTTCTTTCTTGATGGACGCACCTTTTCCAACGCGGGTTTGCTGCTCTCTGCGACTACTTTGCCCTTTCTCTTAGTCAACGCAAGGAGGGATTGTTGCCTTTGTTTTCTTTCCTGTTCCTTGCGTTGTTCCTCCTTCTCTCGTTCGGCAAGTTCCTTGCCCTTCTTCTTACTTAAGCGCTGCATGTTAGTTTCGTGCTTTCTTTTCTTTTCTTCTTTCATTCTCCTTTCTTCTTCTGCTTTTTTTTTCTTTTCTTCTTCTTCCTCTTCTCTCACTTCTCTTTCAAACTCTTCCACAAACTACTTAGAGGCCAACAAAAGGCATTGTTCCTCTTCGAGCCGCCTTATTTCTTCAAGTCTCGAGATTTCGTTATTGCAGCGCACTTTCTCATCATGCAGTCTTCTTCTTCGGTTACCTTTTGCGATAATGAGTTTTGCCCGCTCCATTTTCTCCTATCTCTCTTCCTCTTCCTTTCTCATTCTTTCCTTTTTTTTCTAATGCGTTGATCAAAACTGAAGGGTCAATGGTGGACCTTTGCGGTGCATTCTCCTTGCGACGCCGCATCAAGGAGGGTACCTTCTCCTTCTTTGCCTTCATCGGCCGCAACCAATTGCGTTGTTTTAGGTTGCATCGGCTCCCTAAGTTACACTGGTTTTCCCCTGTTCTCCCTCACGGAGGTGGATTTACCATCCATCTCTAGGCTTGCAGCCCTCTTTTTCTTTTCTTCTTCCTTCTTTCGGCATCTTTCCTCACGCCTACGCTCTTTCCTTTCTTCCTTCTCTTTCTTCTTCCTTAACTTGGCCTCCTCATCTTCTTCATTCTCCTTCTTTTCTTTATTCTTTTTCTCCTTGCGATGATGGGATGGCTCACCTTCTCCAACCTTCTTTCCCTTGCTCTCTTTTTTCTTCTTTTTCTCCTCTTCCACCTTTGGTTGCTTCTCTATCGCAACTTTCTCCAACGCGACTCTGATGGGTCCTTCATAGGATTCTACTTGCGTAGTTTCTTCAAGATCCCTTATGGCTAGAGTGTTTCTTCTTGTCTCCTCTTCCACCACTTCCTCTACCACCACCACTTCCTCCGTCATCACCACTTCCTCCGTCATCACCACCGTCGCCTCCTCCGTCATCACCACCATTACCTCCTCCGTAGACAGAGATTGGTTTACAACCTCTGCCTCGAGTAGTCCTCTTTCTTCCTCCAAGTTACACAGAATGTTTCCAAATACCTCCTTGTCATCTCATCTCTTCTTTTCGCTTTCAGTGGAGACTACTGGAGTTGGGAGTGAGGTGCTTCCAATACTTTTCCCCCTCTTGAATTGAAGTGGTCTGACGTCTAATGGGTTTCGTCGGGTCTTCTGACAATTCTAGGAACATTGTGAGGTTGAGCAGCAAGACGGCGACTAGCAGCAAGGAATGCTGCCTCTCGCATGGAAAGTTGGTCAGTCGAAGGTGTTGACGGTGAAGCGGAAGGTTGGGAAGTTTGGTCAACCATGGATGCTAAGGTGAAAGAAAGCTGGAAAACGTTAGGGTTTCAGGGAAGAAGAAAGCTCGGTATGTAGGGGTGCTAGGGTTTCAGTTTGCAAATGAGGTAAAGTGTGCTCACAGACAGGGAAAGTCCTTTTCATAGGTTGGGCTTTAGTGGGCCCAACACTATTGTTGCGGCAGCAGGCCTCAAGACACTCGAAAGGCCCACCGTTTGAACTCCCCTCATTTTTTAGGTTTCAGAGTAAACGTTCTTTCGTCTGCAGACTCATCATTTCTTTGGAATATGGAACGATTGGACTTCCCAATTTTGCAAAAAGAATTAACTTTAATGTTTTATTTGAATGGACGCAAGGAAAAGATTAACGCAATGTGTTCACCAACGTAAATGCATCTTTGTAGAGGACGGGCAAAATGCATGCATCCCCGCAACACACCCCCCGGCTAAACGCATTTCTGGAGGATCAGGCGCACAGTATTGCTACAAGCGTAACGCTACCTCAACATAGTGCATTTTGCTAAGGACGGGCAAAGGATACACACGCGCACAACACATCCCTCAGCTCAACGCATTAAGGTTGGGTGAACGCAAAATGTATCTTGTTGGTTCAAGATGCGTCCATTATCGCCATGCATACTGGATGTGTTTTATTTTATTATATAAAAAAAAATCATCAACGCAAGTTGCTATGACTTGCGGTAATAAATTTCTTCTCATTACTCTATCATTCACCAATTAAAGAATAACACATTAATGATGGAAAAGTAAAAGGAATTAAAACAGTACAGAAATAAATGCAAGGACAGAAAATGAAGAATAAATTCATAAAGTCATGAAACAAATTAAATGAAGCAGTAAAGACAAAGTTCAGAAATTCATAAAGACAAGAATTAAAGAAAGCATTTAAACATAGATGTGAGATATGGACCGGAAGATGCCTTTCTCTGAATGAGTGCAATCCACACCTCTGCAAGCGATCCAGCTTGCTTGCCCAATGTCCTAGGGACATTGCTCCTTTCCACGAGATCCTAGGGCTTCAGAGTTACTGGGCAACGTACCAGGTGTTCTGTTTCTAAGCTCCGATGCCAGCTGGCCCACTTGAATCTCTAAGTTTCAAACTGAAGACGTCTGCGCCTGCATCACTGCATCATTTTTGTCCATATATTGTTTGAGCAGGGCCTCCAATGAGCTTCCAGAGGTGTTTAAAGATGAGGATTGCTAATTATGCGATTGCCTTGGTTGCCCTTGATTCGAGTTATGATGAAAATGAGGGGGGTTCCCTCAACTGCCACTTTGATGGTTGCTTGGCCCCCCTTGGTTAAGATTCCCTCCCCAACTGAAGTTAGGATGGTTCCTCCAACCCAGATTGTAGGTGTTACTAAAGGGTTTGTTTTGGATGGCGCATACTTGTTGGATATTTGATGGGCACATTTCTGCTACATGAGCCCCTCCACAATTAACGCAACTTATTGCGGTCACTTGAGCCGGCGTAGTGGATTACGCTGATTGTTGGGGGATGGCTCCTTGATTGATTGCCATCAATTGGAGGATTGAGGTCACTGCGGCCATCTGAGCGGCCAGTGTGGTCATTGTCTCTGCAGGGACAATGGCAGTGTCATTCTTTCTTCTTTCAAAGCCTCTGCCTCCATAACCATCATCAATCCAGTCATCCATGTTCCGCGATATGCAGTCAAGGATGACCTTGGCCTCGATATAAGTCTTGTCCATAAAACCTCTTACTGCGAAGGCGTCAGCAACAGCCTGCGTCGATCTGTTCAGGCCATTGTAAAATGTCTCCATCAAAACGCAATCAGGTATCCTGATATGCGGGCAGTTCTTCACCAATCTTCGAAATCGCACCCAGGCGGTGCTCAGGGTCTCATTGTCTATTTGCTCAAAGTTCAGCACATCTTTTCATCGCCTTGCGTTGACAGCCGACAGGAAGAACTTCTTCATGAATCGCTCAACCAGCTGATCCCATGATGTAATCTCGTTCGGCTCCAGTGAGTGAGCCCACCTCTTGGCTTCATCCCTCAAGGTGTAAGGGAATAAATACAGTCTAATACCCTCAGGGGTAACGCCAGGTAATGAGAATTTGCCGCATATTTCAACAAAACTGGTCAGGTGGACATGCGGATCTTCACCTTGCAGACCCCCAAATTGCCCTGCGTTCTGGATCATTTGGAGCATGACCAATTTTATTTCGAACCTTGCATTCTCCTCTACTGTAGGCCTCGAAATCCCAGGCAAAAAATCGTACAGATTGGGCACCGCATAGTTTCTCATGGGAATGTTGCGGTCAGCAGCAAGGAACACTGGATCCTGCGCTGGCCGTACTGCCCCTTGATTTCCTACAGGAGCTGCATTATGATTATTATCTGCCATATCAACTGTTTTCTTTCACCTTACTCGATTCTGATGTGCCCATGCGTGAAAGGTACGCTCGATCTCTGGGTCAGCTACGAATTCTGGTTCGGTACCAGTACTCATAAACTATCAGATTGCACTCCGCGTTGAACAACTAGTACAAAGAGATCTGTCCTGCAACATACCACAAACATTCTCAAACAATAACCGTTAACCAATCCCCAACAACGGCGCCATAAACTTGATTACATAATTTTAATCTAAGCTACAAGTCCATGTTCCCATTACCAGTTCCTCGGCAACAGCGCCATAAACTTGTTGACATAAAATACAATGATGTCATAAACTTATTGACATAAAAATTGATGCTTCTATTTTAAGCATGTGGACAAATATGAATATGAATGAATAAAATTTATGTCATACAACGCATGGATGATTGCAATGATATGCGATACTACTTCTAGATGTATGCATTATTAATGAATGTTCTTGTAGTATACTGTGCGTTATCACAAGTTTCCTTGCATTGGAATCAAGTATAATTCCACCGCAAGTTTCTCGGTGTAATCTGAGGTCGAACATAGGGATTGTTTTAGGTTGATTGTGTTACATTCGTGATATATGCAACCGGGGGTTTTTCAATTTAATAAAAGTATGAGTTGTACATGCGATAAAGTAAATTGTGCAGTAAAGTAAAGATAAGCGATACAAATGTGATAATAAAGTAAAATGCGATAAAATAAACCTAAGCTATGATGATACAAGATACAGGTTATACATGATACAAGATACCAAAGTTGAGACTGACTGTGAAGAGTATACACAGGTCATGTTATGTGGTGGCAAGCCTTATGTGCGAAGCAGAAAGAGAAAGGATAATTTATATAAACATCGCAAGTTTCTTAATTGCGTTAAAGATATAAGTACGGTTCTGTTTTCCCTTGGCGTACACCTCTCGATGATCGGCCGCGTTTCCCACATCTCTGTGGTGAAACAGGGACGAACGTAGTGAATGCAAGGTTGCTTCCATCTCTGGAAGTATTTCTTGCTTTAGTTAACGCATTCTTCTAACCTTCTCTCGACAGATCAGAATGACATCTTCACTTCTGCTCTCACAGGTGAAGATGTCATCTAGCATGCTTTAGCTAAACATCCTTATTTCTTTAGCACAGATTAAATTACTTGTTTAATTCATATTAATCACCACGGGATTAAGAAAACATCGTGGAGAAAGCGATTAATGGAGGCACGGAAATAGATAGAAATGTGGAAATGAAAATGATCATGACAATTAATTATAAAATCAAGCGTCTGATACATGGTTGTGAATGATTTAGACCAAGAAGATGAAATATAATTGATGAATAAGAGTTAGAAACAGATACAGAAGAGTGCCAATGTCTTGACACATATCTGGATGAAGAGATTGCTTGTCGGCGTAGATGGAGTGAATGGATGGATGAGCTTCCCTCTCAGGCTTGCTCAATCGGTAGAGTTGATCTAGGTACAGAGCTTCACGGCGGGGATTTGGAATGATTCGCCCTGAGACTCACCTCTCGGCCTTGTCTCTTTTCTTCCCGGATCTTCTTCGATCAGCACTCAGATCAGCCTCTCTCCCAATAGCCTCGTATCAATTATCCCCGTATCAAGTATATCTTTCAGTGAATTCTTTGAAGGTATTTATAGATGAAAGCTTTAACTCTCTGACTTGTGATCCCTACTTTATTGTTATAGAAATTCCGAGAATGGTGGAATAAATATTCCTTCTGTTATGCAATCAATCCGTCGAAAATGCACAACGGTTAGTTGTACACGTGTCAAAATCCTCCGCGATTGCGTTGCTCATTTGCATCTTTCAATCGTGTGTCCGCATGCGGTGTTGTTTTTTATTACCGCATGCGGTTGAAGTTGCATTGATCGCAAAGCTCTTGATCGATTGTCACATGTGCCGTCATTACGTTGATCGTCTATTCATTCCTGAATCATGGTTGCAATGCAACGTAGATACGTTATTCTTTTTCTCTTAAGCCATGAGCGCATACGCTAACTTGATTTCCTGCAAAACAGACTTGAAATATTCTTTTCTACCATCGCAATGGTGTTAGTGGGTGTATTGATGAAAATTTATAATTATTGTATTTCTTAGCCAATTTCCATACAATTGACAAACCTTTCCTTTCTTTTGGCCGCAGTATCTAAATAAAGCCGTATAAATAACTTCTATTTCTATAAGTTATCACAAAGCTACACGATCGTGTAATGCTATCGAATAGCGCCTCTTCACATTGTTTAGCTCCCGTAGGTACACGATCGTCTAGCACACAACAGTTTAACGCCCAGTGTCCATAGCTACACGATCGTCTAGATTTTCTTCACATCGTTTAGCGTCTGTAGCTAGACGATCGTCTAGCATATAAACCTCAACGACGATATTTGTGCAGAGGCTGAAAGACTGGAATCTACGACTCGGCCTTATTCACTTGTTTCTTCAATTACAACTTAATTTCAACTCTAATGACTCCAAATAAATTACAGACTCTTGAGAACACAGATAAGCTCATCAAACAAGAGCCAATTACAAATTTAATCGAGAAATCAGAGAGAAATAAAATGCCTAAACTTTAAAAAATATATATATCAATACACCAGTTTCATATAACTCATGAAAAACATCCACCATACCAAAATTAAGCTGAATTGAACGCTTATATGATGCTTGATATCAATTTTAGGAATGATCAACAACAACGGAAGCAACAAGGATCAATAAGCACCCTAATTCATTAATTTTGGCAGTAACTAAAGCATGCTCAAGCTAAAACAAGAGGGTTTCAAGCTATACCTTTGAAGAACTTCTTCAACTCTTGATCTTCAGCTACAAACTTCTCCAAACCTTGCTGTAGACCACCTCAAGATCTTCCACACTATTCTCTTGGAGTTTTAGATTGAGCCGTGGGACTCAAAATAAGATTGAATGAAGGGAATATGGAGAAAAGCTCACTGGCATCACCATTCGAAAAACAACTTCTTCAACACAATTTTTTCAGCAAAATTCTATATTTGCATGCCTCAATTCCACTTCATTCTTCTCAATATATTGCAGGTTATTATGCAAAGAAGATGGCCACATGAGATGCAACTAATGCTTCGAGTTATTGAAGCCAAAGAAAGTAGATTTCATGTGAGCAAGTTGAAGGCTTTAATGGAAAAAACCATTTTTCCATTTTGTATTTTTATCTTTTTCAATTTTAGATTTAAAATTCAATTTGATTTCAAAAATCAAAATATTATTAATTTTACAAAATTAATTTCATAAATTAATTTTTCTATAATAATTATTTAAACAATTTAAACAATTATAATTAATTTAATATCAAATATTAAATTAATTTTTACACAAATTCACCTTCATATATTTAAATCATATTTAAATATTAATTCTTCTATTCCGTTTAATTCTTAAAATTAAACATGTAATTATATCTCATATAATTACTAATTCCCTTAATTCTAATTTGAACGTTTCAAATTAACTTATCCGACGGTCCGAGATCATGGGTTCCAACGATCCGAGATTAATTGGCTAAACTCATTACACCAAATTAATCCCAATTCATTAACTAGTGGGTTACTCCACTAAAGTCCATAGTTGCACTTCCCTCACTGTAGATATATTATGTCCACATGATTTAACCATAATTAGTAAGTCGACCTTTCACAGATTGTTCGTAATAATAGCTGGGTCAAATATCTGTTTTCCCTCAAGATTATATCTTGTTCCTCAAGTTCCTATTGATCCTTTAATGAACAACGGGTTTGTGATCCAATCACTAAACCAAAATTCTCTCAACCTAGTGAGAGGATGTGGCCCCTTGTTCAAGACCTAGATTCAGTACTTGAGAGAACAACCTTTCTCCTATCCCTAAATCGAGTAGGCGTGAATTTCATCTTGCACCCTATGTCCCCAGCTATCTATTAGATCTTACCCCCGAAATGGGAGGCTTATTGAGCCGGTGCTGTTCAGCCAACCCTCACCTATGAAAATCTAAGGATAATCCCGAATAAACAGAAATTCATAGTTAGCTCAAGATTAAGGTCGAGTTACCTAGGTCATCTATGTGAAATAGTCAGTCTTATACAGTAAACATCATTATAAAGTAAGAGTGACTTATTTCTTGGTCCAATCTTATGCAAACTCATTGCATGGGACACCCTCATTGCTCATGTCATAACATGTACGAATTAGGAGCACTTCGTTTGTAGCACTTTACAACTCTTTGTAACAACTACAGAATAGGTCGCATCCCATAGTGTTACCAGAATAAGGCACCCAACCTTATTCATATACTATAGATCATTTTGACTATTTACTCGAACCTGATCCATTTTTATGTCTCCACATAAAGTTCAAGTATTCATGTAATAGTCATGGATTTTAGTTTATTGGATTTAGACTTTTATGTATACAATTTATAAAATCAATAAAAAGTTTGACTATAGAAAATGTTTATCTTTTTACAAACTACGAGTTTTAGGACATAAAACCCAATAAAATATTCATATAAGTATATTCAACTAGCTTGCCAAAAATTATAGAGAATGGAGTAACATTCTTTAACAATGGCATTGGAATTCTATTTAGGTTAAAAAAACACTTTTGGTTCCTATACTTTCATGGAAGTAACAATTTGGTCCCTAAAATTTAGTTTATAATTATTTAGTCCCTGTACTGTCAATTTTGTGACAATTTAATCCTTGAATTTTAGTATATAACAACTTAATCCTTATACTTTCAAATTTGTAACAAAATGTAAAAAAAATAATCAAAATTAGATGTCAAAATTTATTATTTTATGCTGTAGGCTATGTATTTTGTAAAAATATTAAGTCTCTAATTAGTTTATCGGTTTATTTATGCAAGAAATCTTATTAAATTTTAACACTAATTTCTACCATAGGGGTTAAATCATTACAAACTTTAAAGTATAAAGACTAAATTGTTACATGGTAAAGTCCAGGAACTAAATTGTTATAAAATTGAAAGGACAGGGGCTAAATCATTACAAATCAAAGTTCAAGGATTAAATTGTTACTTTTATAAAAGTTTAGGGACTAAAATTAAATTTTAACCTTCTATTTATTATGTAAGTTGCAATCAGTACACAATCACCCCAAAATCTCTTACGAATATGAGATTAGAAGAACAAGGAACAAGCTACATTTAAAAGGTGTTGGTACTTTCGTTCAACGACTGAAGTTTGTTTGGTCTCTCTACACAGGAAAATTGGTGAATAGTTTCTTTCATGACAAAGAAATCGGTAAATCAAAGTTCGGATGCATTATCGAATCTAAAAGTCTGATTGTTTTGGAGAGTTGAGTTTCGATGAGGTTAAAAAACTATAGAATGATCTTTAAAGCATCTGACTTTGCAATGCATGAGAAAACTCCATGTATAGTGAGAGCAATCATCAACGATTGATAAAAAGAATCTATAACTAGCATATGTTAAGAGTCTTAAAGGGCTCCAAACATCACAATCCACCAAAATATTTAATGCAACATTATTATCTGAGGTAAATGACATACGTCGTTGCTTAGCTAATGGACATATATGACAAGGAGAAAAATGATCCAAAGAACTAGACAAAAGTAAAATATCCTTTATTAATAAGAGACGTTAATGAGATAAATGTTCTAGACGTTGATACCATGTAGAAACAGAAACAACAGAAGAAGGAAAAACAGAACAATTATCGAATTAATGAGCCTTTAATGTATATTTTCCAGGAGAGGCCCAAGAAGAAGCAGACCCAAATTAAAGCTAAGAAATTGTGATCCTTATGAGGCCACGTAGCACTGATCAGACAACCATGTAATGAGCTGAGAAGTTGAATCATAAATCAAATTTTCATTCAATCTTTTCAGGTATATCACGAAACCCTTGTTCCTCTCTCTCTCCGTATTCTTCAATTTCGTTTATAGATTGTTTAGGGTTTATTCTGAAATTACTTTGCATGTAGGAGAAGAAGAAGAAAGAGTAGTAGAAGGAAACAGATATATAGTGGTTCGACTACAAGCCTACATCCACTGTGAAGAGGGAACAAATCTTTATTCAAAGGAAAGTTTCAAGGACAAAAAACTGAAGCTATGTACTACGACTCCTTTTAATTCATTCTCACAAGCTCTTTTGTTTAATTTTATGGAGCTTTATATAGATGTGAGCATGAATAGTTAGTTACAAATCTGTTATTAACAGTGTACAGAATGCTTTCACATTTCATTTTGACTTCTGTCTTCAACAATCTCCACCTTGAAAGTATCTGTAAGAGTTGATTTGCTCCCTTACTCATGTTTTTTCATCCTTTTTCAGGTACAGAGAAGCCTATAAGCTCTAGACATTTCATAAGCTTAAGCTGAGATGTTGGCTTCATCAGAATATCGGCAACATTGTCTTCGATATGAACTTTCTCTACTCTTACATTTCCTTCATCAATTTGATTTCTTATGAAATGAATTTGATATCTATGTGCTTAGTTCTGTTGTAGAATTGCAAATTCTTTGATAGATATATTGTGCCTTTGGTTATCACATAGGATAGTAATAATGTCTTGTTATATGCCAAAATCATGTAGAAGACCTTTTAACCATAGGGTTTCTTTAACAACTTCAGATAGGGTTATGAATTTAGCTTCGGATAGTTCTATGAATTCAGCTTCGGATAGTCCTATGAATTCAGCTTCTGTTGTTGAAAGTGCAACAACAAATTGTAAAGTAGCCTTCCAGCTTAATAAGTTGTGCCCTAACAGGAAGAAGTATCATAATAAGGACCGTCTCCTGTCCAAATCACCTGCATAATCTGCATCTACATAGCCAATAAGAGTAGGATTAGAAGAATCATGCCTTTTGTATATGAGTCTAGCCTTTTTAGTGCATTTAGATATCTGAGGATCCAATTAGTGGCTTCCTAATGTCTTTTCCCTGGATTAGACATATAACGGCTAACTAAGCTGGCTCCATAGGCTATGTCAGGTCTGGTTGAGATCATTAGATATATTAAGCTTCCCACTACTTGGGAATAAGGAACTCTAGACATATAGTCTATGTGTTTTGTATCATCTTCTTTGGGAGAATTAGCTAATGACAACTTGAAGTGATGAGCTATTGGAGTAGTGACTGATTTTGCCCCTTCCTTATAGAATTTCTTTAAGATTTTCTCATAGTAGCTATGCTGGCTAATAGATAATTCATCCTTGTTTCTGTTTTTGACAATTTCTACTCCAAGAATTTTCTTTGATTCCCCTAAATCTTTCATTTCAAATTCTCTTTTCAACATTGTTTTGACTTTATTCAAGTCACTTTTAGAACTCCCTGCAAGAAGTATATCATCTACATATAGAAGTAAGTAGACTTTATCTTTGAAGGAATTTGAATTGATGTAAACACAACTATCATAGTTGCTTCTCAAGAATCCAATCCTCATTATAAACTCATCAAACCTTTGATACCAGCACCTAGGAGCTTGTTTTAATCCATATATAGATTTGTTTAGCTGACAGACTAGGTCTTCTTCTCCTTGTTTGATATAGTCGAGGGGTTGTTTCATATAGACTTTCTCTGTTAATTGACCATGTACAAAAGATGTTTTAACACTAACTGATCAAGTTCTAGGTTTTTCTGAATCACCAAGGATAAGAGCATTCTTATAGAGGTTTATTTGACTATAGGAGAAAAAATTTCAGTGTAGTCTATTCCCTTTTTTTTTTAGAAAACCCTTTTGCTACTAACCTTGCTTGAAACCTAGGTTATTCAACCCCTGGAATTCCTTTTTTGTATTTGTATATCCACTTAGAAGGTATAGGTTTGAAGCCTTTAGGAATAGATGTAAGAGTCCAGGTATCATTCACATTTAGTGAATGAATTTCATCATTCATTGCTTCAATCCAGCTGTGAGCATTAGACCCATTAATAGCTTCCTCAAAGGTGCTAGGTTCCATGTCATCATCATTAGCTATACAAGCAAAGTTTGCCTTCCCATAAGAAAATACCTCATGGGAGGTGTTATTGTTCTTCTTTGTCTGTCTCTGGCCAACTAATAATTTTGTAGGTTGTTTGTATATAAGATCTCCTCTTATACATTCTCCTCATTTGTCTGAGGAGATGACTCATCTTCAATATCTTCCTGAATCATTAAACCCTCATTTTCTAAGGGTAACTCCACCTCAAAATTAATGGTATTCTGACCTTGAGAGACCTGTTCTGAGTTGATTTCTTTGAACATGAACATTTCATCTTCCTTAAAGATCACATCCCTGCTGTGAGCACATCTCATTTCAATAGGATACCACAATCTGTACCCTTTAATTCCTTCAGTGAAGCCAACAAACATACACTTTACTGCCCTTGCCTTTAATTTTCCTTTGGACTGATGTACATAACCAACACTGCCAAATACCTTGAGCATATTTAGGTTTGGAGGGTGGTTGGACCACTTCTCTTCTAGAGTTAGAAAATTTAGAGAAGAATATGGCCACTTATTTAAAGTGAAGACATTATAGGAGGCTGCTTCTGCCCACCATTTCTTGGATAATAAAGCATCTGATAAGAGGCATCTGACATGTTCCATAATAGTTTTATTTAGCCTTTCAGCAACACCATTTTGTTGTGGGGTGTACCTCATAGTTCGATGTCTGGTGATACCATTTTCTCTGCAAAATTTGTTAAACTCTTATCCACAAAATTCTAAACCATTATCAGTCCTAAGGAATTTAATTTCTCTTGAAGATTGTTTTTCAATCATAAGTTTCCACTCTTTAAATTTTTTAAGGACTAGATCTTTAGTTTTTAAGAAAAATATCCAGCTTTTCCTAGAAAAATTATCAGTAAAGGTTAAGAAATACCTTGATCTACTCAAAGATGGTGTTAGAGATAGCCCACATAGATCATAGTGTATGTAATCAAGTATTCCCTTGGTTGTGTGTTAGGCTTTAGTGAAGCTCTATCTCACAGCCTTACCTAAAATGCAATGCTCACAAAATTTTAGTTCTTCACAAACATTCTTAGGTAGTATGCCTTGTTTAGACAGCATTTGCAGCCCCTTGTGACTGAAATGTGACAGTCTTTTATGACATAGCTCTCCTTCTGTAGGACTTGATGTAGCCACAATGGCAGTGTGAGACATCTCCACATTGCTAATGATGTAAACACCATTCCTTTTCTTTCTAGTCAGAACAACCTTGGAGCCTTTCAGAATTTGTAGAGTGCCCCCTATGCCTTTATATTCACAGCCTATAGCATCCAACATACCTAATGAGAGAAGGTTTCTTTTTAGAGTAGGAACATGTCTTACATTTCTAATAAGCTTTTCTGATCCATCTTCCATTTTAAGACAGATTGATCAAATGCCAATAATTTTGTAGGCATTGTTGTTTTCCATATAAATAGATCCTCCTTCATAGGGCTTGTAGGTTGTGAACTGATAACGGGCAAAAATGCACGTTATCATAGTGCTAAGTTCTTAAACAATATTGGCTTGCATTGATAAAATATGTTAAATTATGTCCAAAAGCATTAAGTTTACAACATTGCGGTCGCATGCGTTTATCGCATAGAAATAGTTATTTTTTGTGTTTTTATGCAGAAGATGCATTGATGCAAGGCGAAAAAAGCGATCATAAGAGATCAACGGATGAGCATAGCATTACCGCAAGGCTTTGCAGTGATTTGTATTCGTAAACATCTGCTCAAGAAGGATTGTCGCATAAAGTCACCGCAACTTGGTGGGCGCATCTGGTGAAAGGCATAATTAATCACGATGGGACAAAAAGTTGATGTCGGTCCAATCTGAATTAAGTTGATAGCCGCTAACGATAACAACTACATCCAGCTTTTCGGTGACAAATATTTGGCGCATCAGTCAGAGAATTAAAGTCATCCCATCCATGCAATCATAAGAGAGAAGCCGCCTTTCACCCTGAAACTCTATAAATATCAAAGGTATCCTTCAGAAAAGGGGTTCCACTAGTAACAAGTTCGAACACTTAGAGAATTTTCCCAGCTTTTAGTCTTGTCCATAGTTTTCTTTTTTATTTTAATGCGGAGCAAGAGAAGAGCCGAGACGCCGGAAGATCGCTCAGGGCAACTCGAGAGAGAATCTTGAAGTGTAAAAGCAGAGAGCGGGCCGACTCTCGCGAGAGCAAGAATATCTTTTGAACACGAGTAGAAAAACAATGTAAAAGCCTGGGAAGCAAGAGATTGCTACCAGGCTCTTTATTCTCATCTTATATTGTTATTCTGTACTTCAACTTTATATTTATACAATGGAAGTTCTTATTCTACATCTGTTCACTCTCTTAGCACGCATGAGTAGCTAAACTAATCGAATGGGTTGAGAAGAACTAAGCTAACATGACCTAGGATCTTCAACGCATGCGGTTGTCTTGTTTTATGTTGTGCTCAACACCCCTTTAGAGCTACTCGAGAGAGAGTCTAAAGAAAGAACCTAATGACTCGAGAGAGCTAGGTTAGAATCTAGATTCAAGAGAGCAAGATTAGATTGACATAAGCAAGAGATAGGGACTTAGAGATAAGCTCTGTTTGTCAACCTGCATCGCATGCACCCTAGAGATAGGTATGATATTATGTGGTCGCATTATTTGTGCGGATGTCATTTCGTCATCGCATAAATAGGTATAGAGGCTTATGTGTAGGCCCTGTAGACTTATCACATATATCGCATGCGTTCTATCATTAGAAGCCATAGCATTCGCACTGAGAGGTGGTTTACTATTATATGTGTGTTGCATGATCGCATAGCATGAACGCATCCTAGGAAGTGTTAGCCAAAACCCTTCTCAACCCGTTCACTGCATACACATCGCATCTTCTGTTTTATCAACTCTTTTCGAAACTTCGCCGCATTTGTTTATTTTCATTACCACAAACAAAAATCACAATAACTTATTTATTTATTTGGTTACCGCAAAGTTTTCTAAAAATTACCACCGTAACCTGTTTTCCCAAGTCCCTGAGTTCGACCTTGGACTTACCAGGAAACTCAGTGAGGTTTACACTTGAATTTCACTGAGAAAACTTGAGTGTTCAACACAACTCCATCATGGCATTTCATCCATAATTCCACATCATAAAATAACGCATCATGAACCAGTCCTTAGAGGGTGTCATGTGGAAAGAACACCCTAAGTCTAGGACCCAATCTTGAACTCTTTCTTCAATATTCTGAGTTCCAATCTCATTTGAGGTTGCAAGAGTATCTTTAAAAGTCAAATTATTCTCTCCAACAGTTGCTTCTCCTTGCTGATGTGTTTTATCTTTCTGGTTTTTTTTCTTTTTAAAAAACCAATAGCCTTTCTTGATGTGCCCAACTTTCTTGTAGTAACAACACTTCAATTTCTATTTTCCTTTGTCATTTGGTTGTGATTCGTTATCCTTCCCACTATTCTTGGATTTCCCTTTAGAAAACATTCCTTCACCATTAAGATTTTCTTTCTTCATAACACTGATTTTAAGTTCTCTGGTTCTTAGAGCAGAAATGATAGAATCAGTAGTAATAGTTTCCCTACCATACTTGAGAGCATTTTTCACATCTTTGTAATTTTCTGCCCATGAATTCAAAAGTATGAAGCCCTCATTCTCTTCTCCAATTTTGTCTCAAATATTCTTGAATTTTGAGGAGATTTTTCTGAATTCATCTAGATTTTCGGAAAGAGTTTTTTATGCATTCATTTTGTATGTGAAAAAACGCGCTCTTAAAAAAGCTTTGTTAGCTAAATCTTTGAACTAATACAAGGATTCCAACTTCTTCCAAATGGCATAAGGAGATCCTTCATCCAGAACTTGTCTCAACACGTTATCACTTAAGTTAGAATGATTGTACCATAGGCTACTTCAGTCGTAGTTTCCTTCTGATCATCTGTGATTTCTGGTGGCAATGTTTTTGTGTCAAGAATTTCTTTAGATGTCTTTTGTTGTCCAAGAAGAGTTTTGATTTTAGCTTTCCAAATCTCAAAATCTCCCTTACCATAAAATTCGTCAATATCAAATCTTGCAACATCCATTATTCAATCAAGAACCCGAATCTTGATCCTTCAAGAACTATTTTCTTGAAATTCTTTTTCTCTGATATCAATTTAATGGGCCTTTAATATATATTTTTCAGGAGAGGCCCAAGAAGAAACAGACCCAAACTAAAGTTGAGAAATTGTGATCCTTATGAGGCCACTTAACATTGACTAGACAACCATGTTAATGAGATGAGAAGTTGAATCAGAAATCAGATTTTCATTCAGTCCTTTCAGGTATGTCATGAAACCATGTTCCTCTCTCTTTGTGTGTCCTTCAATGTCGTTTACAGATTGTTTAGGGTTTATTCTGAAATTGCTTTGCATGTAGGAGAAATGAAGAAAGAGTAGTAGAAAGAAACAGATATATAGTGGTTCGGCTACAAGCCTACATCCATTGTGAAGAGGGAAAAAATCTATATTCAAAGGAAAGTTTCAAGGATAGAAAACTGAAGTTAAGTATTTCAAATCCTTTTAATTCATCCTCACACGATTTTTGTTTAATTTTGTGGAGCTTTATATAGACGTGAGCATGAATAGTTTGTTATAAATATGTTATTAACTGCTTACAGAATGCTTTCACATTTCATTTTGACTTTTGTCTTCAACAAGAATAATCAATGTCCTTATCTTTGTTATCAAGAATATATAATCCATTCTGACATTTACCCTTCCCAATCATGGTCAAAAGTTGCATGTCTTGAATGATGCAAGATTCACCAGAAAAATTAAGAACAATATCCCTTGATTTCAATAAACAACTTACGGATATCAAGTTGTAGGCAAACTTTGGTATAAATAGAACATCATATAATGTTAATTTGTCATAAACTTTCACATCTCCAATGAAAACAACCTTGGCTTAGAAGCCAGTAGGTAAAACCATTATAATATCAGACACACTGTTGGGATTGATGCCCAAAATCTCATGGCCTTGTAGTTTGTAATCTGTATTTGTACAAACATATTATTTATTTAATAAAATAACTGTTATCTTATTTGACATTTAGTTGCATTAACCCAAAACCAATAAACTAAAATCCAAGGTTATTCGATGTAACTTAAGCATGTGTGTGAAGACGTACAAGTGGATTATGTTTAAATGATAACTTGAACAGTTAGTAGTAGATGGATAAGGTTAGATACCTTATCTTGGTGTCACTACGGATATGACCCGCCTTGTAATTGTTACAATTGTTGTGTTACAAATGATCTGATCTTGATCATTCATGTGGAGAGATGTGAGCGGGAGTATCCTATACAAAGAGTTTGTATAAGATAGAACCATGAAATGAATAGTTTCTCTTTATAACACAATTGCTAGAAGAGACTTACATTTCACCAAAATAACCATAGGTGACTTAATCTTAATCCTGTAAATTGTGGACTCTTGTCTATGAGTGCAGTCCTTTAATCTTCACGGGTGAGAGTGGCCAGATTCGCCGACTCAATATATCTACCATTTTGGAGATTCGTTTGACTAAGGAACTAAGAACATAGCTACATAAGAAATTCACTCATTCCCTATTGTTAGGATAAATAGATAAATTGCTCCCTTAAAGGCCAATTTCAGGTCTTGAACAATGTGGCGTCATACCCTCTCCTGATCCGAAAGGGATTTAGTTATAGTTAGACTATGACTAATTATTCATTAGAGGGATCAACGGTACTTAAGAAGTTAGATGTAACTACAGAGGTAAAACGGTAATTTTGACCCAACTATACGTATGAGTAATTTGTGATGGGTCAAACTACTATTAATTGGTTATATCTAATGGATATAGAAATATATCTATAATGCGAAGAGTGCAGTTGTCGGTCTTTAGTGGAGTGGCCGACAGTTAATGAAGGTTGATTAATTTAATTAAAGAGTTTAATTAATTAATCAAGTATCATTGGAACTTCAATTTATAGGTCCATAAGGTCCCTTTGTTAGTTCAATAAGGATTAATGAGAATCAAATTAATTTTGGATTAATTTGAATTGTTAAAATTAATTAAAGTAAATTAATTATATAAGATATAATTAATATAATGTATATGATACATTATAATATAAAGTTCAATGAGAGAAATAAATATTTGTATATGATTCAAATATTAATTATATGAATGAGATTCATATAAAACTATAGGTTAAAATTTATATGAATGTGGTTCATAATTGCAATTATGGGTTATTTAAGAAATTTTAATCTATAGGTTATATTATATGTGATATAATAAACAATATATTATATATTATATGAGATATAATATATAATTTAAATTTATTTATATTAAGTTAGCTAATAGAATTATAATTTATGTTAAATATTGAAATTGAAGGACTGTGAGGTCCATAGCGGTAGCGAGGATCGGTCCCAATTCTCAAATATCACGAAATTAAAAATACAGAGAACTCAAATTATACAAATTATAGAGAATATTTTACGACATGCTTCTAAAGGAAGAATTAAGGTTAGAAATAACACTTACCCTTGAAGGATCGATTCTTCACAAATTCCTCCTCGATCTAGTCGCGAACACTTCAAATCTCCTTGAACAAAAGGTACAACAATCCCAAAGTGGACACCACCAATAGTGAGCTTTATGTATTCTCCTTAGAGGTTGAGAATTAATATGAGTTGTGTAGGCTCTGTTAATTTTTGGGAGAGGGAGGAAGAATTGAGAGGAAGATAATTTTGCTGGGAAAACCTTGAGAGAGAATCTCACACAACCACTTTTGTGTTCTCTTCTATGAAGAAGATGAAAATCATAATCATAAAAAAACATTCCCCGACCACGATGTTTTTTTAGGGAATTAAGGGGAAGAAAGTTGTAACTCTCTTCCTTTAATTAAAATTAATTAATTAATTATATATATATATATATCAAATATAACACGTAGCCTATAGTTTACATTATATCAAATATATTATATTCTATAGTTTTAAAACTCTCAATCGTTCATGGCATTTAATATAAATCAAATTTATATTAAATTTAATTATATGAATCTCATCCATACAATTAGTATTTGAATTATATTTAAATGTTTAATTCTTTTAAAAATAAACTTTATATTATATTGTATCAAATACAATATAATAATTATATCACATATAATTAATTTAAATTAATTATATAATACATAATTCATCCCTCAAATAGTTTGAATAATTCAAATTAATCTAAAATTAATTTTCAATTATCCCTATTGAGCTACATAGGAGACCTTATGGATATGTAGATTGAAGCTCCAATGGTACTTGGATAATTAATTAAACTCCTTTAAATAGATTATCCAACATCCATTAACTGTCGGTCACTCCACTAAAGACCGAAGTTATACTCTTCGCACTACAGCTATATTTTTGTGTCCATTGGATATAACTAGTCAACAATGCGATGACCCTTCACCAATTCTCGTAAGTACAACTGGGCCAAAATTACTGTTGTGCCCCTGTAGTTACATCTAACTCTTTAAGTACCACTGACCCCTCTAATGAACAATAATTCATAGTCCAATGATGATCAAATCCCTCTCGGGCCAAGAGAGAGTGTGACGCCACATTTTTCAAGCCCTGAAATCAGCCCTTAAAAGAGCAATTTATCTACTTACTCCAACATTAGGAAATGAGTGAATTCTGTCTTGTGTAGCTGTGTTCCCAGCTACCCAATCAGACGAATCCCCAAAATGGTAGGCTTATTGAATTGGCAATCTGGTTACTCTCACCTATGCAAATCAAAGGACCGCCTTTATAGGCTCACAACTCACTCAGGATTTAGGTCATGTCACCTATGGTTATCTTGATGGAATGTAAGTCTCTACTATTAACGGTGTTATATAATGAGACTATTCATTTCGTAATCTAGTCTTATACAAACCCTTTTGTATAGAATACCCCCACTCACATGTCTCTACATGAATGACTAGGATCAGATCATTTTACAACTTTATAACAATTCTAACATCTACAAAGCGAGTCGTATTCGTAGTGTCACCAGGATAAAATATCCAGCCTTATCCATCTACTATAGAATATTTAGGTTATCACTTAAATATGATCCACTTGTATGTCTCTACTGAAGAAATCATTGAAGGTCCTTGAGCGAAAAACGAGATCGGACCCAAATCCAAAATTTACATAACATCAATTTTACAGCAAAAACATACAGAAATTATGCATCTAATTAAAACACAACATGCTAGAAATGGATTAAAGAAAAGTAAAAGTTGGTTTAGAAACTCTTACCTTTGAAGAATCTTTCTTCAAGAAAGAAAAATCTCGAATAAAAAAGGACACCACCACAATGAAACCTCTCTATTCTTTGGGTGAGAATCCAGGAGTTTGTGTGTACTCTAGTTATTTTGGAAGAGGGAATTGAGAGAGTAGTGAGGATGAGAAGATTGTGGAAAAGGTTTTTTTTATTATTATTATTTTTGCTTATAGAACCCTTTTGTGTCTTTTCTTTAGGAAGAAGAAGATGAAGATGAAGCAACATACTACAACCCCTTCCCACTATCGCATTGTAGAGAGAAAAAGGGGAGAGAGTTCTATAACTCTTTTTAAAAATAAAATTAATGACTAAAAATAATTTTAATAAAAACTTTAATATATATATATATGTGTGTGTGTGTGATAACTACTTTATCATATAATATACATATTAAACTATATGTTATATCAAATATAACATATAACCTATAGTTTAATATTGTATCCAATACAATATAACCTATATTTTAACTCTCGCAACAACTTAATATAAATCCCATTTATAATAAATTTAATTATATGAATCTAATTCACATAATTAATATTTGAATCATATTCAAATATTTATTTCCTCTAAAATAAACTTTATAGTACAATGTATCAAATAGATTATAGTAATTCTATAATATATAATTAGATTAAATTAATTATGTCACACATAATTAATTCCCTTGATTAATTTGAACAATTCAAATTAATCTAAAAATTGATTCTCATTAATTCTCGTTGAGCTATAGAGAGAACCTCATGGACCTGTAGCTTGAAGCTCCAACGGTACGTGAATAATTAGTTAAACTCTTTAATTAAATTACTCACCATCCATTAACTGTCGGACACACCACTAAAGGCCGACAATTACACTCTTCGCACTACATATATATTTATGTGTCAATTAGATATAACCAGTCAACAATACAATGACCCTTCACAAATTGCTCGTAAGTATAGTTGGACCTGCCCCTATAGTTATATTTAACTCCTTAAATACCATTGATCCCTCTAATGAACAATAAATCATAGTTCAACTATGACCAAATCTCTCTAGGGCCAGGAGAGGGTGTGTACCACATCATTCAAGCCCCAGAATCAGGCCTTAAAGGAGCAATTTATCTACTTACCCCGACAATGGCGAATGAGTGAATTTCTTCTTCTGTAGTTGTGTTCCCAGGTCCCCACTCAGACGAATTCTTAAAATGGTAGGCTTATTGAGTTGGCGATCTGGCCATTTTCATCCATACAAATCACAAGACCGCCTTCATAGATAGGAGTTCACAACTCACTCAGGATTCAGGTCATGTTACCTATGGTCATCTTGGTTTTGTGGATTAATGATACTAAATGTCAAATAAAATATATCATATTTTATTATATAAATAAATCGTTTATACATTACAATTACAAATTACAGAGTCCACGAGATTTATGACATCAACCCCAACGGAGTTATTTCACGTTAGATGTGGTTGTGGGGAGTTATTCCCTCATATAATTCTCTCAAAAATGGATTAAGGCAGAGAAGTGAAGGGATGAACAAAATCTAACGTAATTTTTACAATCTCTCTCTCAAGATCTCCCTTCTGTGCCAAATTCTCTCTACAACCCTTCTTCCCTTTTCCTAAAATTAAACGCAAAAGCCTACTAAACTCTTTATGATTCTCATCTTGAGAATAACAAAGTAGCTTTGTGGTGGTGTCCTTGTCACTTTGTTCAGGTTCTTGTTGTGTTGCTGAGTTCGAGAGAAGTAGAGGAAATCTTGTTTGTGATCACACTGCCAAAAAGGAATCGTGAAAAGGTGTTTCTTCAAGAGTTAATATTCTTTTTCCTTTTTTCCTCTCTGAATTGCAATAGAAGAAGCATGCTTAGAAATGAATGTTTATTTTGGTTTCCATCTATCTGTTTTCTTGAATTATGTAAAATGAAATTAGAGATATAAGGTGTTCATATGCTTCCGCTGTGGGAAATCCAATCTCTTCACACATGATGCTAATTTTTTTATTTTGAAAAATCATTGCAAATGTGTCTGGATGCTCCAAAATCAAGTACCCAAAGACACATTGGAGAAAAAATAGAAGATAAGGCTAAAGAATAAATACCTACTGTGTGGGTGAAAGCATTTACAATAGTGATTGGTTCAGTTTTAGCCGGCTGGAGGTGTGACGAAAACATCTCCATCAACTATGTGTATTGATTTGTGTTGAGACTGCTGAAGAAATTTGACTGTGAAATAGAATTTGTTCAACCAGTTTAGATGACATAGATGGCGATTTGAAGAAACTTCTTGAGGAGGATTATTGTTGTGCGTTTTATATCTAGGTGGATAACCATAGAGTTTGTAATATTTTTCTATCATATGCCCTTTAATTCCACAGTTGGTACATATTGGGCATTGATTCTCTCTTCCGTGACTTATCGTTATAAATCTTCTTTGAATTTTCAACAGTTATAGTCAACGCATTTGGATCAGTAGTATGAGCGCTTTCTATGAATCTTTGATGTTCATTTTGAATAACGAGAGAGAAGACCTCAGCCATGGATGGAAGAGGCTCCATTACCAGGATTTGTGCTCAGATGGTTCCAAAAACTTCATATAGGCCTATGTGAAAAATATCATGACAAACTCAGATTCAAGGTGATCAACAAAATCTTGCAATCCTCTACATGTGCATTTGTGAATTGGACAATATTCAGTCAAATCTTGTCATATCGTCTTCAATTTCATGTAGTAAATCTCAACAATCACGCTTCCTTGATTCATTGTCACCAATTCTTTGCGTAATTGATAAATTCTTGGACCATTGGTTTGTTTGAAGCGATCGCGTAACTCATCCCAAATTAATTTTGCAGATCCAACATAAACAATGCTTGTGGCTATCTCCTTGGAAACAGAATTGAGAATCCAAGACGCGATGATATTATTGTTGCATTTTCATGCTGATGAAATCATAGCTTTAGGTTTCTTGATAGTGCCACTCTACAAATCCATCTTTATTCTTGCTCGAAAGTGCCATCAACAATGCACAACTCTATGAACCGTAGTTTGAGGCACCGATTAAAGGCTGAGTAACCAAACATTTGTCGGAGCAAAGGAATGATGTAAGGAATAAGGATTCAACAATGCTCTGATACCATCTTAAATCATCGATTGACCTAAAAGATTAAGCTAATAGGTGAAGGTAAATTTAATATAATATCTAACACGTATGAATAAAACAAGTCATCCCACATCAACTCGAATAGTTGAATTGTGATTCATAATCTATTTTAGAAACTATAGTTTTGTATCTCCACCCTAGTTTAAATTGAAATTCTTGAGATTGCAACACAATAAAAACATTAGATTTCGTATATGATGCAAGAAAAAAAGAGCACTCTATTTATTATTATTATTATGTTAAAAAAAAAAAGCCTTTATACCATTTAGTATCCATTAGATTTTAAAATTTTTGGCTATTAAAGATCAAGTTGGATTTGAAATTGGATTCTTACATTTGGTAGTCTCAACATTCATCTATATCTTCTGCTACGTAGTAAGGTCATCTTCAACGTCATCCTTGCATTTTTAGCTAGTTTTGTTCTTATTCACATGCTTCTCATAATTGGTCCAAGATAAGCACACATAACTTTAAAATTCTCATGATTGAGCCATAAAAGAATACACCTTATTACTATAGATAATAACTATCAATCTTTTATTCTAATAATCCCTCCCATGTAGGGTCATGTTTACCCTAGAGAAAATGTAATAAATCAATGACAGTATGAAAAATAGGTCTATTGATTATGATAGGTGTTGTTTACTTTGTGTTCCTTACCTATACTAACATATGAGGCTCATTTCCAAATCTATAAAAAAAAATGCAAATTGATTGACGGGCAGGAGGTGCCCATTTCAATTACATTTGGAAATTACGCCAATATCGTTATCACTATTGTTACCGTTAGAAAATGAGAATTGTGAAATTGTCATATTTACGTCACCATTGTTGTTACCGTTAGACCCTAAATGGTAAGTATAACCGTAAATGTGACAGATTCATAATTTTAAGTAAACATGATCAGAAGCAATCTAAATCTAATTACTTTTGCGATTATGACTCGTTACGATTGATCTATCAATGAAATCTCATTACGATTATACCAATTAGTATACATGACCAAGATGTGATTTCAGTTAATTTATCATTCTTAAACTCAAATGTTGTTGACACTCCTAAAACATAAATCATAGAACAAAAAATTCAATAGATAAGAATAATGTAATAATCTTAATTTTAAAAAGATAAACAACTGCCCAACATAACTTTTAAAAACTGAATTCGTTATTAAAAAAAACAAAAATTGTAACTAAAAGTCGAAATATTAGTAGATATTTACCCATTCGGGTCGGGTTACGTCGTGGGAGTGGGACCCACATTATGACCCGAAAGATCTATAAATATCGCCGTCCTTTGCACGCTATCCATCCTCTACACAATTAAAACTCCGTCTCTTATTTATTTATTTGTTTTTGTATTTAATTAAAAAAAAGAAACAAAATACAAAGAAGAGAGAGAAAGAGACCTTCGTCTGGTTCTGACGAACCATCTTGCCAAAATCAGAATTTGCATACCCTCTTCACTTCCTTTCTCAAACCCTAGAACAGACAAATTCCAATTCCATTTTGCTCCCTTCGAGACCGCCTACCTGCCGCCGTGCCCCCACCGTCGTCGCCGCCGTGCCCCCCCACTTCCTCTTCAAGTACTTGATCATTTCATCGTCCTCTGAAATTCACCATCAACTGCGTTTCTTTCCCCCCTAAATTTTGGAGACTTTGATGTGTTTCTGTTGACTTCCGAGATGATGGGTCTGAAGCTAATTCATTCGCCATCATCGACTTTCTGACTCCCTTCCAGGTGAAACTTAGTTATTTGACTTTATAGGTTCTTTTTGTAGCTGGCTTTAATTTTTGCTTCTTAATTATGCTCGGACTACTATCTGGAACTTTTATTTTTTACTTACATAGTATTGTTTCCTTCAATGAATTGTTCTTCCATGGAAGCTGGAAGATGGGTTTTTAAGTGCATGGATCTTGTCTTCCTAATTTTTGTTGTTATGTGCTTTGGAGCGTTACGTGTGACTCAAAATTGAATTATATGTTATGTCTTAACAGACACCGAATAATAACTTTGTGGTGAATTTAAGAGAAAGGTTCGATTGGTTTATTTGTTGTTGGAGTGTTGATCAGCTGACTTGTTAAAATCCCCTTCTGTTTTCTTTTCTATTAAGCTTCTGAAATGTATTGTGATATTTTTGCAGAAAGTTTCTCCAAGTTGCATCTCTCCTCATCATGTATCATGCTAAGAAATTTTCAACTGCGAGCTTAGTTCCACACAAATCTCAAGGTGCTGAACAAGGTGCGAGTGTTGCAGTTCTTGGTGGCTCTACAGCCAAAAGTCCAATGCCACCTGGAGGAGGTGGAAAACAACGATTGCGATGGACATCAGATCTTCATGATCGTTTCGTCGATGCCATCACACAACTTGGTGGACCAGATAGTGGGTATTTTCTTTATAGTAATGTTAAAATGTATTTTCTTTCATCTTAATATTCAGGATTAGAAAAGGGGAAAATTTTGAATGGGGCCATGCTTCAATTTCTTCCTTGCATTAGCTTGATTATATGTGGTTCTACTTCTATGTGTATTTGTAGGCTAGCTTGAGTTCAAGGGGTTTTAAATGAAGGAGTCTAATTGAAAAGCACGGGAGGGTTAAAGGTCATGCCATAAGTTTGGTTGTCATAGCAAAAGTGTTTCTATAAGGTGGAAGTTGTTGTACATGGAGTCTTGAATATTAATTTTGTTTGGTCTAGGAGCTTGTGTTCTTTTTTGTTTCGATTTTGCTGGCCTCTTTCCAACAGGGAAGCGTCGGATGTGACCTCTTTTCTTTCTTTATTTGAGGGTCACTCTTTTAGGCGTGGGATAAAGGATGTGAGAGTCTAGAGATCCAATCATTCAAAGGGGTTTTCGTGTAAATCTTTCTTTCATAGTTTGGTTGATCATTCTCCCATAGATGTCTCGGTTCTTTCGTTCTCTGGAGGATTAAGATTCCTAGGAAAGTGAAGTTTTTTACCTGGCAAGTTATTCACAGTTGTGCTAATATAATGGATTGGTTGTTGAGGAAGTTACCTTTGCTTGTCAGGCCGTTTTGTTGTATTCTTTGTTGGAAGGCGTAGGAAGATCTGGATCTTATCCTTTGGTAATGTGTGAGTATGCTAGTTCTGTTTGGGAGCTGTTTTTCTAGACGTTTGGCTTCTATGTGGCTCGTCAAAGGGTTTCAAGGAGCAGGATCGAGTCCTCCTCGATCCGTCACGTGGGGAGAAGAGTCGTTTTTTATGGTTTGATGGAGTGTGTACAACCTTTATGGACTTTGTGGGGGAGCGGAATAATAGGACTTTTAGAGATAGGGAAGGGGACCCTAACGATATTTGGTCTCTTGTTCGCTATCATGTTTCTTTGTGGGATTCGATTTCAAAGATCTTTTGTAACTATTTTATAGACATTCTTTTGCATAGTTGGAGTCCCTTCTTGTGAAGGGACGTCTCTTTTTTTGGGCTTGGTTTTTTGTATGCCCGTGCTTGTATTCTTTCATTTTTTTTTCCTCAATGAAAGTGGTTGTTTCTATAAAAAAAAAGGGTTCCATGGTCCTATGTCAAGGGACTTGAGCTGCGCACAGAATGGTCATGACATTTATAGATGCCTATACTTTTGTGTTTGTAAGAACCAAAAGAAATCATGAATTAGAAAAAGAAAGGATTGCGTTCTTACATTCTCTTGTTATTGTTACTAAGATCCCTAGGGATGGAAAAGCATTCTCCCAGGTCAATTATTATTATAAATTTTATTAGTGTTACTTCGATAAGAAACTACTCCCCCTATTTAGTACTAATAAAAAGTGGAAGGGGAAATAAGACTTCTGCCTAACTGAAGATTATTTAAGTGTAAACATTGCTTCATTAGTGCCAAGCTTCGGAAAAAGCTGTGTTATTGGTATTAACTAGGAAGGAAAGTAGTTACAATATATTTGTCTTTGTAAGAGGAGAGTAGTTTTGCTAGTTATGAAGCATTGCCAACATCGGAGTATCAAATATGTCTATGAAGTCTTATCCCAAAAAAAAAAAAAAAAAAAAATTGCCTATGAAGTAATTTTTATATTTTATCTTTTTGGCCATGTGCACATTTTAAATGTTGAGCTTTTGTATTTCATCTCAATCCTTTTCACAATAGTGCAATGCCATCCTTACATCTGGCTATGTGAAAACTAGTCTATAAAATGCTGAGTTTGAAAATGTCCCTTCACAGTCCCCTGGCCATTAGAGAGAGATCATCAATTACCCTTACCTCAAGGACTCCACATCTAGCAGCCTCCACACTTTTCCATAAGGGATCCTTTTTCATAGTGAATCTCCAAAGCCACTTACCTTGCATGAGGTAAACAATCTTATTGAGAAGGTTGCCAAAGCTGAACTTCTTGAGAGGTACGGGGAGATTGATCTTGCTCCAAGCTACCAAAATGAACAAATAAGAGAGAATGCAAATGTGGAGAGATGGGAGAGGAAGAGAAGTTGTCAAGAGAGAGAAACGAGTGATATTGAGTAGAGAGTAGAGAAGCCTCAAATAGAGATATAAATGGATGGTACTAAATAGATAGAAAAGTGAAGTTGCAAAAGTGAGAAAAGGGTGATATTAAAGAGAGAGGGAGGAGAGAGCAAAGAGGTTGGCATGTAAGCTGTGAGCATAAAAATAATATTAATGTTTCCATGTGAGATCATCCACCAATTCTACTTAATGGCTATGTTATCTAGGAATCGAGTCAACTAATACTAAAGATACTTTGGAATAGGTTCTTTAGGACCTTTGGGATTTTGTGCTAGCTCGTAGTAAGAGGATGTCGTGGGATGTTTGGGGAGGTGCTTTTCAATCCTCCTTTTTGTGACAGAGGAAGGATTCTTTGGCAATCTTTTATTTTTATTTTTTTGCTCTGCTTTACTTTATTGTGGGGCATATGGTTTGAGAGGAGAAGTAGAATTTTTTGTGGGGTGGAGCAGTATGGGGAGGATCTTTAGAATACGTTTCGGTTTAATTCCTCTTTGAGGGCATCTGTTAATACCATTTTTTGTAATTGTCAACTTAGCTTTATTCTTTTGGATTGGAGCCCCTTTCTGTAATTGGGTGTGTGGGCTGTTTTGTTTTAGGCATGTTTTTTGCATGATCTTGTATATCCTTTCATCTATCTCATCAATGAAAGCTTGGTTTCTTATTAAAGAAAAAAAAATCCCAATGCTCAAACTGCTCCAGGAAAAAGTGACTATTCATTGTAAGGTATAAAATATCAGTTTTGGAACTACAGTGGGTAGACAGAAAACAATATCCAAATATATGAATCAAAAGTATATTTTTCCTTTTTCTGTTTCGTAGCCTCAAAAAAATGTTGCATTTGTCTACATTAATATTTATGCCACATCTTTTTGTGGGGCAAGAAACACTGTCCAAGATGTTCTGCAAAGGCTCCCTTATTTGGCCACCTATCCATGTTGCTGCGTTATGTATATGGAAAACTCTGAAGTCCAGGAGGACCTCTTCATATCCTGTGAATGTGCGAACAAATTCTGGCTTAACATCCATGCTTCCTTTGGCTGGCAGACTGCCATTCATGAAAAAGTCAATATTCTCTCCATGCTTTCCTGGTTGGCCATCCTTTCAAAAAGTAGAAAGAAATCCTTTGGGTTCAATTGATCAGAGGAGCTTTCCTCGGGGCTCTTTGGAGGGAAGGAACAATAGAATCCCCAACAACATATTTCATCCCTTGAAATCTTCTTGGAACCTGTTCTTGTTAATGTTTTTGGTTGATGTAATGTTTGTACCATTCCTATACAAATTATAGGCTTGATAATCTCCTGATGACTGGTGGGCTTTTTATAATTATCAGTTGATTGGGTATTCCCTCTTTTTGTGTATCTTCATATCAACGAAATATTTATTTATTGTAAAAAATTGTTGCATCTATAGACTAGAATGAGTTTGTTTGAGCACCTTTAACTGCGCTTTTATTGAATAAAGGACAGAATATACAAAGGCATATAAAAACCAGCCTGAACATAAGGAGTGTGAACTTAACTATAGAAGAAGACTTTAATTCAAAAGAATAAAACTAAGCTACTTACAAAAAGGCATAGTGATCGAAGCCTGTAAAGAGACATTAACCTAACATCCTTTCAAACCTCTCTAAAAGTTCTATTGCTAGACCACTTGAAAGTAAGATATTGTCAATTCTATATTTTAGTTCATGTGGAAATTTGTATATTTCAATTTTTATACTTAAACGATCTTTGTAGGGTTGGTGTTTCTAGATAAAAGATGATGGTTAGTTCACCAAAATTTTTCCTTCCCATTTTCTTGTAGGGGCAACTCCAAAAGGTGTTTTAAGAGTGATGGGGGTACCTGGTCTTACCATATATCATGTCAAAAGCCATTTACAGGTGCATCCATATAGTGAATTTATCAGCTATCGTGCAAATATTTAAAGGGTGGTAATATGAAATTGATTGCATTTTTATTCTTTCAGAAGTATCGACTTGCAAAGTATTTGCCAGAATCTCCAGCAGACGGTAAAACAGTCTGTTTATCTTTGTTTCATTACTTTATTCAGCAGCAACTTGTTGTCTGTCTATGGAGTGTATTGATTTCCACTTGTATCGTCCCTTTCTGGCATGTAGGTTCTAAGGATGAGAAGAGAAGCTCAGAGAGTCTCTCTGGAACAGATTCCTCTTCGTGAGTACCCATATTCTATTAAGAATTCCTCTTGTGACTTCTTTTTTTTTCTCCAGTTCGTTGTATGACTTGCATCTTTCTATTAAATTTTCCGTCCTTCAGGGTTGTAATCACCTTTAGGTATTTGGGGTTTTCTTCTACTCTCATTCATCAATGAAATATTTCTTTTACAAAAAAAATTCCATCCTTCAGGGGCCTGCAAATCAATGAGGCATTGAGGATGCAAATGGAAGTTCAGAAACGTCTTCAAGAACAGCTCGAGGTTTGACCTCCCTCATCATTTACTACTCTTCCAATTTTCATTGAAGGTTTTGAAAGATCTTCAAGCGAGGCAAATACCCGTTCTCATAAGAGAACTTGTAATAGAAAAGGAGTTTTAGCTGAGATTTTGAAGGGTGGAGTTTGTTAGATTTAGACAAGGGCTTTAGATGTGGGTCGAAGTGGAGTTGTTAGTAGCAAGCCCTATGAAAGGAATGGGGAATGCAAGGAAACAGCATGTAGATAATGAGTGTAGATTTGCGAGAGAAAGCATCCTCTCAAAAGGTTACTGTCATCGTATGTACTTGCCATCCCTATTTGCTTTACTGGAACGAAACCTCTCAATAGGCATTAGAGCATCTGTTCTTAAATGGTTCTAAAATTTGAGATTGCTGAAAATTCATAAGATGATGGAGGTGAGATGTATTTAGGCATCGATGAGTTTGATGAGAAAATTAGCTCAGAACAGTGTTGCGTAGAAGCAACTCAGAAGTTAACCTCACATACATGAAGTAGGCTTGACTTTTCAACCTCGAGTTATACAAATTCAACCCGAACTCCACCCATAAACGAAATGCTTTCCCTAGGATGATTGGTAATATAGGTGCAATTTGATAACGATTTTGTTTTCTAGTTTTCAGTTCTTGAAATGTATGCTTGTTTCTTTCCAATTTTTCAATTATGATTTCACATTTGTTAAAGAAATACCAGTTTTTTAAAACTATTTTATAAAAGTTTTTTTTTTTTTTCAAATATTTTAAACTTGGCTTGATTTTTTAAAACATTAGTGTAAAGAAGATAACAAAATATAGAAATTTATAGGTGAAAGTAGTGTTTATAAGTTTATTTTTCAAAAGCTAAAAAAAACTAAGGTGTCTTTTTATAACTATTTAGGTCTCGTTTGGTAATCATTTTATTTTTGTTTTTTGTTTTTAAAAATTAAGTCTATGTACACTACTTCCACCTCCAAATTTCATCCTTTGTTATTTACTTTTCACCAATGGTTTAAAAATCGAGCCAAAATTTGAGAACTAGAAAAAGTCGTTTTTGTTCTTTGAATTTGACTAAGAATTCGACCATTGTACTTAACAAAGATGCAAATCATTGTAAGAAATATGGATGAAATAGGCATAATTTTTAAAAATAAAAACTAAAAACTAAATGGTTACCAAATGGGGCCTTAGTTTTTAGGTTTTGGTTTTGAAAAATTAAGCTTATAAACACTATTGTCATAAATTGGTTTCTTTGTTCTATTATTTACATTTTAGTTGGATTTTCAAAAATCAAGTCAAAGTTTGAAAAATAAAGATAGTAGTTTTTACAAATCTGTTTTTGTTTTTAGAATTTAACTAAGAATTCAAGTATTAAAAAACCCATGGGTATGATGTCTAGTGAAGACAAACCATGGGTATGTGATGCATAGTTTATTGAATTTCTCTCTAAAAACTGAAACATGCATTATGTGAATACATGTGTTACCACTGGACTTTTAGTCCAAGTGGGAGTTTGTTGGGTTTTGTGTCGTAAAACTTGTGGTTTGTAAACAATAAACTTATTCTCTTATCAATAAAGATGTTATTGAGGTTTTATTCAATAAAGTTGTTATTGAATGTATGAATTGCTCATTTCGCTTTAGAAAGAACCTAAATCCAATAAACATGGCTATTATATGAACTTGATTAGAAAAGATGAAAACCATGGCAAAGAAGCGGTAAGAAAACAAACTATGATTTTCAAAAACCAAAGAGGGTTGCTAGAAATTTCTAATTTCAAGTAATTTTGTTTTGTTGGCTTTAAGTTGAGCTTTTGGAGTAGAGAGAGAGGGAAATCATTTCTTCTCTTGGTTATTTAATTAAAATCTCAAAAGCTTAAGGCAGTACCTAAAAAAAGTTTGATTTGCTTGAATCTGGTACCAGGTTCAGAGGCAATTACAAATGAGAATAGAAGCTCAGGCGAAATATTTGCAGAAGATCATCGAGGAGCAGCAGAAACTAGGCAGTGAATCGAAGGACTCCGAGGTGGTGCCCTCAGCTGAGGATAATAAGCAAAAGACTCGCCAATCTGAGTTGTACGGTGATGTGTCCGCAGGACCTTCATCTCCCCGAAAGAAACAACGCGTTGATCATGGATCAACAGAGGATTCTGCCCCATCACCATCTATTAATTTACCTTAACTTACCTGAATAAATTGTTGGTTGATAGGACCTAAAATTGTATGAAAAGAAACAATGGGTCGTGTTTGTGTAGAGCTGAAAATCTTATCTCAGGAGAGAAGGCCGACCAGCTGTGCATCAAGTGTACCTATGAAGTTGAGATCCAATTTGTGGTTTATTATCGTCGTCTTCATGAAGTTGATGATGTCTGTAACCTTTGTATATAAATCTGCACATTGAACCTATTTGTAAACCTTATTGAAATACTCCTACGTAAGCAGTTTCTACTTTGCAGTAAAACGTGCACGTTTTCTGCCGTTTTACCAATCGTGTATTTGCTAAGCTGTTTGATCGTCATGTTTTGAGAATATAGTTAAGTAACAGGATTAACTATGGATGGTCAAATCCTTATTATCTCTTGTTCATGCGTCAGTTTTACTCTTTCCGGTAGAATGAGATGAGATTATGAAGAAACTTTACTTTTTGTGGGATTCTAGTGTTTTTTATTATTTTATTAACCTAAGCTTGATAGTACAAGTTACCAATAAAAATCTTGACCACATCACCAAATAGTGTGCAGTCTTTTCCCCCTTAAAAATCTAGGAAAGGAGTTCATGTTTGCGGGATGATTTTATAATAAAGTTATCTTCAATTGAAAAATGAACTAAAATATTTATAAATATAGTAACATGTTTATATCTATCAGTGATAGATATTGATAGACTATTATCATTAATTATGATAGACACTTATCTATTAATGTCTACCGTGAAATTTTCCTCTAGCAGTTTTTTCATTTAAAACAATTTTCCTTTATAATATCCTTATAAGTAAGGGTAATTATTATAAAGAAGTGTAATTATTTTAAATAATAAAACTACCGGAAATATTTTCAAATATCACAGTCTATAAAAAATAGATAGTAAGACGGTGATATTTTGTTATATTTATAAATAAGTTCATTTTCTGGTTTACATATTCTAATTTAAGCTATCGTTAAATATTTAGAAAATCAATTCCAATAACTCTTACATTTTATAGAAAATGGATGAAAATAGTTTTTTTTATGGAAATTTCTTATAAATAGAGATAATCTAAAACTGTTTACACATGTAGCAAATAAAAACGTAACCAACAAGCATGCTTTCCCTATCTTAAAATTTCCTAAAATACCCTTTTTACATTTGAACTTCGTGCGCATAGTCGACGATTTCTTCTTCTTCGACTTCGTCGTCTTCTTTTTCCTCGAGTTCGACGACTTCTTCTTGCTCGACTTCAGTGTCTATGACGACTTCTTATTCCTCGAGTGCGGTGACTTCTTCTTGCTTGATTTCTTCTTGCTCGACTTTATAGATGGATCATCATCTTTCTTCTTCATCATCAGCGCATAATCGACGATCATCATCTTTCTTCTTCTTGCTTGACTTTAAAGACAGACCATCATCTTTCTTCTCCATCATCTTCATCATCATCATCATCTCCTCCTCCTCCTCCTCCTCATGGCTAATTGGATTTCAAATTAGATGAACTGTGATAGAGTTCTATAACTATCAGCGATAAACAGTGATAAAACTCCATCTCTGTCGTGTGTTCTTTTCAATGTTTTCTCATTTTTATTATTCTCTATTTTTGATTTGTTGTTGTGCATATGTATACTTAATTTGGGATTATAGAATGTGCTTGTTTTTCTACCTTGATTAATTCAATCTATTTATAATTAATTTTCTACACAAGACTTTATGTCTTTATGTTAGTGATAGGCAAAAACAGATCTCTATCATTGTTTATCACCTGATAAATAGTAATAGACTTCTATCCATGTCTATCTGTAATATATATGTCTATCCATACAAAGATAGATAGTGATAGACTATCTGATAAAAAGTTGTAGATTTTTATCTATGTCTATCAAATTTCTATCCATGTCTCTACTGATTGTAATTTAACTCATATAATGTGGCTAATTGGAATGCAAATGGGATAGGCTGTGATAGCGTTCTATCACTGTCTATCATTTTGCAATTTTGCTTGTTTTGTGTGTGTTCTTTTCATTTTTTTTCTCATTTTGATTATTCTTTGTTTTTTACTCGTTCGTGTGAATATGCATATATAATTTGGGACTATAGAATGTGCTTGTTGGTCTTCCTCGTTGATTGATTTAATTTGTGTACAATTTTCTTCATGAGAACTCTATCTCTGTCTATTACACAGAGATAGAAATCTATCACTGTCTATTATTGATAGGCAATAATAGATTTCTATCAATGTCTATCTGTAATAGATATTTTCACTTATTAATTACTTATATAATATTTTTACCCTTTTGTAGTAATCTGATATCATTGTAAATATTCCTATAATTGCTCTTTATGGTGGATAGTAGAATTATTATAATTTTATGAGAATTATAAGGTTACTAAAATTTTTGTGGATGATATGATAGACTTCAATAGTTTAGTTGATTTGATACTCTAGGAGATTCAATTGGATGGGTTGCTAGAATTGTCAGTACTCTTGGATCTTGGTAAATGTTCAAACTGTACAAGACAAGGATGTTTGTTGGTATTTTGCCTTTGGCTAAAGATGAAATCACTAGACATCCTTTAGTTGCTCATGTAAGTAATTGTTCTTTGAAAGGATCTTCTATTTCTATTACTAGTGTAGGTGGTGATCGAATGTTATGTTTAGGTTCTACTTCTACTTCTTCAAATGATGAAGCTATACGAGTTATTCATTTTAATGGCGATTTGAAGGAAAAAAGATGTACTTGGAAGTAAAGAAATCCTGTCAATATGTTTTTACATAATAACATTGAGGAAGAATTTTCAATTTAGGACTATAAGATTAACTTCAAAGTCATTTGAGTTCAAGTGTTTGTAAGAAAGTTGTAAATGGTATGTTAGGGCATCTCGGTACAAGTGTAGTGAATTGTGGATTCTTAGGAAATACATTTCTGACCATGATTGTTCAATTAATACAACTCAAAGTTGTCATAAGCAAGCTTCTTCATCCGTAATTGACGATTGTTTGAAAGATGATTTTAGGTTTATCTCTAGTGATCAATTCATTCCTAGAGATATTATGCATAAGGCTTGTAGAAAACTTGGTGTTAATGTTAATTATCAAAAAGCTTGGAGGACAAAAGAACACATAGTAAGGTCATTAAAAGGTGATGCAGTTGAATCATACAACTTGATTCCAAGGTTCTTTGAAAAGTTGAAGGAAATGAATCTAGGTACGACTGATGAAATATTTCTCTTAGAAAATTTCTATCACTCCCTATCGTAGATAGATGTGATAAACAACTATCACTATCTATCAATGATAGTTGTCTATCACTATCCATCATAAATAGACAATTGTAGACAACTATCATTGAGAGACAGTGATATTTTTCTATCACTGTCCATCTCTAATAGACTGTAATAGACATCTATCACTGTCTATCTATTAATGTTTCCACGTATTTTTGCAGGTACACATGTTGCTTTAGAAATTGATGAAAATGGACATTTCAAATTTTATTTCATGGCTATTGGTGCATCAATCGAGGGATGGAAGTATTGTAGACCTACCATATTCGTTGATGACACATTTTTGAAGTGTAAGTTTGGTGGCACTCTATTAACAGCTTCGACAGTAGATGCTAACAATCAAATCTTCCCTCTTGCATTTACTACCGTAGATTCAGAAAATGACACATCATAGAAATGGTTTTTTGAAAACATATGAAATAGTTTTGGTGCTCGAGAAAATTTAGTATTCGTTTCTGATAGGCATCTGAGCATTCCCAAAGGAGTTTTAAGTGTTTTTAAGAATGTTTAGTATTGTGTATGCATGCAACATCTTTTAAGAAATTTGAAGCTTTCATTTAATGATCCTTTAATTGACAAGTTTTTATTTATTTTTGTTAAATCTTACACTTTTCATGACTTTGAGTACAATATGAGATTGATGGAGTCAATTTGTCTAAATATTCGAGGTTATATTAGTAACGTTGGATTTGAGAGGTGGGCTCGTGCATATTCAAGAAGAAGAAGTTATAGAATGATGACAACAAATACTGCAGAAGACGTAAGTTTAGTTTTAAAGGATGTCAAAGATTTTTCTATTGCAAGCTTGCTTGATTCAGTTAGAAATATATTGCAAAAGTGGTTTCATGATCGAAGTAAAGCTACTTCTTTAATGAAAACTGTTTTGACTACTTAGGCTGAGAATACATTACGTCAATAACATGAAAAATCAATAAGTTTCTTGGTAAGATTTATTTACTAATTTATTTATATTTGAATATAAATAATGAATGATAGACATAAATAGACTTCTATCATAAACACCGATTAATTATCTCTAATAGACACAGGTGGACTATTATCATGGTCTATCAGACCGATAAATTCTATTAGTATCTATCTCTGATAGACACAAATAGACTTGTATGTGTGGTATATCAGACTGATAGAATCTATAAGTCTATAAGTGTCTATCTCTGATAGACATAAATAAGCTATTAGAGATAGTGACTGATAGACCTCTATCAGTAATCATCTCTGATAAGTACTCGTTTTTCATATAGTTTTTTTTTTTATTGCATTTCTCGTTTCCATCTATTAGTGTTATAAAAAATAGCCTTTTCTAAATGCTTGATGTGCTGTCAATGAATTAGAACAAATGTCCCTTGTGTGAATTTAACTCTATTTTAATTTCCTTTTTTATTGTTGAAGGAACAAAATTGCTGACCCTTCCTTTTCTCTCTTGTGAAATGAACCTATAAGCCCTCGAAGGAGAAAGACTTTTGGCAAAGACGATTTCAAAAAGAAATTGATAACTTTGCCAGCGATAAAGAAGTAGAGAGATAGAGAAGATGAAAAATCGGGGGAGACAGAGTTTTAAATGGTTTGGCTTAAAGCCGACGTCCACTATGCAGAAGGATCTCGGAGATTTCTTCATTCACTTAAAGATTTTGAGCAATACAACGATATATGTTTCAGATGAAGATTTAGTAATGTTGGAATGCAGAAGCAAGCAGTGGAAGAAAATAGGATCATTATGTTGGGAATGTCCTAGAACTCGTAGTTCGTGTTAAGCATTCTATTGATCAATAATAATGACTTGTTGATTTTGCATCTTATTATAAAAATCTAATAAATGTATCCTTGGCTATAGTCTGAATACTGTAACTTTATGTAGTGACATAAACAGGATCAAGTTGACAGTATATAGCCTAAATGGTCTAATAAATATATGGATGAAATTGGATATCTCATCCTGGTAACACTATTGGATGCGGCCCACTATGTAGTTGTTACAAGAAGTTGTAAAGTACTACAAACGATGTGATCCACAAATCATTCATGTTGAGACATGTGAGTGGGGGCATCCTATGCAATGAGTTTGTATATAGACTGGATCATGAAAAATAGTCACTTTTCTTTATAACGACCGTTTATTGTTAAAACTGACTATTTTATTTATCAAATAACCTAGGTTAACTCGATCTTAATCCTGAGCTAGCTATGAACTCCTGTTTGTTCGAGATTATCCTTTGATCTGCAAACGGTGAGAGTAGTCTAACAACACTGTTCAATAACCTTCCCATTTTGGGGATAAGACCGGATGAATAGCTGGGGACATAGCCTTGCAAGATGGAATTCACTCCTACCCTATTTAGAGTTAGTAGATAGATTGTTCTCTTAAGTACCGATTCCAAGTCTTGAACAATCGGGGCCCCACCTTCTCATGATAGAGAAAGGATTTGATTCATAGAGATTATGAATCAGAATTGTTCATTAGAGGGTCAGTAGGAACTTAAGGAACAAGATGTATTCATAGGGGTTAAATGGTAATTTTGACCTAGTTGTGATTACAAACAACCTGTAAAAGAATGATTTACTGATTATGGTTATTAAGTGGACATAATATATCTACAATGAAAGGAATCAACTATGGGCTATAGTGAAGTGTCTTATTAGTCAACAAATGGGGGTTAAATCAGACTAATGAGTTTAGCTAATTAATCTCTAATGGAGCCTATGATCTGTAGGTCCGCGAGGTCCCTCTACTAGCTCGTAAATGGTTAAGCTTTAGAGTAGCTTGAGAAACTAATTTGAAACGTTCAAATTAAACAAAATAGAAGAATATATATTTAAATATGATTTAAATATATGAAGATGATTATTGTGAAAACATTAATTTAATATTTGATATTAAATTAATTTATGAAATTAATTTTAGAAAATTATTTTTCAATTTTATAAATCAAAATAGTTTTTGAAATCAAAATTTGATTTTAAAAGAAAATTGAAAATCAGTTTGCATGCTTAAAATGGAAAATGTTGATTTTCCAATATCATCTTCTTCATGCTCACACAAAACCCATTTCCTTCTCTTCGTTACTACTTCAAGTATGAGCTGCAAGCCATGCAATTCTCTTCTTTGCATGTTCATCTGCAATAAATAAAGAAGATTGGAGTGAATTGAGGGCATGCATAACACATAAATTTTGAGAGAAAAAATCAGTGAGAAGAAAGTGTTCTTCAAAATGAATTGTTGTGAGTCTCTGCCCGTTCTTCATTGTTTCAAGCTGTTCTTGAGTCTTATAACTCAGTCTAAAACTCTAAGAAGACAGTGGGGAAGATCTTGAGGTGGTTCAAGGTGATTTTTGGTGAAGACTGCTACTGATTGATCAAGTTCTTGAAAGGTATGATTTTAAAACCCTCTTTTTAAAAGAACATGCTTTAGTTTCTGCTAAAATTAGTGAATTTGAATGCTTATGGATCCTTGATACTTTTGCTGCATGTTATCTAACTCTTACAATTGGTATCAGAGCATCTTTTAAGCATTCAATTCGGTTTAATTTTGGTGTGGTGGATGTTTTTCATGAGATATATGAAACTAATGCGTTGATATGGTTTTTTGAGTTTTGTCATTTTAGTTCTCTTTAATTTCTCAATTAAATTTGTAATTAGCTCTTGTTTTATGAGCTTATATGTGTTAACAAGAGTATGTAATTTATTTAGTCATTAGAGTTGAAATTAAGATGTAATCGAAGAAACAAGTGAAGGAGGTCGAGCTACTATTCCAGTTTTTCAGCTTCTGCTCAAAATCGTTGTTCAGGTTCAGTTGCTAAGCGATCGTCTAGTTCCAGACATTACACGATGTGAAGAAAAGCTAGACGATCGTATAGCAATGGCCGCTGGTCGTTGTGATGTTGAACGCTAAACAATCGTGTACCTGCGGGAGCTAAACGATGTGTTTAAATGCTATACGATAGCACTACGCGATTTTTTAGCTTTGGCGTAGGAACTAAACGATACGTTGGATTTGCTAAACGATGACACTACACAATCGTTTAGCTACGACACATGCTAGGCGATGCGATGAAGTGCAACGCAATAGCACTGAGCGATCGTTTAGATGTGGTGCTATGCGATTGTGTAGACGAAGTGCTAAGCGACACGATGATGTTCTATACGATAGAGCTAAGCGGTCGTTTAGCTGTGGCGGATACTAAACGATGACATAAAGCGCTAGGTGATGGTGTTAAGCGATCGTGTAGTTCTATACGATAGAGCTAAGCAATCTTTTAGCTTCGGCAGACATTAAACAATCGTGTACCTCTTCTCAATATAAGGCGATGGCACTAGACGATTGCCTTCAACACTACACGATCGGCGTTAGCAACACTTTGAGGTTGGATCGAGAGCAGCCGGTTCGACCGATTTTCTCAAGGTCCAATCTGGTTCAGCCTTAAAGGGTTTTTGGCTGGTCCGGTTCAGACTCATCCAGTCCGGTTCAAGATGCTTGGGTTCGATTTGGAGAGGTTTGAGCAGTACAAAGACGGTTTTGAAGCTGTTTCTAATAGTTAGGTATCTGTTTGCTTGTTTATGCCAAAATGAAAACCATATCAGTTAGTATTTAATTTTTTATGCATGAGATGTATGTAATAATTAAATAATTCATGTATATGGATACAGTATGTCATATAGATTTAAAACCCTACCGTAGGAAGCATGCTACATGCATTGAAAGTATGTTATAACAGTTATAATATATAGTATGCATGTTAGGTTATGTTTAATATAAAGGTTATATTATATACCTTTGTTGAATGTTTTGGATGTTAAGCATGTCTAAATTTTGAAAGTTGTTATAAAATTGGTTAGACGTTTAAAATCCATAACAAAGAACAACTGCATGCTCACTTAGGTTAACAACTTGTTACCTTATAAAATACGGTTACAAAACTCATATCGATTCATAAACCTGTCGAAGGCTGGAGGTACTTAAGTTGACAGTTTACGAAACAACTCCTACCTAGGGATTATGACCGAACGATTGAGAATTGTTAACTGATTTTATGAGCTTGCGTGAGCAATGTGAGGTAATAAAATAGTTTATCACCTAGACATTGTAGGTTAAATCCAATTATAAGAGTTATACTTGGATAAACCACTTAGACTTAGATTGTATGAAATTAGCCGTCATGCCTAAGTAAATTACCCAAACATTTAGAATACTTCAAAGGGAGATTAACAATATATTTGATATATAGTTATTAGCTCTTACGTCCTCAAGAGTTCACATCGTGAGATCCATGCTCGGCTTCGTGTCGATTTTACCTCGACTACTCTATTCAGAAAGTGTTTATATAGGTCAATAACCCTCACCCATGCAAATCTAAGGATAATCTCGAATAAACAGGAGTTCATAGTTAGCTTAGGATTCAGGTTAAGTTACCTAGGTCATTGTTGTAAAATAGTCAGTCTTAAACAGAAACAGCGCTATAAAGTAAAAGTGACTTATTTCGTGTTTCGATCTTGTGCAAAATCATTGCACGGGACACCCTCACTCCTCATGTCATCACATGTACGAATCAGGATCACTTCGTCTATAGCACTTTACAACTCCTTGTAACAACTATAGAGTGGGCCGCATCCGATAGTGTTACCAAAATAAGGCACCCAATCTTATTCATATACTATAAATCATTTAAACTATTTACTCGAACCTGATACACTCTTATGTCTCCACATAAAGTTCAAGTACTCATGTAATAGTCATGGATCTTTTAGTTTGTTGGACTTATTTTTAAAACGAAATAAGCAATTCATATATTCAATACAACTTTATTGAATCAAACTTCAATAAAAACTTTATTGATTTACAGAATGAGTTTATCGTTTACAAACCACGAGTTTTAGGACATAAAACCCAAGAAATAAGGTATTTATACTTCAAAATCTCATCTAATTTGCTATAACTAATTGATTTTTTCTAATTATACTTCATTAATTTTGATTTTCTTTAAATGCGTGATGAGATTTTGCTCCAACTTCAACAAATTCTCCACCTCTGGACGAAATCTCCTTTTATCTTCATTCAGTTGGTTATATAATCTACCAATTTGAGGAGCTTTGTACAGTTATCGAACTTAGCTCGCACAACAGGTTTAGTTAGAAAATCTGCTACATTTTCTTTTGTTTTAACCTTAATTACTTTTACTATTCTTTTTGCAATTGTTTCTCCGATGAAGTGTAATTTAACATCAATATGCTTTGATCTCTCATGGAATTGTTGATTTTTTATTAGACAAATTGCAGTTTGATTATCGCAAAAAATATTTACTTTTTTCATTGTGAAATCGAGATCTTGGATTAAACCTTGTAACCAGATTGCTTCTTTTATAGCTTCTGAAGCTGCAATAAATTTAGCTTTAGTAGTTAACAACTACTGATTTCAAGTTTGATTTCTAGGATATTGTGTTTCCTCTAAAAGTAAAAGTATACCCTACCAATGATCTTCTACGATCCAAAACCTGCAAAGTCAGAACCTACAAAGCCAAGCAGTTCCATATTAGTTGTATTAGGTAATTTAAACAACAATCCTCTGTTAACAATACCATTTAGGTACCTGAGTGTCAACTTAGTTGCTTTCCAATGGTTTCTTCTTAGGTTACTCATATACCTACTAATCATACTAGAGGAGTAAGCCAGGTTTGGTTGAGTACATACCATTAGGTACATTAAGCTTCCAGTTGCATTAAAGTAAGAGACTCTATTCATATACAATCTATCCGACTCATTAGATGGTGAATGGTTAGCAGACAATTTAAAGTGTTGAGCTAAAGGTAAGCAGACAGGTTTAGCATTAGACATATTAAACTTCTTTAAAACCTTTCTAGCTTAATCAGATTGTCCTAGAAATAGTTCTCCTTTAGATCTATCTCTAAGGATTTCCACTCCTAAAATTCTTTTAGCTTCACCTAAATCTTTCATAGAAAATTCTTTCTTTAGCAAACACTCGACTTCATCAATTAGAGCTATTAAACTTGCAATAATTAGTATATCATCCACATATAAGAGTAAATAAAAATTTTCATTTAGTGAAGACTCCTTTATATAAACACATGGATCATAATTACTTCTTTTGAAATGTACTTTAGTTATAAACTCATCAAATCTTTTACACCAACACCTAGAGGATTATTTTAAGCTATAAAGAGATCTGGAAAGTTTACATACTAGACCTTGTTGCTCTTTCTACATAACCTTAGGGTTTATTCATGTAAATTACTTTTTCTAGGTTACCATGTAAGAAGGCTGTAGTGAAATCCATTTGTTCTAGCTCTAAGTTCTTAGAAGCACCTATAGCTAATGGTAACCTTATTGAAGTGTGTTGCCACATGCCCAAATGACGCAGAGCGGCTGATGTCCTAAAAAGGATCAATTTTAAAAGAAAATAGGAGTCGCCACCAATCTTTTTTACAGTATGATTGGACACAAAAATAATATCAATAATTAAAAAAAATGGTCTACGAAAACTAGAGTTGAGTTCAGGAGTTATTTGCGTATGGGGAAAGTGTTAGCACCCCGCAACACCCGTTTAAACAACGGTGGCCGAATTTTAAATCTTGAATTGGAATTATTCTTTAAAATAAAAATTGTTTTGAAAAAAGTTTTCAAAACAAATGTCTCGTTTTACCCCTCATTACTCCAATATTTGAAGTCATGATCCCATAAAATAAGTGGATAAATCATCCATCAATTTCACTATATTTGAATTGAGGAAAAATTCCTTATCTCAAGAATGTGAGAAATTATTATAATTTTTCAAAACCATTCATATAAATAACCTTTTAATAAAGGATTTTTTTAAAACATTAATTAAATTCATTTTACCTTGGGATCAAATCTCACACTTCTAAAGATATGATTCCTTACCTCAAGAATCTATAGAAATGGATTCCCAGTTTCTATATTCTATCCTAGGAATTTTTTTTTTTTTGACGAAAACGGTGGTTTTAAGAGAAAACAAATTATTACAAAACCTTTCGAAATAATATATTAGTTTTTAGAAAACACAAAAAGTGTAATTAAAAAAAAATTAGTAATTTACAAAGTGTTTGTTGAAAGATTTTTAAAACGGGCAGGAATTTAAATTAGAAAGACTTTAAAATTTTGAGAAATTTTAATTAGAAATCAAATAAGACATAATATGAAGATTATATTAAGCAAAATATAATTAAAAACATTGTAATAAATTAAACAAACATAGAAGAGCATATTAATATTTTAATAAAAAAATGTATTGGAGATCGATCTCAGACTCTTAAAGAATCGACTCTTCATCTCAAGAATTCCAGAAAATCGAACTCTCAAATTTTCTAGATTCCATCCTAATTAATCAATGTAAGAATAGAATGCTTATTGATAACTAATATTGAAGGACAATACTGATAGTAATTTTAAATAATAATGATAACAATAAACAACAATAAAATGTAATAATCAAACGTGGCTAATTAATTAAGGCACATGGCAAGTTAATTAAGTAATATGGAATAAGGTAGATGAATAACACATTAAAGTAAATAAGTTTTTAAAAATAAATAAAAGAAGAAAGCCTAAATTTGGAAGAGAGAAAATGTAATAAATATAAATACAGTGTGTCGGTGGCAAAACTACCACTCACGTGATGTGGGGCAATAAATAAAATACTTAAAAAGAGGGGTTATATAATTGGGATTTTTTTTAAAATAATGTTATTTTAATAATTATTAACAAAAATAGAGTTGGTGGATAATATTGACAAAAATAGGTTTTTTTAATCGTGTACCTAGTAAACGATTATGCTTAAATCGTGTACCCGGTACACGATTAGAATTAAATCGTGTACCCAATATATGAGTTCCTGTGATCTGGCACGCGCAGATTGCCAATGTGGCAATCATGCAACGTTGACCAAGGCAATCGTAAACCGGGTCCACGATTACCCGGGTACACGACTTAGTGGTCCCTTCCCTTCCTCTTCCCCCCATCGGAGACCTTTTTCTCCTTTATTCCTCCCCAATACCGCCGGTCGCCAAATCCACCGTCATCCGCCGTTTTCACGATTACTTTTTTCTCCTCTCTTGTTGTTGCTGTTGTGAGCCGATCTACCACCCGCTGTCTCCAATCTTTGTCGTCGTCCACCTTGGGTAAAGTTTTTCCTGTATTTTTTTCCAATATATGTATTTGTTTATAAAAATGAAGATTGCTTCATATATATATATATATATATATATATATCATTCTGTTTCATTTGGGCTGATTTAAATGTATGATTCATGGATATACTATTTTATTTTTATTTGGGCTGATTTAAATCTATAGTTTATGGATCTTAGATTTGAGTTGATTTAAATTTATAATCTTTAGGATTTTGTTGAGTTGATTTTATTGGGCTATGTTTTTGGATGATTTTGTTGGGCTATTTGTTGGATTGATTTAAGAAAATATTTGGATTTCTTAAAAAGGAAGAATTTTTTTTTTATCGTATTAACATATTTTTTTTGTCAATTATAATCGTTGAAAAAAATCATAATAAATATGTCGATGCATCTCGAAGACTTAGTCGTTCTTGAATCTGGAAATGATGTATAACCGTTGAAAAAAATCATAATAAATATGTCGATGCATCCCGAAGATTTAGTCATTCTTGAATCTGTAAATGATAGAGACAGTGATATTGATGTTGAACTTGATGAATTATTTGAAAACGATAGAAGTGGGGAACAGATCTTGAGTTGGTACATCAAATATGTTCACCCAAATAGATTGGAAAATTACTAATTCAACATGTGAACGAGGGTCAATTTTGGAGGAAAAGAGTATATGTGTAGATAATTATAGTTTAATACATAAAGGAATGTTATTTAATACTAAAGAAGATTTACAACTTGTTGTAAAAAAATACTGTGTGACAGAACACTATGAGATTATTGTAGTAAAATCAAATCAAGATATTTGGTATGTGAAATGTAAACAGTAGAATGATGGTTGTGATTGGAGGTTACGGGTATGTCGACGTAAAACTCATGGGATGTTCAAAATCATCAAACTTGAACGGGAACCCTCATGTTTGTATTCAGAATTGACACAAGATCATTCACAGCTTGATTTAAATTTTATGACTATCAAAATCCAAAATTTGGTTAGAGCTGATCCTGGGGTACATGTGACCCTACTCCAAAAAGCAATTAAAAAACAATATGGCTATAATGTTAATCATAGACGGGCGTGGCAAGCCAAGAGAAAAGCGTTGATTGTTGTGTTTGGTGATTGGGAGAAATCATACTCAAAGCTTCTATATTGGTTGAGTGCTCTTGATCATTACAATCCAGGAACATGATCGAATTGATATTTCCTTCCGTCTGATGTGTCAGGTACGACTATTTTTTGTTGAGTTTTCCGGTCCTTCGGTCCTACAAAAGGGTTCAAATATTGTAGACCATTAATCCAGTTCAATGGAACTCATATCTACGGAAAGTACAAGGGGAAATTATTGACCGCCTTATCTATTGATACAAATGGGCATATATTTCCCTTTAATTTTGCTATTGTTGAAGGTGAAAATTCGTCCAATTGGTCATGGTTTTTGTGTACCTTGAATATTTTTCTGATATTGACTTGGAAAACTGGACCCATTAACATGACGGTGGGTACCACTATGGGTAGATGACAAACAATGCAACTGAATGCATGAATGGTGTTTTCAAAGGTGCTAGAATGTTACTAGTTACTTCTTTGGTTAAGCTAACATTTTATCGCACAATACTGTATTTTGAACGTTGAAGACAAAAGATTAGTGAAGCACTCGACCGTTGGGACATGTATACAGAATATGCCCTGAGAAAACTTAAGAGGTGGGGAAAACGAGCATCTGCACACACAGTGACATCTATTGACAGGAAAACTCAAACTTTTGAAGTACAAACTGGATAAGTATGATTTCTCCCTATAAAGGATAACACACACAAGTTTTGAGCTTGAAAGAAGGAACTTGTTCTTGTAATAAGTGGCAATCATTCAAGATTTCATGCTCTCATGTAATTGCAGTTTGTAATTACATGTGTTTGACGTACATACCTCTTATTGATGAATGCTATAAATTGTTCCATTTCAAGCGATATTATGAAGGTCGCTTCCTCCAATAGAACATCTAGATTATTGGCCAGAATTATCATTTATAGAAGCTCGTCTGATTGCGAATTTACCAAGAGAACAGGGTGGCCAAAAAGTACGCGCATTCATAATGAAATGGATTGGAGAGAGGCAAACAAAAAAGTTCAATGTTCAATTTGCATGTGAGAAGGATATAACAGACATACTTGTCCACAACGTACATTAGGTGCTTCCTCTTCGGGCCATTAAATTTTTTTATATAATTGTATCTTTTATGTACTTGTATTTTTTATGTAATTGTATCTTTTATGTACTTGTATTTTTTATGTAATTGTATCTTTTATATACTTATATTTTTTTTATGTAATCGTAATTTTTATGTAATTGTACTTTTTATTTAATGAATTTATTTTATCTAATTCATTCTTAGGAAATAGTTTTTGTTATGTGATGGATTTTGTTATGTAATATAATTTGAACTTCTTAGGTAATGGAACCTGGTCCTTCTAATCTTATACAACTATATCAACAAAATACGCATCGTTCACAATCGACATGGGATAGTTCTTTTACCGTAGTTTTGGATTGTCGGAGAAGGGAGACGTCTGCACAACATATTAACCCATTTGATCACCTATTATTCCTTATGTTGAACAGGCAGGTTTTCTTGGGGTTGCACAGATCAGATTTATCCAACTTGATTGGCACCTCATTACTGCTTTAGTTGAGGAAACCCACACATTTCACTTGCCTTATAGGGAATGTACAATTACGTTGCAGGATGTTGCCATTTAGTTTGGGTTACAAGTGGATGGAGAACCATTGACAGGTTCATTATAATATGATTGGATGAATGTTTGTGACGAGCTCTTAGGCATTCTACCAGATTATCTGAAAGGCTCAAGATTGAGTATCTCGTGGTTGGCATCCCAGTTTCCAAAATTACTTCTTGATGCCGACAACATCAGTGTACATAGGTATCCACGAGCATACTATGCAACTTATTGGAGGATTTGTGTTCGCTGACAAGTCATACACTCCAGTACATCTCACGTTTCTCTGCGTTACTGTTTAATTTTGAGCATGTTGGTATATACTCGTGGGGTAGTACCTGTCTTGCATGGTTTTATAGAGAACTTTGTCGAACTACCAATGCACAAACGTTAGAAATAGCGAGATTACTAATACTACTACATGTATGGGTTTATGATATATTTTCAATTATAGCACCACAAGTCCAGTTACAGGCCCCAGGTCATAGTCCACTTAGTGTCAGGTATTATTTCATTTATATATTTATTTCGTTATCATTTTATGTAAGAATATAAATTAATTGTATTTTTTATAATTTTAGATGAAATGGTGTATTAGTTGCCTCTTAACAGTTAGCAAATATGTTGCTAGTATACCGATAAATATTTGACAAATTGATGCACAATTAGGTAACAAATGTATATATAAATGAATATTTAAAATATTCTAGGTGTATAATTATCTTCTTTTTTTTTATCAGATTAATTGGACGCCATACACACAAGATATTTGGTCATCATTACCTGATTACTATCGTGATGGTGAAGACATCTGGTTGACCGTTAGCCCTCTTATATGCTTCCATATAGTAGAGTGGCATCATCCAGATCGTGTATTGAGACAGTTTAATCTGCGACAAACGATACCTTCGTTGTGCTATACACTCCCAGCAGTATACCAGATTGATTTGAGAGGTAAGCACGACCAAGACTGACATTGAATTCACGCGGAATATATATCCTACTGGCATGCACGACATGATCATTGTGCACAGGGAGAAATAACAAATAGGCTAGTTGTATCTGATGACTACTTTCCCTGGTCCGATTCAATCACGAGGCGATTTATCATACCTGACGGCGCTTACTATTACTGCATGATAAGAGATTTAAAATCAGACATTTCCCAAATATATGATATGAATATTGTTTAATATTTATTTTTTTCATCGTACAGAATAATTTTATCTAAAATGTACAACAATATTCAGTACAACACAATTTACCAGAGATGCGTTCAATATGTCACTAAACATTGGTCAACATAGAAAGTATTATTCAACAAACAAGACGACTCAATGTTGCTGACACTGATTGAAGACATATTCGTTGTAGACAACAACGACAACAGGGTGAAACTAATTTAGAGGCACACGAAGACCCATGTGGGGTAAGGGCCATGTGGTCGTTTTTAAATTTCATGTAAACTTCTATTTTCAAATTAAAGAACTAATTGTAAATCTTATTTGTTTAATAATGAAGACATTTGTTAGTTAAAAATTAGAAAAAAAAAACACTAAATCAATTTTTAAAAGAAAAAAAGAAAAAGAAATTGTGGACCAGGTCTACGATTATGGTAATCGTGGACCCGATCCACGAGTCCCTCTTCAACTGGTCCACCAACTGGACCGACGTAGTGTTGACTGAATTAAATGCTAATCGTGTTACCCGTACATGATTTTCCTTCATACCAAAACTACCCTCTTTTTATCAATACTTTCTATTCCTATCTATTTTTAAAAATTCTTTCCCATATACTTCATTTTTGTCAATAATTTAAAAATCCACAATATTTTTTAACTTGATCCTTGGTAAAAGTAATTCTGAAATTTAACATTAATTCCACCAAAACTGATACACGTATATCTAAGAATATATTATTTTCGACTTTTTTTTTAAGAAGTAATAATAAAACTAATGCAGAAGAGTTGCCACCCATCTTCCTTCACAGACCCACACAAAGTTAAATAATAAAATTTATTGTAATTATTATTGAAAAGACATCTCATAATAATGATAATTTTAATAACAATAACAATAAATCCTTTAAAACTCTTCTATTTATGAAAACTCCACCATAGACCTTTTTTCAAAGAAAGAATCTCTATTTTTCTCTCGTGATTTTTTTTCCTTTTTTAACTCGAGATTTCTCTTTCAAACTCTCAATCCATCTTTCAACCACTCTTCTTTAACAAGAACTATTTTTCCTTAAAAAGAATAAATTACAGTCAAAGCACTAGTTTATCACTACAAGGAATGTTTTACTCTTTTCTTTTAATCTCCATTTTTTTACCCTCTTTTTTTGAGGTGCATGCTTAAACTTTGTAAAGAAGGAACTAAAAGTATATCTGTGTTGACGGTTAATACAAAAGAGCAATCGTAATTAAACAAAATAAAATGAAATATAGCAAAAACAACGAATATTGATAGATCGAAGGCAAATGCACGTGGAGATAGATAAAAAAACATGTGATATAGATATAATATAAGAACCAATAATAAAGTTTCTAACACTTCACTTATTTTATTTTTTTTAGGAAGACAATAATGAAAAGTGAAGGTTGGAGAGATCGAAGAACACAAATCTCCCACGTTGTTCATGAGGTGGGAATCCTCGGGACAGAACTCTACCAAAATGCCACCTCCGACTCAAATCGGTGTTTTTTGTTTTTTTCAATTCTCCCATTTTCTTTACTACATTGTAATCTGCTTTTTAAAAAAATCTAGGGGTTTTCTGTGTCTGTGAAAATCTGTCATCCCTTCAAAAAACCCAAATCAACCAATTTATAGACCATAAAAAATAGGAAAGAATCAATCAAACCCCATAAGGAAGAAAACAAATTGAAGATCATAAGAATATTATGTGATTATTTTGATATGAATTTCCTTAAAATAAAAAGATTGGCACATTTAATTCTTTATTCTCCCTCTTTCTATATATATAAATATTAAATAATTTATTTCCTTTTGAACATTAAAACATAAAAAAAGAAAGTTTTTAAAAGTTAATTTTTCAAGAAAACCATATTTAACTGTTTGTTTATTTTTTGGCACAAATTCAAAATTAATATAAAATGAATAACAAAAAATAAGTAGGATAAAAATAGGTGGCTACAAAGTGTGTTTGACAACACGAGAAAAAGTATGAGGGTAATCTATACCTTCCTTTTGAGAGTAGTCTTTAGCTATTAGCCCTTCTTTGTATTTTATCTCTCCTTCATCTATCCTCTAATCTTTTTCTTATAGACCGATTTACATGGTATAGTCTTATGTGGTTTAGGTGGTGTGACTAAAATCCAAGTTATATTCCTTTTAAGTGAGCCAATTCCCTCATTCATAGCATTAATCCAATGTCTCTTATTAGGACATGATATAGCTTCCTCATAATTTCTTAGTTCATCTTCTGTTAATTCATCTACTAGATTGAGAGCATAAGATATAAAATTTACGTTTGCGTACCTTGCTAGTAGCCTTACTTCTCTCCTTGTCTATCTTTTGTGAGAGCATAATTTGATAGATTTCAGGTTGAATTTCATTTTGTTCTTCTTTTTATATGATGTTATGTTCTTCATGATCATGAATCTCTTGTGTTGTAGCTTTTTTTTCAGCCTTCAGGGCTTGTTTCTTGTGTAAATCCAGAGAGCTCCACCTTGGACTTAATACTATTTACTTTAGGAACACTTTCTTGATTACAAATTGATTTAGAGATTATATAGAAGTCATGTTCCCTAAAAACAACATCATGACTTACAATGCTTTTGTTAATATTGAAATCCCATAGTTTATAGCCTTTTGTTCCATCTGGGTAGCCTATAAACATACAATTAAAAGCTCTAGGTTTTAGTTTTTCCCGACTTAAGTGAACATAGCCTATGCAACCAAAGGGTTTTAAGTTTGATAAGTTTGGAGAGTGTCCTGTCCAGATTTCCTCGGAGGTTTTGAAGTTTGTTACAGTGCATGGACTTCTATTTATGGTATAGGTTGTAGTGGACACTACATCTACCCAAAAGGATTGATTTAGATGAGCTTGGGATAACATAAATCCAACCCTTTCCATTATAGTTCTATTCATTCTTTAAGCAACTTTGTTGTGTCGAGGAGTATAGGCTATGAACCTATGTCTAGTTATGCCACTTTGAGAACAAAAGTCATTGAACAAATTATTCATAAACTCTAAATCATTATCGGACCTTAAAAATTTAAGTTTCTTTTCAGATTGAGTTTCTATCTTTTTTTTCATTCTTTAAATTTATCAAAAGTTTGATCCTAGATTTTTAAAAAAAATGTCCAAATTTTTCTAGAAAAATCATCTATTATAGAAAGAAAATACCTTGATCCACTCCATGAAGGGTTAAAAGAGGGTCCCCATGTTGGGTTTGATGTCCTAAATCTCGTAGGGTCCTATAGTTTGTAATTGTATTGTACAAACATCTTATTTATTTAATAAAATATATAATGTTTTATTTCATTTTTAGTTGCACTAATCACAAACCAATAAACTAAGATCCAAAGTTATCTTGTAGCTTAAACATGTATGTAGAGACATACGGGTGGATCATGTTTTAAGTGATAACCTAAATGGTCTGTAGTAGATGGATAAGACTAGATACCTTATTCTGGTGACACTACGAGTATGGACTGCTTTGTAGATGTTACAATTGTTGTAAAGTGCTACAAATGATTTGATCCTGGTCATTCATGTGGAGACATGTGAGCAGGGATATTTTATACAAAGGAGTTTGTATAAAATCAGACCACGAAATATTTAGTCTCATTATTTAACGTCGTTCATAATAGAGACTTACAATTCACCAAGATGACCATAGGTAACATGACCTAAATTCCGAGTGAGTTGTGAACTCCTGCCTATGAAGGCGATCCTTTAATTTGTATGGGTGAGAGTGGCCAGAGCGACTCAACAAGCTTACTATTTTGGGGTCTAATTGGGGAGTTGGGAAGAAAGGTACACAAGAAGTAATTCACTCCTTCCCCAACGTCAGGGTAAGTAGATAAATTGCTCCCTTAAGGGCTGATTCCAGTGCTTGAACAATGTGGCACCACACCCTCTCCTGACCCGAGAGGGGTTTGGTCATAGTTGGACTATGATTTATTGTTCATTAGAAGGATTAGTGGTACTTAAAGAGTTAGATGTAATTACAGGGGCAAAACGGTCATTTTGGCTCAATTGTACTTACAAGCAATTTGTGAAGGGTCATCATATTGTTGATTGGTTATATCCAATAAACATATAAATATATTTGTAGTGCAAAGAGTACAGTTGACGGTCTTCAGTGGAGTACCCGAAAGTTAACGGATAGTGAATAATTTAATTAAAGAGTTTAATTAATTATTCACGTACCGTTGGAGCTTCAAGCTATAGGTCTATGAAGTCTCCTTGATAGCTCAATGAGAATAAATGAGAATCGATTTTTGGATTAATTGGATTTATTCAAATTAATTGAGAGAATTAATTATATGTGATATAATTATTTAATTCTAATTACTATAATGTATTTGATACATTATAATATAAACTTTAAAGAGGAAATAAATATTTGAATGTGATTCAAATGAGAATTAATTTTTTGGATTAATTTGATTTATTCAAATTAATTGAGAGAATTAATTATATGTGATATAATTATTTAATTCTAATTACTATAATGTATTTGATACATTATAATATAAACTTTAAAGAGGAAATAAATATTTGAATGTGATTCAAATATTAATTATATGAATTTGATCCATATAATTAAATTTAATATAAATGGGATTTATATTAAAAGTCATTAGTAGGAGCGCATTGTAACTATAGGTTATAGTATATTTGATATAATATATAGTTTAGTATATATATTATATGATAAGGTAGTTATCATATAAATTTATATAATAAATGATTTATTAAATAAATGATTTTTTAATATCATTTTTGGGAGGGAGTTAATTCCCTCCCCCATCTTTCTCTCCACTACGTGATAGTGGGGCAGACTGTTTTTTTTTCCCTTTTCTTTCTCTGATATTTTCTTTCATAGAGAACATAGAAAGTTACAGAGATATGACATTCCTATCATCCTTATCCTCTTCTTTTATCTCTCTAATTCCCTCACCAAAATAGCCAGAGACCACAAACTCTTGGGTTCTCATCACAGAGAATATAAAGAAAATTTCGTGGTAATGTTCATCGATTTGAGGGATTCAATTGAAGAATCGTTCTTCAAACTTATGGGTTATGAACCCTAATTTTAATTTCTGTATTTCGTTTTAAGCATGCTATAAATTTCTAAATTAAATGCATAATTTTTTTGTTCATCTAAAAAAATTATGTGTTCTATGAAATTGGAAAATTGAGACGGTCTTGTGTTCCACTCAAGGACTTTTCAAAGGGTTTCTTCAATTGGTATCAGAGCTTTTAGGTTTGATCCCAATTTTCCTTTATTTTCCAGAATGGTTTTTACAGTGTTGGTGGGTAAATCATTCTGTTTATTCATATGATGAATTCTGTGTTGAATGGTTTGCGTTAATGGATGTTTCGGGATTGGGCTGTATAAATTTATCGCTTTTTTTTTTTTACAAATTTGTTTTGTAAGGGCCCATTTTTTTAGACATTAATTTTCGATCAAGTCTATAATATTTGTTGTTGAGTCGTTCGTGAAGTTTTCGACCAAATTTTGGAGAATTTGAGGCGAAAATCGAAAGAGTTTCGAAGGAGTTCGAAACTGTACAGTGTGCGATTGTACAATAGCATTGCGACGTTGCGATGCGGCAGACGAAGGATTTATTCGTAGTGTCACGATGCTACGAGGCAGATTTCACGTGGTTCAACTCAGGTTCGCGCGTGGTTCGTGGTCTACTGGTCTGGTTTAGTTTATAGGTTCTCCAGTTCGAGCTATTTGGTTTCATCTGGACCAGTTCCTAGTTTGGTTCGAACTGTTCAAGGCCTGGTTCACCAGTTTCGAATCAAATAGACATTTATCTTGTAATTGTTAGTTTTTTTTCTAATAGGTGTCCAATCCCGGTCTATTAATTTTTTTTATATTATGCATGTGATGTATGATTTAATTTTATTATTATATGCCAAAACGTATGCCATATAGTATAAAATCCCACCATAAATTATGCTTTTAATTTCATGCATCATATTATAAATGTTATAATTTTAGATGCATGATTTAATTTTATAGCATGCTCATGCATCATATTATATAATTATTATAATATATGCATGTATTCATTAATAGCATATCCATGCATTATTTATATTATAATTGTTATAATATATAGTTCAATGTATGTATGGATGTATGCTATAGTATGTTTCATTACCTAATTATATAAATGTTATATTTATTAGTAATGAAATGAAATTGCATGAAACATGACACTACCTTAGTTAATTTATGAATGTTATAATTTAAATATGTCAAAGCATGCATTTTATGTTTTAATTTGTTTCATTTATTTATAATAGTTATAACTAAATGAAATTATAAATTAAAATTGATAATTCATAATTGCATGCAAACCTTAAGTTAAAACCATCTTTTAAAATTATTTTAAAACATGATTTGGATAGACGTAAGATTACTTTTCTCACGAGATTAAAAATTTAAGTTTAATATTTTAATCAGTTTAATAGGATTAAATTAGTTCTTAATTAAAAGATTAACATTATAACAAATGTATCTATAAGGGACCTTTTATCTAAGACTAGTTCTGTCTAGGCTGAGTTATTTAAGTTGACGGAAACGTAACACCCCTACCTGAGAACTTACTTGGAAAGGTGAATTAGATAGATTTTTTATAAGCATGCAATGTTTGATTAAAATTTGTTAAAGTGTTTAATAGACCTTCATCAAAATTGTTTAACTATTCAAAGGCAATCAGTTTTTTCTAAGTTAATTAACCCTAGATAAAACACTCGGTGGGAGGAAAATTGGGTATATAATACTTCATTTTTCCTATTTACGTTTCTCCCTAAAAGTTCACACCGTGAGATCTATACTCGGCCTCAAGGCATCTTGAGTATCTCCCTACAGATGGCATTTATATAGATCAATATCAAGGTGAATGGAGAGAGTGTTTATAGTAAGTGGGAGCGGGACGTGTGATAACACATCCCTCAGTCTCTCTCATTAATTTGAAGTAAAGTTTCATGCATGGCCTCATGAAACCTTGATTGTCCCTCTACGGATGGCATTGTTGCATGACGCTTTATTCAAACTCCAACAATGGATAGGATTACTTTAATTTCATGTCCCAGTCAGTTTTTTCCTACGGTTGGCTCATTGGGGCGGAACTCTAAAACCTAAAATGAGGGGTTACACTTACAAGAATTGTTAAGCGAGTCTAATAATTTTTAGACCGAACAATGATAACTATGGTTACAATAATAATGAGTTGTTCTGTCTATTAGTTGAGATAGTCTCATTTCAGTGAAGGGGCATCTAATCACCCTACAATGGCTTTCGTCCTGCCTCACTGAAAAATCATTGCAAAATAGATATCACTTAGGGTATATTAGACTATTTTGCTAAAATTGATTGGTTTGTCTTATTAGTTTAATGCAAATAGATTAATATAAATAATTTGTATGGTTTCAGTAAACTCATTCAAAATGACTTTCGCAACTCTAAATTTACTCGCTCTTACAAATTAACGGGCGAAAATTATACATCTTGGAAAAATATGATCAATACAATCCTAATCATCGATGACCTTCATTTTGTCCTAATAGAGGACTGTCCTCCCATTCCAACTCTAAATGCTGCTTGAAATGTCCGAGAAGCATACGAGCGTTGGACATGGGCAAACAGGAAGGCCTAAGCGTACATCTTGGCAAGTCTTTCCGAAGTCTGGGCCAAGAAGCATAAGCCTATACTCACGACACGTGATGTTATGGAGTCGCTGAGGGAAATGTTCAAACAACCATCTGCACAGCTTAGGCACGACGCTCTCAAATACATCTTCAATGCTCGTATGTAAGAAGGGACATCTATTCTAGAACATGTTCTCAACATGATGGTCCACTTCAACATGGCAGAGATGAATGAGTCCGTCATCGATGAAGCTAGTCAGGTTAGCTTCATTATGGAATCTTTACCTGAAAATTTCCTACAGTTTCGTAACAATGTTGTTATGAATATGATTGACTACAACCTGACCACCTTGCTTAACGAGCTACAGACCTTCCAATTCTTGATGAAAACCAAAGAACAGAAGGGTGAAGCAAATATTGCTTCATCCTCTAAGAAGTTCCACAAAGGTTCAACCTCTGGGACAAAGTCTGTGCCTTTTTCTTCCGGCACCAAAAAATGGAAGAAGAATGAAGGTGGAAAGGGGAAAGCTAACCCACTAGCTGCTACTCAAAAGGGCAAGAAAGCCAAGGTTGCAAAAGGAATCTATTTCTATTACAACCAAGAGGAAAATTGGAAGAGAAACTGTCCCAAATACTTGGCAGAAAAGAAGAAGACCAAGCAAGGTAAATATGATTTGTTTGTTTTAGAAACCTGATTAGTGGAGAATGGTGATTAAGCCTGGATAATTGTTTCGGATGCCCTTAACCACTTTTTTTCTTCATTTCAAGGAATTAATTCCTGGCGGCAACTGAAAACTGGGGAAATGACGGTGCGAGTTGGAACTGGGCACATTGTCTCAGCTATGGTAGTGGGAGGTCTCTAGTTAACTTTATATAATAAATATATTTTGCTAGAAAATGTGTATGTAGTTCATGGTTTAAAGAAGAACTTAATTTCTATAAAGTGTTTATTAGAACAAAGTTATTGTATAAATTTCTCTGTAAATAAAGTGTTTATTTCAAAAAATGTTGTCAATATTTGTTCTGTTGAATTGAAATACAATCTTTATGTGCTAAGACCATTAGCAATTAAAGTCCTCTATAATACTGAAATGTTTAAAAATATGGTAACTCAAAATAAAAGACTTAGAATCTTTTTTTAAAGAAAATGTCCAACTTTGGCATATGAGATTAAGACACATCAATCTCAAGAGGATTGAGAGGTTGGTGAAGAATGGACTTCTAACCGAGTTAGAAGAAAATGCTTTACCTGTGTGTGAGTCATGCCTTGAAGGCAAAATGACTAAAAGACCTTTTACTGAATCAGATCACAGGGCCAAAGAACCCTTAGAACTAGTACATTTTGACATTTGTGGTCCGATGAATGTAAAAGCAAGAGGAGAGTTTGAATATTTCATCACCTTTGCTGATGATTATTCAATATATGGGTATGTTTATTTAATGCAACTGATAACTTGTAGAAATACAAGCTATTGCAGCCTTTTATTTAGAATTATTAGGGTTGATGAGTAGAATATATGTTAATATTGCTAAAGATTCATGTGGAATAATGAGCTTGCATCGATCAGCATTGAAAATCTCCGCTAACCCTATATCATGCATTATTTTGCGTCAAAATGTTTATTTTGTAGTTGTCGCAGGAATTGATCACATGTATTGATCCCAAACCATCACAGGCATTGATCTTAATGAAGATAAGTCCATTGCATGAAATTCCGCAACTACAGAGTGATAACCGTGATAGAAGATTGATCACAAAGTGGGTGGAATGCGTTGATACTTCAGAAGAAACAATCATGAATGCATACCTTGGGAGTATCAAAGAGATAAGATCATGATGACATTTCATCTACCGTGTCAGTAATGGTACTGATTCAGAGCGGGATTATCAAAGCTGTCGGCGTTTGAGCTCTATAAATATAGCCCTTAAGCTCAAATTTAAAGCATCTGGGACTCTGCCTTGGGAAAATTCTTACGATCACAGACGAGAGCATGAGCAGAGATTCTTTTAAAGTTCTTGACTCTGCCTTGGGAAAATTCTTGTGATCACAGATGAGAGCATGAGCAAAGATTCTTTGAGAGTTCTTCATTTCCACAACTTCCTCTGATTGATGGTCGGAGCTTCGTCGGAGATAGAGCTCAAGAGAGACTACTCCACCACCCATCCATTGCACTACCAGCAGCCTTGACACACATCTAATGGAAGCAAGAGATTGCCTACATCTAGCCTTCCACCTCTCTTCTCTCCTCTGTGTTGTATTACATTTTAGCTTAAGACATTAATACATTTTGTAACCAATGTATTTCTTTAATTCCTTTAACATCATTTTCATCATCTTCTTCTACTTTATCATCTTTTTCTTCCACTATAATGAGTTAAGTGTAGATTTCAAGAGTTATTGCATACTCAATCATGTGGCATAAAGATATGACGTATGTAGAAAACCATCGAGAGGTGTATGTTTCACGAGTATAGTGAGTCCATCCTATTTGCTTAGTGCGAGGCTATCATAATTCTTATCTATGAGCGAAGGAACTATAACCAACTGTCCGAGAGGGTAAGTAGTGGAACTGACTAAGCAAAGTAAGCATGTTCCTCGAGATAGGAATAACCTTATTCTCAATGCAACCATGCGTTATAGAGATATAAAGCATGCGGCTGACCACCTCTCAAACTCTACTTCTCCATGTTATGCGTTAGTATGGACTTGGTGGTATTCCCCCCTCCCCCCTTTCTCCCCCCAAAATCTACTTCTCCATGCATCTTATTTCACGTTAATAGTTACCACAACTCTATCGATTCTCATAGTCAATCTTCAATTGTTTAGTCTGTTTAGCTAGGAGTAGGAGTAATGCATAGTTCATCAATATATTTAATTTTATTTTTATTCTCCGACTCAAACGCATTATTTTACAATCATCTTTTAGTTGCAAGTCCCTATGTTCAACCTCATATCAACACGAGAAACTTGCGATCTTGTTATACTTGGTGAGTGAGCAAGAAAACTTGTGACAGAGACGCATGATCATCGCATACACGATTAACGTATTCTGCATCTTCGTTAGACCAACGCATGATCATCACATGACCATCAACGCATAACAATTAACGCAAACAATATATTTTCCCCATTAGCAACATAAGTCTGAATCATTTGAAAAGTTCAAAGAATTCAAGGTTGAAGTTGAAAATGCATTAAGTAGAACAATTAAGACATTTTGATCCGATCGAGGTAGAGAGTTTTTAGATCTAACATTCCAGAACTATTTGATAGAGCATGGTGTAGTATCCCAACTTTCAGCACCTGGTACACCTCAACAGAATGGGTATCAAAAAGCAAAAATCAAACCTTATTGGATATGGTTCGGTCTATGATGAGTTACTCTTCCTTACCTGATTCGTTTTGAGGTTTTGCAGTACAGACTGCAACGTATATTTTGAAATGTGTTCCATCCAAAAGTGTTATGAGAATAGCTTTGGAGTTATGGAATGGTCGTAAAGCTAGTTTACGTCATTTCAGAATCTAAGGTTGCCCAGCACTTGTGCTTGAGGCAAATTCCAAGAAACTGGAACCTCGTTCAAAACTGTGCCTATTTATAGGCTATCCCAAAGGAACGAGAGGCGGTTACTTCTTCAATCCTAAGGAAAATAAAGTTTTTGTATCAATAAACGGCACTTTTTTAGAAGAAGACCACATAAGGGAGCACAAGCCCCGTAGTAAGGTTATGTTAAATGAACTTTCCAAAGAATCTACTGAACTTTCAACAAGAGTTGTTGAAAAACTCAACTCCTAAATGAGAGTTGTTGAAGTTGGATCATCTAGTAGATCAAATCCATCTCAAGTGTTGAGGGAACCTTGACGCAATGGGAGAGTTGCAAATCCACATGTTCATGAACAGAAATCTTAGCTATGGTGGCTGATAGAGATGTTGAGGATTCATTGTCTTACAAGAAGACAATATAAGATGTTGACAAAGATGAGTGGATCAAAGCTATGGATCTCGAAATAAAGTCAATATACTTCATTTCGGTTTGGGATCTTATAGATCTACCTGATAGGGTTAAACCTATAGGTTACAAATGGATCTACAAGCGAAAACGTGGTGCTTAATGCAAACCTTCAAGGCTAGACTAGTGGCAAAGAGTTATACCTAAGTTGAGGGAGTCGACTATAAGGAGACTTTCTCACTTGTTGCTATGCTGAAGTCTATCCGGATCCTCCTGTCTATTGCCTCATATTATGACTATAAGATTAAGGTAAATAGATGTCAAGACTGCCTTTCTGAATGGCAATCTTGAGAAGACCATTTATATGGAGCAGCTTAAGGGATTCATAACCCACGGTTAAGAGCAAAAGGTTTGCAAGCTTAATCGGTCCATTTATGAATTGAAGCAAGCTTATCGATCTTGGAATATAAGGTTTGATACTGTAATCAAATATTATGGCTTTGATCAGAATGTTGATGAGCTTTGTGTATACAAGAAGATCATCAACAGTTTAGTAGCTTTCCTAGTTAGTATGTAGACGATATCCTACTCATTGGAAATGATGTAGGTCTACCGATTGAAGTTAAGAACTGGCTAGCGACCCAATTTCAAATGAAAGATTTGGGAGAGACTTAGTTTGTTCTAGGAATTCAGATATTTAGAGATCAAAAGAACAAAACGCTAGCTCTGTCTCAAGCATCGTACATTGAAAAAATGCTTGTCAAGTATTCGATGCAAAACTCCAGGAGAGGTTTACTACCTTTCAGGCATGAAGTTATATTATCTAAGGAACAGTGTCTTAAGACAACTCAAGAGGTTGAGAAAATGAGACGGATCCCCTATGCATGGGTTGTTGACTGCCTAATGTATGTGATGTTGTATACTAGACCTGACATCTACTATGCGATAGGGATAGTCAATAGATATTGGTCTAATCCAGGATTTGATCACTGGACTGCAATTAAGAATATCCTCAAGTATCTAAAGACAACAAGGGAACATGTGTAACATTCCAAGTTTTTCGTAACTTAATTCAACACACTCTTTATATTAATTAAGGACATTTTTGTCCGTTTGAAATTTAATTGCTTAAAGAAAAATTTTGGATTTTTTTAATGTAGCATTAATGTAATTTTTAAGTTAATGTTAAAAAGAAAAAAAAAAAAGAAACAATTTTAGAAATATATGTATGTATGTATAGTTATTTGGGTTTTAAAGAATAAAATGAAATGAAATGAAATATTTTATTTTATTTTATTCTATTTTTATTTATTTATTTATTATTATTATTTTAAATTAACCTTCCCACCCTCCTTTTCGTTTCACCCACGTGACCGCTCATTCCTACTGAAACCCATGCCGCCCTTCGCACCCTGTTCCTCCTGCCGTACAGCCCAGTCGGACACTGCCCCTCTCGTCGTTGATCCAGAAGGCTGCCCGTCCCGACAGCCCTCGCTAGTCAAAGCTCGTTCCCCAGCCGAACCGCTTCATCGCCCAACTCCCTCGCGCCGCCCAATCGTTCGCCTCCAGCTGAGCCTTCACGCCGCACGCCGCAGTCCCTTCAGCTAAGTCCTTGCCAGTAGATCGTGTCGTCCCTCTCCTGTGCGTTTGCGAGCTGCTGCCAGTCGTCTGGCCGCTTCGTTCGTGGGTCGGCGCGCCGTTCGCAAGTTTCCAGCCTTTCGTCCGCCCAAATCTAAAGCCCAGCCATTCGCGAGTCCATCTGAACCGTCCAAAGCCACCACACGTTAGCTTCTTCTTCACGTCCTTCATTCAGTCACTGTTCAAGTGTCGTTTACTTTTGCCATCATTGGATCTATCGATTTGGATAAGATTTCTGCAGTTTGGGTTGTTTACGGTTGATTTTTTTGAATGTCCATTTACTTTTGACATCGATCGGTTCATGTCCATTGTGTTTCAGCTTTGGATTAAAGTTTTTTTTTATGCATTGAGGTGTCGATCAGTGAAGTTGGAGTTTGTTTCATCGAGTTTTGTGAATTTCGTATCTCAAGCTCAAGTGTAGTTCGGCTTGAGCAAACACTTCAGGATTCGATTCAAGATTCGTATTAGGCAAGGAAGAAGATAAATTTGTTCAGATTGAGCCCAAATTCTAAGGTAAGTAATCTTACTATTAGAATCGCTTTTGTGCCAGGCGATAAACTGTAGATTTAATACTAATGACCCTACAATTGTTTACAAGGATAATTTTAATTGTTCGGAGATTGAATGGACTGTTTAGAAAAGACATATGAGCATGTGATGATATGTTTGAAGCATGTTAATGTATGAGTATGATTTAGAATTTTATGAGGCATATTAAAAGGACGGGTGAGCATGACCCTAAATTATGAGTTAAGCGACATTACTACTAGAATGTCTTAAAGCTAGACAAATGTTCAAGCATTTGTTGATGTGTATAGTTATGTGGTTTATTATGAAAATGTGTAAGTCATATGATGTATTATGAAATTTCGAATGTTTGATTGTTTACATGATTTAGTGCATGAAAGTGATGTACTAGAGTTGATCCATTAAAACTAGATTTAACACGTTCGTTGAGGTTGATTAACGTGACCTTGATGAGGAGATTTTAGAGAACTCATGATTATGTGAATGTTATATGTAATATGAAGTTAGATGCAACCTCTTTTCCTTTCCAGATTATTTGATTGCATGAAAGTGATGTATGTCCGAGGGCACTAGTACATGAAAGAGATGTACTAGGGCTGATGTATATGAAAGTGATACATGCCTAGAGAGTACTGGGGTGTACAGAAGAGGTGCATGCTTAGTGGGTTATGTGTATGCGAAAGAGGTGTATACATAACCATGTGTACAAAAGAGATATGCATCCCTATATTCATAGAGAGGATCTTGGGTGTATGAAAAAGGTACACACTCAGTGGATTATGTGTATACGAAAGAGGTATATACATAATCATGTGCACGAAAGAGGTACACACTCAGTGGGTTATGTGTATATGAAAGAGGTATTTACATAACCATGTGTACGAAAGAGGTACATACTCAGTAGGTTATGTGTATACGAAAGAGGTGTATACATAACCATGTGTATGTAAGAGGTACACATTCAATGGGTTATGTGTATATGAAAGAGGTGTATGCATAAATATGTGTACGAAAGAGGTACATGTCCCTACATTCATAGAGAGGACCTGGGATGTACGTAAGAGGTGCATTCTAGGGGAAGGGAAAAAGAGTAAGCCATGTAAGAGAAATCTTTAGGGCCCACTAATAGAGAGTTTCAATTCATGTTGCATTTATTGGACATAAATGCTTAACCTGACTCCGATAGTAGGGTTACTTACTGAATATTTTGTTATACTCACTCTTCCTTATGTTTTTTTTTCCAGGTAAGGGTAAGAGCATGTTTGCGAATGACAAGTGGAATCCGTGATTGAGCCACTGGGACCAGATATATGCTTCCGCTCATGTTTTTAGGATTCGATGTTTAAAGTTTCTAGTTTTGATGTTTGGACTTGAAATTTTGGAATCTGTATTTTCAAACTTTTCATGAGGATTTTCTAGTTTGTCTTATGGTTTTCAGGGTATCTTGTTACTTGAATTTCAGTTATTTAGTTTTAATGGAATTATTGGTTTTATGTTATTTATTTGTTTTACTAAATTATGAAAAGATGTCAATTTAAATTCCATGCATACATGTCCATATTAATGACCCATGTTAAAGATCTCGAAAAGTCAAGTTGTTACAGTTGGTATCAGAGCCCATGTGTTTGGGTTCTGAAGACTGACTTCCTGCGTAAGTCTAGATATTCCTTGTCATCGCCAGGTATGTCTTACTAGTAAGGATTTTCAGTATGTAATGCATGAGATTAGTTAATATAATGCCTTAGTAAACATGTTTTCTTGATAAGGGAACCAATAAAGCCGATCTGTGGGTTCCTAGTAAGACATGGCACCTAAGTTCAACGCAAAGAGGACAGTTAAAGGAGGGGTTCAAGATTCCCAAGTATAGCACCCATGGGTCCGGGACTCTTCCCCGCAGGGGTTGCAAAGAGAGAGAGAGCTGATGGAAGTCAGAACGCCCCGATAGCTCCAAACCCACATGTGGCTTAAGTTGACGAGAAGGCGATGGAATCAAGGATTGGGGAAGCTGTTATATCATCCCTGATGGAGAGGATACAAGAATTGATCCGCATCACAATGGCAGAAGACAACTCAAAATCAGACTCAGTAGGAACCGATACCACCGACATAGGTGCAACTGACCCAACCACAGAATCAGAACATGCAGAACTTGTCCCTTAAAGCTAAATACTTAAGGGATTTCAGGAAGTTTGACCCTCACCCCTTTGATGGATCATTGAAGGATCCCACGAAAGCAGAGATATGGTTGTCCTCGATCGAGATGATTTTCTGTTTTATGAGGTGTCTGAAAGAGCACAAACTCCCGTGTGCAATTTTTATGCTGACTGGCAATGCATAAATTTGGTGGCGTTCAGCGGAGAAAATGATTGATACTAGAGGGGGACTTGCAACCTGGGAGCAGTTTAAGGAGTGTTTTTACGAAAAATATTTTTCAGTCAACACCATATACAACAAGCAGGCAGAGTTCTTGAATTTGAAACAGAGAGTTATGTCAGTAGAGGAATATGAGCAGGAATTTGATAAATTGTCCCATTTTTCCCTTGAGCTGGTAGCCACCAAGGCAACGAGGACAGAAAGCTTCGTTCAAGGCTTGAGAAGCGGATTACGAGGTATGGTTCATGCTTTTGACCTTAAAACCTATGCTGCGGTACTGCGGACCACCGTGAGGATTGATATTGACTCCTAGGAGGGAGAAGAGTACAACAAGTTGTTCGGAATTAGGGCCTCTACGGGGCAGAAAAGAAAAGCAGACCAGAAGACTTCTGAGTCTCAGCAAAGGAAACCTGTAACTATTAAAGAGGAAAATTCAATCTGTAACTCATGCGGAAAGTGTCACTAGGGTCGTTGCTTAGCTGAAGCAGGGGTGTGTTATCGTTGCGAACAAGAAGGGCATATGGCATATGGGTGCCCTTGTAGGAGCACTACAAATGGTAGGGACCAACCTTTGGGTCAAGACCAGGTGGGTTCAAGCAAACAACAACAATGGAATAGGAACAATGCCATAACTTGACATGAGACAGAGAGGTCAGACGCTATGGTGAAAGGTACATTTCTCATTTTAGGTCCTAACACCCTAGGGTTGTCTGAGTCTATGTTTTCTTGCATTCTCTTGCACCTTCAGTTTTAAAGGATGTTAAGATAGTATGAAAGACCATGTTTGCTCCATTTTTCCTATACAAAGTTATTGTTTTGGCACGTGAAAAGAAGAGGGCATGTTAGATTTGTTGGCGTAATGAAGCATAGTTGTAACCTTGGTAGTTTTGAATATGTAAAGTTTAAAGTTATTTAGTCATAGATTGGGTGGTTGAGAACCACATTAGTTCAGACTGTTTCTATAAGGAGAGTAGCTTAACTCTTTTGTGAAGACAAGTTCTACATGAGAAAGGTCAAAACTAAAGCTGGCCAAAATAGTAATAGATATAAGTACAATAGAGAGTGTAAACCAAGACATAAAGAGCTTATTTGTCAACATGATTAATAGCGGATGCACTGAGGGTACATGGTGGTGAGTGCCAGTAGCTACGATTATGCTAAATCCTTTAACCTATGTTTTCGAATTAGTGTTTATTTTGGAGTTGGAAGTGTTATTAATATAGGAAAAGTATAGATCTTCACATACCGTGATTTGAAATACTGGTATACATGGTATAATGAATCAGTTTGAAATCTAAAGGATGAGATGATGGCCCAATACCCGGAGTTTTTTCAAGAATGAACTTTCGAGGACGAAAAATCTTTAAGGAGGGGAGAATGTAACATTTCGAGTTTTTTGTAACTTAACTCAACACATTCTTTGTATTAATTAAGGATATTTTTGTTAGTTTGAAATTTAGTTTAAAGGAAAATTTTGGATTTTTTTAATTTCGCATTAATGTAATTTTTAAGTTAATGTTAAAAAAAAAAAAAAACAAAAGAAAGAATTTTAGAAATATATACATATATGTATGTATAGTTATTTGGGTTTTAAAGAATAAAATAAAATAAAATAAAATATTTTATTCTATTTTTATTGATTTTATTATTATTTTTTTAAATTAACCTTCTCCCCCTCATTTTCGTTTCACCCACGTGACCGCCCCCTCCTACCAAAACCCACGCCGCCCTTCGCACCCTGTTCCTTCTGCCGCACAGCCCAGTCGGACGCTGCCACTCTCACCGTCGATACAGCCAGCTGCCCGTCCCAGCAGCCCTCGCCAGTCGCACCTCGTTCCCTAGCCTCACTGCCTCACCGCCCAACTCCCTCGCGCCGCCCAATCGTTCGCCTCCAGCTGAGCCTTCACGCCGCGTGCCACCGTCCCTTCAGCCAAGTCCTCGCCAGCAGATCACGTCGTCCCACACCTGCGCGTCTGCGAGCCACCGCCAGTCGTCTGCCTCTTCGTTCATGGGTCTCCGCGCCGTTCGCAAGTTTCCAGCCGCTCGTCCACCCAGATCTGAAGTCCAGCCGTTCGACGCCATCCAAAGCCACCACGTCAGTTTCTTCTTCATATCTTCCATTCAGTCACTGCTCAAGCATCATCCACTTTTGTCATCGCTGAATCTATCGATTGGGTAAGATTTCTGCAGTTTGGATTGTTTACGGTTGATTTTTTTAATGTTCATTTAATTTTAACATCAATCGGTTCATGCCCATTGTGTTTCAGATTTGGATTAAAGTTTTTTTCTTTATGCATTGAGGTGTCGATTGGTGAAGTTAGAGTTTGTTTCATCGAGTTGTATGAATTTCATGTCTGAAGCTCAACTGTAGTTTGGCTTGAACAAACACTCTGGGATTCAATTCAAGATTCGTATTAGACAAGGAAGAAGATAAATTTGTTCATATTGAGTCCAAATTCTTTGATAAGTAATCTTACTACTGGAATCGCATAACCATGTGTACGTAAGAGATACACATTCAGTGGGTTATATATATAAGAAAGAGGTGCATGCATAACCATGTGTAGAAAGAGGTACATGTCCTTACATTCATAGAGAAGACTTGGGGTGTACGTAAGAGAGGTACTTTAGGGGAAGGGAAAAAGAGTAAGTCATGTAAGAGAAATCTTTAGGGCCCACTAGTAGAGGGTTTCAGTTCATGTTGTATTTATTGGACATAAATGCTTAGCCTGACCCCGATAGTGGGGTTACTTACTGAGTATTCTTTTATACTCACTTTTTCTTATGTTTTTTTTTTTTCAGGTAAGGGTAAGAGCATGCCGGTGAATGACAAGCGGAATCCGTGATCGAGCCACTGGGATCAGACATATGTTTTTAGGATTTGATGTCTTAAAGTTTCTAGTTTTGGTGTTGGAATTGAAATTTTGGTATTTGTATTCTCAAACTTTTCATGAGGATTTTCTAGTTTGTCTTATGGTTTTTAGGGTACCCTGCTACTTGAATTTCAAGTATTTTGTTCTAATTATTGGTTTTTGGTTTTATTATTTATTTATTTTTTACTAAGTTATGAAAAGATGTCAATTTAAATTCCATGCATGCATGTCCATAGTAACGACCCATGTTAGAGATTTCGAAAATTCCGGTCGTTACAACATGCTCGTGTATGATTCTAAAGATCTGATCCTTACCGGATACATGGACTCTAATTTCCAAACTGATAAGGATTCTAGGAAATCCACGTCAGGATCAATGTTCACTCTTAATGGAGGGACAGTAGTCTGGAGGAGCACCAAGCAAGGGTGCATTGCTGGCTCCACAATGAAGGTTGAGTATGTAGCGATTTGTGAAGCTGCTAAGGAAGTTGTTTGGCTCAGGAAATTCTTGACTGATCTGGATGTCGTTTCAAACATATCAAAGCCCATCACACTTATCGAGATGCTCCACTTGATTGTCCCATCCTTGTTGATGATATCTATCCATGTTTAGAATACTTACACAAAAAGGAAAACAAATAAAAAGCAAAAAAAAATACTCTAACTAGAAATTTAACTAACGAAATGTCAATGGCTTCCCCGGCAACAACACCATTTTTGTTCGACTCGAGGATTGATGTCGTTAATTCAACTCCAAACTGAAATAAAAGAAAATTTGTAAAATCACCAGACTACTCATACTACTTCTAAAACGTAGCAACAGTGATAAGTGTGGGGTCGAACCATAGAGAATAGAAAAATTAATTTCTTTTGGGTTAGATTTGACCGTGGAAAAACAGTAAAAATGGGGTTTTGGGTTTTTGTTTTGATATTGAAAACATGCAAGAAAGATAAATTGCAAGGGATATACGGAATGGTAATGGATTCATCTAATTCTCAGATCAAATAGCCATTCAATGTAAATTAAATCATTGTTTTCTGCCAAAATATCATGTATTCGAAATATGCATGCATGACTACTCAATCGATGCGAATTAACTAATCTCTACCAATCGAGCGTCCTAATTCGTAATTAAGACTAGAAAGATCGTACCCTAATTAACCTATATGCTCCTATATGCAATTGGGTCCTTAGCGGCTATAAAGAACTAGAAACACATGCATTAAGAACAATGATTCAACTATGTTGATTAAGTGTCAGGAACGCCATGTTCAAATAATCAATTTATTCTTTAAATCTGGATTAAACATGCGATGCAAAGATTCAAGGTTGACTTATACACCTAAGCATGCTCATCTAATCAGTGCTATAAGGATAAATTCAAAGCATAGACGATTACAAGGATACGTGCGAGCCTGAATTTAACTAGCTAAGATATGCGATCGTGATAGGGGCGTCAATCTAACACACAAAAGCAAATCTAAATCATGCGAGATTCAAAGAAAAACACAATTCTAATCTAATCAATTCTAATTTATCTTTAAATTCAAATTGTCATATAAAACTAACCATAATAAATAATTTAGAGATAAAGTTAATTATTTAATTAAAATTTTCTCACATTAGTGATTTAAATTAATTGACTTTTTACAAAAAAAAAAAAATAATGAAAAAAATTCCCCGCGAGGAACCCGATCCCCGCGCCCCATCCCTGTGGAAAATTTCAAGGGAATGGGGAATGAAATGGGGAGCGGGGATGAGGATGAGAATGGCATCCCTGGTTCTGCCCCACTCCGTGGACGTCTCTAGTCATATCTGTAGTGTTACCAGGATAAGACATCAAATCTTATCCATTAACTGCCGACATTTTAGATTATAACTTGAACATGAACCATTTGTATGTCTACCACATACTATTCAAGTGACATGACATAACCTTAAATCTTAATTTATTGGATTGAATTAATGCAATACGAATGTCAAATAAAATATCTCTTATTTTATTAAATAAATAATTTGTTCTTTCAAAATACAAACTACAATATATACGGGATTTAAGACACTAAATCCAACAATGGAAGCATACAAAGCTACAAGTAAACACATGTTAAATAATTAGAAAACAATACTAGCATCATTGTGCTTGTGATAGATAAGGATAGTAGTGTATGTTTGTCTATCACTAATAGACAATGATACTTTTCTATTGTTGTCTAACACCGATAGACTACAATAGACTACTATTTTTTTTATCACACAACAATGTGATTGGGACTATCAGCGATTGACAAAGATAATAGTCTATCGTTGTCTATAAATGATAGATAGTTGCTATTATATCGTTGTCTATCTTATACACCTTTGGTTTTACTGTCTCCTTCTTTTCAGTTTTTATTTTCTTTGTTTTGCTACCTGTCCACAAAATTTAGGTTTAATAAATATGATCACTGAACAAAAATTAGGTTTAATAATTATGACCACTGATAAATTGATGAGAAGAAAAGAAAAGAGTTATAACCTTGAACAGTTGAGTGGTTGATTTATTAAATCCTTATAAAATTGAAACAACGACAACAATAGAAGTAGTAGAAGAAGAAGAGCAAGAAGTAGTGGCAACAAAAGTGAATAAGAAGAAGATGCATCGCAGTGACGGTGGGAGAAGAAGAAGAAGAAGAACTACAATGATAAAGAGGAATTTGAAGATTGGAACGATAAAAATGAAGATGAACCTTAGCACACGTGGGTTGGAGGGAAAAGTCGTGGAAAAAATCATGGGTCGCGTGAGTTGGATCGGGTAACTAACATGGATTTGACATGCTTTTTGCGTGTGGGCTGGGCCTTTATGGTATTTTACTAGGCTATAGTTGGGTACTAGCGAATTTGAGAAATTTTGCTATAATTTGTAAATAGTTTAGTCCATTTTCCTATATTTAAAAAATCCCATTTTTTCAAAAAAAAACTTTGTAGTTTAATTTATTTGTAAAATAGAGTACCATATTTACATATTAATTTTAATTTATACTTTAATATATGAAAGTAAATTTAATTTTTAGAAAAGATGGAATGGTAAAAAAATAAACAAAAAAATTTCTCACTTAACCCTTTTTTTTTTCCTTTCCGCACCCTTTTTTATTTTTCATATCCATTAGATATTCTTATAAATTCTTTTTGATAGTTAATCTAATATTTATATTATATATTAGAAGTATCAATTGACTTTCAATATTGATATAAAAAACTTAGTAAAAAAGCAATCTAGAATAATAAATATTATATTTCAACGTAGAACAAAAAAAGGTTTTATCATTAAAGTTAACTATTAAAATTTTGTCGAACTGATTCTTAAAAAAAGAAAAAGAACGAAATATGTTGATTATATTTCATGAAAGAAGAGCATCGATTGAACCTTTCGTCCATTGATTCCTTTTTATAAAAATTTAGTGATTCCTTTTTATAAAAATTTAGTAATTAGTGATTCAAATATTTAGAAATTATTTTTTTAAAAAATAACCAAAGCTAAAAGTATAAAAAAGTGAAATTTTTAAAAATACCAAAATGGACCCAAACAAAGAAACAAAAAAATCTATTTTTATGTAAAAAAAAGAAAAAAAAAATCATCTCTGATAGATATGAAAAGGACAGGACCACGTGGCAGCTTCTAATTTGCCAAAAAAGGCAAGAGGGGTTTTTTCAACCTGAAATGTAAAGAGACACGGAATTCGAGGAAGAAGATCAAAAGAATTAGGGCTGTGATGATCAATGAAGATATAAAACCCAGGACTCGACTCTCAGTTCTGAGCTCCCACATTTCCCACTCTCTTTCAATTTCCATGGCATCCTCCGAGCAGGAAGCGGCTCTTGCAGCCGTTCCTTCCGATTCCCCCACCATGTGAGCTTCTTCAACCAACATTCTTTATTTTTTCAAGTTTTATATCCCCCTGTAATTGGGATTTTTTTTGTGTGTTTGATTTGCTGATGATCAGTTTCATGGCTATTGAGTAATCAGAGAATGGAATTTGTTGATTTTTCTTATAGTTGTTTGTGTGTGTGTTTTTTGGCTGTTTTGTGCATGTAGCGCATGCTCAAAGCAGAAGGCTAATGGTTCTATGAGTACGGTGAGGTTTAAAGATGTTTTTTCAGAAATCAGATGTTGAACTGATACTAGAATCTTAACGAGCTAACGTGAGTAGGATTCGATTTTTATTTGTTTATTATTATTATATTTTTTTTTTTTGGGGGGGGGTGGGGGGGAGGGGGAAGGGGATTAATTGCTGTAAGGAGCTATCTATGAGACGGTAATCGAGATTGCGGCAGCTTATTTATTATTATTTTCTTTAAATTAATATAGAAGAAAAGTAATGATCAGCATTTGTTTTCGATTTCTTGGAAGGTGAGAAATGGAAGAAGTGGTCAAAATCTGTAATGAAGAAATCCCCACACAGTAACTTAGAGAGACCAAAGAAGAACCTGAGACCGCTTTCACCTGATGCAATTTTGTGACCCTTTAAAACTACGGTTTTACTGAGCTGCTAGACCTATGTTCTTAAGCAAAATTAGTTTTTTTTTTTTTTTTTGGGAAAATGGTGGAATTTCACGCATCTGACAAACACACATGTCAAGGAAGGAAGATAATTTCTTTAAACGCTAAGGTAGTGAAGGAGAATTCTGCATCATTAATGGAAGAAAGCGGAATAACCTTATCACTATTGTTTGAAGATACGTCATACATCCTTATTCTCCTCATTAAATAACGAACAAAAAACCCCTTCATAAGAATCTTTCACAAAGTCATCATCGAAAACATTGTGGAGGAAAGTTTAAATCACAAAGACTTAATAAAAAAAAAACAGTGTTTAGGCTACTGTGTTTTTGTTGGAGGGAACCTAGTCACTTGGCAAAGCAATAAATGAAATAGAGTTGCTATGACTATGAGTAATAGCGAAGTATAATTTTGGGATTTTCTTTTGGAACTTGTGAGTGGAGATGAAATTTGTGAAGAGGTAAAGTGTTCCTAGTTGGCTCCTATATGGATCTTCTATGATGAACACAAAAATATTGCAATGTTCGTAGTTCACGAGGACAAAAAACCTTGAAGTGGACTTTGGACAAACACTTCATTAAGGAGAAGCTTGATACATGAATCATATGTAGGTTTCCTACGACAGGACAAATTTCTAATGTATTATTTGAGGGACTATGCAAAAACCAATTTGACATTGGATCGTCTATCTATCCATGCAAGAATCTTCAAATGTGCATGAGGTTGAGTACTGGACTTCTTTATATTGTTTGTCTTGTGTTTATTATTGACAGGGAAAAATTCAAATTATACCTTGACAATTCAAATTTTAAACCCTCAATTTTTAAGGTATCTATATATGTATGTGTGTGTGTGTGTTTTGGAGATTTGTGGCTTGGTTAGAGTACTTTTGTTCGCTGGAAATTACTATTTTTGTTGGAATTGATTATTCTGGTCATGACGGGATTCTTTCTGGCTTAATTTTAACATTTTATCATTGAAACGTAGCACTATTTTACCGACTTAACTTTGCTGCTTAGTTTGGTATTTTCATTGTTCAATATTGGTATTTTTGTGGTTTGATATTGAATATTTTGTTACTTAAGTTTCATTAGAGTTATTAATTGCATAATTTCACGAGAGTTATTTTGTTACTTGAAGTTCATGATTAAATTTTATATTTAGTTTTGATGAGGCATTAATTGCACAATTTATTCAAGTTTGGGTTTGATGAAATTGAAAGGCGTAGGTTTTGACGTACCGAGCGAAGCAAGGTGGTAAAAGTTTGAACTTTTCCTTATAAGAATTAGTTGACGTTGTTGCATATTAGGGAAGTTGCTAGCAATATTTATTTTTATTTCTTTCCTTTTGGAGTTAGTTCTGTACTCTCCTTTGAGAAGACCATGTAACTGTTATCTAGTTGAGGGAAAAAAATCATTACATTTCACAAAAACGCATTTCAAGTTGCAACTAATGTTTTTGGTTTGTTACTTTTGCAGATTTGACAAAATCATTAATAAGGAAATTCCATCTAAGGTGGTCTTTGAGGATGACAAGGTTCCTTTAAATTATTATCCTAAACCACTCATTTTGTTTTATACATCTTGCTTGGATGTTGTCATGAGATGAATACTTGGAATTAAAGTTATGTTCCGTCATTGTGATTTCAATTAATTTATGTTTCAATTTCATTATAATGGCAGGTCCTTGCTTTTAGGGACATAGCACCACAAGCTCCTACACATATTCTAATCATTCCAAAAGTTAAGGATGGGTTATCTGGATTATCTAAGGTACTACTTTACTGGGTCTTTTACTCTCTGCTTTTAAGTGTCCATTGACTTAGTTCTTCTGGCAGTTCCTTTTTGAATTTATTTTGATCTCATATTATGACTTATCCACTACATATTTGAAATAATGTTTGAGAAATTAGATTTATCTTTAGAATGAAGAGAAGAATTTGAGTGGCAGTTAAGTACTCTAACCATGGCAAGAAAATCTCTAGTAGGAGTGTTTGCTATTTGGTTTGGATTTAGTTTAGTGACTTTTCCAGTTCTACTCAATTGTTTGGGTGGCATATTTGCCCCATTCAAATGATTGTAGTTAGATGATGGTCTCAGACTCCCAATTCAAGTTATTCAACCAAAAGCAAGTTAGTTTGAGTCGTTCATCAAGTCATGTATTCAAATTTGTAACTGTAATTATGAAAATGTTAGTATTTTATGTATTATTTAATTGTTTAGTACATGCACACATCAATTGAATTTAGTAACTCACAATATTTTGCCTGTTGTGGGTTAAACTACAAAAGAGATTGATTGAAATAAAATCTAAATAAATACACTGCACAAGTAATTTGTCACGAGCTTAAGAGATTTTTCAATTATTTAGGCTCCTTTTGATAACCATTTGGTATTTGGTTTTTTAAAATTGAGCTTATAAACACTAGTTCTGGTGTAAACCAAAACTCTAATTTTGAATTACTATCAATTCTTTCTCAAATGAGGGAGAGAGATGTTTTATTTATAGGAAAAATGATTACAAGTAAGGCCGAATAACAGCTAACTAACTAGTAACTAACTATTCACTAACTAATTTTTATTCCAACTCCCTTACATTTATTCTCAGTACACCATATTCTCAACCCCCCTAAAATTCTGACTCAACCTTGAGGCTTATTAAGAATCTAATTGGAATTCATCAGGGGCAAAGTAGGGTTTTAAATCTGCTGCATTGAATACTGGATTGATGTGAAGGTCAATCGGTAGCTCAATGTGATAAGCATTCGAACCATATCTTTGTAGGATTTTAAAAGGCCCCATTGTCCATTTTTCAGCTTTGTTGTAAGTTCCAGTTGGGAACCTTGTCTTACGTAGGTGGATCATGACAAGGTCTCCTTCTTTAAAATTGACTTCTCTTCTTGATTTGTCTTTAGTTTCCTTGTAAGATTGTGTGGTCTTCTCTGAATGGTCATGAACTTCTTTGTGCAATTCTTCTATTCTTTCAATCATACTTTCAGCTTCAAGTCTAATATCCACAGAAGAAGGTAAATTGGCAAGATCAAATGTGAGTCTAGGAGGTTGAGCATATACTAGTTCGAAGGGACATCTTCCCGTTGATCTATTCTTCATATTATTGAAAGCAAACTCTGCTTGAGCAAGGGACAAATCCCATTGTTTTGGTCGTGAACCACTTTATTGGGAAATCCTATAAACCAAGATATTGTTAAAGTATACGACAATGAATTTCTTAAGAAAAGGGTATTGTAATACTTGGTTCATGAGTCTCATGAATGTGCTAGGGGCATTTGAAAGACTGAATGACATAACAAGGTATTCAAAAAGTCCTTCATTGGTCTTGAACGTGGTCTTCCATTCATCGCTTGACCTTATTCTTATTTGATGATAGCCACTCTTCAAATCAACTTTTGAAAAAATCACTTATTCTTGGAATTGAAAAACGGCATTTCACTGTGATTCGGTTGATTGCTTGACTGTCTACACACATTCTCCAACTTCCATCTTTATTTGAAGTAAGAAGAGCGAGCACTGCACATGGGCTGAAACTTGGTTTGGTGTGGCCTTTCTTTAGGAGCTCTTCAATATGTTGATGTAAAATTTCGTATTCCTTTGGGCTCATTCGATAATGAGGGAGGTGTGGTAATGTTGCTCCTGGAATTAAATCAATATGGTGTTGGATGTTCCTCAAGGGTGGTAGTTCCTCGAGTTCATCTTTCAATTGAGGAAATTCATAAAAAAGTTTTTGTATTTCTAGAGGGATTTCACCATTTTGAGTGTCTTTGGACTTTTCAGCAACTACAAGTCCTAAGACATCAGCCTCTCTTTCCTTCATCAAGCTTCTACCATTGATTGTGGTAAAAAAGTAGCTTCTGTCTTCTTTCTTCTGTTTAACTCCCTCATTATTCTTCTTGCTCAATGGAAGTAGAACTACTTTCTTGCCCATTCAAAGGAATTCATAAGTATTTTCTCTCCCCTTATGCAAAGCTCGAGTATCATATTGCCATGGTCTTCCCAAAAGTATGTGACAAACATCCATTTCAAGGACGTCACATACTATTTGGTCTTTATAACTACTGCCAATTGAAAGAGAGAGAGTACAGATTTCACTTACTTGTGCTTCACCACTTTTTTTCACCCAACCAATTTTGTAGGGGTTTGGATGAGCTTCCACCTTAAGATTCAAGGTGCCACCAACTTCTTGGAGACAAAATTTTCGTTACTTCCAGTGTCAATAATGACATTGCACACTTTACCATTAATTGTACATCGTGTTTTGAAGAGGCAATGTCTTTGAGGGTTTGAGTCTCCTTTGGGAGTGATTGACATCCTTTGGAGAACACAAGATACCCTATCTCTATCATTCGGTTCAATGAGCTCAGTTTCTTCTTCTTTACTATGTTCAGTCAGGGTTTCTTCATCTCCTTCCATGTAAGCTACCATGTGGGCACTCATTGGATAAGTGACCAGCCTGGCCACATTGAAGGTACTTACCCAAAGAGGGCTGATTATATGGTTTTTGGATTTTCTTCTTGGTTGTTTCTGTAGACTTCTCTGATACTCCCTCCAAGCCATCCTTTTCCTTTTCTTTGGCCAAGGACATGGAAGATGGGTTATTAGTGATTTTGGATGAGGAAATTACTTTCTTGCTTGAAGATGCCTCCCACGGGTTCTTTCTTGAAAATTTCTTGGATCGCATTTCATTAAGTTCCTCCATAGTCTCGGCAACAGCAATTACATCAGCCAACATATTGAATTTATGATGTTTCACCTTTTCTTTGATGTCCATATGCAATCCTCCAATGAATCTTGCAATCAAGTGTTGTTCATTTTCAGCCAAATTAATTCTTGCCCCCAAACGGTGGAATTTTTCCACGAAATCAGCCACTGACCGAGAGCCTGGTCTACAATTTGGTATTGATTGTATAAGGCTTGCTCATAATTTGGAGGAAGAACCTCTCCTTCATCAACTTTTTCATCTTCTCCCATGTTTGAATAGGTCTCTTGCTTTGCCATTGACGATTTCCCTCCAATTGATCCTACCAAGCGGATGCACCCCCCTTCAATTTAAAAGCTACTAACCGTACCTTCTCGTGCTCCAGAGTGTTCATATAATTGAAGAAGTTCTCCATGTTCTTGATCTCAAGAAATGCCTCTATATCACGCTTGCCATTGAAAGTCATAAAAATCTCCCCAAGCATTACCTTTGCCTTCTTGGCCTCTTCTTGCATCAAAATATTCTTCTTCTAAATTACCCTCGCTTGAAGAAATCCAATCTTGGAATTCTTGATGCCTTTGTTGCACCATTGGATGTCTTCTTGGAGGGGTCTATGGATTCTTGGACCCCGTTCTTGAAAGTTTTCTTGATGAAACTGGAAATTTCTTGGTCCTCCAACGCCTCTTCTTCCTCTCCTTCCCCAAATTTGATTGAAAACCGGAGCTTCCTCTTCAACTTGGGCCGGTGCCAACCCTGCATTCATTTTTCTCATGATCATTGCCACAGATTCTTGAAGATTGTTCAACGGTTCTTGCATTCCTTCCAAGGTTCTTTCCACGAACAACAAGCGCTGTGTGGTGGATCTTGGAGAGAGAGTGGGGGTGTCTTCCACCTCTTGAACTAACGCTGGAGCATCATCTCCTCCTCTCGGATGCACGTGTCTTCCTCCCACCATTTGTCCGAGGATATTGCTGCTCTGATACCACTTTTGGAGTAAACCAAAACTCTAATTTTGAATACGTACACCAACTTCCACCTATGAATTTGTTTTATTATCTACTTTCGAACCATGTTCTCACAATCCATGCCAAGTTTAAAACTTAAAAAAGTTGTTTTAAAGAAGTTTTTATTTTTGGTAGTTTGCTAAGAATTCAAATGTTACTTTAAGGAAAGGGTGAGAAAACAAACTCAATTCTCAAAAAATAAAAACAAAAGAGATTGATTGAAATAAAATCTAAATAAATATACTGCATAAGTAATTTGTCACAAGTTAAAGAGATTTTTCAATTAATTAGGCTCCTTTTGATAACCATTGGGTTTTTGGTTTTTGGAAATTGATCTTATAAACAATACTTCCACCTATGAGTTTCTTTGTTTTGTTATCTACTTTCGAACCATTTTCTCATGATCCATGCCAAGTTTTGAAAACTTAAAAAAGTATTTTCAAAGATGTTTTTAATTTTTGGTATTTGGTTAAGCATTCAAATGTTACTTTTAGGAAAGGGTGAGAAAACAAACCCAATTCTCAAAAAATAAAAACAAAAAATCAATTACAAGGCTTTTTAACACTTCAAAGGTGTATTGCGGTCTTTGGATTGCAATGATTAGACTTCTAGAATATAAGAAGCTGTACTTTTAGAAACCTAAAAGGTATCTCTCTCTTTCACTTGGACTATTCCAGGTCTCTATAAATTATGGAATTGTTTAGTTGGGATTTGTGTTTGCGTTAAGCTGGTTAATAGCTTGCTGATTTCAATGGGCTGTTCAAAGTTGTGTTGACGCTAGAAAACATTATTTGAAACGAGTGTGCGCACGCACCACCCACACACATTTTGTATGACTTTTTTAAAGTTAGAACATCTAGCTTGAGGAAAATGGGAGGGCCTTTAGGAGGTGGAGATATCTCGATAGAAAGTTTGGTTTACGGCAAAACACCCTTCTTTGGGTGTCTTTAGCCAAAGAGATGTGTATTTATCTTTGTTTCTTAGTCTTCGACGAAAGATGAAGCCCTTGTCTTTCTTTTGCTCTTGCCTTGGCTTCCCGTGGTCTGGGCCAATTTTTTTGTATTGCCCATTTGTATATCTCCTTTCATTTAATACCATTTCACACCATTGAACTGAACATGAAATACCATTGCACATAATTTGGCTACCTTAAGTAACCATAAGAAAAGGGAAATTGTTACTTCATTTGTATATCCATTGTATATTTCATGTGCTTTTTGTAGGCTGAGGAGAGGCACACGGAGATTCTCGGCCACCTTCTTTACACTGCCAAGCTCATTGCCAAACAAGAAGGGTTAGACGATGGCTTTAGGGTCGTAATTAACGATGGACCAAGTGGATGTTAGTACTCTAATCTCCATCTTACCCTCAATAACAAATATCTTCTATTATTATTTAAATAATCAAGCCATTTGATTCTGCTTTTTTCTTGCAGGTCAATCGGTTTATCATCTTCATGTTCACCTTTTGGGGGGACGACAAATGAATTGGCCCCCAGGTTAAGATAGAGACTTTTATTAACGTCGAAATATATAACTAATAAGCCTATGTTATCATTTACCTATTTGAAAACTTTATGAACTGTTACACATGCCTTGCGGTGTCTAACATCCTATTGAATATGGTAATTGATATAAGTTTGGTGACTATTGTTGTTTTTCTTGAATATCTAATTGAAAATGGATGGCTATGTTTCCTCTATGTATGTGGCTCTGTTTCACAATTGGGAAGTCTCAATGGCAGTTGAGAAATCAGGTTTGTATCATAATGATGTTAATAAGCTAAAGGAAAGAAAGGAAAGATTGGGCCTTATTTCGGTATCAAGAAAGTAGTACTAGTAGGAAGTAATTTTAAATGATGTTATTTGATGAAATCAAAATGATTTCTAAGTATTTAATTTTGTTTGGAATGATAGATTTGAAATAAATGTGATCTTGTATGTAGTTTATCAGAAATAAGAAGGAAAATCAGGATTTTATCAATTAAGTTAGGGTTTAATCCATCATAGTTTTGAAACTTTGAGGATATGTATATATATATTTAAAAAGCAATATATTTTTGTTCATTTTTTTTAGTACAATGGTGAGGGGATTTGGACCCACGTCATTAATACATCTATCTATCAATTGACTTATGTCCATTTTCATAATATATTTTTGTTAAATTTTTTAAGATACGTACTTCTAATTTTTAACTTTAATAAACACAATTAATTTATTGATTGTTCTTGAACATACCATAGATTTTGAATAATCTTTAATGCACTTAAATGTGCATGTATTGAAGTTGATTGATTGAGGTGGGCAATTGGTTTGGAGGGTGTTATAGTCCTGAGACAACCATTAGTTTGAAAGTTTTGAGATCCCAATGATGATTATTCTCCAAGGTTCAAAAGATCATTTTTAAAAACTATTATTTGTGTATAGAAAGCCTTACTTTACCTTATTTTGATGAATAGAATTTGACAAGGTTAGAGAAGCAATTGATAGGCAACTAACGTTGAAATCCTCTAAAAACTATGACTAATTTTGTTTTATTTTTGTATAAGGTATGCTTGCTCTTCCAATGTGTTCTTTGGCCCATCATTGGTTCTCTCTCATCTCTAGGTTGAGAGGAAACTTTTAGAGCTTTGTCGAGAATATATGAGAGCTTACCTCAAATAACATGCAAGCTATCGAAAGAAAAATTAGGTAGTGTTTGAAGACAAGGACTAGATGTCAAAGATCCTAAATCTCACATTCGATCTTGAAAGCTAAGTATGTCTAAAGATGTCGTAATGCGTAATAGGTGAAAGATTTCATGATGAGTCTAGTAGAGAGATTGTTGAGAGAGTCATATATATACCTCCAAACGTCTCATAAACGAATTTATCAAATTGGACATAGTTAAACAATTGGTCTATTTTTTTTTTTCATTCGAAATAATAATAACTAAAACAAATATTTATCACAAAATTTTTAGACAACAAAAATAAAATATAAAAAAATATTCCCAATGTTCCCTATAAGCCAGATATGCTCATATATCACATGTTGCTCTCTATAAAATCATGGCTTCACAAAGAAATTGAATAATTGCAATTCCATATCTTGGTCCTTGGTGTCACATCCCTATCCTCAAAGAAAATGAAGAAAATGAAGAAAAGGGGAAGCCAAAGGCCAACTAGACTTTTTTGGTTGCTTATAGAACCAACCATGTTCTTTGCCCACAATAAATTTGGCCTAAGAAACACTTCATATAATCCACACACCTATTTGTGTTGGAATAGTTGTTGGTTCTATTAGCCTACAATGTCAAATATATCATAATTGTATACTTTCACATTGTTGATTTTAATGTTAATCTTATTTTTGAATCCCAATTAACTTTCATTATGTTTAAAAGTTCCTAACATTTGTGTAAAAACTATTTTAATATTCTCCTTAAAAGTTTCATCCATTTTGACTCCTTTTAACTTTCATTTTGTCTTAGTCACTGAACTTCAAAAACTATTTAATTTTAGTAGTTATTTTCCTCCCTACAATTAGTTCACGAAATATTTTGAATGAATACATGTAAAAATACACGTATCTTAAACTTTGAAAAGTTTCATTTTAATTCTTAAAATTCAAAATTTGTTTTAAAACAACCTTTGTGACTTTTGTTTTTAAATTCATGGATGAAAAAGTTTGTGTCTGTTTGTAAACAAATAATCTAAACACACATGAAAAGTAAATTTGGAGATAAGAGTTAAGAAAAGAATCATAAACTAGAACAATTAAAATTGGGAGCGTTTGAAAGGAAGATGAAAACATGTATGGTTAAAAAATACCACGTGTTTTTTTTCTCCATATATATGATTAGATCTTTTCATAAAAGTAGACACAAACTTTTTCATCTATGAATTTAATGACAAAAGCTTCAAATGTTGTTTTGAAATAAACTTTAAACTTCAAGAGTTAAAATGAAAATTTTCAAAATCCAGGAATATAATTGAAACCAATCCATAGTTTAAAGTACTTTTGACAATTTTATCAAAATAAAATGACCTTTTTAATGTAAAGTTTAAAAATCTAAATACATGAGAGTTAAAGAACTTGATACAAAATATGATATAAATCAGCAAACAATTTAGGTGAAAATAAAAATTTCTGAACTTTTTGTTTTGTCAAGTTAAATTATACTCAAGTTAATGATTAACCATTATGTGTTTTTCGATGTTTCTGATATTTATTTTCTTAATTAATGCACATAGTTCATACCTTTTAAATTTTATTTTGTGTAGCGAATTATACATAATGATTGGCATGGAGGGTCATCTCATAATTTGTTAGAAAAAAGAGGAAGAAAAAACAAAAGAAGGCTCTAAATGAATAGTAATGAACATGAGTTAACCTAATTTGATATTTGTAATTAGTCAATTCTATTTATGTTTTTTTTTTCCCACAACAATAAAAACACTAGTTAAAGTGAGAATGTTATCAAGATATAAATAAATCATATATCTCCACCACCCACATACATACACAAAAATTAATATTAAAACAATTTTTTTTTTTTTTTTTTACTTTCTTTTTTGTAATTATGATTTATATTTGGGAATACTAATCACATCAATATTTCGAAGATAATTGATGTTTTAATTTTTTAGTACTCAATATACTAATGATTATATATATATAACGTGTTATATATATCAATTGAATATGGATTAGTAAATTATATATATACTATATTTATTTTGACACGTTTTATATATATAGAAAAGTATAAAGATGTGGTGTCTTTTAATTATAAAGTAGAATAAAGATTGTTTAGTTATTGAAGTTACAGAAAGGTTATTAATTCAATTAATATGAATAATTCTAGAAGAAAAAAGAAAGCATTATTGCTTTGTTGGTGGTATTATTATACCTTCACATTTGTTTATTTGGATATAAAATATATTTTTTCTAGTTATTTTTTATCATAAATTGTGGGGGAGTTTTTGTCATCAATGCAAATAATCAAAACCACATCTAGAACCATTTAATAAATATGATTAAAGTGTACTATTTTAAAATTTTTAAAACTAAATATACATCAATTTCAAATTTTAGGAACTAAAAATGTATTTTACTCTAAGATATAATAAGATAAAAAAGTAAATGAATATGTTGAAGGATCCCACTAAAGATATAGTTTCAGATTCTAGAAATTGATGATTCAAAAACTAATTTTCTCGTTATCCTTAAATTTGTCAAGTTTTATAAGGATTTATCATAAATCAGGGTTTTGAATTTTTATTGACAGATTAATATCTCTATTATATCCATGGCTCGAGACCGACAACGAGGGATGATATTGACATTTCTATTATATCATAAAAAAATATTAATATATAAATTAAGTATCAACTATATAATAAATTTTTTTAATTTATCGAAGACACGATTCGCGCGGGTCCATTTTTTGGGATTATAGGTCGGAACAATAACAAAAATCTTGCTAGTGGAGCATCTTTCACAATCCCTGGAGAGATAGTTCACTAATAGATCACGGGGACTAACTCTCCTTAATTATTCGACCTTATGACCTATTTGATTTTACCCTATATAAAGAAAAGTGAACTTTCAAATTTGAATCTCCGCACATCAAATAAAAAAATAAATGGGATGATAATCCATCTTATCAAAAACAAACTTTAATTTTTTCCCCACATTTTTTGGTAACACTATAATTACATGATAATTATATAATTGGATAAGTTTGTGACAATTTGGTGGTTTGTATTGTCTTTAGAAGATGCAACCACTGGCATAAAACACAAGTACATATTAGTTGGAATTTTGGAATTGGCTTATGATCTTTCAAGTTTTTATGCAATTGAAGATGGGAGAAGAGGACTTGACTTTGAGCCAAGAAAATAATGACAAAAAGGTAGCAAACATTAATGTTTTGGTTACCTTCAATTTGATTTTGGCTTCATGTAGGCCATTGATGGTACAAAGAGTTTAGTTTAAAATATCGATGTTGATAAAAATGTCAGCATCTCAATTTTATAGAAAAATCGACAATATGTTGACGTCGATAAATATTTTAAAAAAATTATAAAAAATACTTAAATTAATAAATAAATATTCTATACTTTTTAAATAAATTAAAATATTTATTACTTATATTAAAATTTAAATTCATAGATACAACATAATTAATTAAAAGAAGAAACAAACACAAATATATATTTTTCTAGAAGTTTTAGGACTGATTATAATTAATTTTTGTTTTCCATGACTTATCCAATAATTTTTAAAATTTTGTTTTTTTGGCGTATGTAAAAATAGGCTTTATATATATATATATAGTGACTTAAATGGTTCCCTCAAATTTAGAAGGAAAATCTTAAGAATATTATCGATGATTTTAGTATAAGTTTAAATCCTAGCATGATTTTTGAATTTTTATGCGTATATATTCTATTTTAATTCTTACATCTTTAAAAATTATAAATCTCAAAATATTGTATAATTTCAAGTTTTGTGATTTTTCTTTACATTTTATAAATTCTTTAACAAAAGTGTAACTTAAACCACACATATTTTGTCCTCTCAAAAAATAAAAAATAAAAAAACACCAATTTTGTTAATTTATTTGTTCACTAAAAAACTATTTTAAGCATTCTTGTTTACTTTTTTTTTTTTTTTTTTTTTAATATCATTATATGTTGATTAAAAATTTGAAAAAGTTGGTAGAACACAAGTTCTATGTGCTTGAGCTAAAAGAACATTGCTTGCTAGCTAGAAAACCACACATTTCTTCTACGATGGAAATTAAAATAAGAGAGTACCTATTTAATAGGCTTGATGATGTGTCTACTACACACTTAAAAGGACAATTAATTAAGCTTATTAAATGCATATACCCTCTAGAATATTTTTAGATTGATATCTATATAATTATATTTTTAGAGGGCCACAAAATCCAAGAGTAGAATTAAAGACTTTAGTTTATAAATCAATTGCTTATTTTATCTAGTAAATAAATATTGATATCTATATCATCAGATTTTAAGGGAGAGAATCTTTACATCCCCATTTTACCGTTACATCTTTTGATAATTTCTATTTTATCATTTGTTACAACTATTCAGGTTGAGGTGCTTACACACCAAGTGATTAATTTTTTTCGTGTATGAATGCAATCTAGACCATAAAAATGAATCATTATGATCTAATAATAAAGATAGATTTGAATGAACCGTCATGTTCTTTTCCCTATAATTAATGAGATTGAGTGGTTACATGACGAATTAGTATATCTTTTCTTATGTTCATGTGATCTAGATCATACATATGAAACATCACGATTTAAACAAACAATCATGTTCTTTGCCTCATTACAACTATTCGGTTCAAAGTGGTTATATAATGAGGTAGTGTATTCTTTCATATATGAATGCAATTTAGACCATAGATATGAAACATTAGAATCTAATGTGGACATATGTTTAAACATACATTCCCGTCATTTGCCCTTTAAATTTTCATAAATTCATATTTTATCTTGCTCTTCGAATAGTTACAACTATTCAAGTTAAATAATGTAAAAAACTATTTCATTAATTAGAATATTTTTATACTTTTTTTTTGTGTACTGAAATAGAATTATAAATACCACGTGAATTGCATGTATTATGGTGTAGTAAACTATAAAAATCCAATGTAATGTCTACTTTAGATATAAATTTAATTGGTTAAAACGTATATCATCCATCGAAGAGTTAAAAGATTTAAATATTTTCACCTCAAAAGTTATTGAATTAAAAGAAAAAAGTAATAATATAACGAATCAAGGCAAGATTTAGTTTATTTCCTCAATTTTTAATGTTTCGAAATTAAAATTTGAAATCAAACCAAAATATATGCTTTAAACTATAAATTCAATTCTTAAATTTGATTTTCTTAAAAGAGAAATTATTTTAAATGGCAAGCTAAAAATATTTAAAATTAATAATAAAATATCACAGTCTATTTTTGATAGGTCGCGATAGACTACTATTTTTGTCTATCTGTGTCATGATAAACATAGTAGTCTATCGTTGTCTATCATGATCTATCACAAATAGACTGTGATATTTTGTGATATTTTGCTGTTAATTATAAATATTTTGGGTTATTTTCCTATATTTGAAAAAAACCTCCTTAAAAGTCTACGAATATACCAAATGTAAAATTGAAAGTTATATAATAAATTAATTCTAAAAAATCCATAATCCATTTGATTACTTTACTAAAGTCATAATCAATATTAGTAATTCCGCTATGAAGATTATAATAGATTAGTGCTTAAATTAAAAAAAGAAGACTCTATTCATAAGATTTTATATAAAGATTTTAAAAAGGGATTTTAAAATTCAACAACCTTTACAATGAAAAGGGTTCAAATCTCTGATCTTTTGGTCAATAATATATTTATTAATCTTTTGGTCAATAATATATTTATTAACAAATTGAGTCTTAGGTTATATTTACATTACCTTACCGCAAAATTATTGATTTAAGTTACATTTCCAATATTTTATATACGGATATGATGAAGATTAATCAAATTTATCAAAAAGAAAAAAAAAAATTATTTCTAAAAAAAATGGTGATTGGAAGATTTATTTATTTATTAAAAGTTTATGGTGATGAAAGATTTGAAAATTTCATTGGAGGATGAAAAAGATGAGAAGTAACATCACTTTAAAGGCCCTATTATCAAATGTAGTCTCAAACACTTTGATTTAATGGGATATAATAATTGAATGTCACCAAATCCAAGCTTTAAGAAAGAGAACAAAATTTGGTCCAAGTAGGGATGCTAGTCTTGTCCACTACTTCATTTTTGCCCCCACATATTTTTCCCCATTAACATTATCATGTTGTATTTTATACATTTTTATTTTACTAAAATTTCAATTTTTCTCCCCTTTTCCCTTGTAAAATAAAATATAAATTGCTACTTACTTATAGGTAGGTAAAGAACAAAACACACCATTGACATTACTATATATCATGAATTAATTAAAGTTCATGAACCTTATCTCTACCATATCTAATCTTATTGGTTTGAAAAGTTTTTTATATTTGTGTTCTTTTGTTAGTATTCAATACATAAAGTGTTAAATTTGCACATGCAATTCAAGTATATATGTTATTATTATCCTTAATTTTCATTTTTTAACAACGTATGAAGTGGGAGAATCAAACTCTGACTTTGAGGTTGATACTATGAACACTATATTAGTTAAGCTATGCTTATTTCGACTTATTTTCATTGTTTTTAAATTAAGTTAAGCAAATGTATGGATTGGAACCTTCAACTATAATTCACTAAGTTATATTCTATTGGTGTACCACTTCTATGTCATTTGATTAAACTAGTAAGGAACATGTCAAAATTTTTAGTAAAAATTTTAAAATAGTATTTAACTATATAAATTAAAGAAAAAACTATACTCGAAGAGTTGTATCCTATTTAAAAAAGGTGTAAAATAGAGATATATTAAAAAAGTAGAAGAAACATGAAGAGATAAAGATTCTCCTCTAATAGAATTTTATATATAATATAAATTTATCAAACATATCCGTGTTATCAACTTATCAATAAATACTAAATAGTGAAGAAAAGCACACGAAAATAAGTCATAAAAATTGCTAACATACCTCCTCAATTTTTATAATTCAATATTTAAATCTTAACTTATCAATGTTATAAACTTGCTACGCTTATAGATTATTGAAACAAAATGTCATAGAAACTTATTCAAAGTATCTATAAAACAAACTTGTGAGATTGGATTCATTTTGCAGTCATAATTGGCAAATTTATGGGATAAAATTTAATTAAAAAAAACTAAATTAAATTGAAATCGAAATGTTGGTTAAAAGAAATAGAGATTGGAATTATATAATTAGATTTCTATGTTTTTTTGCTTTTTTTTTTTTTATAATTTATTTAATATCACCAACCAATAAGCAAAGAGACAGTGATTGATTTATTGAAATGGTTTTTGGTTGATGTTTTTGAAGAAATTTGATCAACCCGTGACCAAATCCATCAATCAATTTATGAAAAGACGAAATATTTTATCACTTCAAAATTCCTAACTCAAATTAAAATAGGGAAAATTAACTTTTTCTTATTGAATTTTGAATTTAGTTTCTTTTTAGTATGTAAAATTTAAAAATATTATATTTTTACTATTAAATTTTGAGTTTTATTTCAATTAGTCGTTAGAATTTTCAGATTTACATTTTTATCCTTGATTTTTCATTATACTCACTTTTAGTCATTAGTGTTAATGCCTATTAATTCATTGATAAATGTCTATCAAGTGTCTATTAATGTCTGTCACTATCTATCACTATCTATACTGATAGACAATAATATTTTGCTATATTTTAAATAAATTAATTAATTTTTTCTATATTTAAAAATAACCCTTCAGTTAATTATAATTAAATTAAATATCACTAAATTCCTATCATTATTAAAATTAATTACAAATTTTCCATCCTATCAAAGTGAGCTTTTGAAAGAACTTAGAGAGTAAAAGTGTATAGAATTGGAAACTAAACTCTAACTTAAGGGTAGTAAAAATATAACAATTTAAAATCTAGGGATTAATTCTATTTGGAAAAGAACCTAGAGACTAAATGAAAATTAAATTCAAAACTCAAGTATAAAAAATGTAACATTGTGAAATCTAGAGATCAAATGATGTTGGAATTTATGTCCTAGATCTCATAGTCTGAAAATTTTTGTAAACAAATTATAAATAAATAAAGTATTATTTATTTCCAAACAAGTGTTATTTATAATTTGCATAACTCAAAATCTAACAAACTAAAATCCGAGGTTATTTAATGTAACTTGAACAATATGTGGTAGACATACAAGTGAATTATGTTCAAGTAATAACCCAAAAGGTTTATAGTATATAGATAAAGTTGGGTGTCTTATCCTGGTAATACTATGGATACGATCTACTTTGTAAGTATTACAAATAATCTAATCCAAATCGTTCACGTCAAGACATGTAAGTGTGGGCATCCTATGCAGTGATTTTATATAAGATCAGACTATGAAATATATAATCTCTCTTTATAATACTATTAAATGAATAGATTAATATTTCAACCGGTAACCATATAACTTGATCTTAATCTTGAGCGAGTTATGAACTCCTGCTTATGAGGGTTGTTCTTTGATTTGTATGGGTGAGAGTGACCTTAGTTGTTGACTAAATATGCCTACCATTTTGGAGACGATACTGAGTGGGGAGTTAAAAACATAGCTACACAAGGTGGAATTCACTCATTCCCAACCTAAGGATAAGTAGAAAGGTTGTTCCCTTAAGTACGAACTCCAGAACTTGAACAATGAGGCATCACCCTCTCTCTGGCCCGAGAAGGGCTTGGTTTATAGTAGTACCTTAAACAAATTGTTCCTTTGAGAATCAATGGTACTTAAGGAGAAAGAGATAATCACAAGGGTAAAACAGTAATTTGATCCAACTATAGTTATGGATAACTTGTGAACGATTGACTTACATAAAATAGTTAAATCAATGGACACATAAATATTCTACAGTTCATAGGAATGCAGCTATGAGTCTTTAATAGAGTGCCCTATAGTTAATGAATATAGACTAATATCATTAAAGAGTTTAATTAATTAATCTTGTATCATTGGAGCCTACAACTGTAGGTTCATTAGGTCCCCTTGCTAGCTCACAAATGGATCAAACAAAGATTTTAAAGTTGGAAAATTTTGAATGTTCAAAATAATTTTTTTAAAAATTTATATTAATTGTATATGAAGCAAATAATATAATGTACATAGATATATTATAATGTAAAGTTAATTATGAATAAAATTCAAATCAAACTATATAATATGAGAGTATTAATATTTGAATAAAATTCAAATATTAATTTAATATGAATTAGATTCATATTTAAACTATATATTAAAATTAATATGAATTGGAATTCATAATAAAACTATAGATTAAGAGAGATTACGTATATTAGACTATGATTCATATGTACATTAATTTAAATATATGATATTTAATTGGATTGATTAAATTGAATTTAATTAATTTAATTTATTTAGATTAAATTAATTACTACAGGAGAGTGGTTAATGGGATGAGGGGAATTACAATTCCCCTACATGTTAATGGGGTGAGAGGAATTACAACTCCCCTCATGTATTAAAATGGTAGAGAAGTCTATATTTGTTGTAAGATTGAACTTTTTTTTTTCTAGAGAACCTCTCTCAACCTCACATATACTCTTTTGCTCTTAAAATCATAGAGAAAAGTTCTCTGCAAAAAGTCTTCATTTTCTTTGACTTCTAAAAAGGATCCTACACCATCCTCTTTGTCCAAAGAGAATAGAAGAGAAGATCTTTGGTCGCGTTCAAGATTGTACATGTTGTTTTTTGAAGACCGAGAAGAACTTGAAAACTTAGATCTACAAAGATATAAATCTTCTTCCCTTTTCTAACACAGAAAACCATGCTTAATTTGTTCTTATTATTTTATTTTGTATTAATTCCTGTAAAAAAAAATGGAGACAAAAACAATCACATGCTTTTGCATAAAAATTCGATTCCTTCAAATAGAAACTAGACTCAAAACCTAATGACTAAAAGAATATTTTTCCATAAATTACATTCACAGAGTTTCCATTCAATTTATTCAAACTAAAAAAAGCCTTAAAAGAGACATTTGATCCCTAGGTTTCAAACTGTTATACATTTAGTCCTTAAGTTTTAAATTTATTTTATTTAGTCCCTAAATTTCAAAGTCTTACAATTTCACCATTGTGATTCAAGTTTTGTTCAATTTGGTCTCTGAGTTTCAATATTTTACAATTTTAACTTCTATTTTTTCCTTAAATACTAACTTTCAGTTATTGACGCCAATATTTCTTAATTACTTTTAAATAATTATGAAGTGAAAACTTAAATTTCATAAATGAAGATCATAAATTGAATCATTAGGACATATTAAACAATATCATATAAGTTTCGAGACAAAATTTGAAATTAACCTTCTTGATTTAACTTAAAGCACCATATATATTGATTCTTATGCTTTAGATTTCATTTTATTTAAATCTATGTATGTTTAATAATGTCTAAATTTAATTCTTATGCTTTTAATAGATCTTAAATTTAGTCTTTCAAAATTAATTTTATCGAAATCGATAAAATAATAACAATAATTTTCACACAAGAAAAAATACTATGTGTAATGTTTTCAAAGTTTATAGAGGGAGGGTTAAAAAAGGAAAAACCAACAATAATCTAATAATAGAGACTATTTTAAATTTTATTGAATACATGTATATCAGAAATCGAACATTTAAACATATACATACAAAGTACTATAACAAAACAAATCCCAAAATATTAAGGCAAAATCAACAATAATTTAATAGTAGAGACTATTTTAAGTTTTATGTTTTTGACCTCTCACTAATTTTGTGTTTCGTTTCATATAGATAACCTTCAAACGTTGCAAGGGTGAGAGAAAAAAATTAAGGTAAATTTAAATGGAGTCAAACTAACTATGTTGCCTTATAATATCAGTTCTGAACTTATATGATGGCCGTTAGCAAGGGTACGATGACAATTTACAAACTTACATATCCTACATATATGATGATGAATTGGTTAAGATGACATTTTAAAAGTGCCACAAAAAATTCCATCATCATATATGCATAACGACGGTACATAGTAGTTTGTAACCAACATCAAATTACGGTTCATTGTATTGGAAATGACTTTTGGACTTAGACCCTAGCAAAAGTTAAAAAGAAATGGGAGAATATTGTCCCACATTGGAGAATTGAGTAATGCCTAAAAGATATAAGTACCAAGGCATGCTAGAGATGGTTTTGAAGTGTGATATTGGTAGAAGTATAATTCTTTCATCATACATGCATGTTGTGTTATTATCGTCTATTTAGTTGAATGGGTGGACAAGCAATAACTATTTATTACTTTTTCATTTAATTTTTTAAATCAATTTCGTTAAAACATTAAACGTTTGAATAAATGAGATTCATTATTTTGACTGTTTTCTTCCCGCTTTTTCTTCCCATTCAATCTTAGTCGTTTCATATTCTTGCAAAAGATGTAAAAGTATCGATTTGTATCCATCCATCTGGATTCTGATTTCCGATTTTCACTTTATTTGTTCTGAGCATTGTTTTTTTTTATATCTTCACTTTATGTGTTTTGAGCATTTTTTTTTTCTTGATTCCAATCTATTTTATGGCGAGTGCACGCTTGAATTGGAAGTTGTGTTAACCTTAGGGAGCAATCGGTAATAGCGATTGACACTGAGAGCGTGCCAAAATTTCTTTCAAGGTAGTGCCTATTCCACGACGCAACAACTTTTCTACATCTGCATCTAACAGTTTGAAAGCAATTTACGATATTTATTATCCAAGATGTTGATCAAGAATGGTAAGGTCCTTCCCAATCTATCCAAGCTTGAACCACTCGACAGAGCAAATTACCGCCGCTAGTCCCAAAAGTTGTTGATCTTCTTTAAGCAGCTGAAGGTCGATTACATCTTTACCACAGGAGGTCCTTTTGCTACCAAAAAGTTGCCTATTGCCAATGACCCAAAATCCTAAAGTGAAGCTGTCGCTGTTTTTGACCAACCAAAACAGTCATTTGAGGTGGATCACAACAAATACGAGAAAGACAACAAGATTTTTTATGGCCCTCTGCTCAATCATATGATAGGTTCGATGTTTGATCTGTTTGTGATCCAAAATTCAGCAAAGGTAATTTAGAATATGTTAGAGTCTCAATATGGAGGAGATGACACTGACCGTAAGAAGTACGTTGTTAGAAAATAGCTACAATTTTAGATGACAGACGAGAAACCAATAGTGTAGCAAATTCATGAATATGAAAATTTAGTGGCCAACGTTCTGTCTGAAGGTATGAATATGAATGAGATTCTCCAAGCAAATCTACTACTTGAGAAATTTTCCCCATCCTGGAGTGACTATAGAAACCATTTGAAATTAAAAAAAAAAAGAAGAAGGATCTGACATTCCAGAAGCTGATCAGTCACATGTGAATGAAAGAAGTGAACAGACTAAAAGATAAGTTGATTTCTGTATATTTAAATTCAGTTAATGTTAACTTGGTTGAATCTTCTGCTATTAATAAAGACATGTTAAAAAGTCACAACAAGCAGCCTGGTAAGAATAATTCCCCTAAAAAAAGGGACATCACAAAGTTGCTAGTGGGAGGATTGAAAAGAAGAAATTAAGTAGCTATGTTTGTAGGAAACAAGGGCACAAATCCTATCAATGCAATTAAAGGAAAAGAAGGCAAGATTAGCGATCCACCCCACAAGCGAATCTTGCTGAACAAGATGACACAATAGCTGCTGTTGTGGAAGCCAACCTGGTGGAAAACAAATTTGACTAGATTCTTGACACCGAAGCTTCAAGACACTTGTGCTTAAACTAAGAGCATTTTCATGACTACAAAGACACTACTAACGAAGAATAGTATCCAAGGGTAACTCTGGCATGGCGGGATTATTTGGAAAAAGGAAGGTTATTTTAAAATTAACTTTTGGAAAAACTTTATCCTTAAGTAATGTATTGTATGTATCTTCCTTACGTAGGAACCTAGTATCTAGAAGTCTATTGAATCGGGCTGGGATTAAAATTGCACTAGAAGCTGATAAGGTTATCCTCACAAAAAAATGGTGACTTTGTTGGTAAAGGGTACTTAGCTGATTTTTTTTTTTTTTTTTGGAATACTATTCCTGTTTCAAATTTGATGAATGCAAGTGCTTCTAGCTATGCCTATATTGTTGAATCTATTGATCTATGGCATGCTAGATTAGGTCATGTGAATGTTGCTTTGATTAAAAAACTTAAAGCACTAAAAATTATCAATGCATTTGAATCACATAAAATTGATAAATGCCCTGTATGTGTAGAAGCTAAGTTTATCAAAAAAAAAAAAAAAACAAAAAAAAATCAATTCGTCACTACTGGATATACAGAGTTACTTGAACTAGTTCATATAGACTTGGCTCATTTAAAAAACACTACTAGTAGAGGTAGAAAAAATTATTACATCTTCTTTGTTGATGATTTTTTTAGGCATACTAAAATTTATCTATTCAAATCAAAGGATGAGGTAGGTAGCATGTTTTTGAAATATAAATTTGAAGTAGAAAATCAATTAAATAAAAGAATTAAAAGGTTAAGATCTGATAGAGAAGGAGAATATAGTGATAAGTCACTAAAGAATTTTGTGAATTGAATAGAATTATACATTAAACATCTGCACCTTATTCTCCTTAACAGAATGGTATATCTGAATGGAAAATAGAACACTGAAAAAAATTATGAATGCTATGTTGGTTGGTTCTAGTTTATTTGATAGTATTGGGGGGGAGAGGGGGAGCAATGCTTTCTGTCTGTTTTATTCTTAATAGGGTACCTCACAAAAAATTGGATAAGATGCCTTACGAACTGTGGAAAGGTTATACACCTAAGCTCAATTACTTGATGGTATGGGGATGTTTGGCTAAGGTAGCATATCTTCCTTTTAAGAGACCTATAATAGGATCTAAAACTTTTGATTGGGTGTTCATTGGTTATGCTCAAAATAATGCTGCATATACATTTATATGTTTGAATGATAGAACCATATATGAATATAAAGATGTTGAATTTTTTTAGTATATATTTCCAATGATAAAGGAAAAAAGTGAATTAGTTAGAACATTTAATTACGAGAATGTATCTGTTTCTATGCCTTATTCGATTAATAATATGCATAAAACTGAAAATAATAAAATTTCTAGTAGTATGCTTGAACTGATAGAATGCTTGAAAATGAATCTAGAAGAAGTAAAAGACAGAGAACTAAAAAAAAAAAAATTGGTCCTGATTTCTTGACTACCTTTTTAGTTGAAAGGCCAAGTAATATTAACTGTCAGTTTGTATTTATGTATCTAATAAATGAGGATCCTAAAACTTACCAAGAGGCCTTAAGTTCTATAGACTCTAGATTATGGAAGGAAGTCATTATGAGTGAACTTGATTCTCTAACCATGAACCAAACTTGGGACTTGGTAGATCTCCTGAAAGGAAGTAAACCTATTGAGTGCAAATGGATTTTTAAGAAGAAAGCAAGACCTGATAGTTTAATTGAAAGATACAAGGCTAGATTAATAGTATCAGAGTATACACAAAAAGAACGTATTTAGTACTTCGACATGTATTCCCCTGTAACTAAAATAGCTACAATTAGAACCTTGATTGTACTAGCTGTCATCCATGGACTTCTAATTCACCAAATAGAAGTAAAATTAATATTTTTTTAATGATGATCTAGAAGAAGAAATTTATATGATACAACCTAATTGTAAGCCCTTAATTTTTTTTCCCCTCCATTTAGATTTAAAGATCACTAAATAATCATTGGAGTCAAGAATACTTAGTTGAAAAACATGTTAGAAATTGCTATACTTAGTTGAAAGTGTTTGAACTATGCTTTGGAGGAAGCATTGGTACCTAGAAAAATTTCTAAGTGTTGGGACTATGTGGTTGGACTTAGAAGTAAAGTATGTATTGGTATAGAAGAGAAGAAGGAGAAAAGTTTGGTCAAGTATTGAGGGGAAAAGATGGGGTACAAAAGTTGGAAGCATGCTAGGGAAAGAAAGAACCACCTTGGATGCATGCTTGAGCCAACTTAGACGACTAGGGTTGAGTTGAACACATGGTGTGTTCGAGGAAAGAATTTGACGAAGTGTTAAAGCTGGAGGTAGACACCTTAGGAAGATAAGTACAACATAGCATGAATTTAATTAAGTGTCAAAGCTGAAGGTGGACACCTTAGGAAGTTAAGTGGCAGAATAGCATGAATTTGACTAAGTGTCAAAACTGGAGGTGGACAACTTAGGAATATAATGGCAGTATAGCATGAATTTGACTATGTTGGGGTTGATGCCCTAAATCTCCTGGGTTCTGTAGTTTGTAATTTTAATATACAAACGATTTATTTATTTAATAAAATATGAGATATTTTATTCGACATTTAATAGCATTAACCTACAAAACCAATAAATTAACATCCAAGGTTATCTTCTATAGTTTAAACATGTATGTAAAGACATACAAGTGGATCATTTTTAAGTGATAACCTAAACGGTTTGTAGTAGATGGATAAGGCTGGATACCTTATCCTTGTGACATTACGAATACGACCCGCTTTGTAAATGTTACAATTGTTGTAAAGTGCTACAAATGATCTGATCTTGATCGTCATATGGAGACATGTGAACAGGGGTTTTCTATACAAGAGAGTTTGTATAAGACTGGACCACGAAATGAATAGTCTTATTATATAACGCTGTTAATAATAGAGACTTGCATTTCACTAGGATGACCATAGGTGACATGACCTGAATCCTAAGTGAGTTGTGAACTTCTGCCTATAAAGGCAATCCTTTGATTTGTATGGATGAGAGTGGTCAGATCGCCGACTCAATAAGCCTACCATTTTGAGGATTCGTTTGATTGAGGAGCTGAGAATACAGCTACACAAAACAAAATTCACTTCTTCCCTAATGTCGGGGTAAGTAGATAAATTGCTTCCTTAAGGGCTGATTCCGGACATTGAACAATGTGGTACACACCCTCTCTTGGCTCGAGGAGTTTGGTAATAGTCGAACTATGACTTATTGTCCTTAGAGGAATCAGTGGTATTTAAGAAGTTAGATGTAACTATAAGGGCAAAACGGTAATTTTGGCCCAGCTGTACTTACGAGCATTTTGTGAAGGGTCATCGCACTGTTGACTAATATATCCAATAGATACAGAAATATATCTATAGTGCGAAGAGTGCAGTTGCTGGTTTTTAGTGGAGTGATCGATAATGAATGGATGTTGAATAATTTAATTAAAGAAGTTTAATTAATTATTCAAGTATCATTGGAGCTTCAATCTATAGGTCCATAAGATCCTCTCTATAGCTCAATAGGGATTATTGAGAATTAAGTTTGGATTAATTTGAATTTTTCAAATTAATTGAGGAATATATGTGATATAATTAATTTAACTTAATTATATATGATATAATTAATATAATGTATTTGATACATTATAGTATAAAGTTTTTTTTAGAGGAATTAAGTATTTGAATATGATTCAAATATTAAATATATGAACGAGATTCACATAATTAAATTTAGTATAAATGCGATTTATATTAAATATCATACACGTATGAGAGAAATAAAACTATAGGTTATATTGTATTAAATACAATATAAAAATTATAGGTTATGTGTTATATTTGATATAACATATAGTTATATATATATTAAATTAAATTTCAAAATTAAAGGAAGGGAGTTAACTCCCTCCCTTTAATTTTATCCCATTAGACTTGTAAGAGGTCCGTTTTTTTCACGTTTTCTTCTTCTTCTTAAGAGAGAACCGAACATTTTTTTTTTAAATCTTCCCTGAAAAAATTTCCTCCTCCCTTTTCCAAAAGAAGCAGAATCCACACCTTCTACCAATTCTCTACCCAAAAGAGAATATAGAAGGCTCTGCTTGGTAATGTCACTTTGGTGATTTACAGACTCTTAATCACACATTAAGACCCATAAACAAAGAGCCAATTAAATTGAAGAGAATTTAATGCCAAAACTGGAAAAAAAACCATATCAGTCCACCATTTTCATACATCTTATGAAAATCACACACTAAGCTAAAATTAACACGAATTGAGTGCTTAAATCTTGCTCTGATACCAATTGTTGGAAGTAGCAAGCAATCAACGAAAGAATTCAGGATCATTAAGCACTCTAATTCATTAATTTTAGCATCAAATCAAGCATGTTCATAGAATATCAAGAGGGTTTTATAATAACTCATCTATGAAGACTTCAATACACGAAATCGACTGCAATCTCCTCAGCTACAAGATATAGACGACCAATAGATCTTCCCTACTATTCTCTTGGATCTTAGATTGAGTTGTGGGACACAAAATGAACTGAATTTAGGGAGGACTTTGAGACGAGAAAAAACTTTCTTCAGAAACTTGAATAACTTCTTCAATCTCTAAAATTCAAAAATCTCAACTTTTGCGTGCCTATTTCTCAGCTCAATCTTCTGAGTTTTATTCACCTTCAGCATGCTGAGAGCCTTCATCAAATGAAGATACCACCTACTTCACCAATTTAGGTGGATTTGGAGTGGAAGCTAGGTGTTCATGAAGCGGGAAAAAACCACTTTTAGTGGATTTTTCTAAAATTCATTTTCATGTTTTAATTTGAAATTCTTTTCAAAATTAAAACCAAATTTCAGTTTTTAGTTCTTTAATTAAACTGAAATTTTATTAATTTAAAAAAAAATTAATTCAATCAATAAATTTTTTAAACAAAATTAATAATTAATTAAACAAATTTATTAATTTTATTAATTTAATATCAAATATCAAATTAGTCAAACACCAATTCCACAATCATGAATCTTTATTCATGTAATTAATATTGAAATCAAATTTAAATATTATTTGATTCTCCAAATTTGTTTAATTTGATAATTAAACATGTAACTATATCGCATATAATTACTAATTCTCCTTAATTCGAATTTGAATATTTCAAATTCATTCATCACACTATTCTAAGGTTTATTCTGTTTGTGAGCTAGCAGAGGAACATAATGGACTTACAAATCATGGGCTCCAACGATCCGAGATTAACCGGTTAAACTCTTTAACCTAATTTACCACCATTCGTTAACTACCGGATCACTCCACTAAAGCCCAATAGTTGCACTCTTCTCACTGTAGATATATTGTGTCCATTCGATATAATCATCATTAGTAAGTTAACCTTTCACAGGTTTTTGTAATAACGATTAGGTCAATAGCTGTTTTACCCCTATATTACCTCTTGTTCCTTAAATCCTATTGATTCTCTGATGAACAATTGGTTTGTGATCCAATCACCAAACTGAGTTCCTCTCGAACCAATGAGAAGATGAAGCCTCTTGTTCAAGACCCAGAGTTAACATTTAAGGGAACAACCTCTCTACTCCCTAAAAGCGGGTAGGAGTAAATTTCATCTTGCACTCTATGTCCCCAACTATCTACCCGGTCTACCCCTAAAATGGGAGGCTTATTCAGTCGGCGTTGTTAGGCCAACTCCCCAATGTAAATCTAAGGATAATCCCGAATAAACAGAAGTTCATAGTTAACTTAGAATTAAGGTTAAGTTACCTAGGTCATCGTTTTGAAATAGTCAGTCTTAAACAATAAACAGGGTTATAAAGTAAGATTGACTTATTTCTTGGTCAGATCTTATACAAACTCTTTGCATAGGATGCCCCCACTCCTCATGTCTCCACATGAACGAATCAAGACCACTTTGTTTATAGCATTTTACAACATTTGTAACATCTACAAAGTGGACCGCATCCGATAGTGTCCCCAGAATAAGGTACCCAAACTTATTCGTATATTATAGATCATTTTGGCTATCTACTCGAACTTGATCCACTCTTATGTCTCCACATAAAGTTCAAGTATTCATGTAATAGCCATGGATCTTAGTTTACTGGATTTAGTCTATACAAGTGCAATTTACATATTCAACAATAATTTGATTGAATAATTGGTAATAACATCTTTATTGTAAATATAATATGTTTAAAATTACAAATTGTGAGTTTTAGGACATACAACCCAACAAACTCCCACTTTGACTAAAATTCTAGTGGATATACATATATACAAATATATACAATGTTGAGTAATGAGAGAATAAATATAATAAACTAGGGCATCAGATATCCAGTATTTCTCCCATTTGCCCTAGTTCTATTTCCCTCGTAGTCCTAGTTCCACTAGGTGACCCTCAAACATTTCAGCCGGGAGGGTTTTTGTAAATGGATCAGATAAGTTGTTTTCTGAGGCTATCTGCGTGACGATCACGTCTCCTCGGTGTACGATCTCCCTGATGAGATGGTACTTGCGCTCAACGTGCTTTCCTCGCTAATGGCTTCTAGGTTCTTTGGTTTTTACAACTGCTTCACTGTTGTCACAATATAGAGTGATGGGCAGATGCATATTTGGAACAACTTCTAAATTGGTCAAGAGCTTTCTCAGCCGCACTGCTTCTTTAGCTATTTCACATGCAACTACATACTTAGCTTCCATGGTGGAGTCGACAATACAACTTTTCTTTGTACTCCTTGATGACGGAGAATTGGAAGTCAATTTTACTCAACAACCAACTTCCCTTGGACACGGCATCCGATGCATGTTCCTAAGATATGCGTTAATAGTCATGCGTCGATGGTCATGCGTTGGAATGAAAAATGTGTTAATAAATGTATGCGATGACCATGCATCCTGCCACAAGTTTTCTTGCGTTCACGCCAAGTATAACATGAATGTAAGTTTCTCGGGTAATCCAAGGTTGAACACAGGGACTTGTAACTATATGTTTGTGGTGATGTGTATGCAGCAGTATAAATAAAAGAATGGAGGGGATGTTGCTAAGTTAATCCTACTCCTACTTCTATCTAACAGACAACGCAATGAGAATATACATTAAAGGTAGAGATACGACAAACCTTGACATGAAATAAATGTATGAAAAATAGATAAAATGCGGAGATGTTTTCATTGCAACCCTTAAGAGTGACCGTAAGGGCAACCTTAGTCAACGCAAGCTAATGCACTCATGCTACACTCATGCACGGTAAATCATTTTCCAATGGAGATGCGGTGCTCCTAAGTCTAAGACGCATGTGTTGAATGCAAAAGTGTCCATAGAGCTTATTTCTAAGTCTCTACTCTTTTCCTATGCGATGATGCAAAATACACATAACGCTGCAGTGACCGCATTCAATCATATCCTATCTCTAGGATGCATGCGATGCATTAATAACAAATAGTGCTCATTCCTAAGCAGCTATCTCTTGTATTACATGCTCTAATCTGGCTCTCCCAAGCCTAGATTCTGACCTGACCTTCCCAAGCCTAGATCCTGTCCTTAGACTACCCTCCCGAGTATCCTAATGGATGAATGAAGCATACATAATAGAAGACAACCGCATAAACTTAGCTGACCTAAGATTGTTACTATCCCTAGTGAACAATGCATACCTTGCTTAATGCGTCCAACCACTTACCCTCCCGGGCAATTGATTGTTGCTGACTTTACTCATAGACAAACAATGTGTTAGCCTATAGACAGGCGTTGTAGCAGCTTCACACTAAGAAAATAAGGTTACTCACACACTTGCGCAGCGCACACCTCTCGGTGGATTGCTACATGCTTCATATCCTTAATCCACATGACTAAGTATGCAATACCCACGCAATCTCACTAAGTGTTGCAATGAATGTAATGATGCTAAGTAAGAAGATGGAGATGGAGTCGAATGAACAGAGAAATGTATTGAAAACAATTGTATTAATCCTTTAATTCCAAATATCATACAATACAATATAGAAAAAGAAAGGAAAAGAAATGACCGGCTCAAAGCAAAGATTTGCTCCCAGTGGATGTGCGTAAAGGCTGTCGGTGGTGCCATGGATGGGCGAAGGAGTTGCCTCTCTCGAGATCTAACTCCGGTCGAAGGCTCCGGTCGTCACTCAGAATGGATTAAGAAGGTGAAAAACTCTCAGGCGTCTTCTCACGTATTATGTCTGGATCGCGGGGAAAATTTCTGGTTGAGGGATAATCTCTGGATGATTGAATTTCAGCTCTTCGACCTCTATTTATAGAGCTTGGGTTGCCGACACCATTAATTGGACTGCTCTGTGTCTTAAATTCGGCGCGTTCGTCCTTTCTGAACCTCTACCACTAACGGCGTGGTAGGTGAAATGTCAACATCATCTTTGGATTTTCTCGAGGTTGATGCGTTGATACTTTCATTTCACCTACCTTGTGTTGATCCCATTAGTTATGTTGTCTGCAGCCGTAGTCATTCAATGACCGCATTCTCTTAATACTACAACTCTACACGATGACTGCATTTGCTTGACGAGTGCAACTCCCATGCGATGAACGCATACGGCTGATTACCGCGACATCCATACGTTGATCGATGCGTTTGCCTTTGCGATGGAGTGTTTCTCTGCATGCGATCGTCTATTCGGTGGTCTGATTTTCACGTTTACGTTCATTTCCTACATTAGCTACAAAGATAGAACGTTGAATGCATAGTTAACGCAAAATAACGGGTTAGCTGAGATTCGACATGCCGATCGACACAAGCTCATATTCTTGTGAATTTCTATCATGATCGACGCATATTCTACCTAACAACCTTCATAATTCTAAGTAAAAGGCCTAAGATGACATGCATTTCTACATGTCATCACTTCTCTATACTATAACTCCTTCATTTAGAGTGAATACTGACCCTGAAGTTGATTTTCTTTAATCCACATCAATCTGGAAGTCAAAATCAGTGTATCCAGTAAGGATCAGATCCTTAGCACCATATACAGGTATATAGTCCCTCATTCTCCGAAGATACTCAAGGATGTTTTTAACGGCATTCCAATGATCATATCCACGTATTGGACTGAAATCTGCTGACAATTCCAACTGCATAGCATATGTCTGGGCATGTACATAACATGACATACATCAAGCTCCTGATTGCTGATGCATATGGAATTTGTTTCATATCCTCAACCTCTTGATGTGTCTTAGGACAATGTACCTTAGACAAATGAATTTCATGTCTGAAAGGTAACTTACCTTACTTGGAATTTTGCATTTTATATCTAGACAACATCTTGTCTATATAATATGTCTGAGATAATGTTAGCGTTATGTTCTTGCGGTTGCGAACTATTTGGATCCCAAGAACATATAGCGCTTCTCTCAAATCCTTCATTTGGAATTGCCTGGCTAGCCATTTCTTAACGTTAGCTAGAAATTCTACTTCATTTCCAATGAGTAGAATATCATCAACATAAAGAACCACAAAAGCTATAGTTTTGTTGACAATCTTCTTGTAAACATAAGGTTCGTTAACGTTCTGTTCAAAGCCATAAGATTTGCTCGTATTGTCAAATCTCATATTCCTGGATCAAGATGCTTGTTTTAACCCATAGATGGATCTATTAAGCTTGCAAACCTTTTAGTTTTGACCTTATTCAATAAACCCCTCTGACTGAGACATATAGATACTCTTTTCAAGACAACCATTTAAAAAAGCTATCTTGACATTTGATTGCCAGATTGCATAATCATAAAAGGCTGCAATGGACAAGAGTATTCTAATGGACTTATCATGGCAATTGGAGAGAAGTTTTTTTCATAATCTACCCTCTCTCTTTGGGTAAACCCTTTTGCCACGAGTCTAGCTTTATAGGTCTATACCTTACCAGCTTGTTCTCTTTTTCTCTTGTAGATCCATTTGCAACCAATAGATTTTACTCCATCTGGTTGATCTACAAGTTCCTAAATTGAATTGAAGTACATTCAATCCATTTCGAGGTCCATGGCTTTTATCCATTGTCTCTATCCACATCTTCCATTGCCTATTTAAAAGTCAATAGATCCTCTAAACCATCATCAGGTATGATGACTTGAGTTTCTGTTAAACCCATGTAGCGGTCAGGCTGTTGAAAAACCATCCCACTACATCGAGGCATTCTTAACTCTTGAGAAGGATGTGAAGTATCAGTTTCATCAACAACTCTTGTTGAAAGACCTGCTTGATCAACATGACAATCTTCACGTGCCCATTTGGTACGTTTGCATTCCGACGCATGCCATTTAGACTCTGCAATGCGCCAGGCACCTTCCAACGATGTATGATGACGATCTCTTCAGATTACTTGGAGGAGTCAGTCAAGGTATTCATGGACGATTTTTCAGTTTTTGGCAATAAGTATGACTCTTGTTTAGCTAACCTCGAGAAAGTCTTGAAGAGATGTGTGGCAACGAATCTTGTTCTGAGTTGGGAAAAATGCCACTTTATCATTGAAGAAGGAATTGTTCTAGGTCATAAAATCTCGAAAGCAGGATTGGAAGTTGATCAGGCGAAAATCGACGCAATTTCCAAGCTACCCTCACCAGTGAATGTGAAAACACTTAGGAGTTTTCTGGGACATGCTGGGTTCTATCAAAGATTTATTCACAACTTCTCCCAGATCGCAAGGCCCTTAAGTGCGCTCCTTGAAGTTGACCGTGAATATAATTTTGATGATGCGTGTATTGAAGCATTCAACACATTGAAAGATGCGCTCATCACAACACCCATTTTGATTGCTCCGGATTGCATTTGCGTTGATGTGTGATGTGAGCAATTATGAAGTGGGCGCAATGTTGAGTCAGCGCAAGGACAAGGTACTGCATCCTATCTATTATGCGAGTAAAACGTTGAATGATACGCAGGAGAATTATACAACCACAGAGAAGGAATTCCTCGCAGTGGTATTTGTACTGGAGAAATTCTGACAGTACTTAATCGGAACAAAGTTTTTGGTGTATACCGATCACTCTGTGATCAAATATTTGATGACAAAGAAGGATGCAAAACCGCAGTTAATACAGTGGGTGTTGCTCCTGCAAGAGTTTGACCTAGAATCAAAGATCGGAAGGGTACCGAGAACCAAGTTGCTGATCACTTGTCAAGAATGGAGAATTGCAAGGTTCAAGGGAAAGAAAAAGATATTGAAGAAAGATTCCTTGATAAGCTGCTGATGTCGGTAGGCATTAATGTTCCATGGTATACGGACATTATGAACTTCATAGTTTGCGGCCAAGTACAGGAGGATTATACTTACCAGCAGAAGAAGAAACTAAGACATGACGTCAAATTTTATGTCTGGGATGATCCATTCCTATATCGACTTGGACCTGATCACATTCTACGTCGATACATTCCTGAGCACGAAGTCAAGCACATTCTAGAGATCTATCATGAGTCCCTTTATGGGGGACATTTTAGGGGGCAGCGGACTACTGCAAAGGTCCTACAGTGTGACTATTTCTAGCCAACGCTGTTAAGGATGCCCTACCCATGTTGTGTAATGCGACAGATGTCAGAGAACGGGAAATATGTCTAAAAGAAATGAAATTCCATTGACATCAAACTTAGAGGTTGAATTATTTGATGTTTGGGGAATTGACTTCATGGGCCCATTTCCACCATCAGAAGGTCATAACTATATCCTGGTCGCGGTTGATTACGTATCAAAATGGGTTGAGGCCATCTCATTTGCCAAGAATGATGCGGCCACAGTGGCGAAGTTTCTTAAGAAGAATATTTTTGCTAGATATGGGATGCCACGGGCCTTAATCAGCGATGAGGGCTCTCACTTTATCAACCGCATAATTACCTACCTGTTGACTAAATTTAACGTCAACCATCGAGTTGCAACTGCTTATCACCTACAGACTACTGGGCAGGTAGAGATTTCTAATCAAGAGATCGAAACTATCTTGGAGAAGGTAGTCAATACTTCCAGGAAGGATTGGTCACCCAAGCTTGATGAAGCACTATGGGCCTATAGGACTGCTTATAAAACACTAATTGGTATGTCCTGTATGCCCTGGTCTTTGGAAAAGCTTGTCATCTGCCGCTCGAGTTGGCACATAAGGCGATGTGGGCATGCAAGAAACTGAAGTTTGATTTAGCAAGTGCGGGGAAAGTCCGGAAGCTGCAACTGAACCAGCTGGTCAAATGGCGAAGGGATGCCTATGAAAATGCCAAAATCTATAAGGAGAAAATCAAGAAGTGGCATGACGACCGCATTAACGATCGAAAATTCGTCGAAGGTAAACAAGTATTACTCTTTAACGCACGATTGCAATTGTTTCCAGGGAAATTGAATTCTCGTTAGTCTGGGTCGTTCAAAATCAAGACTATCTTTCCCCATGGCGCAGTGAAACTAACAACTTTTGATGGGAACAATGCGTTTAAAATCAATGGTCAATGGATTAAGCCTTATTACGGAGGCGACATAGATCGACACATGGATACCATTGACTTAGGCAAGCAGGATTAACCGCTTGCGGGGAAGCGATTGTGATAATTCTGAAAACTTCTTTCAATCAGCATCCCTATCTATGTTTTCTTGCTTTCTTTACAACTTTCCTTTACTGCTTCCTAAATTACGTATTTACTGCTTATTAGAATTAGCTTTTAATGCTTTATGTATATACCTTCAATTTAATTCAGTTGAGTATTTCCATGTCATGTTTAATTTCTTTAATTTGTATGCATGAGTAGCGTTGTTCTTCAATTTTTTGTGAATGACTGGATGGAACAATAAACACCATAAAGTCTTTTCGACTTGCATTTTTTATGAATTAAAAAGAAAAAATAAAATAAAATTTGGTATGTAACGCAATGATGGGTGCATGGTGTGCTAACAAGATACACCTTGCGTCCATTACACCCAAATGCATTGCGTTGAGAGGTGTGTTGCACGCGTATGTGTTCTTTGCCCGTCCTTAGTGAAAAGGCACTATGTTGAGGTAGCGATGCACTGGTAGCAATACTGTGCGCCCAATCCTCCAGAAATGCTTTGAATTAAGGGGTGTGTTGCGGGAATACATGTGTTGTTGCCCGTTCTCAGCAAAAATGTATTTGTGTTAATGGAAACACGATGTTAAATCATAATCGTGCACCCGTCTGAATCAAATTCATTAGTTAACGAAATTCTTTGATTCTTTGTATAGGCCAAAAATTTTTGTATTGCGTTAATTTTTAATTATTTGTATACTTAGCTAATATTCAATACAAATGAGTAAATATTCTCTCTATTTGCCTGTGCCTTTCTTTATCATCCTTTGTCAACTTTGTGATGTTCTTAATCTTTCTTTTTGCGTTATTCATTGCGCTGCTATGATGTATAATAGGCTTATACTTAGAAACATTTCCCATACTTTGTAATTTTTAACTAACACTTAGTTAATTCGTAGCTTAGCAATGCTTTACCTTTTATCTTTCAAAGTTCAGCTCAAACCTTCTTTTTGAAATTTTTTTCTAAGTGTTTGTCTATTCTGTCCAAACAACGCAATGAGTACCTTGCGCATCTCTAAATTTGGGGATGGGGAAGGTCTGAGCAGATGAGATCAAGATTATGCGGTCATTAAGAAAATGCGTTCATTTTTCATTTCCAAAGAAAAAAAAACATTTTCATATCAACTCCAATGTCAGCACAAGGGAAACCCAAAACATTCCCAACCTGATAAGAGTTAGTTGTGAAAGGAATCTGCTCGTAGTTGGATGTTCGCAAGCCAAAACAAATGTGGGTTTTCAAGAACAACGCAATATGAAAAAAGAGAAAAATGCAAAAGAAAATAAAAGAAACAAGAGACAACTCCTCTGAAATTCATGAGTTAAAGTGAGATTGGCACACAACCGAAGTTGGATGTTCGCATGACACCCATGAAAGCAAGCCAAAACGAAGAGTGTAACCATGATCTATAGCCTCTAATAAATGACGCAAAGTTTGACCACCGCATACGGACGCATCAAGCTGTTTTGATAAAGAAGAGGTAAACATTCTTTTTAAAACTAGAAAAGCATTTTTTAGCAGAAATTTGTTGTATAGAAGAATAAAGTAAGGCTTTGTTATGAATTAGCAAGGATAGAAGGAAATTGCGTTGTTAAGTAATGTGCCTAAGTGGAGCATTCGGAGCAACCAATCGACGCAAAAATTTAGGATAGGAACTGAGCATTTTTGCCTTAGTAGAAGATATGCTTGAGGACAATCGTATATCTAAATTTGGGGGTGTGATAACTTGTAGAAATACAAGTTATTTATACTGCTTTATTTAGATATTGCGGCCAAAAGAGAGTAAAGTTGTGTCAATTGTATGAAAATTAGCTAAGAAATACAATAATTATAAATTGTCGTCAATACACCCACTAACACCATTGCGATAGTAGAAAAGAGAATTTCAAGTCTGTTTTGCAGGAAATCCAGTCATCGTATGCGCTCATGGCTCAAGAGAGAAAGATTAACGCATCTACGTCGCATTGCGCCCATCATTCAGGAATGAATAGACTATCAATGCAATGACAGCGCATGCGGCAATCGATCCAGAGCTAAACTTCAACCGCATGCGGTAATAAAAAACAACACCGCATGCGGGCACACGATTGAAGATGCAAATGAGCAGCGCAATCATGGAGGATTTTGACACATGTACAACTAACCTTTGTGCATTTTCAACGGACTGATTGCATAATAGAAGGAATATTTATTCCACCATTCTCGTAATTTCCATAACAATAAAGTGGGGAACACATGTCAGAGAGTCAAAGCTTTCATCTATAAATACCCTCAAAGAATTCACTGAAAAGATATACTTGATACGGGATAATTGATACGAGGCTATTGAGAGAGAGGCTGATCTGAGTGTTGATCGGAGAAGATCCGGGAAGAAAAGAGACAAGGTCGAATGGTGAGTCTCAAGGCGAATCATTCCAAATCCCCGCTGTGAAGCTCTGTACCTAGATCAACTCTACTGGTTGAGTAAGCCTGAGAGGGAAGCCCATCCTTCCATTCATTCAATCTACGCTGGCAAACAATCTCTCTATCCAGATTGATGTCTAGACATTGGCACTCTTCTGTATCTGTTTCTAACTCTTATTCATCAATTTTATTTCATCTTCTTAGTCTAAATCATTCACAACCATGTATCAGACGCTTGATTTTGTAATTAAATGTCATGATCACATTCATTTCTAGATTTCTGTCTATTTTCGTTCCTCCATTAATAGCTTTCTCCACGATGTTTTTTTAATCCCGTGGTGATTAATATGAATTAAACAAATAACTTAATCTGTGCTAAAGAAATAAAGATGTTTACTTAAAGCATGCTAGATGGCATCTTCACCTGTGAGAGCAGAAGTGAAGATGCCATTCTGATCTGTCGATAGAAGGTTAGAAGAATGCGTTAACTATAGCAAGAAGTACTTCCAGAGATGGAAGCAACCTTGCGTTCACTACGTTCGTCCTTGTTTCACCACAGAGATGTGGGAAACGTGGCCGATCACCGAGAGGTGTAGCCAAAGGAAAGCGAAACCTTACTTATATCTTTAATGCAATTAAGAAACTTGCGTTGTTTATATTAATTATCCTTTCTCTTTCTGTTTCGCACATAAGCCTTGCCACCGCATCACACGATCTTTGCATATTCTTCACAATCAGTATCAACCTCGATATCTTGTATCATGTAACCTGTATCTTGTATCATCATAGCTTAGGTTTATTTTATCGCAATTTACTTTCATCGCAATTTACTTTATTATCGCATTTTTATCGCTTATCTTTACTTTACTGCACAATTTACTTTATCGCACGTACAAACCACACTTTTATTAGATTGAAAAACCTTTGGTCGCATATATCACAAATATAACGCAATTAACCTAAAACAATCCCTGTGTTCAACCTCGGATCACACCGAGAAACTTGCGATGAAATTATACTTGGTTTCAACGCAAGGAAACTTGTGACAACGCACAAAATACTACAAGAACATTCATTAATAACGTATATCTAGAAGTAGTATCGCATATCATCGCAATCATCCATGCGTTGTATGACATAAGAAGATTAATTTTATTCATTCATATTCATATTTGTCCACATGCTTAAAAATAGAAGCATCGAAAATTATGTCATATGCGTTACAAGTTTATGGCACCGTTGCCGGGGAACTGGTATTGGGGACATGAGCTTGTATGATGATAAAGACATAAAAATATGCGTGACAAGTTTATGGCGTCGTTGCTGGGGAACTGGTAACGGGGAAATGAGCTTGTATGATGATAAAGACATAAAAATTTGCATGTCACATGCGGATCCTCGCCACGCCTACCGTCAAACTATTTGACAGTTTGAATCATCTACAACATCACCGGCTTCATCTCGAACCTCGATCCATCCAAGGCTGGCCTTATGATTACTGGTGAGAAATCATAAAGGTTAGGCGACTCATACTCCCGGATGGGCCTATTGCGGTTGTTCGCCAAGAGAATGGGGTTCGCCATAATATTATTTGCATTTTGTACTCTGTCTACTGGTTGCTCCACCATGTTGGGATTTCTCTCTTGTTGTTGTTGTAAGCGGTTGCCTCTTCTTCTTCTTCGAAAAGTTCTCTCAATCTCTAGGTCGTAATTGGGCTCAAGAATTTGTCCTTCGCTCATACGATGCCCGCTTCTTCCCTTACCAAAGGAGAGGCAGTGCACAGAGATGGAAAGCTGCAAAGAAAATCAAAAAGTTACCATTAGCACAATATGTACTGCCGTAGTCCCCGGCAACGGCACCAAAAACTTGATGTGTTGTGAATATGATGAAATAATGTGTATTGCGATGGTGATGTATGCATTGTACATGCAAGTTTTCCTAGCAAAATTCAAGTATAAATCCTACTAGGTGGCCTGGTAAGCCCAGGGTTGAACACAGGGACTATGAAGACAGTATGCGACGGTGATTTCTGATTCCTTTGCGATGACAAATAAAAGAATGAATTGGTTGGTATGTTTGTTTAAGGTATAGATTCTATGCGACGGAATTGAGAAAGGAGTTAATAGCAATGAAAGTTCCAATGAGTATGCGGGGAACGGGTTGAGAAGGGATTTAGCTAACACTTCCTAATATTGCGTTCAAGCTATGCGATCATGCTATACACATACAATAGCAGGTCATCTCTCAATGCAAATGCTATAACTCCTAGTTTTAGGACGCATGCAATGTATACGATGATGTCTATAGGACTTACGTCTAAGCTTCTATTCTTGTCTATGCGATGATAAATGACACACACATACACAAGGCGACCACATACTACCATAACCTACTTTTAGGGTGCATGTGATGCATGTTAGCAAACAGAACTTATAACTAAGTTTCTATCTCTTGCTTATGCGGTTCTAATCTAACTTTCTCAAGCCTAGATTCTAACCTAGCTCTCTCAAGTCTAGGTTCTTTCTTTAGACTCTCTCTTGAGTAGCTCTAAAGGGGTGATGGACGCAAACATAAGACAAGATGATCGCATAAAATGAAAATCTTAGGTCATGCTAACTAAGTGCTCAGCCCATTCAGAAGTTTAGTTACTCATGCGTAATGTAAAGAGAGTGAACAGATGTAGAGATGCAAATTCCATTTTATAAATGAAATCAGAATACAAAATGACAATGGGAAGTAAGGATAGGGAGCCTGGTAGCAATATCTTGCTTCCTAAGGCTTTTACACTATGTTTTCCTCTACTTTTCCCAAAAGAATATTCTTGCTTTCGTAAGAGTCGGCCCTCTCATCATTCTCAATGCTTCCCGGCACTCTCTCGAGCTGACCAGGAATGATCTTTCGGCATCTTTTCTCCTCTCTCGCCTCCGCCTCTAAGTATATAAAATTATAGACTACGGCTATCTATGTATATTGTAACGATAAAAGTGATTATTCTCCTTTTATCATGCATGCACTGTGATGATGAATCATACAAGCTCATGTTGCTATAAACTTGATGACTAAATTTTATAATATTTATCTTTATCTAACTCTAACGCATGGCTTGTGAATGAAATGAAATATGTGCTAAATGTGCTCAAGTGCTCTGTGATTAAGATAATTTATGCGATACTACATTCTAAGAGTATGCATTAATAGTAATATGCTCGTAGTATGCGATGAAGTAGTGCGTGTCACAAGTTTCCTTGCACTGAAACCAAGTATAATTCCAATGCAAGTTTCTCAGAGTGATCCGAGGTCGAACACGGGGATTGTTGTCGTTAATGCGATACTTATGTGATACATGCGACCAGTTTTAATAATGAATAAAGAATGTTGGTTTGTATAGAAATATAAATTGCGATGAAAGTAAAAATGCGTTGATAAAATAAAAATGCATTGTACAGTAAATTCCTAAACTACTATGATACATGATACATGATACTGAGGTTGAGGACTAACTGTGAAGTTGTATAAAAGATTCGATGTATGCGTTGGCAAGTCTTATGAATGAAGCAGAAAGAGAAAGAGTAAAAAGTAAAAACATCGCAAGTTTGTTAATCATGTTAAGGACGCAACTAATGTTCCGTTTTCCCTTGGCGTACACCTCTCAGTGATCGGCCGCATTCCCATATGTCTATGGTAAAACACAGATGAACGTGATGAACGCAAGGTTGTTTCCATCTCTGGAAATACTTCTCGCTTTAGTTAACACATTCTTCCAACCTTCTCTCGATAAGCAGAATAACATCTTCACTTCTGCTCTCACAAGTGAAGATGCCGTCAAGCATGCTTTAGCTAAACTTAATTAATTCCTTAACACAAATTAACTCACTTGCTTAATTCCCGCTTTTTAACCTGGAGATTAAGAACACATCATGGAGAAAATGAATTATGAATATATGGAAAGAGAAAGATAGATGATATTGGTGACAATGATAACATTTAATTCTAAAATTAAGCGTTTGACACATGTTGTGAATGAAGGATTAAAGAAGATGAATACAGAGGATGAAATAGAGAATAGAAACAAATACGGAAAGAGTGTCAACGTATTGACACAGATCCCGATTGGAGATTTTCGCTTGCCGACGGGTGGATGTGGTGGAGAGGAAAGCTTCCCTCTTAGGCTGGCTTTCCTGGTAGAATTGATCTTTGCACAGAGCTTCAGCTTCGAGAATTGGAAGAATTCTCTACTCAGATACTCACCTAGATTTACTCTGTAGTCGCTTCAGACCAGCCTCTCTCTCAATATCAGTATATGCACGTCTCTGTGTATACATGTATATCTTTCAGCGAATTTGAGGAAGCTATTTATAGGCGAGACCTTGGCTCTTTGAATTTTTGGTCCCCATTGTCTAGTTATGGTAGTTCTTGAAATGGCAGAATGGAAAATTCCTTTTGTTACGCAATCAATCTGTCAGAAATGCACAATTAAAAGCTGTACACTTGTCAGAATCGTCCGCGAATGCGTTGCTCTTCACATCTTCGATCTATCGCTACATACGGTGTTGTTTTTTATTACCGCATGTGGTTGAAATTGCATTGATCGCTAAAGCTCAGGATCGATTGTCGCATGTACCGTCATTGCATTAATCATCTCTTCGTTCTTGATTGATGGGCACAATGCGATGTAAATGCATTGTTTATTTTGTCTTCGAGTCCATGAACGCTTGCGGTGACCCATTTCCTGCAAAACAGAAACTTAAACATTTTATTCATCATCGCAATGGTGTTAATGGGTGTATTTACGACTTTCCATAATTTTTGTATTTCTTAGCCAATTTGTATACTAACGACGCAAATTTCCTCTCATTTTGCAACAATATCTAATTAAAACAGTATAAATAACTTGTATTTCTACAAGTTATCATATATGGCGGAAAAGAACTCCAAAATTCTAACTGCTAAACTCCAACAGAACTGGAACTGAACTCCTTCAACGAAGGTGACCTTCGGTATTTATAGAGCATCAAGGTGAAGGGCTTTTCTCTCAAATGATTGCACTAATGGGATGTCATTAAATCTCTGTCTGATGCACCGATTAATTGTCACCGAAAAGTTGAGTGTACTTGCTACAGTGTTGCCGTTAACGGCTTGTCAACTAAATTTGGATTCGACCGTCATCGACTTTTTGTCCCATCGTGATTTATTAAGTGTTCACCTTGATGCGCCGTCTCTATGCGGCCACCTTCTTGAGCAGATCTTCATGAACGCTACGATTGCATAGCTTTACGGTCTCAATCTTCTAATGCATTCGGACGTTGAATTCCTTGGATCACAATTTTGCCTTGCGTCAGTGCATTTTCCTGCACAAAATACGTAAATTAGCTGCTTTAATGTGATGGGCGCATGCGATCGCAATATTCTCAACTTGATGCTTTTGGACACGATTTTACATATTTTTACCGTCGCAATCCTACATTATTTTATATCTTTGCGTTGTAATAACGTGCATTTCTGCTCGTTATCACTCATCCTTTTCCTACACAATCGCTTACCCTTTCCTACATGATCGTTTAGATGATCGCTTACTTTTTCCTACACGATCGTATACTTCACCTAAACGATCAAGCATCTTGTCTATACGATAGACGACCTCATCTCCCACTTGTTTGATCGTTGTGTACGGTCTCTCTTCCTCCTTCCCTGTACCAAATCTGAACAAAGCCCCACACTTTGGATTCTCACTCCAAGAATATTGAGGGCTCTGAGTGGTGGTGTCATCTCTGTTTCCTTCTGTCTGAGTGGTGATTGTTCGAGATAGACAGTTGGGTTTTAGACTCGCTGTGAAGAAGAAATCTTTATTTGGTATGATCTCTTGATCTCTTTAGCATTATGAATGCATATCAGTATGTTTTTGAATGTATATGTGGTAATTCTGTCACAATGAATTGGAAAGATCCGCTTCCGCTTGTAGGTACTCTTGAATAAGAGTTCCTTCAGGGAGTTCACAACTCACTCAAGATTCAGGTCATGTTACCTATGGTCAACTTGGTAAAATGTAAGTCTCTATCATGAATGGCATTATATGATGAGACTATATATTTCGTGGTCCATACTTATACAAACTCCTTTGTATAGAATATCCCTGCTCACATTTCTCCACATGAATGATTAGGATCAGATCATCTGTAGCACTTTACAACAATTGTAACAGCTACAAAGCAGGCCATACTCGTAGCGTCACCAGGATAAGGTATCCAGCCTTATCCATCTACTATAGACCATTTAGGTTATCACTTAAACATGATCCATCCGTATGTCTATACATACATGTTTAAGCTGCAAGACAACCTTGGCTATTAGTTTATTGGTTTGTGGTTAATGTAACTAATTTTGAAATAAAACATCATATATTTTATTACATAAATAAAATGTTTGTACAATATAATTACAAACTATAGGACCCTACGATATTTAAGGTATCAACCCCAACACCTTATAGATACATTTGCTACAATTCTAATAATTTATTGAAACCAATTTAATCCTATTAAATTGATTAAAAGATTAAACTAATTTCTAATCATATTAGAAATGTCGTAAACTTAGGTCTAAGTGAATCACATTTTAAAACTATTTTTAAAATGATTTTAACATAATTATGCATGCAATTCTGAATTATTGATTTTTATTTCTAATTTCATTTAATTATAGCGGTTATAAAATAAATGAAACAAATTAAAACCATACATTGCATTTAATAACATACTTAGTAAAATTATAACATTTCTAAAATTATCTAAAGAAGTGTCATGCTTCATGCAATCTCCATTTCATTACTTAACATACATAACAATTATATACTAAAGTAATGAAATAAAAATAATATTCATACATACATCCAACTATATATTATGACTCTTAAAATATAAATGATGTATGATAATGTTATTATGCATGTAAACATATATTATAACACTTATATTGTATGATGCATGAGCATGCTATAAAATAAATCATGCAACTATATTATAACATGTATAATATTAAAGATGCATGATTAATACATAACCTATGGTGGGATTTTACTATATGGCATACATTATGACATATATTAATAAAAATAAACCAAACATCAAATGCATAATTTAAAGACCAGGGTTGGACTCCTAAACCATTAATTAAATAACTATAACATTTATATTAATTTAATTAATTAAAAACTAACTATTACAACAAGTGTGTTGCAAGAACCAGACCAAAAAAACTCGAACTGAGCTGCAAACCACTCGTTCCAAGCGAACCGGACACGAACCAGTCGAATAACGAATCAAACCGCACGTAAGTCGCGTCAATTTTTTCGTCTCAGAGCGTTGCAATACTGTGACCTAGTGTTGCAATGCTACGGAAACGATTTTCGATCGCCTTTTTGCAGCATTGCAACACTAGGGCACAACATTGCAATATTGTTGTACAGTTGTCTACTATACAACAGTGAATTCCATCGTTTTTGCTTTGATTTGGGCCTCGTTTTCACCAGAATTTCACCGAAAAACTCATGAACGACATTAACAACAAATTATAGACTCGATTGCAATAGTTAGGCCCAAAAAAAGGGCCCTTACAAACCAAATTTGTAAAGAAAAGCAATAAAACTACAATAGTTAGGCTCAAAAAAAGGGCCCTTACAAACCAAATTTGTAAAGAAAAGCAATAAAACTACAAACCAATCTCGAAACCATCCATAAATTGCAAACTATTCATTCATTCATCATCATGAACAAAACTATATAATGCAACCCACCATAAGCTGAATTTTAATTCTGAAAAATAAAATTGAGACCAAGAACCTAGCTTTGATACCAATTGAAGGACTATGAAGTCTGACGCAAAAGCGGAATCATTCCCAATTTCAATTTCACAGAAAAGTAAATTACTGAGATACACAGTTATGCATTCCAAAGATTTCACAACATGCATCTAAAGGAGAATTTTAGGTTAGAAATAACTTACCATTGAAGAATAGATTCTTCACGAAAATTCTTCTCGAACAGCCATGAAATCTCCTCTTGATTACGAACAAGTACAATGACCTAAAATGGCCACCACCAAGAGGTAATCCTCTGTATTCTCCGTAGGAGTTGAGAATTAGCAAGAGGTGTGGGCTTTACTAACTTTCACTATGATCTCTTCTGTGAAGAAGATGAAAAAACATCAAAGCTCAACTCCTCACTACCACGATCTTTCTGAGATTATTAAGGGGAAGGAAGTTGTAACTCCCTCCCTTTAATTTAAAATTTAATTTAATTTAATAAATAAAATATATATAATAACCAACTTATTTTATATATATATATATATATATATATATCTTATATCAAATATAACACAGTCTATAGTTTACATTATATCACATATAATATAATTTATAGTTTTAATACTCTCAATAATTCATGGTATTTAATATAAATCTAATTTATATTGAATTTAATTATATAAATCTCATCCATATAATTAGTATTTGAATTATATTTAAATATTTAATTTCTCTCAAAATTAATTTTATATTATAATTTATCAAATACATTATAGTGATTATATCACATATAATTAACTTAAATTAATCATATCATATATAATTAATTCCCTCAATTAATTTGAACAACTCAAATTAATCCAAAATTAATTCTTAATAATCCATGTTGAGCTACAAATGGGACCTTTTGAACCTGTAGATTGCTCAAATGGTACTTGGATAATTAATTAAACTCCTTTAATTAAATTATCCAACATCCATTAATTATTGGTCACTCTGCTAAAGACTGAAAGTTGCACTCTTCGCACTACAGTTATATTTCCGTGTCCATTGGATATAACTAGTCAACAGTGTGATGACCTTTCATGAAATGCTCGTAAGTATAGCTAGGCAAAAATTACTGTTTTATCCTTGTAGTTACATTTAACTCCTTAAGTACCACTAATTCATCTAATGAACAATAAGTCATAGTCCAACTATAACCAAACCCCTCTCGGGCTAAGAGAGGGTGTCGCGCCACATTTTTCAAGTACCAGAATCAGCTCTTAAGGGAGCAATTTATCTACTTACCCGACATTAGGGAATGAGTGAATTTCATCTTGTTTTGTTGTGTTCCTAGTGTTGCAGTTGATGCCCTAAATCTCGTAGGGTCTTGTAGTTTGTAAACACCTATATGAACAAACGCTTGTGATGTAATAATATGACATGTTTTCTTCACTATTGTCTATGAAATATGAGATATTTCATTTGCATTTACCACAAACCAATAAACTAAGATCTCTGGTTGTCGTTGTAACTTAAGCATGTATGTGGAGACATACAAGTGGATCATGCCTAAAGTGATAACCTAAATAGTCTGTAGTACATGGATAAAGAAGGGAAACCTTATCCTGGTGACACTGTGGATACGGCTCGCTTTGGAGATGTTACAAGTGTTGTAAAGTGCTACAGATAATCTGATCCTGATCATTCATGTGGATACATGCGAGCCGGGGTGTCCTATATAAAGAAGTTTGTATAAGACTGGACCACGAAGTGTTTAGTCTTGTTATATAACACTGTTCATGACAAAGACTTTCATTTCACTAGGATGACCATAGGTAATATGACCTTAATCCTGAGTGAGTTAGAAACTCTCGCCTATCAGGGCGGTCCTTTGATTTGCATGGGTGCGAGTGGCCAGATTGCCGACTCAAACCTACCACTTTGGGGATTTGTCTGATTGGGGAGCTGGGAACTCAGCTACACAAGATGGAATTCACTTCTTCCTCAAAGCAGGGGTAAGTAGATAGATTGCTCCCTTAAGGGCTGATTTCGAGGCTTGAACAATGTGGCACCACACACCTTCTCATGGCCCGAGAGGTGTCCACTCATAGTAGGACTATGATGTATTGCTTATTAGAGGAATCAGTGGTACTTAAGAAGATAGATGTAACTACAGAGGCAAAACAGTAAATTAGCCCAACTGTACTTACGAGCGATTTGTGAAGGGTTATCTACTGTTCACTGTTTATTTTCAATGGACATAGAAATATATCTATAGTGAGAATAGTGCAGCTGTCGGTCTTTCATGGAGTGCCCGACAGTTAACGGATGGTGGATCTCGTGATTAAAGAGTTTAGTCAGCTACTCACGTACCATTGAAGCTTCAAGCTGCAGGTTTATAAGGTTCCCATGGTAGCTCCATGGATTCAAGTTGGGAATCAGTTTTTGGGTTAGTTTGAAGTGTTCAAATTAACAAGAAGAAGTTTCATTATATATGATATAATTAAATATGTCCAATTATATGTGATATAATTGATATGATGTATGAGATACACTAATTGGAGAAACTATGGTTCAAATGTTACATATGATGTGATATTAAAACTATAGGTTATAAATATAATATGATAAGTTAATTATTATATTTATTTATAATTAAAACAATTATATGATAATTGTGGGTGGTTTCTCCTTTAACCGTGCGTGAAAGTGGGAGGTCATGTTCAGTTTTCTTAACTAAAGGATAAAATGAAAAATGTTTTTATTTTGAATGAGATCGCTTCATTAAGTGTTTTACTAATCATTTAGCTTATTAGAGACTACACGATAGCCTTCTAAACGACAGCCTAAACGATCGTGTAAGCGTCTTTCCCTAAACGATCATGTAAAGTGATTTACTAAGCGATCGCATACCAAGCGAGATTCACTAAACGATCGTAATGATCAAGCATGTTTTACTAAATGATCGTGTACCTGCTGAGTTTTACTAAACGATCAAGCACCTTAGTCTATGCGATAGACAGTATCATTCTCCCACTTGCTTGATCGTATAGTTCGATCGTTGATTTCCTCCATCCCTTTACCAAATCCAATAGAGCCCACACCTCTTGGATTCTCACTTCGAGAATACCAAGGTTGCCAAGTGGTGGTGTCTAAGGGGTTGTTTGTTCGTGGAGAAGATTGTTCGTGATCTAAGCGACAACGAGAGATTGGGTAGGCGTTCTAAACGACAGCGAGAGGTTGCCGTTCTAGTCTTCACGAGAGAGAGAGATCAATAGAAGAAGAGTTCTTCAAAGGTATGTCTCACATTCCTTTTGTATTTAATTTTGAAAGCATGTTGTAATTTGTTAGAAGATGCATAACTGTTTTGTATATTTGTGAATGCCTTTAATTTTGTCACAATGGGCTTGGACAGATCTTGCTTCCACTCATGGATTCTCTTGGATAAGAGTTCCTTCAATTGGTATCAGAGTCAGGTTCTGATATTCAGAATCCATTGTTGTATAGAATTGTATTTACTTACTTGGTAGGTGTTTAAAGCATGTCTACATTCTGTTTAAATGTTAAATATGTCTATAAATTTGGATTAATGAAGATTTGGGAATTGCCTCTTACTATATTATATTTATAATCTATAGTTTTAATATTTCATCTCATGAAACATACAAACAATAGTTCTTTTTCTATTTCATGGTACTTAATGTAAATCTCATTTACATTAATCCTCCACTTGATGTATCTCATACATTACACCGATTATATCATATACAATCGAATTTCCTCTTATCAATTTGAATATTTCAAATCAATACCAAGAACTAGTTCTCAACATGAATCCATTGAGCTACCAAGGGGACCTTATGGACCTGTAGCTTGAAGCTCCAACGGTACGTGAATAACTAACTAAACTCTTTAGTCACGTGATCCACCATCCATTAACTGCCAGGCACTCCATAAAGACCGACAGTTGCACTCTTCTTACTACAGATATATTATGTGTCCATATCAACCAATCAACAATGCGATAACGCTTCACATATCGCTCGTAAGTACAGTTGGGCCAATAACCATTATGTCCTTGTAGTTACATCTAACTTCTTAAGTACCATTGATTCCTCTAATGAACATAAGTCATAGTCCTACTACGACTGAGTCCTCTCTTCCAAAGAGAAGTTGTGGCCACTATGTTCAAGACCCGGAATCAGACCTTAAGGGAGTAATCTATCTACTTACCTCTACTTTGGGGAAGAAGTGAATTCCATCTTGTGTAACTAAGTTCTCAGCTCCCAGATCAGACAAGTCTCCAAAAAGGTAGGCATGTTGAGTTGGCAATCTGGCCACTCTCACCCATACTAATCAAAAGACCGCCTTCTAAGGCAAGAGTTCCCAAAAGACTCAGGATTGAGGTCATGTCACCTATGGTCATTTAGGTGAGTTGTAAGTCTCAAGTATCAATGACGTTACATACAGAGACTAGTCATCTCGTGGTCGCTCTTATATAAACTCTTTGTATAGGACACCCCCGCTCGTATGTCTCCACATGAATAGTCAGGATCTCCATTTTTAGTAGTTCACAACACTTGCAAACTTCTACAAAGTGGGCCGTATCCGTAGTATCACCAGGATAGGTATCCCTTCTTAATCCTTATACTACAGATATTTTTAGGTTATCACTTAAGGCATGATCCTATTATATATCCCATATACATGCTTAAGTTTACATATAATAACCATGGAGCTTTTTTTATTGGATATGAGTAAATACTAAATAAAATAACTCTTATTTTATTCATAATAATGTGTACAAATTACAAGCTACGAAACTCCGAGTGAATTAGGACACCAATCCCAACAATCTCCCACTTGTTCTAATGCCTCAGGAGACTAATGTACAATACATGATAAAATACAAGTACAATATGCAATAAACTAGGGCATATTTTATACCCCAGTATCATCTCCCACTTTCCCTAGACAAGATGCTACATGTCCCGTAGACCCAGACTCTCTAGGTGACCCTCAAACACTTTAGTCGTGAGGGCCGTTGTACATGGATCAGCAACATTGTGCGCCGACGCGATCTTCGTGACTATCACATCACCGTGATGCACAATCTCCCTGATCAAATGATATTTTCATTCTATATGCTTGCCTTGACGATGACTCCAAGATTCCTTCGAATTTTCCATAGCCCCGTTGTTATCACAATAAAGAGTGATCGAAAAATCCATATTTGGAACAACTTCCAAATTTGTAAGGAATTTCCTTGGCTAAATAACTTTCTTAGCAGCTTCACAAGTGGCTACGTATTCAGCTTCCATAGTGGAGCCTGCGATGCATCCTTTCTTGATACTTTGCCACATTGCAACCCCTCTATTCAGAGTGAACACTGACCCCGATGTCGATTTACGAGAATCTCTATCGGTCTGAAAGTCAGAGTCTATGTATCCTGTAAGGATTAGATCTTTATCTTCATACACGAGCATGTAGTTCCTCGTTTTTTGAAGATACTTGAGGATCGTCTTGACCGCTGTCCAGTGATCTAATCATGGATTCGACCGATAACGACTAACAATCCCTACTGCATAGCAAATGTCAGGTCTGGTACACAACATTGCATACATTAAGCTTCCAACGGCTGAAGCATAGGGAATCTGTCTCATATCCTCAACTTCTTGTGGTGTTGTAGGACATAGATATTTAGGCAAAACGATTCCATGCCTGAAGGGTAACAAACCCCTCTTGGAATCCTGTATCATGTACCTTATCAATATTTGATCTATGTACGATGCCTGAGACAAGGCTAACCTTTTGTTCTTACAGTCCCGAGTGATCTGAATCCTTAGAACATACTGAGCCTCACCCAAATCTTTACTTTGGAATTGGGCAGCTAGCCACTTTTTAATGCCAGTCAAAAACCCTACATCATTTCCAATGAGTAGGATATCATCCACATACAGTACCAGGAAAGCTACTGAGCTGTTGATGATCTTCTTGTAAACACAAGGCTCATCAATGTTCTGATCAAAACCAAACGATTTGACCACACTATCAAAGCTAATATTCCAAGATCTAGACGCTTGTTCCTATTAAGCTTGCAAACTCTTTGCTCTTGATCTGGAACTACGAACCCCTCTAGTTGAGCCATGTAGATGGTCTCCTCAAGATCACCATTAAGAAAGGCAGTCTTGACGTCCATTTGCCATATCTCGTAATCATAAAATGTGGCTATGGACAGGAGTATCCTGATAGACTTGAGCATGACAACAGGTGAGAAAGTTTCCTCATAGTCCACTCCCTCAACATGGGTATAACCCTTTGCCACGAGTCTAGCCTTAAAGGTTTGCACATTTCCATCTACACCTCGCTTTTTCTTATAGATCCACTTACACCTTATAGGTTTTACCCCATCAGGCCGATCCACAAGCTTCCAGACTTGATTGAAGTACATAGACTCCATCTCCTGGTTCATGGCCTTAATCCACCCATCCTTATCAACATCCTCCATTGTTTGCTTAAAAGATAATGGATCCTCGACCCATCATTAAAAATGACGTTCTGGGATTCAGTCAAACCCATGTAGCGATCTGGTGGGTTCATAACCTTCCCACTACGTCGAGGCAATCTCAACTGTTGAGCTGGTTGACTAGATGTACCGACATCAACAACTCTTGTTGATCTATCAACCTGTTCAACAACTCTTGTTGAACCCTCAGTAGTCTCAGTCTCACTAAAAATTTCACGTAAAACAAGCTTACTTCATGGCTTATGATCTTGGATGTGATCTTTCTTTCAAGAAGATAGCATTTGTAGAAATAAACACTTTGTTCTCACTCAGATCATAGAAGTATCCACCCCTTGTTACCCTAGGGTAGCCTACAAAGAGGCAAACATTCGAACGCGGTTCCAACTTTGGGATAATCACAAGCATATGAGTCGGACATCCTCAAATCCTGAAGTGGCGTAACTACCTTTACGGCCTCTCCACAACTCAAAAGTTGTTTCGGAAACACTTTTGTGAGGGAACGTTGTTCAAAATATAACATGCAGTCTCCACTGCAAAACCCCAAAACGAGTCTGGAAGATGAGCATAACTCATCATAGACCGAACCTTGTCCAACAAGGTTCTGTTTCTCTTTTCCGATACACCATTCTACTGAGGTGTACCCAAGGCCGAGAGTTGGGACGTAATTCCATATTCTATCATATAGTTCTGGAATTGGAGGTCCATATACTCTCCACCACGATCAGATCGTAGTGTTTTTATCTTCTTACCTTACAAGTTTTCAATTTTAGCCTTATACACCTCGAACTTGTCAAGGGCTTCAGTCTTACGTTGCATTAGGTAGATGATAACTTGTAGAAATATAAGTTATTTATACTGTTTTATTTAGATATTGCGGTCAAAAGAAAGGAAAGTTGTGTCAATTGTATGGAAATTAGCGAAGAAATGCAAGAATTATAAATTGTCGTCAATACACCCACTGACACCATTGTGATGGTAGAAAAGAATGTTTCAATTCTGTTTTGCAAGAATCAAGTCACCGCATGCGTTCATGGCCCAAGATAAATTGAACAACGCATCTACGTCGCATTGCGCCCATCATTAAGGAATGAATAGACGATCAACACAATGACGGCGCATGCAAAAATTGATCAAGAACTAAGCGATCAACGCAATCTCAACCGCATGAGATAATAAAAAACAACATCGCATGCAGGCAAACGATCGAAGATGTAAAGAGCAACGCAATTGCGGAAGATTCTGACGCGTGTACAGCTGATCGTTGTGCATTTCTGAAGGGATTGATTGCGTAACGAAAGGAATATTCACTCCACCATTTCCAGAATTGCCTTAACAATACAGTGAGGATCACAATGCAGAGAGTCAAAGCTTAGCCTATAAATAGCTCCGGCCATTCCACTGAGAAAAGATGCTTGAATATAGAGAAAAGTGTACATACTGATCTGAGAGAGAGACTGGTTGAGCGACTAATTAGAGTAGATCCGGGAAGAATTAAGAGACAAGGCCGAGAGGTGAGTCTCAGGGCAAGAATCCTTCTGATCCCCGTTGTTGAAGCTCTGTACGAAGGTCACTTCTACAGGACGAGCAAGCCTAAGAGGGAAGCTCTTCTCTTCATCCACTCCACATGCTGGCAAGCAAAACCACCGCCCAGATCTGTGTCAAGACGTTGACACTCTTCTGTATTTGTTTCTATCTCTTTATCATCAATTGTATTCATCTTCTTAGTCTATCATTCACACCATTTATCAGACGCTTAATTCTATAATTAAATGTTATGATCATTTTCATTTCCATCTCTTTGACTATTTCGGTTCATCCATATTTCACTTTCTCCACGATGTTTTCTTAATCCCTTGGATAATTAGAAATAATTGAGAAAATGAATTAATTGGGTTAAGGAAATAATTATGTTTAGTCAAAGCATGCTAGACGACATCTTCACTTGTGAGAGCAGAAGTGAAGAAGCCATTCTGCCTATCGAGAGAGGGTTGGGAGAATGTGTTAACTAAAGCGAGAAGTACTTTCAAAGATGGAAGCAACCTTGCGTTCACCACGTTCATCCTTGTTTCACCATAGAGATATGGAGACGCGATCAATCACCATGATGTGTATGCTAAGGGAAAACGGAACATTAGTTGTATCTTTAACGCAATTAACAAACTTGCGATGTTTGTACTAATTATTCTTTCTCTTTATGATTCATCCATTAAGCCTTGCCATCACATACCACGATCCTTTGTATAAACTTCATAGTCAGTCTCGAACTCAGCATCATGTATATCATGTATCCTGCATCTTGCATCACGTTAGCTTAGGTTTATTTTTATCGCACTCTATTTTATTACCACAACTTTAGTTTTTCTACACAATTTTACTTTACCACAATTGACTTTTCTGTACAAACACAACCTTTACTAATTGTAAAAACACCGGTCGCTATATCACAACTGTAACACATTAACGAAAACAATCCCTGTGTTCGACCTTGGATCACTTCGAGAAACTTGCGTTGGAATTATACTTGGTTTTAGCGCAAGGAAACTTGTGACAACGCATAGCATACTACAAGCATTTAGTTAACAACGCATATATCTAAAAGTAGTATCGCATAAAGTGTAAATAAGCATAACATAGCATCCATACTCCATCTCCATCTTTCCAAGTCAACAAGTTTATGGCAACATGAGCTTATAAGTTTCACATTCATATTTATCCACATGCTTATTTAAAGACAATCAAATTCAGCGTTACAGTAGAGATACCCATACCTTGGATAATCATCTATGAAAGAGATGAAATATTCATGTGGAGACATGCAAGTGGAGGTATCCTATACAAAGGAGTTTGTATAAGACCGGACGAAGAAGTGTTTAGTCTCGTTATATAACGCCATTTATGATAGAGATATTGAGTTGGAAACTCCTGTCTATGAGGGCAGTCCTTTGATTTGCATGGGTGTGAGTGGCCAGATTGCCAATTCAAACCTATCACTTACAAGATTCGTCTGATTTTGGAGTTGGGAATTCAGCTACACAAGATGGAATTCACTTCTTCCCTGAAGTAAGGGTAAGTAGATAAATTGTTCCCTTAAGGGCGGATTCCGGACTTGAACGATGTGGGGCCACACACCTTCTCATGGCCCAAAATGTGTCCACTCATAGTAAGACTATGATGTATTGTTCATTAGAGGAATCAGTGGTACTTAAGAAGTTAGATGTAACTATAGGGGCAAAACGGTAAATTGACCTAACTGTACTTACGAGCGATCTATGAATGGTTATCGTATTGTTGACTGGTTATATCCAATGACACAAAAATATATCTGTAGTGAGAAGAGTGCAGCTGTCGGTCTTTCGTGGAGTGTCCGATAGTTAACAGATGGTGGATCTCGTGATAAAAGAGTTTAGTCAGCTATTCACGTACCATTGGAGCTTCAAGCTACAAGTTCATAAGGTTCCCTTGGTAGCTCAATGGATTCAAGTTGAGAATCAGTTTTTTGGTTAGTTTGAAGTGTTTAAATTAACAAGAGGGAGTTTGATTATATATGATATAATTAAACAGGTTCAATTATATGTGATATAACTAATATGATGTATTACATTAATTGGAGGATTTTTATATAAATATAATTTATATTGAATAAAGGACAAAGGAACTATGGTTTAAATGTTACATATGATGTGATATTAAAACTATAGGTTATAAATATAATATGATAAGTTAATTATTATATTTATTTATAATTAAAATAATTATATGATAATTGTGTGTGGTTTCTCCTTTAACCGACGTGAAAGTGTGAGGTTATGTTCAGTTTTCATAACTAAAGGATAAAATGAAAAATGTTTTCATTTTGAATGAGATCGCTTCATTAAGTGTTTTACTAATCATCTAGCTAACTAAAGACTACACGATAGTCTTCTAAGCGATAGCCTAAACGATCGTGTAAGCGTCTTTCCCTAAACGATCGTGTAAAGTGATTTACTAAGCGATCTCGTACCAAGCAAGATTCACTAAACGATCATGTAAATGATCAAGCTTGTTTTACTAAATGATCGTGTAGCTGCTGAGTTTTACTAAACGATCAAGCACCTTAGTCTATGTCATAGACAGTATCATTCTCCCACTTGCTTGATCGTATAGTTCAGTCGTTACTTTCCTCCATCCCTTTACCAAGGTTGTCGAGTGTTGGTGTCTAAGGGGTTGCTTGTTCGTGGAGAAGATTGTTCGTGATCTAAGCGACACCGAGAGATTGGGTAGGCGTTCTAAGAGATAACGAGAGGTTGTTGTTCCAGTCTTCATGAGAGCGAAAGATCAGTAGAAGAAGAGTTCTTCAAAGGTATGTCTCTCGTTCCTTTTGTATTTAATTTTGAAAGCATGCTATAATTTGTTAGAAGATGCATAACTATTTTGTATGTTTGTGAATGCCTTTAATTATATCACAATGGGCTTAGAAAGATCATGCTTCCGCTCATGGGTTCTCTTGGATAAGAGTTCCTTCAATTGGTATCAAAGCCAAGTTCTGATATTCCAAATCCATTGTTGTATAGAATTGCATTTACTTACTTGGTGGGTGTTTAAAGCATGTCTATATTTTGTGTAAGTGTTAAATATATTTGTGGATGTGGATTAATGGAGTTTCTGGGATGATTGCCTCTGGTTATTAATTCTTTTACATTTTCAAAATTAATTGTAAAGGCCCCTGTGTTTTTGGGCATATTAACTTGCTATCGAGTCTGTAATTCAAAGTGTTTGAGTCGCTCGTGATGAAGCTTTGAGGCATGGTGATGCGCATTACTTCAAGGAAGTAGAAGACCAAGCGTTGGTCAGATCGTATAAACGATAGGGTAAGCGATCGTTGAGTATCGGATACTCGACTGCAAGGTAGATGTGTGCATACTAAACGATCGTGTAGGTCAGCATGCTTCATCACATAGTCACTGACTACACGATCGTGGGGTAAATGTTACTTAGCACCTCTTCTTCGATCGTCTAGACGATCATGCTTTATAGTATAGTAATCGTCTACACAATCGCTTAGACTTGCGTTTAAATTTGGTGCGCTAAACGATCGAGTAGCCTTCATGCTTCATCGCATAGTCAAAGGTACTCAATCGTGGCTACTCGACCATTTTACTAAACGATCAGCAAGAAGACTTCACCTGAGCAATTCAAGACTCGTTCGCTTGTGAACCAGTTTGCTCAATGGTTTTATGTAATAGATAGAATCTAATTCTGGTTTTTTAGGCTAATCATCCCGGTTCATTGATTTTTTGAATGTACATGAGATGTATGTTTTAAATTATATGTCATATAGTATGTCATATAGTTGAAATCCCACCATAGGTTATGCATTGGTCATAAATCATCTCTATATTGTAAGAGTTATAATATAATAGTTTGCATGATTAAAATTACTTCAAGATCATGTTCATGCATCATAAAATATAAGAATTATATTTATGCATGCATTAAGCATATTCATGCATCATCTTTATATTATAAATGTCATAGTATAAGGGTGTACGGAAGCATGTATGCTTAGTTCATTACAAAGTATATAAGAGTTATATATAGTAATAAATGGACATTGCATGAAGCATGATACATAGGTTAAATTTATAAGAGTTCTAAATATCTAGTTTTGCTTAGCAATGTGAATGATTTTGGTTGTTTCTTTTATAAGGGTTATATAGAAATTAGAACTAAATCAATAAGAAAGACATGCATGCAAACTTAGGCTTGAATCGTGTTTTAAAAGAGTTTTAAAATTTGATGGAGATAGAACTAAGATCACAGTTCTAATGAGATTTGAAACCTAAGGTTTAATCTTTTAGTCAGTTTAATAGGATTAAATTGACTAATAAAAGATTAAATATGTACCAAATCTATCTATAAAAGACCTTTTGTCTAAGGTAGGTTCATAAGGTCCCCTTGGTAGCTTAAAAGGATTTAGTTGAGAATCAGTTTTTTGGATTAATTTGAATTGTTCAAATTAATAAAAGGGGTTTTAATTATATATGATATAATTAAATTGATTCAATTATATATGATATAATTGATATAATGTATTTGATACATTATAATTTAATTGGAGGAATAAATATTTGAATATGATTCAAATATATTTTCTATGAATGAGATTCATAGTTGTTAAATTTAATATAAATATGATTTATGTTAAATGTCATAAAATACAGAAAAAGAACTATAGTTTATATTGTATATGTTGCAATATTAAAACTATAGGTTATAAATATAATATGATAAGTTGGTTATCATATTTATTTATATTATTTATTTTTTTGGATAATAAATTCTTTTTTCTCTCCAATCACCTTAGTAGGTGGTTAGTTGGTTTTCATGGCATAATGGAATAAATGAAAAACTAGTTTTTCTTTTATACTATACGAAACAAATCTACACGAAAAAACAGAGAGATTGTACGATTGAAGAACTTGGCTATACGATAGTGCTTCTTCTTCAACCATCTTCCTCCTCCAAACTCTCAAACTCCATCCTAACCAAAATAGTCAGAGCCCACAGCTTCTGAGTTCTCACCCCAAGTATACCAAGGAATCCAAGTGATCATGTCTAAGTTTTTGGTTCGTGATTTATTTGAAGAAGATTATCAAGTTCTTGTTGTTGTTTGAAGAGTTCGACTGTTCGAGGGTTGTACGAGAAGAAGTGTTCTTCAAAGGTATAATCACTTGAAACCTTTTTGTTGTTTAAAAAGCATGTTGTAATTTTACTTAGAATGCATAATCTGTATGTTTACTGTAAATTTTTGTTTTCAATCAAAATGGGATTCGGACGATCTGCTTTTGCACATGGATCTCTTGTAAACGAGTTCCTTTAAAGATAACTAGTCTTATCCATTTACTCGACCATTTAGGTTATCACTTAAACATGATCTACATGTATATCTCTACATACATGTTTAAGTTACAAAAGATAAAGTTGGATGTTAATTTATTGATTTTGTGGGTTAATGCTACTAAATATCAAAATAAAATATCTTAAATTTTATTAAATAAATAAATTATTGTACAATACAATTACAAACTACAGGGACCCACAAGATATAGGACATCAACCCCAACAGAAGGCACATCGAGTCAGGTACATCCTTCTTAAAAGTTGAGAGTGTCTCGATATAGTGAGAGGATTTTGAATCAACCTACATGTTACATGGGTTTAACTGAAGCCCAAGTTATCATACCAGATGATGATATTGAGGATCAATTGTCCTATAAACAGGTAATGGATGATGTTGACAAAAATGAGTGGATTAAAACCATTAATCTAAAAAAATTGAATCTATGTAATTCAATTCTGTCTGGGATCTTGTAGATCAACCTGATGGGGTAAAACCTATAAGTTGCAAATAGATCTACAAGAAGAAAAAAGTTGTAGATGGGAAGGTGTACCTGTAAGGCTAGATTAGTGGCAAAAGGTTATACCCAGGTTGAGGGAGTGGATTATGAAAAAACTTTCTCACCTGTTGCCATGTTAATATCTATCCGAATACTTTTATCCATTGTCTCATATTATGACTATGAGATATGATAAATGGATGTCAAGACTGCCTTTTTTAATGGTAATCTCAAAAAGTGTATCTATATGAAACAACTAGAGGGGTTAATTGAACAAGATCAGGAGCAAAAGTTTGCAAGCATAAACGGTCCATTTATGGGCTAAAACAAGAATCCAAATCTTAGAATATAAGGTTTGATACTGTGATCAAATCTTATGGTTTTGATCAAAATATTGATGAATTTTGTGTTCACAAGATAATCGTAATAGTTCAGTAACTTTTCTAGTGTTTTATGTGGATGATATCCTACTCATTGGGAATGATGTAGGTTTACTGGTGAATGTAAGGAAATGGCTAGTTGCCCAATTCCAAATGAAATATTTGGGTGAGACAGTTTTTTCTAAGAATCCAAATCATTAAGGATCATAAGAACAAAACATTGGCTTTGTCTCAACATCCTATATTGATAAGATGCTTGTCAAATATTCAATGCACAATTCTAAGAATGGTTTGTTACCTTTCAGGTATGGAATTTTATTGTCTAAGAAACAATGTCCTAGACTTTTCAAGAAGTAGAGGAAATAAGACGGATTTCTTACATCGGTGGTGGGCAACTATATATATGTCATGTTGTGTACAAGGCATGATATTTGCTATGCAGTGGGGATAGTCAGTAAACATCAATCCAATCCAGTTTTGATCACTGGACCGTAGTTAAGACCATCTTCAAGTATATTAGGAGAACGAGGGACTATATGTGTAGGAGGCTAAGAATTTGATCCTTATAAGATACATTGACTCTGATTGTCCACCTGATAGGGATTCTAGGAAATCCACATCAGAATCAGTGTTCAATTTTCATGGAGGAGCTATAGTTTGGCAGAGTGTCAAGGAAGGTTGTATTGTTGACTCCACCATGGAGGCTTTATATGTAGCTGCTTGTAAAGCTGCTAAAGAAGTCGTTTGGCTTAGAAAGTTTTTTATGGATTTGGAAGTTGTTCTAAATATGACTTTGTCCATCATACTTTATTGTGATAATAGTGGTGTTGTGGCAAACTCCAAAGAACCTCGAATCCATAAGTGTGGGAAGCATATTGAAACGAAATATCATTTGATATGGGAGATTGTGCAACGAGAAGACGTGATTGTCACGAAGATAGCTTCGGAGCACATGTTATTTATCCAATTACAAATGGTCATCTAGAGAGTCTAGGTCTGAAAGATATGCACCACATTGTCGAGGGCAATTGGAAGATATTACTGAGTATAGTGTATGCCCTAGTTTATTTTATTGTTTTGGGGTGTATGCCCTAGTTTATTTTATTGTTTTGGGGTGTATTCCCTAGTTTATTTTATTGTTTTGTCACCCCACTAGCTCTAGGTCAAGTGGGAGATTATTGGGATTTGTGCACTAAATCTTGTGGTTTGTAATATATAAACAAAATTAATTTATTTAATAAAATAATGAGTTATTTTATTTGTCATTTAGACTTACATAACTCAATCCAATAAACTAAAATCCGAGGTTATTTTATGTAACTTAAACATGTATGTGATTGACGTAAAGGTAGATCATGTTTAAGTAATAACTTAAATAGTCTGCAATATATGGATAAAATTGAGTGCCTTATCCTAATGACACTACGAACGTGACCCACTTTGTGATTGTTACAATAGTTGTAAAGTGTTACAAACAATGTGATCTTAATCGTTCATGTGGGGACAAGTGAGTGGGGGTTTTATATTAATGGGAATAATATAAAGTATGATGTATACAGATGCATTATAGTACATAGTTAATAATAAATATGGTTTATAATTAACACTATGTATAAAAGTGATAAATATTTGAATAAGATTCAAATTAATATGATGCATTGATACATTATAATATATAGTTAATTATAAATATGATTTATAATTAATACTGTATAATATTTTAGAGTAATATATTTGAATAAGATTTAAATATTAATTATATGAATGCGAATCATATAAATACTATATTTTAAAATTAATATGAAAGAGATTCATATTAAAACCATAGGTTATGTGAGAGAATGTCGTTTGAATATTATTCAAATGAAATTAAATATATGAATTTTAATGATTAATTAATTAATGTTAATTAATTAATATTATTAATTTAATTATATATTAAATTAGATTTAATATATGTTTAAATTAAATATACTAGGAATAACTCCCAAAGGGAGTTAGTCTGCGTTTAGTGGAGGGGAGTTACAACTCCCCCTCCAACGTTCTCATTCTCACGATATGCTTCATTATTCAGTAATTTTTACTGAAGGAAAAAGAGGATAGACAACTCTCCGAACAATTCTCTCTCTGAATTGTTTGCAAAAAATCTCTGTAAAATTTCTCTTCCTTTTCCAAGACAATAGATCCCACAATCTATTTCCATGTCCTGAGAATAGCAAGGAAGCCCAAATGATGGTGTCTAGAGGAGTGTTTATTCGAGGGAAGATTTTTGTAGTAAATTGAGTTCGAGGGAGAAGTTCATAACGCAGAGAGGATTTTCTTGAAGACAGTCTTCAAGGGTAAGTTCCTCTCATCCTTTCTCCTCTCTCAATAACATGTTTTGTCTTAAATGTTTGTCACGTTTCCGTCTCAGTATTTCTCTAAATTTTGTGTTTTTTGAAATTGTTTAACATTGGCACTATGTTTACACACCTCCGCTTGAAATTCAATTCCTTCAGTTACTTCCTTGGAGTATGTGAAGTCTGAGAGGAATTTGGTTGATCCTCTAATCAAAGACCTAACAAGGAAAATAATTTTAAAATCTTTAGAGAACATGGGGCTTAAACCCTTATAATGGTCCATAGCCCTTTATCTGTATGATCAAGTCTAATAGATTTGATGGTCCATAACTCTTTATTTGACTGGTCTATTGCAATAGACTTGATGGTCCATAGCCCATTATTTGGGTTGTCCTAGTACATATTTGATAGATAAAAATAAAACCTTTAAATGATTTGTAACCCTTTCTTTGGGTGGTCCTTATATGGACTTGATGAATAATGATGAAATCTTAAGCTTAGTATTTAAGTGGTTTGTCTTTGAAAGACTTGATGAAGTTGGTTCTAGTAGTGACTAGATGATGAAGTGTTATAGCTCAATTTTTGAGTAGTTTGTCTCTAACAAACTTGAAGAAGCATTTGATGTGATAGTGAAGGTGTGGTTGCCTTCTATGAAAGAGTTTAAGGGTCTCTTTCTAGAGCTTTCATGGTGACCCAAGATTTATGTGCATGGCCTTAATTAGCACACTCTATATCACAGAATCAAGAAAAACTCTAGGAGTAAAACGTGTTGTAAGGGTCTTAACCAACGTCATTGAAAATGCAAAAGCTAACTCACTTTCTCTAATAAAGTTGTTGCTCTACTTTACTATATATCAATTCAAATCGTTAGATATTGGTGCTTAAGTTTGATCTCTTATCTTTGCTTAGAATAGTATCTTCAAATAATTAGTTTTATTTTAATTTTGCTATAATAGTTATATGTGGGGATTGTTGGAAATAACTTTTGGGCTTAGGCCCATAGCAAAAGTTAAAAGGAAATGGGGGAATGTTGTCCCACATTTGAAAAGTAAGCAATGCTCAAAAGTTATAAATACCAAGGCATGCTAGAGGTGATTCCAAAGTGTGTTGGTGGTGAAAGTATAACCTTTTCACCACATGCTCGCCGCCACCGCCGTCCATCTATCCGGTCAGGCAGGCAAGTTCGGGTAACCGTGCTTGCATGAAAAAGAAATAAATTTTTGTTACTTATCTGTTTAATTTTTTAAATTGGCTTTATTAAAAAGTTAAACATTTGAATATTAAATGAGATTCATTATTTTGACTCATTTCTTCCCGTTTTATGCCCCTTTTTTCTTTCCATTCAACCCTAGTCATTTCGTATTCTTGCAACAGATCTAAAATATCAATCTGTAATCTATCCATCTAGATTCTAAGTTCTAATCTTCACTTTATTTGTTCTGAGTATTGTTTTTTATCTTTGTTTTATTTGTTCTGAGCATTGTTTTTCTTGCTTCCAATCCATTTTTTGGGAAGTAAACATCTGAAATTGGAAGTTGTGTTAACTTTAGAGAGCAACTGACAGTAGCGATTGACACTGAGGTCATGCCGATATTACTTTCAAAATAGTAGTTACTCAATGGTGCAACAACTTTTCAACATCTACATCTAACACATTATAATTATATCATGGCGGTTAGCAAGGGTTAGAGAGAGATTAAAGTAATTTAAATGGATAGTTTGCGACAAAAAAGGGTGAGAATTTTGCTTTTGCAAAATTGTACTTTTAACATATTCAAATTCATTATAGCATAGGCAAATACAAAAGTACGCATGTGAGTATGACAACTTTTCACGCTTTGAAAAGAAAGATTTTTCTAAGATTGATTTTTTAGAAAAGCTTTTTTTTCTTTTTTTTTTATTTTTTCCTTTTGAAACGACCACCAAATTCTAAGAATTTCCTAAAGATATTATATAGTTGGTGGGTTGTACCATAGAAAATGAAGATCCACTAAAAATATTAATTTAAAATCAATTAATTTTATTAAAAAATTTAGATGTATATTTTTTAATTACAAACTTACAACCTAATGTGAAATCTACTTTGGAGAGCAACAAAATAAAATAAGACCATATGGCGTGTGTGTTGCCGTGGAAAACACTACTATATCTAAATCATATGAATATAATTCAATTAAGTTAGGATGAGATGTCTAGCTTAATGTTAGAATTAAAAGAAAAAAAAAGACTAAAATTTAATTATATATTATTGATGTGAAAAACTCACACGCGTCTATCGACTCGCTTCTCTTAATCTGGTCTCACTTTTAGAGATAACTTGTGTGAGAGTTCTTTGTACCAATGTAATATCAAGGCTTTTGCTGTCTAAATTAGTATAAAGAGTGTGTAGTTCAGCTAAATAGATAAAAGTAAGGTTGGGTATTTCCTTGAAAGATTACTTACTTTTTTTCCTTCCTAGGTCGTCGAATGAGGCTATTTATTATGCTCTTTCTATGACATGCATTTGTGGTTATGTATAACTTTGACACTGTCAGGATATGTGTGGCACTCGAGGTTGCAAGGTGTCAAATTGAGCACGACTCAGTTATTTTTCGACTGGTATAATTTCACTAATTTAATTGAGCGGTCTGAAACTCGAGACTCTTACTTTTTTTCTTTTAAAATGCATGTTTTCCCATATCGCCTCCTAATTTCCTTTGAATTTAGGTTTGTCCGTGAATTTTAGGCTTTGCTCGAGACAATTCCCAACATTAATGATCTCCAAACACTTGAGTGTGAGAATTTAATGAATATAAGAATTGATGGCCCAGTGTTAAAGAGTTGGTGCAGTTGATAAATACATTTATTTCAAAAAGCTAAGCAAGGAAAAATGGTTGTCAAAATCTAGGGGGAAAATATATATATATAAAATGATACTATAAACATTGCTTCTCTTATTGAACATATAAATATGGATATATATATATATATATAATGATACTATAAACATTGCTTCTCTTATTGAACATATAAATATGGCTAGAGGATGCCCTTACATCAATTCACTACTTTATAAACTAAAAGTTAATAAAATAATAACTAGTTTGTGGTCTACAATACTGAAACGTCACCCATAGATACACAATAAAGTATATAATAAGAAACTATAATAATAGATGTGAAATATAGGTAACTAAAAAAATGAGAAATATAGAAGGATAATGTTCTCTTAAAAAAATCACAAATTGAAGAAAAGAAATTGTTTTCTATTGTTTTTTAAATGTTTATATTTATATTATCGTTTTATTTTTTTTTAAATAACTATTTTGATCTTTGTTATTACTCTACCATCAACAACTAAATATATAGATGACATGTCTTAACTCTATAGAACTATTTGGGGCGTTGAGATGATATAGGATGTTGACAATTCTGTCTGGAGAGTTCTGATGTGTATTTAGATGTGCAGAATTGTTATGTCTGAGTTCATATGTCTGTGTTTGTGTGTAGAGTTATTATGTCAGTGCTATGGTTCAATTTTTGTACTCTATAATAATTTGTCTGTATGAACACTATTTTTTTTAAATCTTATAATCCAATTATTGTATCTATCCTATTTGGAATAAGACATTGATTGCATTTTTTTAATTCTTTCCAATCTCAAGATATGGTATACAGTTCATTTTATATTAAAATAATTAAAAATGATTACATTGATAATTTATATTAAAATAATTTAAAATGATTATATTGATAATTTATATTATAATAATTAAAAATTGATTATATTAATTACTGAAATTTATTAAATCTAAGTAATATATTTATATTTATTAATTAATTAAGCTATATTTTTATTGTTCAATCTTCCAAAAATAAAACAACCAAAAATATAACTGAAATGGAGTATAGGGGAATAAAAAAAAAGTAACACACCAATATCAAACAAATTGAATATTCCATATTAGTTTGGACTGCATAACAAAACAATAAAAAGAAGTTAGAAAAAATATAAAAATATTTATAATATAGGAAGAGAACTAGTTCGAATAAAGAAGTATCTATGCTACTTCTATGAACTATGATATGGATGGAGTCCATGGGTTGCTGGATCAGAACACAATGAGGCACCCTACCACCCACCAAACAACCAAAAATTAAAAACTTAATAATATGAAAATAACATAACCAAACATTGACAAAATAAATCTTAGACAATGGAGGTTTTCAGCAAATAAAGAAGGGCCAATGTTGTAATATAGGAAAAGTGGAAGGAGATGGATGGTTGTTGAACATTAATAACAGCCCCAACAAATACTAAAAAAAAAAAAAGTGTGACCAGCTTCAGAATATTAAGTTTACACCATGATTGAACTCAAATCCAATTAATAAATTGGTTGAGTCATTAATGAATTAGTAGAATGAGTATGTTCAAGCATGATCGAGTATGAACGATCGAGTATGATCGAACATGATCGAGTATGATCAAGTATGATCGAGTATGTTCAAGCATGATCGAGTATGAACGATCGAATATGATTAAGTATGATTGAAAGAAACGGGGATATACGATACACGGAAGGAACATGACGATGAGTTACGAAATACGTTTAAAAAATAGGCTCACAAATAATTAAAATCGGTGAGATGGGATAATGGGTCTCCAAACACTAAAATGATATACCAACCCATGGTATACTATCTCATGTTGGGCTTTCAAACAGTTTGTATGTATTTAGATGTTGATATAAAAACTTAATGAATTCAACATATGCTAGTTGAGATGTGTATTGTGTACGTCATGAGTTTTCAATATTAACCTAATCATACCTTAAAATATGACTCATCTATTTAGATTGTTTGGTAGAGAATCTAAAAACAATGGATTAAATGAAAACCGAGTTATATTTCATGTTTTCAGATATGTGTTTAATAATAGAATTCAGAAATTGAATTCTAATTTGAACAATTGTAAATTAGTTGTAGTTACCCACTAAATATTAGCTAACAATAAATTATTATCAATTTATTTATGAACATATTTTATGTTTAAAAAATTGTATAATTATTGTTTTGTTATATTATATAATTTATAGAAAAAATTGAAATTTTAGTCCCAATAGTTTTGGAGTAAGTTAAAATTTAGGTTTTATGATTTATAATTGGAATTTACCACTCATGGATTGATAAGGTCCCATTTGATAACCATTTGATTTTTTTTGTTTTTGTTTTTTAAAATTAAGCTTATTTCATCTACATTTCTTATCATGATTTACATATTTCTTAAGTACAATGGTTGAATTTTTAGCCAAATTCCTAAAATAAATTCAACTTCTTAAAAGATGTTTTTTTAGTTCTCAAAATTTGACTTGATTTTTTAAACCATTGGTGAAAAGTATATGACAAAGGAAGAAATTTGGAGGTGTAAGTAGTGTCCATGAGCTTAATTTTCAAAAACAAAATCGAAAAATAAAATGATTACCAAATGGGGCCTAAAAGTTTCATAATAATTGGTCCCTATGGTAGAGACTATTTAAGAGAATTTAACGAACCGTAGAGCTATATATGAAGTTATATCAAACAATAGAAACTAAGTTCTAATTTTAAAATGGCTAACTTTATTCAAACTATAGGGACCAAACTTGGAATTTAACCTACTTTAATTTATAATACATTACATAATACATCTTTTAATTTAAAAAAATAAATAAATTGGATTTATAGCATGACATACTATATTTCCAAATGCTTTTATCTTTATTTAATATAATTTCAAAAAAATTTAAAATTCAAATTCTGAATACAAAGAAAACATAAAAATGTTATTTTCATATTTTGCATTGTTTAGATCACAGAATTCAAAAACAATTTTCAGAAATAGAATTTGGGATGTCTGTCAAAGATATATTCGTTGAATTCAGTAAATTTAAAAACATAAAATATGATCTGGATTGTAAACCAAACAGAACCTTTATATATCTCAATGGAACGTAAACTATGACTTGATATTTTTAATATTCTAAATAAAATAAATATATAGTAATACACATCTAATTCCAACCCAAAACCTTATAGTTTTAACTTTTACTATATGTTCATGGCATTATAATTTTAAAAATACCTTTGGAAATAGTTTCAAAATAATAGTCCTTGAATCAAGCCTTCCATTTCTTAGATTTATCTTTTGTACCTTTTTCCACTAGATAATGTTTGTGTGTAGATATTCATATTCTAAAAAATGTTTGTGTGTATAATTATTTTATTTATAACATATTTTGATGTGATGGTTTGTTTACTTAAAAAATTGATGGCTAAGCTGTCAATGGCATGAGTGCATTAGGTCACATCATCCAACTCTGATATTTGAAAGTTGAAATTAAAAATATTTTCAATTTGAAAATTATATATTTTTCCCACTTTTTCACTTTGGTCTCAAAAGAAAGACCACAATAGATTTTTTTCCCCATACATTTCAGTGTGATTGCAACTCTATACCTAATATGAAATGATCGACTCAAAAATTTTCAATTATACTATCTGATTTGACAAAAATCATCAACCATTGATACCTTTTCTTCTTCCTTTTTTTTTTAGAATTTGACTTATTTCATAAAATATTTAAATACTTTCATTGGACAATTTTTTTTTCCTTTTTTGAAAATACACTTTATGTACTTAGTTTGTGAGTTATCACATTTAATAACATATATGTTTTGTTTTTTATTTCTTTTAAAATTTTAGATTCTCTTTCATAATTATTTGAATTTCTTTAATAATAATTTAGTTTGGCTTGTTTTTCACAATTTATGTACAATCAATTTTTTTCTTTTTCAACAAAATATTTGAGTTCAAACCCAATTTGTATACACATATATAGATTTTTCTAAACTTTATTTGAATTTTTAAAATATCGTCAAAAAGAGTAAATAACAAAAACAAAAAAAAAAATCATAAATCGAAGTAGTGTTTTTAAGCCAAATATCTAAAACCTATTATTATTATTATTATTATTATTATTAGAAATTGTGTTTGTTATCTTCTTACAATTTATTAATAGTGGTTACCATATTTTCTAAGATGGAATTTACAATCAAGTTTCAGAAAAAAAAAAACAAATTTTGAAACGCTAGTTTTTAATTTTCAGAACTTTATTTAAATTTTAAAAACATGTGTAAAAGGTATTTTAAAACATAAAATTAAAAAAAAAAAATCAACAAGAAAGTGGTGCTTATAAGCTTAATTTTGAAAAAACAAAAAACCAAAAACTAAGATTCCATTTGGTAACCATTTAATTTTTTGTTTTTGTTTTTAAAAATTAAATCTATATCATTCACATTTCTTACCATAATTTGCATGTTGGTTAAGTACAATGATTGAATTCTTAGCTAAATTTCAAAAATAAAAATATTTTTTAGTTCTCGGCTTAATTTTTTAAACAATTGGTGAAAAGTAGATAACAAAGAAATAAATTTGGAGATAGAAGTAGTGTCTATAGATTTAATTTTCAAAAACAAAATGATTACCAAACAGTGTCTAGATTTTTAATTTTTGGCTTTTAAAAAATAAGTTACATTGTTATACATACTATTTATCATGAATTTCGTTATTTTGTTATCTACTTTCTAACAGTGTTTTCAAAATCGAAATAGTTGAAAAAGAGTAATTTTAAGAATGTTAGTTTCATAACTTGAACTAAAAACTCGAATGAAATCATGTCCAATCTCCCATAATCATCATCTAACAGCTGGATATACTTGAATCTTCCCCTAATTTTCCACTATATGACATTTGCCTAAAAGATGTTGTTGAGAGGGAGCATCAATAAAACAAGGCCAATTGAATTAGATTATTATTTTATTTAATGTATATTTTTGTTGATTATTTATGTTTTTGGATTCTTATCAATGTTACCCTTGAGTACTATTGGTTTACACCCTTTTAAATTCCTTCTTCCATCCATACCTAAATGATCTAGAATGTTTGATCAATTATTGGCAAGGGAAAAATGGTTTATGTAAGAAGAAATAATAAAGTGATAAAAGGATCTTCAAATTCAAAGGAAGAAAAAATTCTACTTTATTGCTTAGTTATCTTCTATTTCTAATTCAAATTTAATAGAATTTTCATTATTGGACACTTTGCTTAAATTACAACACAACCTATTCCCTTTCTCTATCGCGATGGATGTCAAATTTTGGATAGGAAAATCACATACAATATATGTTATGTAAATTTGTCTAATTTTAAACTTGACATATATCATACGGACTCGATAAAATAAAGATTTTAGGATCTAACATGTATTCCTCTCAACAAATTTTGTAAGAAAATTACTACTTGTTTGAAATGAATTTTTAAATGCATAAAAATATTTTTTTTCTATCATAAAATATTTATCAGGTATTTAAAAATCCATTCCCAACAAGCTCATTGTCTCAAATTTGGTGACCCAAATTGCAAAGATAAAAGATTTACAATAACCATGGAGGGGTCTATGAGGAGGATTCTTCATGTATAAGAATGAAAGAAAAGATTTCCATTCAAAGGAAGAATCCAGATAATTGATGGTCTCTTTTAATATATATATATAATTATTACTATTATTCAAAGATTTGGAATTTGTGAATGTTAAAGTGAATGGAATCTTGCAAAATGTCCCACATCCTTCTTCATAAGTTGATAGCTAATTTGGACACTCATCTCACCCAACAGTCCTTTTCTGCCATTAATAAAGCCTTCAAGTAGCAAAAAATTATTAGATATGAAAAAGAACCCTAGCTTTTAACCCCCTCCCATTGCATCATCATTATCTTTTCTTCTACAAAGATTATAATTCTTCTCTCTCTTATATGATTGCTTCATACCATACATGTATTTATATATATTTCATATGAGGGTGAAGTTGCTTTCTAAGGGGGTTTTTTGATGGAAAGAAGAGCAACTTCTAAGATGAGCCTCATTAATGGAGGCTTATCTGAGAAAACAGTCTTTGGCTACAACAATAATAATGATATGAGAGAGAAAAGAGAGCCTTCTAATTCCATTCCATCTTATCTCACTCATTCTGATCATCAACCTCACCATTTTCTTGCTCGTTGCACCATTGTTGATGATTCTTCTGAGCTTAGTATTTTTGATGCCAAGAAGTATTTCAATGAAGTTTCAGCCAACAATATCAACAAGGTTTCTCCCATAACGCACATCGAGTCGATGTCAATGTCGATGTCGAAGCAGTGTGTTGATCATTCAGTAGCGTCGTCTCTGGACCATGATTCAGATAAGGATTATGAATTATCTAAATCTAAACCCTGGACTTGTGGTGTTGCCCACCCGTCGCCTGCGCTGGTTTCTAAATTTTCACCCACTTCTAGCTCCATTGATGGGTATCATCGTCGAAGCTACCGAGCTCGATCTTTCCATTCTGCAACGCCGACTGCTTCGTCGGAGGCTAGTTGGAACAGCCAGACGGGATTGCTCTCAAACCCTCCTGGAGCAATCTCGGTGTCGGTTTTACGTGGGGATTCTGATCATCATTCTGGGAGGAAAACTCGAAAGCCGCCCTCGTCATCATCGGTAGCATCGAGATGGATATTTAGAAGCTCTAAATGCCCTTGTACTGGGAAGAAGTCGGTTCAAGTTGAGGAATCTAAAGTCGTACTAGACCCAAAAACAAGTCCTCCTTATATCAACAACAACACTACCACCGTCAGTGGCCATTCTCAATCTCAATCAGAGTCGCCGCCATCTGAGAAAACCTCCAGAGAAAACACAATGCTTTTGCAGCATCCAGATAACGACGTCGTTTGGAGTAGTCAAAGACGTTTTCCTCCAAATTTGCTTCTTCAAGGACACACAACACAACGTGTAATAGCCTCCACGGGCTTCACTTTTCCCATCTTGAAAAACAACACTAACAACAATGGAGATATTGCAACGAGACCTATAAGCCATGTTTTGATCGAAGAACCACCTCGAGATTCTCTAGAAGTTTTCAAACCAAGCACTGCTAGAGACAATGGCAATAGTGGTTGCAGCAGTTTAAAGTCACGAATTCTAGCTAGTGTAGCAGCATCGGGCGGCAACGCCACCATTGTGAACGACATCGATGATGTGGCAAGTGATGCTAGCTCCGACTTATTTGAAATTGAAAGTTTCTCCACTCAAACTGCTAGCACTACCACTGTCTCATACCCTGCCATGTTCCACCGACGAGACTCGATGGAACTAGAAGCAAGAAGACTAGGGTTGGCCCCTGCATCCACACGTCGCAGCCTCGACGAGCCGATGACACCGTCAACTGATTGGTATGAGCCAAGCGAGGCGAGCATTGACTGGAGCGTCACCACAGCCGAGGGCTTCGATCGAGCGAGCATCGCCAACATGTCAGAGGCTGAGGAGCCCTGGACTGAGAAAAACAACAACATCAACAATAATAATAACAGAAGAAGATCGTCATCGGGAAATGGGTTGTTGAGTTGTCGGTCGGAGAAGGCGGTGAGTGTCGGCCCACAGCCGGTGACGAAGCATGTGAGTAGTAGGCCACCATTGGGAAAGAAGCCACCACTAGCAAGGTCTAATTCAGCTCACCTCTCTCTTACTTTTGCTGCCTGATATGGGAGCACTCTTTTCTCTTGTGAGTGTGATGGAGGATGATACATGATTTTTCTCCACCAAACCCTCTCTCCCAACACACCATTTCTTGATTTTCTTATCTTGTCTCTTCAATTCTTTTTCTTTTCTTTTCATTTTTCCCCCTCTTCATTATAGTGCTGTGCCTCTTCAATAATTGTGCCAACCATAGTTTGATGTACTTTTCAATTTTTTTTACACGTTCTCCTGTTTTTTCCCCCCTTCTATCATTCGATTATTTTACTTACTACATTGAATAAATTCATTTTAAATCTAGAGTTGAATTTAGTTGGAAGCTTTTATTAGGTTTTGTTAGTTTGACGCCCATATTTCATCATGTTGAGTTTTCTTTTAAACCTTGGTAGAGATTGAATGATGTGTTGAGAGAACCTAATCTGAGAGCTTTCCACTAAAGCATAGGTGTTGTTGATAGAGCAAACTAGCACAAGCAATAATGACTAAAATGCTAATTATAATCAAAATTAGTCTCAGGCTTGAGAGAATAAATATAAAATAAAATGATAAAAGATTAGTAACATACCAGATTTACAGGAGACTTAAAATACAATAATGGATGGATGGATACACCTAACGTGTGCCCGCGAACTTATGATACGTTGGTAGGGGACAAAAGTTTGGAAGGCAAGAGTTCAAAGCATTCAATAGACTGATACTTGGTAAATGAACAACTCGGGAAGTGAATTAATTTCTACATGCCTGGTCCGAACACGAGAAACACAGATTGAAAGCTAGTTGAATAGATGATTGATTATCATCCCAAAGTGAGAGCTTAAAGATGGGAATAACCGAAGATCCTTGCAAAGTCGAGGAAGCCGCAGCAGTGGTAGATCAAGTTACCCAATTCCCTACATATTCTATAATCTACAAGCAAGAGAAGAAACATGCACAGATGCACACAAACAAGAAAACGTTCTCACTCAAGTCTTTCTTTTTTGGTTTTTTGAGTACAAGTCTTTCTTTTATACTATTCTTGTGCTTTCATAATTTTCTGATTTTTCTTTTCCTTCTGTTCAGTGAGTTCATTGGAAAACAGAAACATGAGTATAACCTTCTTCGAATCAATAGTTCCTCTCTTGTTGTAATGTGCTTTTGGTATCACTAAAAGCAACTCTGATATAGAAGCAGGTCCAATCTGCAAATATGAAGTCATATACAAGCAGAAGATCTAAATATGAGGTACAAAGTCTTGTCAAATATGAATACTTTGATTTTCATTAAGTGCATAAAACTAGAAACAAATTTACAGTATAACTAGTAATAATGGAGAATCTACAGTAGAATCAAAACGAAAAGTAGTGTGAAATGTCACGCTTTATGATGGAACTAAATTCATCGGCATAATTCCAGCAAATAGCTGCAGAGAATCGAAACTGGATATATTACAAGTGTGTACACTAAATGAAAATAGTTACAAGGAAAAAACACCAATACTTAAACAAAAGCTACAAAAATGCCATATACTAACAGAATTAAGAAGAAGAGGAAGAAAAACCTCTTCATCATCAGGTTTGAAAACAGTCTCATCAACCTTACTGGTGTTCTCAATGGTCCTCCTTCCTAGAAGGAGGCTACAGAAGGAATAAAAATAAAAGAGAAAGTCAGAATCTCTTAGATAGAAGATAAACATAGTAGATGAGTAGATGTTAAAGATACTTTTTCTCCATATTCAAGAGCTTGCTTCTCAGCTGCATCACGAGCCTCGGCCCCTTTGCATTTCTCACGCTTCTTTTCGTTTTTGAAGTTCAGTGTGCACTTCTACTCTCTATTCCTTTTTCTCCATGTTCATAAACTTGCTTCTCGGCAGCATCACGAGCCTCAGCCCTTTTGCATTTCTCAAGCATCTTTTCATTTTTGAGGTTGGGAGTGCACTTCTGCTCTCTTTTCCTTGTTCTTTATCAATGATGGGATTGTATCCTTGTTCTTCTCCTTCTCCTCTCCCATTTATACTCCTTGATCAACCTCTTAACATAAATTAGAAATCGGTGACAAGAGAACAAAATATGGAAGCAAATAACACAGGAGAAAGCCATCATGAGAAGAAAGAACAATTTTTACTCTACCCATGTCAAATCTCAATTGCAGCAAAAAGTGGACAAAGTCCAATTTTTTCATTTATATCTTAAATATTATATTGTCCAACTTCAAGGATAAACTAAACATGTAATCAATGGAATATACTTTGACAAGATTAAAAAAAACTAGCTCTACTTTTAAAAGAAGTCAATGTGACTATGCAAGTATGAAACCAAAAACAATATCTGTTAAGCAGCATTTGACTAGGAACTGAGATAAATCATTAATCAAAGCCTAAAATTTTCAACTCGAGAAAACTTCTTTTAAGGGAACAAAAAGATAGCCCAATTGACAAAAATGTACACTATGGATACAAGTAAAGTTAAGAAGCATATCATATATGACTGGAAGTCCAAAATTAAAGAAAAGAAGGGGATGTCGAGCATTTTTCCTACTTATGAACATTGAATTATTTAGCTTAGTCTAAATAAGACATAATAAAACATATCACAATTAGTCTTTTCTTTTTCTTTTTCTTCTCAAGGATAATTAGTCTCTCTTGAAACTACGTTATTACATCAGCACTAACAAATTTTTGTGGTTCTTATATACTTCATCAAGGTTCAAAATAAAAAACCATCAAAATGAATGAGTTGGGAGGGATCATCCTTCTGCTGAACATGGTTTTAGAAAGAACTGCAAAATTGGAATTTATAAGTCAAATTACACAAAGTTGAAAACACATCATAATTGTACACTCTTAAGACTCCAATACTCTATAAACTTTAAGAGCAACCATTGAGGTTCCTAAAATTCTTAAAATTTAAACATACGAACCATAATTTATTGTCCAAAAAAAACCATAATTGCAACCATTGAAAAAAAAAAAGTAATCAAGTCAGTCAAATTATGTCCTCAAATTCAGAACATCAAAAATCGTTCTAAGACTGAAAATCAAGTAAAAACAAGTTTAGAAACTAGTCCTAATTTGCCCAGATAAAATGATGAGTAGAGGCAACAATACGTGAAAAATAGGATGAAATGCAAGATGAATCACGAGAGTGGAAAAGAACAAAGATGAACAGTATGAAGCAAGAAGAAGTCAAAGCATGGATTGAATGAATTATTGAAGTCGGGTTAGGAAGATTATTAATAAATGACAATAGTCGGTCCCTAACCCTTAAAGGGAACAACGTGAATCGCCATTGTTGTATTCGACTAAGTTGATTTTATAATTGCAGAAGGAACACACAAAGCAATCGATGGATGAAAAACTGGAAAACAGGAGCAAACCTGAAATGTCGATTTGGGAAGAAGAAGAACATGCCGCCGGTGGTGAAGGGCGGCTTGAAGTTAAGACCGCCGATTGAAGGTTTCTGTTTTTTTGTTTTATTAATTAGAGAATAGAGAATAGAAATCAAGCAATTGTAAATAAATCGAAGGGAAAAAAAATTTAATGGCCCATGCAGGTTTCGAACCTGCGACCTTCGCGTTATTAGCACGACGCTCTAACCAACTGAGCTAATAGGCCAACTTGAAATCAAATTACTTTTATTTAATGTTGAAATCTAAGACAAGGTGAATGAAAATGATGGATGGATTTGAAGTGTTGTTGTTAACTTAATATAATTTGCAATTAAAAAAAAACAGTTAAATCAATCATTTATTTTATGAAAAAATTTAATTAATTATGTTAGTGGGCTTGGAACATAGGTTATATAAAAAAAAAAATTAAAAGGAATTGAAATATGTAGGCACGATTTAAGTTTCATTGGGAAAAATGTTAAAACCGAAAAATAATAAGATTTTTCACGTATAGATCACGTGTGGGATATTTTCTGAATTCAATGTTTTATCTTTAATAGGGTCATTGGTTTTGTAGTTCGTGTTCTTATAAATACAGTGTAATTGTTGAAGTTGAAGTAAGGATGTAGTTATGGATACAATGTAGTTGTTGAATTATCTGATTTGAAATGCACTGATTCAATAAAAAAACAAAATAAATGAAACCCTAGATTGTAAAACCGTGAATTATCATATTTCCATTTAATCAAATTATTCTTTTGATTTTTCTTCCCAAATATCTAAATTTCTTTTTATTTGTTCATATATTTATCTGTTTTTATCGTTTTTCTATTCATTTGTTTACCTTCCTATCATGTTTTGTTCTTTTTTTCATTTGTTTATTCATATTGGTATTAGATTCACTTATATTTTTCCATTTTTTTATTGGTGAATATATTTTTATCCCATTTTATCTCATATTATATTATTATACAATAACGTTTTGAAATATATTTTTTTGTTATTTTACATTTCATTATTTGAAAATCATGTTTTTGTTATTGACGCATAAGTAAGATTGAATTTACACATTTATTTTTTTTTTCTTATTTCAATTTTTTTCACTCTCATCTTTTGATTTTACCAAACGATTCTATCCATCGATTTTCCTCTTTTTCCCTCATATGTTTTTGTATGGCGATTCAATCCTCTTTTGCTTTATTATTATAATCAACTTTGTTCGTTTTTCGGCAAAAGAAGATAAAATCTTGTTCATCAGGAGAATAAGAGTTAGACACAACAATAAAATCTTGTGCATGCCGGAGAGTCAAAGTTATGATTTTTGTGTGGTAGTTGACTACTATCTAATGTGTTTGTGGATATTTGAATATTAATTCAGTATAAACATATCATTCTCTCCAACATTCTTATCACATTATTATTAAATTTGGTTTATCTAACTCTTTTTCAATTGGTTTAATCTTTTGTTACTGGATTTAGTTTTATCTAAATCTTTTTTCATTGGTTTAAACATATTGTTATCAAATTCAAAATGTAATATGAAGTTAAATGTATTTTCAATTTTCTCTCGACGTGCTATGGAAATTAACTAATATGCATTTACACATACATCGTAATTTTAATTATGAGATTAACTATCTACATTTATACATATGGTGTAATTGTAATATGAAGTTATTCAATTTTAACCCTCGTTTTTCGTGTTTGGTGATTTAATTAGAGATTCTCCTTGATTTTTCTCCAACAATATTTGTTTGAATATATCTTTTGTTATCAAATTTTGTTTTATCTTATTCTTTTTTTTATTTGTTTATACATTTTGCTGTCATATTCATATTTTTTTATATAATATTATTATTTTTATAGTTTATACTTTTTAAAATGTAATCTAATGATATAACAATATATCGTTAGTATGTAAAACATCTTTATACCCTTATCTATTATTTTGATAATATTTGTTTTACATTGTTTTATTAGGGAAAAAAAAAACTAGCCATCATTTCCAAAGTTCCAATATATTTATAATTCTTTTTGTGAAAAAAAAAAAATAAGCACTCTTCTCACTACATATTTATATATATATATATATATATATATATTTTAAAATCATAATTCTACTTTACCTCCCTCTCATCCTTCCTTTTCTTTCTCTCTTTCCTATTTCTCATCTGTAGCAAGCATATAGCTATAACATATCTATGTTAGCACACCCTCTTCGTCACAGTCACATATTGGGTCACCTTCTTTAGAACATCTAAGTCTTTCTTCTTTCACCATCACCCTCTATGCTACATAGCTACATGGCAGTTGTCCATCGAAGAAGTAGCCGCCAATTGATTGTCGATGAGGACCCGTTTTTGGATTTTGGAACCCTTTCTAAGATTTTGACCATGTTATTTGTTTTTTAGTTTTTGATTGAGATTTTTTTTTTTTTTTTTTCTGCTTATAGAATGTTTAGATATAGTGTATTTGCTGGTTTTGAGTTGTTTTTGAATCATTGTCTATTTGTACTAAGAATAGCAATGGGGTCAGGTGATGATGCACTCCCCATCCCCCGTCCTTGTGGGGATCCTCGTCCCCGCCCCATTCCCCATTTTGAGGAGTCGGGGTTGGGAAATCTGGTTCGAAGATTCGGGTCCCTGCTTTTTATTTTATTATTTTATTATTTTTATTATTTAAAATTAACTAAATTTAATATTTATATTGAAATTGTAAATTTTATATTGAAAATTAGTATTGTTGTTACATATAATTGTTTAAACTAAACCTTACATATTTTTTTATTATAAATTAATAAAAGTTAAATTTATTATATTAGATTTTTAATTTTTCTTTTGAAAAAACCGAAATAGAGCTATGTTTCAGTAATATATAATTTTTTTAATTATTATTATTATTATTATTAACAATTAAAAAATCGGATTCGGGGTCGGGGACAGGGCGAGGATCCCCTCCCCGTCCCCGAATGGGAACCCGATTTAAATCCCCGATTTGACCCCCGTCCCCGATCAAACCGGAGATTCCCCGCCTCACGGGGAATTTTGTCATCCTTAATTTGTACTCAATTTATTAGTCTTTGAGATAGTTTGGTCATTTACTAATTAGTATTTTCTTTATTTAAATTTGTTCTGTTATTTTTATAATTTTGAAACGTTTTTGCCATTTTTTCAAATGAAATTTTAAAAATTATTATTTCTTTTGTCAATCCAAAAATAAATCAATCAATCACTAAGGCAGCAGACTTAGGCTGCTTTTATACTCTTTTTTTTTCTTTTTAAGAAAAACCCTAATATACGTTTGTCAATAAATTTTCAATTTTTTTATAGGAAAACTGACAATTAACTAACCTTAATTCACTCGGTCGAATTGGTTTTCGATGTTTTTATGTACACCCCTAGATAACTATAACAGTAAATGTGACATATTCATAATTTCAAGTAAACGTGATAAAAAACAATCTAATTACATTTGTGATTTTGGCCTATTACGATTGATCTATCAAAAAAATTCTATTACGACTATACCAATTTTTATTACGGATCGATAAAACATGACTTAAATTAAAGTTTTTTGAAAATACATAAACTACACTTGAGATTTATTTGAATTTTGGATTTAGCACACAATTCACAACATTTTTCTACATCCCTATGACCTAGCCACGCTACCTAAAATTTTTTGTAGACTAATATGGATTCCTCCAACAATGATAAGATCTAAAATTATTTTATTTTAGGGTGACTTTATATATTTTGGTATCAGTTTATTTCATAAAACTATGTAATTTTTATATTACTATATTTTGTTAGTAATTTTAGAAATTCATATTTGTATTTTAAGTCTACATTTTGATACTTACAAAGAATGTCTCGTTTGACTGTGTTCAATACTTCACTTTAAAAAATGAAAACTTTTAGGGAAAGTTTAAGTTACAACATTTAAAAAATTAAAAAGAAAAATAGAACTGAATTCTGAATTTACAAAATTGTTTTTTTAAGAGAACAAAATTGTATTTAAATTATGGAAAAGAGAACGATGAATGCTTTTTCATGAAAATTAAACTCCGGAAGTACTCATAGAAATTTAATATTTTCGTTACGATATATTTATTTTATATCTTCATTTAGATAATTATAAACAACGTCTCATTTGACACTAGTATTTCACTTATGAAAATTGAATAATTTTAATTTTAATGAAAAAGTCTTAAGTTACAAAAATTTAAAAAATAAATTCCTCTCATACTCTAGAATAATTAAATTCAATTCATTAAATATGTTTTTAGATAAAAAGTTATCTCTTATATGGCCTTTTATCTATAGTTTTAATGTATGTGGTACTAAATATATGTCGACATGTCTATTTTGATCGATATTTCCACAATTTCATCATTTTAACATCAATATAAGGAGCGAATTGATATTTTCATTATATTATAAGAAAATCCATAAAACATTAAAAGAAAACCAGTAAAATGTCGTTAATGTGTATATAACATAAATAATAAAGAGAAAAAATCTTTTTGATCTCTAAGTTTATTGTCTAGATTTTATTTAGTTTCTAGATTTCAAAATGTTATATTTTAAGTAGTTTTCAGCTTGGTTTTAATTTAGTCTTATCTCAAAATATTACAATTTTACCTTTGAGATTTGAGTTTATAAATTAATTAAAAATAATTAAATTTAATTAAGTTTCACTATTTTTTTTTATCACTATTCAAATTAAAATTTGAAATTTCACTTCACAATTATTGCAAATTAATTAATAGACATTAATGTTGAAGATTGAAAGTGAATATTTAATGAAAAATCAAGATTAAAAGTGTAAATCTTGAAATATAGAGATCAAATTAAAACAAAACTAAAAAATTAAGGACTAAAAGGGTAATATTTTGAAATTTATGGACCAAATAAATCTAGATCTAAAAACTAGGGACCAAAGAGATATATTTTTTTTCCAAATAAGAAATATTTTAACTTGTTTAAAAAGCGTATAATATTTAATTATTAATTTAAATATATTTTTTTAAAAAAAAATTTATTCTTATAAATATTACACAAATATATATCAACAAGGGAATTCAAAAATAGAAAAATAAGGAAGTCTATCATTGATACTATGTGATAAATGCCGATAGAAGTCTATCAGTGTCTATTAATGTTTTGTTTTGTTATTTATGTAAATAGTTTGACATTTTTTTCTATCTGTGAAAATTTCCCTATCATAAAATTAATATTTTATTGATATTTGAAAAAAAGTTCAACGGCTTATCAAACCCATGTTCTTTGACTTTTTTTTTTTTTTTTGAGTACAATGATTGAACCTACGAATACATGCCAATACCACGGACTAGTTTTTTATTATTATTATTATTTGTTAAACAAACATTTGAAGAAGTGTACATATACTTGAAAACTAATGCATGAATAATTCTCAAAAGTAATTGTAATGAATGATCTAAATTGATCGAGATTAATCGAGTTAAATCATAAGTTCCACAAAATAATGATCGATCAAAATGTGGAGGAAGGCGTAAACTGATACGCTTTAGAGTTTTAATTGATAGAGCCCATAGTTTAAAATTTCAGTTGAAATCTTGAAATTTAAACTCAAAATTTTATTAGGGAGAATTTCGATTTTCCTTTAATTTCTCGAAATTTTGAAATTTTCATTGAAATTTAAAATTTCTAGATTTTTTTAGTAATTAGCTATGTTAGTTCAAAGGAATTGCAAAGGAAATTTGATATCAAGAGAATTGCAAAGGAAATTTTTTCTCTTTTATCATACAAAATCTTTATTTTCAAGAAACAATATATTTTCATTCAAATATTTTCCATCAAATTTTCACATCATTTCACTTCAAACTTAATTAATGTGAGTTCTCTAATATTTCTCTCATTTTCTATGAAGTTCTATCTAGTTGCAGAGTTTTCTTTTTATTCTTTATTTTCCATTTTGTTGTGTTATGTGTGACCATTTTTCTATTCTTATTATGTTATGTTAGTTTCATGCTATGATTTTTCATTGTATCCATTTTATTTTATAGTAAACAATTTACAATTATTTTATATGCAAATATTTTCATGTCGTTAATTTTGTAATTAATTCCTAATATTATATATTATTTTGTAACTATTTTTTCATTTTTTAAATTCCTGTTCTCGTATCAATATTTTTATTTTACAATATACATCTAAATGTTATCTTACTTTATGGAATTGATGATTAAAAAATGGTCATTTATAGTCTAAATTTCTATGGATATCAATATTTCATAATAAAGGGTTGTTTGGTTTAAGGTTTTATAAATGTCTGGGAATAAAGTAGGCATGAGAATAGGATATCTGATAATCAAAGATAATTGTGTTTGATTGTGCATGAGAAATGTTATGAACAAAAATTATGTTTGTATTTAATTTACGAAATTAAGCATGAAAATCTTATATAATTTTAATAGATTAATTAATTAAATAATAAATATCATTTAATATATTGATAAAAATTAATTAATTAAGAATCAATAATATTTTTAATTATAAATATTTGAAAATCGTGTAATTTATTATAAAAATTAATTAATTAATATATTTAAGAAATTGTCATATTAATTATAATCTAATACATAATTATTGTTATAATTAATTAAGTTTAACATTAGTAATTTTGAATTTAAGTAAATAATAGAAGAAAATATATTTTAACAAACAATGTACTAAAAAAAATGATAAATGAGATCAAACTATGATATATTAATAAAGAATACTAAAAAAAGTTTTATAAATATTATATGTTAATAATGATTGAAGTAATATAAATTAATTATAATAAATAATCAATCGATTATGAATAATCAATAATGATTATATGTTCATAATGAAAGATCAAATTGAAATTAATCTCAATAAATAATTGTTTGATTATTAAAAAATAATAAAGTAATCAATTATTATTATTGAAAAATGAAGTTTATACTAACTAAATTTAATTAATCATAGGTTACTAATTAAATATATTTAAGATATTTTAAGCTAATTAATTAATAATTTATGTAAAAAAATAATTGCATTGATCTAATAAAATTTTATTATAAAAATAAATTAAGTAAATGTTTTAATAGATTACTATTGATTATTAGAATAAATATTTACTATTAATTTTGTCATATCGATATTAATTAATTAATTATATTCCGATTAGCTTATTCCTATATAAAATGTTGAAAACAGTCCAACAAACATGAAATTTGGATGTATGTGTCAATTTCCATGTAGAAAATCAAATGACCTTTAAAATTTCAATGGATATCAATATTTCTATAAAACTAGGATCTCTATATTTCATGAATATTGATATTTCCAATGTTGCACTCTAAAGTAATTGTTTTCTTTTAAAAAAAAACTTTAATCAACTGGATACATCACATTTTCGTTGACATTTTAAACTTGAGTTTTGTATAAATTTATTTTATTATTATTATTTGAATCTCAAATATGATGAATTAATAGGGTCCGTCGGATGGATGACCCAAAAATTAAGCGAAAAATGTGAAATGACCCGGTTTTTTAAAAAAATGTCGAATGACCTTTGCTGACGTCAAATTCGAGTTAAATTACTAAAATATACTCACGTGCACATGAAAAAGTAGTCTCGCTCTTGCTCGTCTCGCTTTCTCTTCTTTTTTTCACTCATAAATCACTATCTCCCACTCTAGCTTGTCTCTCTCTCTTTGTTTCATCACTTAATAAATCACTTCTCTCTCTTGTCTTTTGCTCATCAGAGTTAGTCACATCGGAGCTGCTTATATAGACTCGTCGTGTCGGAGAAGAAGAAGAAGACTACAGAGGAGAAGAGGCCGAAGAAGAAAAAGACAACATGCAGAGGAAGATTCCTCGTATCGAAGAAGAGGAAAAAGAAAAAAGAAGGACAATAATGTAACTTCACGTGGTCATGTCATCAACAAAGGGACATTTGACATTTTTTTCAAAAACGGGATCATTTGCCATTTTGGACCTTTAAAATGGGTATTTTGAGCCATTATTTCGAATTAATAGTAGAAACATGTCTTCATTTCCTTCTTGACTTCCCTATGCCTTACAAAATTCTAAAAACAGACAGAGTATTCCCAGTTCCAATTTTTTACCCTCACAGCTCGATGAATGGAAACCTTTCAAGTGCTTCGTACCCTTTGAATTTATCATCCTTTAATTTGACGGGACAATCAATGAATTCCAGAACTCTTAGGGGGTGTTTGGTTCACCAACATGAGTTGAGTTGAGTTGGTATAATATACCAACTCATTGTTTGGCCCACCTGAAGAATCCCAATGAAGGGTCCTTGAGTGGAAGCAAAGGGTCGTCCCAAATCCCAGTTTTGTAAATCCATAATTTTACAAAGAAATAAGAAATTATGCATTTAACAAACCAAAAATAATACAACATGCTTTTAATGAAAATTTCAGAAATATAAAAGGGTTTTAAGAACCTTTTACCTCTGAAGAACCAAATTTTCACGAATCCACTTCTCTATGAAAATCATGAACAACTCCAAATAGGCACTACCACGAGATGATCTCGGTATTCTCTAGATAGAATCCAGGAGTTTGTGATGCTCTGGTGATTTTGGTGAAGGAAGGGAATTTTTTAGAGAGTAAGAGATGGAGGATGTTTCCTGTATTTTTCTTTTTGTAGGATGAAGAAGAAGATCTCTGGAACTGTTTTTCCCACTTACGTGAAGTGGAGAGAGAAAGGGGGGGGGGGGGGGGACTCCCATGAATTAATTTTAAAAAATAAATAATTAATTAATTAATTAATTAATTAATATAAATTAATATGATGATCACCTTATCATATAATATATATTAAACTATATGTTATATCAAATATAACATATAATCTATAGTTTTAATATTGTATCATATATAATATTAATGACATTGTATATAACTTATAGTTTGTTTTAATATAACATGTACAGTATCATATACAATATAACTTATAGTTTCTTTTCTCTCACTAATGACATTTAATATAAATCACATTTATATTAAATTTAACAATATGAATCCAATTTATATAATTAATATTTGAATCATATTCAAATATTTATTTCCTCTCATAAATAGTTAATATTATAATGTATCAAATACATTATAGTAATTATATCACATATAATTAAAATTTTAGTAATTATATCATATATAAATAATTCCCTCAATTAATTTGAAAAATTCAAATTAATCCAAAAACAGATTCTCATAAAATCCCGTTGAGCTACCGAGGGGACCTCATGAACTTGTAGCTTGAAGATCCAACGGTACGTGAATAATTAATTATTAAAATTTTTAATTAAATTATTCACCATCCGTTAACTGTTAGGCACTCAACTAAAGAACGATAGCTGCACTATTCGCACTACAGATATATTTTCGTGTCCATTGGATATAACCAATCATGAGTACGATAACCCTTCACAGATGCTTTGTAAGTACAATAGGGTCATTTTGTAAAATGAAAATGGTTTTCATTTTGCAAGATACACATAATTGCTCACAATGTGTTAGCCTTCTATCGCTTAGTGTTTGAAAGCCTATACGATAGCGCCCGCTTACTAAGCAATCACATACCCGCGCGCCCGTATCTAAATGATCGCTTACCTTTTCATAGACGATTGTTTAGGGCTTGAGCGTAACTGAACGATCGGTTACCTTTTCATAGACGATCGCTTAGCTTTTATTACACGATCGTGTACCCCACACTAAACGATCAAGCACCCCATTATATGATAGTCTTTCCTTTTCTTCCACTTGCTTGATCCTTTATACATGACTGCCTTTCCTCCTCCACTCTACCAATTCCCTCAAAGCCCACCATTTGGATTCTCACTCCGAGAATACTAAGGGCTTCGAGTGGTGGTGTCGTCCCCATTGCCTGTTGTTCATGCGAAGTTGTTCGTCTAGACGACCTTGGTGTTGCTAGATGATTACTTGCTAAACTAGAAAAAGAGAGAGGAGTTCGTTCAAGGTGAGACCGAGTTTTGTGAAGAAAATCTTCAACTGGTATGTTCTTTCGGTCTTTTGTTTTTATCTTTTAAGCATGCCAATAATTTAGTGTTATCAATGCATATCTATATGTTTGAATATATATGTGAAAATTCTGTCACAATGAAGTGGAAAGATCCGCTTTTGCTTATAGGTACTCTTGTATATGAGTTCCTTCAATTGGTATCAGAGCCAGGTTTCTGATATTCCAATTTCATTGATGCAAAGAATTGCACATACATTCTCGATGGGTGCAGCATGCCTACTTTCTATTTTAATTGTTAAATTGTTTGTGGATGTGTGGATTAATGGAATTTTCTGGGATATAACATTGGTTTGTTAAATTCTTTTATATTTTCAGTTAATTGTAAAGGCCCCTGCGTTTTGGCCATAATTAATTGCTATCGAGACTGTAATTTCAAAGTTAGTTTGAGTTTTGAGTCGTTCGTGAAGAATTTCGGAGCAAGGGTTGTTGTTCTTCGAGGAAGAAGACAACCAAGCATTGATCGAGTCGTGTAAACAATGGGGTAGACGATCGCTGAGTATCGGATGCTCGGGTATCATTTGATGTGCGCGCACTAGACGATCGTATAGCTCAGCAAACCTCATAGCTTAGTTACTGACTATACGATCACGGAGTAAATCATTTACCTTTTCGCGTGTTAAGCGATTGTCTAAACGATTAGGCTTCGCAACCTCACTGTCGTCTAAGCGATCGTTAGCTTTCGCGCTATCGTCTAGTGTGCGCTACACGATCATTTACCTGGAGGCGTTTACTAAACGATGGAGCTTTGCCCGGTGGTTCAAGACCTGGTTCGCCTGTGAATCGGTTTGCTCGATGGAAAAATGTAATAGATAGAATTTTTCATACCGATTTTGTGTTAGTTCATCCCGATCCATTAATCTGTGATTTAATACATGAGATGTATGTTTAATTATGTGTCATATGGTATGCACATATAGAAAATTCCCACCTTAGGTTATGCACTGGTTATGCATCATCTCTTTATTATAAATGTTATGATTTAGAGAAGCATGATTTAAATTACGTAAGAGCATGCTCATGCATCATATAATATAAGAGTTATATTTATTCATGCATAAAAAGCCTTGACATACATTATCTTTATATTATAATTGTTATAGTTTAAGGGTGTATAGAAAGCATGTTTGCTTGATTGTTACTTGTATATAAAAGTCATGAATAGTAATGACTGAACATTGCATGAAGCATGACACATAGGTTACTTTATAAGCATTATAAATACCTTGTTATGTGGCAATGTGTTTTAGTTGTTTCTTTTCAAAGGTTAAAGAGAAATTAGAACTAAAAACAATAAGAAAGACATGCATGCTCATGATAACTTGTAGAAATACAAGTTATTGTGGCTCAAAAGTTGGAACAATTAGGGTCTTTAATGATAAAATCTCATCATTTTTAGAGAAAACGCATGAAATTACTCGAACACTATCAAACTCATGCAAAAGAATGTTTATTGCTAAAATACTGCACTGACGCATGATATTGCAGGATTTCAACAAAGATTCTAAGTGTTGCAGGCAAAGTCTAACGCATGGAGCATGTGTTGAAGGGATTCAATACAAGGAAGATTCATTAATTCAGGCTGTTTGGTCAAATCATCATTTGCAAGCATGGGCATCTACAGTGGGCGGCATCTGAAAAGCATCTGAGTGTCAGGCGGCTGACAACGGTATGAAATTTAATTATGCCCATCATCAAGTTGGAGAAGACCGACGCCTATAAATAGAAGAAATCCCACCAGATGAACGATCCTTTTAGCTCATTGCATAATTTTGAAACTTCGAGACTTTAGAGCTGTGCTGTGGTGACGAGAAGAACGAGAGGGAAGAGAACCACCACCATTGCCGATCAATGAGCGGAGAAAGATGAGCTCGAGAGAGAACTTTCTTCCAATTCTTCCACAAGTGGTTGTACACAAACTAGAATTGAGCCATTTCGGTTTGACTCCTCTCTGCAGTTTGACTCCTTTCATTTCATCTTACTTATCGTTTTCATCTTCTCATTTGATTAAGTGTTGGTTTTGTAAAGACAATCAGTTTCTTTATAAATTCACATATTTGATCTATCATACTTTGTCACTGTTTATTTCTTGTTTTATGTTGGATTCATCTATAACTTCATGGAAAATTCCATTTCGGAACGTTTAAGCTAACTAAATCAATTGGTAAAAGTAACTTTAGCTTAAATTATTCGAGAGAATAAGTAAGCCAACATTAAGTTAGAAACGTTTAGTACATCTGGAGATAGACACACTAGTGATTTATTGCATCCTGTGAGTGACGCATACATCCTAGAGATAGGTATTGTATGACATTCACATTGAGAAGTGCTGAATAGAAGTCTAACGCATAAATGGTGATAAGCAAGTCATCTCATACGCATCATATTCTTGTTCGTGTACATCTAACTTAGACCGACGCATATCATTTGCATCAAAATCCATTTTCACACGACCCCTTATTCTCTACTTAACCCTTTTATATCTTCTTGCATGCACACAACAACTTAGTGTAAATAATTCATTTTTACATTCACTTAGGATATTTCTACAACAGTTACAATGCAAGGTCTGCGTTAGCTTTAATCTGAATCCCTGAGTTCGACCCTGGACTTACGAGGAACCTGAGTTGGATTTATACTTGGATCTGATTCAGGAAAACTTGAATGCCTATAGAGGAGTTTCATGCGTGCTGTTGCACATCATTAACGCATCAACGCGTCACTAACGCATCATAAACGCATCAACGCATCATTCACATTTACACTTATTTGTCCAATTACTTTATACAATACACTCATAAGCTCGGATCACGAAATTGACGAACAGCTCATTTAGGTTTAATTCATGGTTTTAAAATGTTTAAAACTTGGATGATATAAACCTAAGATCACATTTTTAATATGATTAGCAATCCTTAGGCTTTAATCTTTTAATCGGTTTAATAGGATTAAATTGACTAATAAAAGGTTAAAGTGTAGAACATTTATCTATAAGGGACCTTTTGTTTAAGGGGGGTTCTGTCTAGGCTGGGGTATTTAAGTTGACAGAAACGTAATATCTCTACTTAAGAACCTACCTAGAAAGATGAATTAGATAGATTTAATGCATGCATGCAAGTTAAGGACAGTCCATTAAAGTTTTTAAATATGACTACTTGAACTTGTTCATATTTCATAGATAAAATTTGTTTATGAGCAGACTTAAAAGATGACTTAGACTAAAATCAGTAGCCGAATTGTCTAGGTTAATGAACCACTAGGTAGAACATTCAGTGGAAGGTACTTGAGGCATATGATGCTTCATTTAAACCTTTCACGTTTCTCCCTTATAGTCCAAACCATGAGATCTAGCCTTGGCTTCATGGCATCCTAGGAGTATCCCCCTAAAGGATGGTATTTGGGTAGGTCAATATCAAGGTGGATGGAGAAAATGTTCATAGTAAGTGGGAGCGAGAATTGTGACAACATATCCCACGGTCTCCCTCGTTGGATTTAATAAAGTTTCTGCGCATCGTCTCGAGGTATCCTGGGAGTGTCTGCCTATAGGATGGCAGTTTTGCGCGTTACTTTATTTGATCTTCTGTAAGAGGAAAAGATTACTTAGTCAGTCTCTTGTCCTAATCTGCTTCTTCCCTACGGTGGGCTCATTAAGGTGGGATTCTGGCACCGAAAGCGATGGGTCACACTTACGCGGAATTGTTAAGGGTTAACAGTTCTGTACCAAATAAATGGTGGTTGTTAGGTTTAGTTCCAAGAGTTGGTTCTACTTGATGGTTGAGAATGTCTCATCCTAATGAAGGGGCCTTTGACCATCCCACCGGTGACGTTTGTCCTTCCTCGCTGGGGCATCATTGCAAAATAGAAGTCTTAAACAATTAAGGACTTGGAAACTGTTTTGCTAAAATTAATTAGTTATCGTACTGCTTTACGATTGCTAAAATTAATTGAGGCATCACTGCTTCACGAGTGATTTGTGAAGGGTCATCGTACGGTTGATTGGTTGTATTCAATGGACAAAAAAATATAGTTGTAGTGCAAAGAGTTAAGTTGACGGTCTATAGTGGAGTGCCTGACAGTTAACGGATGGTGGATATCGTGATTAAAGAGTTTAGTCAATTATTCACGTACCGTTGGAACTTCAAGCTACAAGTCCATAAGGTCCCTTTGGTAACTCAATGGATTCCAATTGAGAATAAGTTTTTGGATTAGTTTGAAATGTTCAAATTAACAATAGAGAATTTAATTGTATATGATATAATTAAATTAATTCAATTATATATGATATAATTGATTTAATGTATTTGATACATTATTATTTGATTGGAGAAATTAATATAAATATGATTTATATTAAATGTCATAAAATAGAAAAAGAACTATGCTTTATATGTTGCATATGATACAATATTAAAACTATAGGTTATAAATATAATATGATAAGTTAGTTATTGTATTTATCTATAATTTATTAATTATGAGATAATTGATAATTCTTTTTCTCCGATAACTGACTTTGGGTGGTTACTCAGTTATTATGGAAAAGTGGATAAAATGAAAAATAGTTTTTTCAAATTCATAACGCGCAATCCACGAAACAAGTAATCAAATTACTTTTGAAAGACAAAACGATCGAATGTCGAGTTCACTACATGATAGTGCTTATAACTACACGATCGATTGTCAAATTTATACGATAGACTTCTTCCTCTATATGATTGTTCATCGCATACTTGATCGTTTACTTCTTCAATTCCTCCATCCATTTACTAAAATCATACAGAGCCCACAACTCCTGGATTCTCACACCGAGAATACCAAGGTAACCTTGTGGTGGTGTCGAGTTTTGTTCGACGATTAAGGGTCGAGTTGTAATCTCTGGTGATTGAGGATTTTCCAGTTGCTCGTTGCGTTCGTGCTTGTTTGCTGAGTTACCGAATGATCGAGGGAAATGCATGAAGAAAGGGTTCTTCAAGGGTATTGTTTACTTGATCCCTTGTATGTTTGTTAAGAAGCATGCTGTAATTTAGTCTTTAATGCATAATCGTTTCTGTCAGATTGTAAATGTTTATGTTCTTTTATAATGGAGTTTGGAATGATCCGCTGCCGCTTCACTGGTTCTCTAGATTTTAAACTGACATTGTAGAGGTACCTATAATGTCGGTTTAAAATCGACATTGTAGGTGGCCATCTTTTTTAATTCCAAAACAACTTTTAATCTTGATTTTTTCCCTCCCTCCCCATTTTCATTTTCCTCTCAAATTTATTTATATTTTAATTTAGGTTTTGTTTTATTAAGAAAAGAAAGTCTCACTCCTTCTTTTACCCCTTCTCTCTTCCTCCCTCTCTATCTTCCTCCCTTACATTACCCACACAAAACCATTCCCCTTTGCATGTTGTTGCAACTCGACCGACACGCCCATTTCCTGCAGCAACCGACGATGGTACAACAACCACTAGCGAACAATGACGACAATGCTTGTCCGGCAACGCATGCAGTACAGACAACCATCTTCACATCCGACGCAGCCTATAACCACGAACGACATTCATGAAGACCAACCCACGGCATCGTGATCTCCGACAACCGTGAAGTAGCTACCCACTCAACACAATGCATACCAACAGTAGCATTTCTCCTATTTGGTGTGTTTTGACTCTTACCCATCGAATTTTGACAATGGATTTGAAATACCCACTTCTAACGCCTCTAAATATGTAGGATTAAGTGAGTTCAAACACTAACCAACGAGGATTTGGGCCGTTTTGGGTCAGATCCAGTGGGTATATCACTCTAAATCCCTTTTTGAAATAGTTGAAGGTTCTTTATATTGGTCTCTAACGCTTGAAAGCTTTTAATTGTAGATTTAGAATGGTTTCAAGGTTATTTGAACATCTTTCAGCATGGACCCAAGCCTGTTTTGGTGAATATTAAGCATTATAGCTATATTTAGAGCCTTTGGAACCAAATTTAGATGATGAAATTAGCTTTTAACTCTTCGTTTTTCCTTGTTTGTAGTTTAGGCTTGATTTGGGGTGTCCGGATTGAGGTATATTAGATGCTCTTTTTTTTGTAAATTTACCAAAAGGTTTGAATTTTAAGCTCACGGGTTTAATGTTATAAGAAAGCAATAAGAGAAATGTGTGGTATTCTAAAAACTGCTAAGTAGGTAAGAATCTTGCTTGGATTCATAAAGTTTATTTATTTTCATTAAGTTGTTTGAGTTTATAAGCTTATGGATTCATGGTATGTCATCCAACTTTGTCTTCTTCCACTGATTTATATCATAAGCAACAATTTTGTTTCTTTGTTCATTTATTTTTCAAATGCTTTGCTCTTCTTAGCTTCTCCTATTTGCTTTTGGTCTTGTTCTCCACCTTTATTTCCATGTGTGACGTTTGTTGTACCTCTTTTATGATAAAATGAAATGGGAATGATTTATGATTAAATAGTACAATGAGAGCATGAGTTCGGCGGTCCATTTCTTCAAAATTCTTGCTTTTTTGTTTGCGTGATGCTTGGAGTTAAAGAAACCATTTGCTTTCATAAAATGAAATAGGAATGATCTAAGCCACCATCGAACATGTTGTATTGGGCTTTTTTATACTGGAATTTATTAAAGAAGATGTTCCAATTATGAAATTATTAGATAGTGAGTTGTTATGTTCGATGGTAGCTTGATTTTGATTCTTTGTTTTGTTTTTCATTTCTTTTTAGCTACATTGGTGGTTGTCTTGAGTCTTGTTCTTGTCATATGTGCTTTAGTAACCATGAGGATGTAAATATTGTTATTATAGACTTTTCTATAATAATAATTGAATATAATAATAGTTTTTCTATCTATTTTTCCTTTATGTCCAAGAAAACACTCCATATTTCATCTATTGTTCTTGTAGGTTCTTGAATATATGTATTGAATAATCAAATGGAAGAGTTTTGTAGGGGAATGAGAATAATCAAAATGCTCGACATTGTAAGCCTCTATTTTGTTTGTTTGTTTGTTGAGAGGGAGTGGCAATATAAGAATTTAAGAGAATTGTGCCTGTTTCAAGAAAACTCTTGCTTCCTTAGTTATACTCCTACGAGTTTAGCTTTAGTTCATATTGATTGAAATTGCCTCACATTTGTGTTCTCTCAATCTCTTCCTCTACCATAACATGATATATATTGAAACTCTCCTTGTAGGTCGGTCTTGAAATTCAAAAGAAGGTAGTTTGGTTATCCATTATGTCGTCTCCCTCACCTCCATGATCTATTTCAAGTTATAACTTATGGTTTGCCGATGTTAGTTTAATGATTTTGTATGTATATATAATTTTGGGGGAGGTTTCTTCAGACATTCTTCACGTAGGGTAGTGTAGGGATTTGTGGAGTCATTTCGTAATTTTTGAGAAATAGAAGTGTTATGCAATTATTTCTATTATTGTTTCAAAACAATTTATGAACTTGAAGAAGCAATAAAATTTAATTTCATATTAGAGAAAATCTCTTTTTCCAAATACCATAGGTTTTAAAGAACATCACTCGGAGAAGAGCAAATGTCAAGAACATCTTTTTGATGTTTATGAGAAATGCAAGAAGAGAGAGGTATTTTCTTAACTTAGTTATGTGTAAATTGTGATCTATTGATTGATTATTGGATATTTAGATCTTGTTATTGATCCATAGAACTACATGTTAAATTTGGATGGAGAAGGAACTTAAGCTATTCAAGTCTTGTTCTCTTTGTGGTAATAGAATTTTAGTTTGAAGTTCCGATTTTCCCTTGGATCATCCTATTGCATTCTCCCTTCTTTCTTTCATTCATTTTTTTTTCTTTTTAGTTTGCTTTGATCTTACTTGGAATTTAGTTTAGGGATAAATCTTCTCATTTCTTGTAGTTGTAGGCACTCTTGTTTAGTTGGTGTATTTTTTTGGAAACAAGAAATTGTTGAAAAATGATCAAGTTCAAACTTCTGTAAAAGCTAGTGGAAGAAGTCATTCCATTCTCCAAGGGAGGATTCACCTTACCCAGTTTGAAGCAAGCAAAATAAGATTGTATTGCATTTATTAGCCACAAGCAACTTGGTATGAGTGATTTCCTTCGTGGCATACACTTGTGCATGATCTATTTTCTCTTAAACTTGTTTAGTTAATATGATTGATCGAGTTGTCTAAGAAATCTAAAATGAAAAAAAGAACTCCTTTGCTGAATTTATTGTTTGGATTCTTTATAAGATCTAAATGAAGTTGCATGTTTGTTTACAAATTTTGAAGTCCTGGCTTTGTATTTTGAAGTTATTCTTTTTCGACTCTTGCAAATCGTGATATTTATCATATTTTTCTCAATTGTGTTGTTGATTGTTGTCATACTTAAAAATTTCGTTGGGTCCTGGTGAAGGTGTGAAATAAGGATTTATTTAATTTGTTTCAAAGTCCATTGCTATACATTATATCTATAGAAGTTGTGACCAACATAAAACTTCTTTCCTTTCCTTTCCTTTGTTTTGTACTTCTATTTGGAATTTTCTTAATACTTCTCTTAGGTGAAGTGATTGGAAACTGGAGAGAATTTTGCCATAAAGAAAGTCTCGCAGGACAGGCATTAAGATAACTTGAAATTTTCTTATAAAAATCTTGCAGGACATTTTTTTTTACTCTTTTCCATCTTCATTCAGACACTAAATTGATTGGGTATTTTTGTTGTCGACAGGTATTTTCTCTTTTTTTTTTTTCTTCTTTTTTTTGTGCTTGAGATCTTGTATCCTTGGTATATTACGTGAAAGACATAATAGAGTTGGAAACAAATCAATGAGATGGTATGCTTCTCTAAATGCACTCTTTGAGTTTATTTAAAGTTAAAGAATACTATTGTTATTTTGCTTTGGATCATAGTGAATGCAATTACCAATATCAAGTCAAACTTATGGGATAAAGAGGGATTGGCAAGGAAATCCATATGTGCCAGTGGAATACACTAGGAGTGGATTGAATTGTAGCAATGCAATTACTTCAAGAATCATTTACTTGTAAGTGCAAGTTCAAGTCCTTTATGAAGTTTCTTTGTACTTTTTAGATGCCATCGAATTCCTGTTTCTAAAACTAAGTTTTAAGGTCTTGTTGTTCTGCTAGCTTTAAAATGTTGTCATGTTCTTTAGATGTCTAGGGTGAATTTTACTTTATTTCAAATATTTGGAATTTAAAAGTGTTTTAAATTTAAGTTGGTTCTTAATTAGATGTTTGAGTTGAGAACTTATAATAGGTATTTGTTTAGTTTACTTGAGTTGTTATTGAATACAGTTGGTTAGTTTTAACAAGTTTTATTGGATTCGTTTTATGAAGTATTGAATATTCGTTTTTTGAGAATTTTGGTAGTTCTATTGAGAAGTAGTGGTTGTGGAATATTATTGGGAGTGTGTTTCTTAGAACAGGTTCAAAGTTTTTTTTTTTTTTTTTTTTTTTTGTGGTAACGTTGTTATGCAGCCGAAAATTTTCAAAATATAAGAGTAATAAACTTGATTTCTTGATTGTTTGAGTAACACTTTTAAAACACTTAGGTAAGTAGAATTCTATCCATTAGGGTTTGTTTTCTTGCGTGCTAACCTAATCCTTGATTTACGTATTTGTTCAAATTATTGTTTTTTTTTACTTATTTCTTCAAATTGTTGTTTTATCTACTTCGTAGGTAGGAGAATAGTCCCTAGCTCTAGAAATTGACATCAGAGAACTTGGGAAGACATTGTTGAACACTATTAATTTATCTTTAGCTTATTTTTAATCATTTTAACCATTTTGTAATTCATTTATTTTGAATGCTATTCTTGTGTACAACTTAGCATATATACTCTACTTGTTCAGTGTAGAATATATATGTATACTTCATAGATGATAAGTTGGAATTTGCTATGTAACCATATGAAGTTGATTTGGATAAAGAATATAACAAGCACGCATTACAATGAACAATTTTTTATATTTTTTTAAATAAAAACAATGACGGACATTTCCTGATCCAACATGAGACATAAAGTCGTTTTTAAATTTTTGACCGACATTGAAAATGGATTCGACAATGGCATTTAAAAAAAAGGACAATAATTGAAAAAAAAAGGGATAATAATTATGGGCCTTAATATTAGTTTAAAATTGACATTAAAGGACTTTAATGTCGGTTGACAATTGATATTGAAGATCATGTTATAAAAGGTCTTTAATGTTGGTTGTCTTTAATGTCGGTTTTAGACTGACATTGAAGATGGAATACAATGTTGGTTTAAAACCGATATTAAAGACAACCGACATTAAAGACCTTTTATAACATGATCTTCAATGTCGATTGTCAATCGACATTAAAGCTTTTTAATATCAGTTTTAAACCGACATTAAAGCCCAAAATTCTTGTCGTGTAATAATTAAAACTGATGTGCTAAGGCAAAACATTAGGTCATATGAAAACTTTGTCAAATAGTTCCTGGATCTGTGACTTAGACTACTTCAATTTTGTTAGAACCACTCTATAAAAGGCCTTGAGAATGGAAGTGCTTTATTCTAAAATTCATTTCTTGTGCCAGTGGTCATTTTGGGAGATCTAACTTACTCACTTAACCTTAATTCTCGTACAATTGGATCTTTACTTGGATCCATATTACTTTCACCTTTAAATCAAATTGATTGATTGTTATTTTCTAGTTATAACTTGTGTCCAAAGTCACCATCTTTTAATCTTCGTTAATACCTTCAATGATTATATCTTTTCTAACCAAACCTAATCCTTCCATTTCCATAGTTTCTGGAAACTATCATTACCAAACTCCTTCAAAGAAGATATTATCTCTACAATCTGAAGAAGCTTGTCAAGCACCCTTCCAATGCTCATTTGTCTCTACTTGATATTTTATTTTGAGAATGAGTTTTTCATGCTAACATTGAGTTCCACAACCAACAACCTAAGAAAGCTATCTTTTCAACCAACAAATACCAAGCTCCAAAGTTGCAAGTCGTAACGATATTATTTATACCCATGCCAAGGCTAGTAAATACCCCAATCCTATCGTAGAAAGTCAAATCAAACTTATGTACTTGTAGTCTTCAAACATCGATTTCCTTTATCTTCTCAAAATAATAAATCCTTTCCTAAATAATTTTCTTTGTCCTCACATCTACCTTTGATAAGATTGAAAAACTCAAGGTGCTCTTTTCACTTTTCAAACGAAACATAATATCGATATCAAAATATGTAACTACTTATTAACCGCTCATAATCTACAACTCAATTCCAAATTTGAAACTTTAATAGGGTATTCTTCATAAGTTGTCATTGCTTTTAAATTCCAAATACTAATCCTGATCACATTAACTAAACTAGAACGGCTTACTTACTACCACAAAAGTATGGATATAGTCAAAGTACCATGAGGTACCTTGAAACAACTCCTCAATTCAAACCATCACTTTGCTTTCTCCTTGAAGTCCTAAAGTCATTTTAAACGATTTTTGCTTCCTTTGATATCAACAACTAAATTGGGTACTATAAAATGTGATCTTAATATTACCACTTGTATTCTAACTAAAAGTTTTTCTTTCTTTTAAGCACAATTCAAAGATCCAAAATACCAAGTACCTTGGTCAGTCCACCAACCTTTAGTACCACATAAGTGATCAAGACTTAATAATCCTTTTAAAATTCCTCTTGAAACATTTGATTTTAATATCTAATAACATTTAATAAAACCAATCTCTTCTTATTTTCCTTATCTACAAAGAGACTTTAATCTTGTACCTATGTACGTGATTTGTCGTGATAGAGTCTCTTGTAGTACCACTAATCTCATTCTTCACAATAAAGCACAACAATCAACTAGTTTGTTAGGTTTTTATTTTCTATGTTAATTTCCCCCAAAATTGTGTTGATTATTTACTTTAATTGCGAATTTTATAGGTAAAACATTCCCCGAAGCATTTTGGAGTCATTATAAGAAAATTGTGTCAAAAAGATAAAAAAATGACCAAGAAAATCAACAAATTGAAGAGAATTGAGTAAACACCCAGAAGAGCATCGAGTAAGGCTGTTGGATCATCGACCATCGAGTATTTAGCAGAATACTATTAAATACCATCGAATAAAGATTGTCAAGTATTCTATCATCGAGTCATCGATTTCTTCTTATTCTTTTTCCATCAAGTTAAAGCTATCAAGTAAATGGCATCCAACATCAAGCATTAAATATTCTACCATTAAGCATCGAGGATCGAATATGAAATAGGAAGCTCGCTTTTTAAACTGCAGAAAACTAGATGTGTTCATTCTTTTTCGGATTTTGATGTGATTCATCCTCGCGCCTCACGACGCTTTGCTGTTGGTATAATTGAGTTCAATTCTTCAGCAAAACGGAGGAGATATCATTTTTTAAGAAAAGAATCCATCATTCTCAAGAGAGAAACTTTGAAGAAGAGAAACCCATTTTTTAGAGAGAGACTTCAATTTCCAAGAGCAATTCTTGTAATTTTCTGTGAAATTAAGTCGATTTGTACTCAGACTTGTATCAATATGTAACTATCAATAGATTGCTTGAAGAATTTCATCCTCTATGAGTAGGTAATTCTTTTTCTTGAGGAACTATGTAATTAGGCATTTTCTTAAGACTTTTCTTGAATTTTGTTTCATGTAAATACTTTCTTTTGAATGTTCTTGTTGAGATTTAGAATAAAATTGATTTAGATTGAATTGATGACTCAAGATTAATCAATTTTTGTATGTAAAAATTACATGATTCTATGATTAATCAATTTTTGTATGTAAAAATTACATGATTCTATAACAAAATTGTAATTGTAGTTGCAAGAATGAGTAGTCTTCATAGAAAATATGGACTTCTTTTCCTCTTTTCTTTAAAGAATTTATTAATTTAGAACATTCATGTAATCAATCTTGAATTTTCAGTCTTTTGATTCAAGATTGAAATAGTTAAGAAAACCCATAAGTTTAATGCAATTTAGAGATTAATTATGAAATATCTTTAGAAAGCAATTAAGACCTAGATTAGGGTTGTGAAATTAGCTAATTAGGGTATTGAAATTTATTCTTAATGAACTATTGAATAATCTAATTACATGATTTCTTATTAAGTCAATTATAGAATTGCCTAGTTACATAAAATCCCTAAGATTTCATTTCAATTGAATCTTGTTTCATAATCTCTCTTATTTCTCTCATCAATAGACTTCTTATATCAATTCTTGTCTATTTACTTAGTTTTTAGTTCTTAAAACAACAACCCCATTTAATCATCAATAATCTAATTCTTGTCTAATTTTAGGCCAATTAATTGCGTTTATCTTGGGATCGACCTCTTACTTCCACTAATACTACGTGTTAGTTCTAGTTGTAGTTAGAGTTTATAAATTTTATTTGTTTTGAGTAGATAGAATTAGCGACACCTATTTCACCCTTAACATAGTTCATAAAGCCTAATCAAATACTTTCATGCACAACTATCATAAAACTTTCAATTGGTAGGACATACCTAGTGATGACGAATAATTGGTTAATCGACCATAGGGACAATCTAGACTTACGGGTTGTTACGATGTAAGTCAATGTACAGAACCTAAAAACTCTAGGCTCTGATACCAACTGTAACGACCTGACTTCCTATGACTTGTACTGGTACGTTACTACATGCATGCATACACCTCAAACGACCTTTTATATATATATATATATATAACTTAAAAAACCAAAAGAATTTTATAGATTAAATAACTTTTATAAAATTTAAATAACTGAAATATTTGATCGAGGTACCCCTAAAATTATAAAACAAAACTAGAAGATTTTGCATAAAGCATCTAACAAGGCAAAAACTAGAACTCTGGGTTCAAACATCAAGACTAGAATTTAAAACATAAAAACATGAAAACAAAAGCAGAAGCATTTTTCTGGTCCCAATTACACGACCACAGATTCCTTCTGTCATTAGCCGATGTGTCCTTATCCTTACTTGAAAAACATAACATAATAAAGAATGAGTATAAAATAATTAATAAGTAACCTGGTACCAGGGTTAAGCTATGCATACATATTTGCAAATGCATGCATATTGGTGGGACTAGCATAATGTAATTCATCAAAGAAACATGAGACCATGAACAATTGAAAACATGAAAACATGGATGACCATCTAATGCAAACCCATTCTAACACATATTTGGTGGCTCGAAAGCACACAAATGTGATAGAGAGCCCGTCAGTCTTCAAAACTGAACATGGTAGTGAAGCTAAAGGATCACAGTAACGTGGTAGAAACTCGTCGGCTTTAGGTAATATAGTGATGAACTGAAATGATCATGAAAATTGGTTAGTGTTAGAACGACAATTGTCACCGCTGAATAAGAGTCGTATAACATTTATCTATGGTCCCACATCGTAACGAATAGAACATTCTCATGGTTCCGACATGCACATAACTGAATCATTCAACATACATCATATTCATAAAGTCTAATACATGCTTCCGAATTTACTTATTTCCAATTGAAACTAAGAAACTAAAATGTCCAGCATGAAGGTTTCTGGTAGTAAAGTCACTTTCCTCGAGATTTAGCCCAAATAATTAGCAATTTATCTTTTTCTCGGATTATAGTAATCTTAGATCAAACCCCTACTACAAAATCATAACACTACAAGAATTTTGATAATTCTCGATGACATTAATCTTGATGATCAAAAAACCGTCGACAGTTTCGACCACTCTCGACAGTCTAGACAAGGGGTCGGGATAAAATTTAATCCCGATGGTCCACGAACAGATCGTCGAGCTTTTTAATCTGTCCCAATGGTAAGCAAACATCGTTGGGCTTTTTGGTTTAAACCCGATCGTTACCACTCGACCGTTAGGCACGGTGTGCAGAACCTATTGTAATTTGTTAAGTTTGCCCGACGGTAAGCGCAAATGCGTTGGATTTTCATTATAAAGGTTGACAACTCCATGTAACCATTGGGGTTCTAAGTTCTAATATAAATATTAATTTTTTTTTTATAGGAATTGGGGAATCATTGGCTGATGGTGAGACAAGAACCGTCGGGATACGTTGAATTCTCGACAGTGTTTAGTCGACCGTCAAGAGTTTTAAGAAATATAAAAATATTTTTTTTGGGGAATTTGGGTAGGTTCCTCCGACGGTGGTGTCAGGAAACCGTCGGGTGTACCTTGTTCGCCCGATGGTTTTGAGCGACCATCGGTCGTTGTTGTATTCTCGACGGTGCTCAGTCAACCATCGGGGATTCTAATTTTTCTTTTGGAATTGATGATTTTTTGTCGACAGTCGTGTCAGAAAACTGTCAGGCTTGGTAAGTTTGGCCGACGATTTGGAAATGACTGTTGGGATTGCTTACACATATCCCGATGGTTGCAGACAACCGTCGGGAAAAATACGATTTAAAATCTCGATTCTTCTTCTTCCCTCTCTCGCTGGTTCTTCTTCTTCTTGTTGTTCCATTCATCGTTCTCCCTCTCTTCGTCTGCCGCCATTCGTTCCCCTCTCACCATCCATTTGTTCCCTCTGGCAGCCGTTTCCGTCCGTTCGTTCCCTCTGGCAGCCGTTTCCGTCCGTTCGTTCCCTCTGGCAGCCGTCCATTTGTTCCCTAGCCGTCCGTTCGTTTCCTCTGGCAGTCGTTCCCCTCTCGCTGTTCATCGCTGATCGTCTGTTGGTCTGCCGTCCGTTGGTTCCCCATCTCGCCAGTTGGTTTATTCTCTCGCCGTCTATCACCATCTCCGATTTCCCCCTCGCCAGAAAGGTAACTCTTTTTTACTTATTTACTTGATATTCTTGGTATTCTTGGTATTGAGTACTGCCATAAACAAATTACTTGTAATATAGATTTGTTGTGATTCTAAAATCAACAAAAAATAGAGGTTGATTCTAAAATAGGAGAAGCTAATGATGTTAGTGATTTGTTAAGTAGAAATAAATTGGTTGGAATTGGATGTTGAGTTTTTGTCTATTAGATGGTTGATTGTAATGTATATTTGTTATGGATCATAGAATGAAGGTACTCTATTAACTAAAGAACAATCCAATTCTATATAATGTGATATCCTCTGTTTATGTAGACAACCAATGGACTATGGTAGTTTTTTTTCTTGCTAGATTTCTCACTAAATGAATTTGTGTCAATAACTTGGATATTCGAGTTAGTTTATGGGGCGATTTGATTAACTCTATAGAATAGTTTAGTGTTGAAAATAGGGGATTTTTTCTGTATTCCTTAGTTACTCTTTCTTTATTCTTTCCGTGTTTGTATTTCTGTGTTTTATTGTTTGAGGAATCTCCCTCTATTACTCCTGTGGTTTATTTAGTGCAACATGCTTCTATTCTTTGTGATACAATCTTAGATAATTTTGTCTGGTTCTTTGAACATCGATTTTGTCATTTTTGGGTTGCTGAACTACCTATTCTTCATACATATATGAAGCTAAACATTATCAATTCTTGTCATCAATTTGACTTCAACTAGCACTATCATAAGAATGATAACACTAACATTGATTTTGTCATCAATTTGACTTCAACTATAAATCTCTATCTGAGTGGATATCATTTGGTTGTCTTTACAATAATTTGGCTTTAACCTTTAGGACTTCAACTAGCATTTTGAAACTATCTCCAAACATCTCAAGCCTTTCTATCCTTAGATCTACTTTTATAAGAGCAAATTGTATAAGCTCAAAAGAGGAATAAGGATGTGTTTAGGAGTGATTCTAAAATAGTTAAAATGACTTTTGTCATTTTCAAAATGACACTTAAATGTACTTTTAATCGTTCAAAACCACGAACAAGAAGTAAATTAAATTAAATTAAAAGTTAGAAATTGGAACTATATGTTCTAATATAACTAATTGTCTAAATCATCAGGTTCAATTTATCGCATATATTATTAAAAATGGATAAAGAGTGGATTAAGATTAAGAACAAGTTATCAACTGAATATGCAGAAGGAGTATATCAATTCCTTGATGTTGCAAAACTTCATGTTAATAAGTTAGGAAAAACAAGATGTCCATGCAGAAAATGTATGAATGCTAGGTAGGAGCCAATAGATAGAGTAAGACATTTATTCATTAATGGAATTTCTCCATCTTATCATCAATAGGTATATCATGGAGACCCAGTCGACTTGTCTAGGGGATACGATAGTCATATATCTCAATCGACACATGATGATGGATTAAGTATGACAGAGATGAATATCATAGATGAAGAAAATGAAATTTTGAATATTATAAATGATCTACAGTATCCAATTGCTAATGTAAATGAAGAAGAAAATGAGGATGAGATGTAGACCAATGCCCAAGAAAGAGATAACAATTCAAGCTTATTTGAAGACCTGATGAATGAAGAATGCAACCAGTTGTACCCTGGTTATACAAATTTCTCGTCATTGTTGTTCTTGGTGAAGTTGATGCATATTAAAGTTTTTAGCGGTTGGACTAACAAGTCGTTTGATTTGTTACTTGAATTGTTAAAAGAAGCATTTCCTGTTGGAGCATCTATACCTAGTTCATTTTATGAAGCTAAAAGAAAATTACGTGACTTAGGACTTAGTTATGAGTGTATTCATGCTTGCAAATACGATTGCATCCTATATTGGAAAGAATTTTTTGATTTGGAACAGTGTCCAGTATGTGGTGAATCTCGATACAAAGTTGAATCTGGAAAAAGTAAAAAGTTTCCACATAAAATTTTATGACATTTTTCTTTAATACCAAGATTGAAGCGATTGTTTCCATCTAAGCATATTGCACATGAAATGAGGTGGCATAAAGATAAACGTGTTGAAACTAATGGAGTGTTGTGACATCTAGCTGATGTTGAAGGGTGGAAGCATTTTGATCGTGAGTTTCCTCAGCTTGCTTCAGATCCACGTAATGTTCATTTAGGACTAGCTTTAGATGGATTCAATCCATTTGGGAATATGAGTACTTCATATAGTATGTAGCCAATGGTGCTCATTCCTTACAACTTGCCACCTTGGAAATGCATGAAAGAGACAAATTTCATTGTCTTCCTTCTTATACTCGGTCCAAAATCTCCTGGAAAAGAAATTGATATTTACTTACAGCCATTGATTGAAGACTTAAATGAGTTATGGAATGATGGAGTGCACATTTACAATTGTGTTAACAACGAATACTTTCAACTACGTGCTTGCTTATTGTGGACTATTAACGACTTCTCTGCGTATGGTGACTTATTTGAATGGAGTACTAAAGGTTTACCAAACATTCCCTATTTGTAAAGAGGATACATTATCAATGAGGCTAAGAGGAAAACAATATTTTATGGGGCATCGGCGTTATCTTCCAGATAATCACAATTGGCGTAAAAGTAAAAAATTGGATGGAAAAGTGGAACGTAGACCTCCTCCAGTTGACATGGATGGAGAAGATATCTTACGAGAGGTGATTTTGTTAAACTTTCCTATGCTTAGCAAACATCCAGAGAAATGTGATAAAAAAAGGAAACGAAGTTTAAATTAGAATAAAAAAAAAGTATATTTTTCCAACTTCCATATTGGTTGAAACTTTTATTGAGACATAAGTTGATTGTTATACATATTGAAAAGAATATTTGTGATAATTTGGTAGGTACATTATTAAATATTGAGCAAAAGAATAAAGGATACAACTAATGCTTGTTTGGATCTAGAAGATCTAAATATACGGAAAGAATTACACCTGCAAAAGGTAGGAGACAAAGTTGTAAAGCCACACGCTGCATACGTATTGACTACTAATGATAAGGTTGCATTCTATAAGTGGATCAAATCAGTCAAATTTCCTGATAGGTTTGTATCCAATATATCAAGATGTGTGAGTGAGAAAGATGGAAAGCTACGGGGGCTAAAAACTCACGACTCGCATGTTCTGCTTCAGAGGTTTCTTCCAATTGGTGTTCGAGCATATTTGAAAAAAGACGTGTCCACTGTTGTTATTGAGTTATGCAAATTTTTCTGTGATCTATGTGCAAAAACAATATCTATTGGGATTGATTACAAAGAGACATTATAATCATACTTTGTAAGTTAGAAAAAATATTTTCACCGACAATTTTTGATATAATAGTGCACCTAGCAATCCATTTGCCCTATGAAACAAAAGTTGCAGATCCAGTTAGTTATAGTTGGATGTACCCTATTGAAAGAAGCTTGCGGACATTGAAACAATATGTAAGAAACAAAGCACGTCCTAATGGTTTTATAGCAGAAGCATATATAGTGAATGAATCGTTGGAATTTTGTTCTTTGCACATAACTGAAATTGAGACAAGGTTCAATAGAGATGAAAGAAATGATGATAGACTTCTAGAGGATGAGATATGTGGTGAATGTTCGATGTTCAGACAAAATGCGCAACCGTTAGAAGCACCAAGAGTAAGGACATTATCGAGAGAAGAGAAATGTAGTGCATATTGGTACATCTTGAATAATTGCATGGAAATTAAATCTTATTGAACGTAAGTTTTGAACATTCCATTGTAATTGATAATTTTGATTCAAAGTGTGAAATCTAAAATTGAGATACGTTTCTTACTTATAGGCAATATTTGAGACTAATTTGAGATGAAGCTCAAAGTCAAGATGATTTATACAGAAGGCACCAACAAGGCTTTCCTGATTGGTTCAAATCTCATGTAAGTATATGAGTTTAAAAGACCAATAAAAATCAATCGACTACTAATGACAGGTGACATTACTTTTTAACAGGTTCTTTCACTGCGTGAAAATGGAGATATGTCTGATGACATATATCCACTAGTGATGGGGCCAAGTTCAGAAGTGCGCTCATACAGTGGATGCATTGTTAATGGAGTACGCTATCATAGTATTGAGTGTGATAATTGTTGGAGTAGCAAAATAGTGGGATCATAGTGCCTTTAGAAAGTGAAGGTGGAGATGATCTCAATAATTTCTATGGTGTTGTCAATGAAGTATTGGACTTTCAGTATGCCAAGAGAAGACATGTAATTATGTTTAAGTGTACTTTGTTCGATACAGATCCTAAAAAGATCAATAAAGTACACATAGATTTGAGTTATATATAAATTAATACAACTCGTCATTGGTTTGTTAACGAGCCTTTTGTATTTGCCAGTCAAGCCAAACAAGTGTTTTACATCAACGATCCTAAATATGGTAATAATTGGAAGGTGGTGCAAGTAGTACAAAACAAGCATGTGTGGGACATGTCAGAATCAGAAGAACGTGAGAATGACCAACATGATTTGTTAGAAGTGGTGAATAGTATTACTTGTACAATCGATGAATCAATGAATGATATCAGTTTATGTAGAGTTGATGTTGATCCTACAGTCATAGAACGGTTAATTCAACGAGTTGATAATGACTTCATAAATGATGAGGAAGAGGATGTTCAATCATCTTCTAATAAGAGTTAGAGTTTCGATGAATATCTTAATGATACAGAATAAGCATGTAAATATGTATTTTCTCCATAAGCATGTAGGTTAAACACTTGTTTCTTTTCCATTTCATAATTTACATATTGTTGTATAAAATATATATTATTGTTTACACAGGAAAAATGATAGGTCATACTGATGAGGAGCCAATACTGGAGTTCTTACAGTCCGAGCCCGTTGGTGCATCATCCTCTGTGGGAGATAATATAGGTTATGTTAGAGTCACATTTTTATATAAACTAATGTTTCATTAAACTAACGACGTATAATTTTTGCATAATCTGGTAATACGACTACTAGGGCTGGACGTGGATACTCTCGAAATGTTGATCTGGATAAATATGTTCAACAATTTGGGAGAATTCCTATCGAGATTGACCCTGAATGGCAGAAACCAACTTGCAACAATGCAATGAAGTTTAGCAATGCTATTGATACCAATGTTCAGAAATCTTTTTCCATCGTAAGGAAACTTATGACAACACATAAATATGTTCAACAATTTGCGAGAATTCCTATCGAATCACACTGAGAAACTTGCAGTGGAATTACACTTGGTTCCATCGTAAGGAAACTTGTGACAACACATGGCATACTACGTGAACACCCATAATTAACGCATAAATAGAAGTAGTATCGCATCATTGTGAGCACTTATACCATACATCTCAGAAGCGTTACAAGTTTATGGCGTCGTTGCCGGGGAACTGGTTAATGGTTTATTGTTTGAGTGGTTTTTCGTATTTTGTAGGACATATCTCATTGTATTGGCTGTTCAATGTGGAGAGAAGCCTGACGGTTTATGAGTCCTGGTACTGAACTAGAATTCGTCGTTGACCCTGAGATCGAGCAAACTTTTCGCGCAAGGGTACATCAGAACAGAAATCGGCGAAAGAAAGCAACCAACATGGTAGATAATAACGATGACGCGGTGCCAATGGTAAACCAAGGGGCTGTTCGACCGGCTCAAGATCCTGTATTCCTGGTGGTCGATTGCAACATCCTGATGCGAAATTATGCGACACCCAACCTGTATGATTTTTCGCCGGGAATCTCAAGGCCAACTGTGGCAGATAATAATGATGACGCGGTGCCAATGGTAAACCAAGGGGCTGTTCGACCGGCTCAAGATCCTGTATTCCTGGTGGCCGATTGCAACATTCCGATGCGAAATTATGCGACACCCAACTTGTATGATTTTTTGCCGGGAATCTCAAGGCCAACTGTCAAGGAGAATACGTGCTTTGAGATCAAGTCGGTCATATTGCAGATGATTCAGAATGCCGGACAGTTTGGGGGTCTGAAAGATGAAGACCCACATGCCCATCGACTAGCTTCGTCGAGATGTGCGGCAATTTCTCCCTACCTTGCGTGACCCTGGAGAATATAAGGTTATATCTGTTCCCATACACCTTGAGGGATGAGGCTAAGAAGTGGGCTTATTCATTGGAGCCCAACGAAATCACTTTATGGGAGCAATTGATTGAGCAGTCTATGTAGAAGTTCTTCCCACCTGCTGTCAATGCAAGAAGACGCAAGGATGTGTTGAATTTTGAACAAAAAAAGAATGAGACCCTGAGCACTGCCTAGGTGCGATTCAAAAGATTGGTGAAAAACTGCCCGCATATCGGGATTCCCGATTGCGTCTTAATGGAAACATTCTACAATGACTTGAACAGAGCAACGTAGGCTGTTGCTGATGCCTCTACGGTAGGAGGTTTTATGGACAAGACATACACGGAGGCCAAATTCATCCTCGATCGCATCTCGCGAAATATGGATGACTGGATAGATGACGGATATGGAGGCCGAGGTGTCGATAGAAGAAAAACTGAAACAACCATTGTCCCCATGGAGACAATGACCACGTTGGTCGCCCAGATGGCCATGGTAACCTCGATCTTCCAATCAATGGCAATTAATCAAGGAGCCATTGCTCTATAATCAGCGTAACCCGCTGCGCCAGCTCAAGTGGCCACAATTGGGTGCGTCAACTGTGGAGGGGCTCACGGAGCTGAAGGATGCCCATTGAATCTTCAGCAAGTATGTGCTATTCAGAACAACCCCTTCAGCAACATCTATCATTCGGGCTGGAGGAACCATCCTAACTTCAGTTGGGGCGGCAATCCCAACCTAGAGGGCCAATGAACCATCAAAGAGGCAGCAGAGGAACTCCTCCGTTTCACCACAATCAGGGGCAATCAAGACCGCATAACCAGCAACCACCATCATCATCCAATGCCTCAAGAGTATCATTAGAGACATTGCTAAGATAGTATATGGACAAAAATGATGCAGTAATGCAAGCACAAGCGTCCTCTATAAGAAATCTGGAGATCCAAGTGGGCCAGCTGGCCTTTGAGCTAAAAAGTCGAACACCTGGAACACTGTCCAGCAATTCTGAAGCCCAGGATCAACAGGAAAGAAGTAATGTCTGTGAAGACATTAAGCAGGCAAGCCTGACCGCTTGCGGAGATGTGGATTGCGATCACCAAAGGCAATGCAATTTTCGGTCCATATCTCAACACTATGTTTAAATTGCTTTATTGAATTCTGTCTTTTTAATTTATGAATCCTGTTTCAATGCTTCATTTAATTCAAATTTTGACTTTACGAATTTATTTCTTCATTTACTTCTGTGCATTTAATTTGTTCTTGCCTTTAATTCTTTGACTTTTTGTAATCAGTGTGTATACTTTAAATTGTGAATGATTGAGTAATAAAGAAAAAAATGTATCGCCGCAAGTCACAACACTTGCGCTAAAAATAGATATATATAATAATAATAAAATGTGTGTAAAATATATGTAAAGATAATAAAATAATTAACAACAAGAAAGCAAGACGATAATGGATGCATATCATACCAAACCAACTAGGAATGTCTTGCGTTCACCTAACTCAACTGTATTGAGTTGAGGGGTGTGTTGCACTCGCATGTGTCCTTTGCTCGTCCTTAGCCAAATGCACTATGTTGAGGTATCCTCCAGAAATGCGTTGGTTAAGGGGGGTGTTGCGGGGATGCATGCGCTGTTGCCCGTCCTCTGCAAAGATACAATTGCATTAGTGAACACAATGTGTCATACCTTATCATACGTCCATTCAAATAAAATATTAAAGAAAATTTTGTCTGGTAGTTCCGGAAGAAGTCCAATCGATTTGTATCCCCAAACAATTATGGCTTGGCAGACAAAAGGACGCTTTATCTAAAAATTACATAAATGGGGGAGGTAGAACGACGCGCTTGTTGAGCTGCTCGAGGTCAGTCACCACACAAATCGCGTTGGGCCTCACCACGACCCAACCTATGAATACCCCCTCCCCCGTCCCTTTACCAGCAAATCAAAAATCCTAGTTTTGTTTTCAAAGCCTTTCTTTCTCCCAAAGCCTTTCTTTCAAACTCTAAACGAAGTTTACCAGACTTTCCAATTCGTTTCAATGGCCGACCAAACACCAAACCAATCTGCTTCACCTTCCATCCCTGACCAAGCAACCATGCGAGAGGCAGCATTCCTGGCTGCCAGTCGCAAGCTTGCCGCACAAGCCCGCACCGCCCCAGACTCACCAGAAGAGCCCAGAGAAATCCTTTGGCCATTAGGCCTCCTGTGTTCAAGAGAGGAGGAATCACTGAGAGCATGCCCACACCAATCGTCTCCACTGAAAGCGAAAGGAAGAGACGAGATGATACGGAGGTGTTTGGTAACATCCTAATTACTTTGGATCAAGGAGGTGGACTGCCCAAGGCAGGGGTTGTAAACCAGCCACTACCTATGGAGGAGGAGGCAGCAGTAGTGGTAGATGAAGTAGTAAAGGATGGAGTAGTGGTGGTGGAAGAAGTGGTGGATGAAGAAGAAAAAAAGGAAAAGGATATCCTGGTCCCAGAGACTCCGGAGGCTGCCATCATCGCAGAGATTTTGGATGAACCTCCACGAATAGAAGAAGAGAAAATTGCAATCATTGAAAGAGAAGAAAATGAGATCGCAGTCGAAGAGGCCGGGGAAACGGAGATAGCATTAGTAACCCCTGACATTGCGATGGAGGAGGTTACTAAGGGTGTGCTGCCAGAAGAGGCCAAGAAGGAAGAATTGAATAAGGCAGCTGAGGTAGAGAAGGAAGAGATGGAAAGATTGAAGAAGGCAGCGGAGGCCGAAAAGGAAGATAAGAAGAAGAGTAAAGGGAAGAAGGCTGGAGAGGCAGAGTCTTCACATCATCGCAAGTCAAGAAAGAAAAAAGAGAAAAAGGATGATGATGAAGATGAAGAGGCCCAAAGGAAGAAGAAGAAGAAAAAAGAGGAGAAAAGATTGCGCCGAAAAGAGAAGAGGCGCCTAAGAGAAGAAGAAAAAGCAAGGCAGAGGGCTGTGAGCCCCAAGAAGGATGGAGAATCAACCTCCGTAAGGGAGGATAGGGGGAAATGGCACAGCTGATGGAGCCATCGCAACCTGAAGCAACACAATTGGTTGCGACGGATGAAGGAAAAGAAACAAAGGGAACCCCCTCTGATGCTGCGTCGCAGGGAGAATGCACCGCAAGGGTCCAACGTCGACCCTCAAAGTTTAATTTTAGCTTTGGAAGAGGAGGAGAGAAAAAGAAAAGAATAAGAAAAGAAGCAAGAAAAGATGGAGAGGGTAAGCTCATCATTGCAGAGGGGAATAGAAGAAGAAGATTGGAGTTTGAGAAGATGTGAAGCAATAATGAGTTTGCCCGACTTGAAGGGATCTAGAAGAGCGAGGAGGATCAGCGTCTATTGCTGGCCTCTGAGCAATTTGAAGAAGAGTTTGAGAGAGAAGAGAGAGAGGCAAAAGAAGAAGAAAGGAGGAAGAAGGAAGAAGAGGAAAGACTGTTTTTGAAGGAGAAGAGGAGGAAGCGGGAAGCTAACAAGAAGCGCTTGTATAAGAGTAAGGGCAAAGAACTTGCTGAATACAAGAAAGAGGAACAACGCATGGAATGGGAAAAGAGACTAAGGCAAGCAGCCCGCCTTGCCCAAGCAAAAGGCAAGGACGTAGCAGAAAGCAGCGAGCCTGCATCGGCAAAGAAGCGGTTATCAAAAAGAAAAGAAAATGATGACATGTTGAACGAGATGGGTTTCTACCCTGCACCGACCCCACTACCTGACCTCATCACAAACGTCATTGTGGAGCATGGGTGGGACATGTTCTGTCAGTGCCCATCCATCATCATGTCTCAGGTAGTGCGGGACTTTTACCGCGGGCGTCTTCACGGAAATAGGGATGCAGTGACTTTTAAGGGAGAGATAGTACACTTCAGTGCAAAGGACATCAATGAGCTTTATCAGATGAAGGACAACCTTGATGCACCAGGGAACAAGATCATTGATGATCCTACAGAATAACTGATGAGAGACGCGCTGAAGGTATTAGCGCAACCAGGCACAAGATGGACAGTCTCACCTAAAGGCATCCGCACTCTGGAGTCCAAGTCTTTGCTACTGGAGGGAAGGCTCTGGGTTTATCTGGTCAAGAAGCGGTTGATCCCAACAATGCATGACAGAACTGTATCAAAGGATCGGGTGATGGCCACATACTGTATTGCTCGCGGCATTCCTATCGACGTGGGACTGTTGATCGCAAGGCAGATCAGAGCATTGATGGGGCATATACGGAGGTAGTATTTCTTCCCGTGGATCATCTCAAGTTTATGCCTGACTGCGGGTGTAGGCATTGATGAGAAGCCCATGCCAGAAGTCCACAGCCTCATCAACATCAAAATTCTGAGGATGCTCCTCAAGGATTCCCCGCATTGCCCCGAGCTGCCAGCAAAGAGACCTGCGATCAATTTGAATACGCCGCAGGAACCCAGACCAAAAAGAATACGAAGAGAAGATAAGGGAAAAGAAAGGGTTCATGAGTCACCATCGCAAGATTTAGGGCCCATAAACCCTCTTCCCTTAGTTTTTCGATCTTCAAACCCTCCAAGCCCGCCAGCGCAACCTTCTTCCCCTTTACACGAACCTTAAACAAACCTTTCTCTTGTCCCCAACTCTCCTATTCAACCAGCATCCCCACCTTCACCAACAACTTCATCACCACATCCCATCATTCCACCGCCGCAAGTTGATGACCCATAAGATTTGGGTGAAGGCACATCTACCCAACCCCAAAACGGTGCTGGCGAGACATCGCAGGCGCAACCACCCTCCACCTTCTTGGCTGCTGAATTAACTGAAATGAGAATCCTCTTCGCTCAACAGCAAGAACTTGTCTCTCAGCAGCATTACTTCTTCAACCATCGATTTGAGGTAGCAATGGAGCGCATTGATGAGATTCAACGAAGTGCTGCGACTTCAAGGGAAACACTCATCAATATCCAGCACAGTATGCACAGGATCTTCCAACACCAAAGACAAATAGCGGAGCGCAATCAGGAGTATTTCAACTTTTTTACCGCCTATCTGCATGGTCCGATGGTGCCTCCGCATCTAAGGCAACACTTACTGTTTGATGATGGCTCTGTTGCACCGCCTCAATCCTCCACCGGATCCCCCTGCTCCTCAACCTTAGTCTTTATTCTTTCTTCCAATTTGAGTTTTTTTCTCTTATGCGGCCATTCTTTATTTCTATTCAATTCTTTCATTATTTTGTAAGTTAATAAAATTCTTTGACTCTTATACAGGCAATAGGAAAATTTTTGTAATGCGTTCATTTGTATTATATTCACATACTTTGTTGATAGTCAATACAATCAGAGTACATAATTCACTCTACTCTTTGCCTGTGCCTCTTTCTTTATCTTCCTTTGATAATCTTTGCTATATTCTTCCTCTTTTATTTTTACGATCTTCATTGTGTTGCTATGATGTATTATGTGTTAAACTTAGAAACATTTCCCATACTTAGTAAAGTCTGACCAACACTTAGTTAACTCTTAGTTTAGCAGTACTTTAACTTTTTTCTTTCAAAGTTCTGCTCAAACCTTCTTTTTGAAATTTTCTTCTATGTGTTTTTCTAGTCTGTCCAAACAACGCAATGAGAACCTTGTTCATCTTTAAATTTGGGGGTGGGGAAGGTCTGAGTAGATGAGATCAGAAATATGCAGTATTTAAGAAAATGTGTCCATTTACCAAAAAAAAAAATGTAAAACTCCAATGTCAGCGCAAGGGGAAATTTCAAAACTGTTCCCAACCTGATAAGAGTTTAGTTGTGAAAGGAGTCTGCTCATTGTTGGATGTTCATATGACACCCGTAGGAGCAAGCCAAAATGAAGGTGGGTTTCCAAGAACAACGTAGTATAAACCAAAAAGAGAAAAATAAAATAATGCAAGGGACAACTCCTCTAATTATCATGAGTTAAAGTTGAAACTGGCACACAACCGTAGTTGGATGTTCGCATGACACCCGTGGGGATAAGCCAAAACGAAGAATGTAACCATGACCAACTGTCTCTAAGTGAATAAATGACGTAAAGTATTGCTCATCGCATATAGATACATCAAGTTGCTTTGATAAGGAAGAGATAAACATTCTATTTTGGAAAACTAGAAAAGTGTCTTTGAGCAGAATTTTGTTACATAGAAGAATAAAGTAGGGCTTGCTAAGAATTAGCGAGGATAGAAGGAAAGTGTGATGTCAGGTAATGTGCCTAAGTGTAACATTCGGAGCAACCAATCATCGCAGAAATATAGGATAAGAATGGAGCATGATTGCCTTGGTAGAAGATATGCTTGAGGACAAGCATATATCTAAATTTGGGAGTGTGATAACTTGTAGAAATACAAGTTATTTATATCACCTTATCTAGATATTGCGGCCAAAAGTTAGTAATTATGCGCCAATTGTATGAAAATTAGCCTAGTATGATAATAATTATAAATGTTTGCGATTACACCCACTAACGCCAAAAAGATGGAAGACAAGCCGAACTTTACTCTGTTTTATAGGAGACCAAGTCACCGCTTGCGCTCAAGGCTCATGAGAGACTAATCAACGCATCTCTGTCACATTGCACCCATTGATCAATCATGAAGAGACGATTACCGCAGTGAGGACGCAATACGACAGTCGATCCAAAGTTATGCTTCAACCGCATGCGGTAATAAAAAAAAAACATCGCATGTGAACCTATGATCGAAAGATGCAACTGAGAAATGCAAGAGCAGAGGATTAAGACACGTGTACAGCTAACGGTTGTGCAGAATTGTGGTCTGATTGCATAACAGAAGGAATAATATCCCTCCATCTTCGAAATTACCATAACAATCAAGTGAGGACCACAAGGCCTGAGTCAAAGATCTACACCTATAAATACCCCATTGATTTCAGAAAAAAGGTATGCTACTTGATACTGGGCTAAGTGCTGCAAGATTTTAGAGAGAAAAGGCTGAGCTGAGTACTTAAGAGAAGAAATCCAAGAAGAAAACGAGATAAGGCCGAGAGGTGAATCTCAGATCCGACCTGCCATACATCCGATCGAAGCTCTATGCAAAGAACCATGCTACCGGTGGAGAAAGCCTGAGAGGGAAGCTCTTCCTACCATCGAAACCATCTTATCCAGCAAGCAGATCTCCATCAAATTTGTACCAAGACATTGGCACTTGTTTGTATTTGTTCTATCTCTCTTTCACTGTGTATTTCATGTTTTCTTTATCTCTTCATTCACACATCATGTATCAAACGCTTAGTAGAAATATTAAATGTTTCGATAGATTTCATTTACCATTTTCTGTCTATTTTCGTTCACCCATTACTCACTTTCTTCATGATGTCTTCTTAATCCTTTGATGAGCAATATGAATCACTAAAAACTTAATTTGTATTAAAGTTATATACGTTTAGCTAAAACATGATAGACGACTTCTTCACCTGTGAGACCAGAAGTGAAGATGTCATTCTGATCTATCGAGAGAAGGTCAGAAGAGTGTGTTAACTAAAGCGAGTAGTACTTCCAAACATGGAAGAAACCTTGCGTTCATTATGTTAATCTTTGTTTCACCACAGATATGTAGAAGCGCGGCCGATCACTGAGAGGTGTACGCCAAGAGAAGAGCGGAACAGTATTTGTACCTTCAATCCAATTAAGAACTTGCGTTGTTTATATTATTTGTCTTTCTCTTTCTATTCTGCCCACAAGACTTGTTGCCGCAACCTACATCTTTGCACAACTTTCACAGCCAGCCTTAATCCCAGCATCTTGTACATAAAGTCTGTATCTTGTAACATCTAGCTTAGGTTTATTGTATTTTTATGATTTATCGCATCTTTACTACTTTCCTTTATTTTATCGCAATACATACTTGTACAAACTCATTTTTAAAAGATTGAAAACTTGGTCGCATATACCATGAACATACCGCAATAACCTAACCATTTTCCCGTGTTCGACCTTAGATCACACCGAGAAACTTGCGGTAGAATTACACTTGGTTCCATCATAAGGAAACTTGTGACAATGCATGGCATACTACGTGAACACTCATAATTAATGCATAAATAGAATTAGTATCGCATCATTGTGAGCACTTATACCATACATCCCAGAAGCGTTACATCAATGTTCACTCTTAATGGAGGAGCAGTAGTGTGGAGAAGTGTGAAGCAAAACTGTATTGCGAACTCCACAATGGAAGCTGAATACGTAGCTGCTTGTGAAGTAGCAAAGAAAGCAGTATGGTTGAGGAAATTCTTGACAGATTTGGAAGTCGTTCCAAATATGCACCTGCCTATCACCCTATATTGTGATAATAGTGGTGCAGTTGCAAATTCAAGAGAACCAAGAAGCCACAAGTACGACAAGCATATTGAGTGCAAATACCATCTGATCTGGGAGATTGTACATCGTGGAGACGTTGTAATAACCCAGATACCTTCTGAGCAAAAATTTGTTGATCCTTTTACAAAGGCACTCACGGCTAAAGTGTTTGAAGGTCACCTACAGAGTCTAGGTCTACGAAGTTTGTAAACTAGGACAAGTGGGAGAACTTTTGGGTATATGCCCTAGTTTATTATATTCATATGTTTATTGTACTCATATGTTTCTCACTTAAATTCAACATGGTGATACTCCACTAGGAGTTTTAGTCCAAGTGGGAGTTTGTTGGATTTTATATTCTAAAACTTGTAGTTTGTAAATTAATAACATATTCTGTTTTATTTTTCGATAAAGTTGTTATTGAAATTGTAATCTTGAATCCAATAAACTAAGGTCCTGAGGCTATTTAATGTAGTTTGAACTTTATGTAGTGATATAAAGGTGGATCAAGTTCAAATATATAGCCAAAATGGTCTATAGTATATGAATAAGATTGGACGCCTTATTCTGGGGACACTATAGATGCGGCCCACTTTGTAGTTAGTACAAACGATGTGATCCTGAATCGTTCATATAGAGATATGTGAGTGGGGGCATCCTATGTAAAGAGTTTGCATAAGACTGAACCATGAAATAGTCACTTTTTACATTCTAAATGTCGTTTTATGTATAAAACTGACTATTTCGTTAATTGATGACCTAGGTAACTTAATCTTAATCCTAAGCTAACTATGAACTCCTGTTCACTCGGAATTATCCTTAGATCTGCATAGGTGAGGGCAGCTCATCATCGCTGGCCCAATAAGCCTCCCATTTCAGGGGTAAGATCGGGTAGATAACTAGGAACATAAGGTGTAAGACGGAATTCACTCCTACCCGTTATAGGGATAGTAGATAGGTTGTTCCCTTTAATACTGAATCCATGTCTTGAACAAGAGACCCCACCCTCTCCTTGGCCCGAGAAGGATTCGGTTTATAGGTTGGACCTTAAACCAATTTTCATTAGAGGATCAGTGGAACTTAAGGAATAAGATGTAGTCTCGGGGGTAAAACGGTTTTTATGACCAAGCCGAGATCACGAATAACCTGTGAAAGATTAGCTTGCTAATCATGGTTATATCAAATGGACACAAATATATCTATAATGAGGGAAGTGCAACTATGGGACTCTAGTGGAATGACCCGTTAGTTAACGAATGTTGATTAGCTCCATCTAAAGAGTTTAGCCAGCTAATCTCGGATCGTTGGAGCCCATGATCTATAGGTACATTAGGTTCCTCTACTAGCTCATATGAATAAATTTAGAATAGTATGATAGAATGATTCGAATTGTTCGAATTAGGTGAAGACAGAGAAACCGACAAGTATATGTGATATAGTGGGGTTTTCAGTTTAGAGATACAACTTTAATATTTAAATGTGATTTAAATATCAAGAATATGAATATGTTCATATTTAGAAGCTCGGAAATAATGGAAATGGTCAAAGATGTAAAAAGTCAAAGAGTTGACTTTTGACTTTGAAAAGTCAAACTTTGATTGACCTTATATTCAAATATGATTTGAATTTCGAGAAAATGAATGCGAATTCATGCTCGAGAGGTCAAAATTAGTCAACACGGAAAAAATCATAAAAAGTAAAAAATATTGACTTTTTGGTCAAATTTTTACTTTGACCAAATGACTATTTTGCCCTTTGACTATAGTTAGTGAGAAAATCCAAACTTTTGTTGGATAATTCCACTAAAAATTTAGTGGGCTAGGTGTTGGCTTATAGTGGAGACATTAAACTCACTAAGATAGTGGATTATAGGTGTTGGGTTTTTATGGATTTGGTTCATGCAATTGTTGCATGGTTTTTTCTATAAAATGGGCTTTTGAAATTAAATTAAAGTTTTTTGATAATTTGACAATTTTGTTTTCAAAATTGGGCTGAAAAAACAAACCAAACCCTACCTAAATTCCATCTTATTTTCTATCTCTTTTCTCTCTCTCGATTTTCTTCATCCACTAGGTCCCACAATCCGGTTCTGAGTCCAGAGGATAGTAGGTCAACTCCAGTGGTGGTCCGTCTGTGTTCGGATCGAGATTCAATGGGGAAAAGTTGGTTTCGGGAGCTTCAAAAGTTGTATGCTATCCACTTTTATTTACTATTTTTTCTCTTCAATTTGCATGCTTATTTCCTTTTGTTTAGAAGCAATTAGAGTGTAATTAGGTCCTAATTCCACTGCGTATGTCTCGTGTTCCATCAGTTGGGCCTAAGAGTGGGCCTTGGTAGGACACCAAAGGGTAAGAAAGTGAAAAAAATCTAGGGGATCATCGTCCAGTGCATCTTCATCAAGAATTATAGAGGAGCAACAACAAGAGATAGACTCTTTGAAGGCTAGATTGGCTAGATTAGACGAACAGGATGTCAAAAGACAAGTTGAGATGGAGGATATGAAAGTTATGCTCTTACAACTCATGAAAGATAGATCGAGCTAGGGCTTAATTCCCAAACATAATTAAAATTATCTTAAAAACTCTCCAAATAACTTACTTAAAGTGATTTAATCCAATACCGCTCCCAAACTTCAAATAATGATCCGAATCTAAGTGCAATTCAATAATAAAGGTTAGATTCAAAATTCTCAAAACTACAAATGTATACAAAGGTCCAAGAAGGGTTTTAGAGCCTTAATACTCACCAAGAAGTCACCCAATAGCCTTTAATCCTGCTAGATAGCATGCTATGATCCTCCAAAAACCAAATCTAACATTAACATAGTATGGGTATCAATGAATCTACACCAAGAATCAATGGGTACTTCTACTTATGAACCTCAAACAAAACCTACAAAAATTACTAAAAACAATGTTAAACAACCTAAATCTTGTCAGACAGCACCTCTAGCATCCAAGCATTATAGGTAAATTAATCTATTTAGCCCAAATAAATGCATTAATCAAGAATTAATGAAACCACAAAAGAAACTTCACCAACAATTAAGGAAAACATCTTACCCACAAAATCTGAGAATCCAGCAATAACCAGTGGATCAAGACTGCGGCGCACGGGAGGAGACGACGGTAGGGGAAGCAGTGTGGTTCCGGTAAAGTGGATAGAGGCTATCGCATGCAACTGAAAGTGAAATCCAAATAAGTTAGAGAGAGAAACAAAGACTAGAGAGAGAAATAGTGGACTCTGGCGACTGGCGGTACAGTTGTGGCGGCTCCGGTTGCAGTGGTGGTGGCCTAGGTGCTGACTGCAGTGGAGAGAGATTGAAAAGAGTGAGAGATCGATTAGGAGGAGGCCTAAGCTGCTAGTGTGAGGTGTGTTTCTGTGAGGTTGAAGATGAGTAAAGAGAGAAAGTGAGAGAAGGGGGCTATTTTGCAGCTAGAGATGTCCACAGGGTGAGGTGGGGTCGGGATGCCATTCCTCATCCCGTCCCCACTCCTCATTTCATTCCCCGTCTCCGTGAAATTCTTCACAAGAATCGAGGCAGGGATTCCCGCGGGGAATTCACGGAGATCGGGTTCCCCACGGAGAATTTTTTCCCGTTACTTTATTTTTTGTAAAATGCCAATTAATTTAAATCACTAATGTGAGCAAATTTTAATTAAATAATTAACTTTATCGCTAAATTGTTTATTATGGTTAGTTTTATATGACAATTTGAATTTAAAGATAAATTACTCAAATTTTGGCCTAAAAAAGCTAATTAATTTTTTAGTAGAAAAAAAATAAATATAAATCAACTTATTCACATATATATAATCTAAATTTAAACATATTCATTATCTTTCCCAATAAATAATCAAATTTGAATTTAAATGTAATATTTATATAATAATAATAATAACATAACATTAGATAACTATACTAAATAAATATGTAAAAGCTAATCGGGGCGGGATGGGGAATGAGGCGGGCCGGGAACGGGGAATGCATTCCCCGTCTCCATCCCCGTTTAGCTCACGGGGAATTTTTTTTTCCCCACTCCCTCCCCCATTCCTTACCTAGTTGGGGAATCTCCACTCCATTCGAGGATAGGCCCGCGAAATTGGACATCTTATTTGTGGCTAGTACGTTGGTCTTCAAACAACATAGATTTTAATTTCCTTTTTTTTAACTCTCTCTTACACGCACGCATGCACAAAATTTATTTATTTTTAATTTCTTTTTCACACGCGCACACACAGATTTTATTTTTTTTTAATTTTTTTTTTAACTCTCACACGCATTTTAATTTATTTTTTTAACTCTCAAACACACACATAAGTTTTATTTTTTATTTTTTAACTCTTATCAGATTCACACACACAGATTTTAGTTTTTTTTTAAAAAAAAAAAATTAACTCTCCCTCACACACAGGGATTTTAATTTTTTACACACTTTTATTTATTTATTTATTTATTAACTCTCACACACAAAATTTTATTTCTTTTTTTAACTCACACACAAATTTGAATTTTTTTTTTTCTTTAACTCTCACTCACACACAGATTTTAATTTTCTATTAACACGCACACGCACACAAGCATGCATTATCTTTCCAAAATAATTTAATTTAGACCAAATCAAAAGATAAATCTCAAATTATTTAAGAAAATGTGAAATCTTTTAATAAATTAACTCTAAAATCTCCAAATCTTTCAACAGAAAAACTTAAGCCAATTAACCTCTTAAATTATCTTAATTTTAGTTCTAAAATAAAAAATAAAGAGAAACTAAAACCCATTAATTTAAAATTACTGAAATTTTGGAATGTTAGTGATTTAGTTCCTACTTTAGCTGGTGATCGTTTAATTATTAATTTGTCTTGAGAGCAATATCACATGATAATTCATTAGATTAAAAAGTCTTATGGCTCTTCAATGGATGTCCATGTGAATTATCAGTCATTCTTCTCATCATTATAGACTCTGGATTACCTAATTGGTCATGCCAAATTATAAATATGTATGGATTTATAAACTTCGAGTTCATTGTTTCATATGTTTCAATTACTTGTATATGAGTATATAATATAATCCAGAAGATAAGGTAGGCAACTTTTCTAGTATATGTTTTTCATGTGAGACAGTAGATATGATATAAAGATATTCTATTTTATTTTTCTATCAATCTCAATATGATAACCATTACAACGTATATCTTTAAAACTTAGTAGATTTCTTTTTTATTGACTAGAAAACAATGCATTGTTAATCGTAAATTTTATTCCTCTAGGCAAAATGATATTTATTTTTCCAAATCCTTCAATTAGGTTTGCAGAACTTGATATTATATTCACTTTTGCTTCCAGCATTGTTAGTTTGGAGAAATATTTTCTACTTATAAGTATTGTATCTGTAGTTGCATAGTCTGCCAGACATAGATCTTCATTCTTCTTTTTAAGTTACTCAACATATGAAAACAGACCATTCTTCATTAAACAAGATAATCACAATAAGATAAACAAAACTTGAAATACAAAAGTTTAGCCTAAAAAACATGAAAGATAATAATTAAAGAAAAAACAACATTATCCTAGATATTCTTAAAATCAAAAGAAACACTTGTTCCATCGATGACGCTAATTTTCTCTTCGGGAGATTCAAAGAAGTCCGCCACATTCAAATTTGTCATATAGATGAGTCAAGTATATCATTATCTTGATATGCAAAATTTGTTTTCACATTTTTTCCTTTTTCCTTCAGGAAGCTTGCTATAGATCAACTAAATGTTTTGATGTACGACATATACGTGCCCAATGTCCAGTCATACCACATTAGAAGCATTTCTGTTAAATCTTTTTTGAATTCTTATCTTTCGGAGCTTTTCCTTTATGATCATCATTTTGAGGGGTTCTTTTGAAATTTGGATGATTAGAACAACCACCACAACAATAATAATTATTTCTTCCTCTGCCACGGTCACAACCTCGGCCACAACCACGATTATTAAAATGCACAACATTCACTTCAAGGAATAGTGTTGTTCCAATTTGTCAAGATTCATGATTCTTCAACAATAACTTGTTATTTTGTTCGGTCACGAGAAGACATGAAATTAGTTTAGAATACTGTTTAAAACATTTCTCCCAATATTGCTACTGTAGAAGCATATTCAAGGCATAAAATGTGGAAAATATCTTCTCCAATATCTCTGAATCAGTAAATTTCTCTCTGCATAACAACAATTTTGAACTAATTTTAAATAATGTGGAGTTGTAATCACTTATTGATTTAAAATCTTGGAACCTAAGATGCATCCATTCATAAACAAGTTGTCTTCTGGTGATCCTGATCTTTTACTATTAGACATTTCATTTTCAATCTCTCATAGAGATGATGACGAAGGAAGATCATGGCTTTTCCCTTTTCCTGTCTAGATGTCGTATTATCTTCTTTAATTGTTTCCCCAATATTCATTGCATCCACGTATATTTCAGCATCAAGCACACACGATAAATAATTATTATCATTAATATCAAGAGCAGTAAATTCTAATTTTGTAAGATTTTTCATGATAACACTAAAAACATTGTATCTATATTAGGAATTTAAAACATGCAAAACAATATTTAATTTATTAATTGTAGTGAAGATGGGGAAAATAACATACTCTTAGAACCTATCTTTAGAGGGAGAAATGATAAGAGCTCGTGCTGATAACGTATTGTAAAATTGAGAAACACAACGGGAACCCAGATATGAAGAAAATACAATATAATAATAAATAAAATAAAATAAAATATCAAAATATAAGAAATTACATAAATAGAAAATATGGAAAATGGAAATTTGAAGTAGATTTTCTCAACCATGTGTGTCTACAAAATCTACAAATGTTTATATAGATTTTGGCAAGTATGATGTGGCACACTTGGACACTAAGCATGAGTTGTTGTATGACACATGATCGGCACATGATTAACACATGATGTGGCACACTTGGACACTAAGCATGAGTTGTTGTATGACACATGATCGGCACATGATTAACACATGAGGTAATGAAAAAGTGATATTTGTTATTTGGATACTAAGCATGAATATCTAATTTATACATATTTTATGATATATGTTGTAACGACCCAACTTCTAGGACTGAAATTGGACCGTTATTACATGCATGCATAATCTCAAACGACTCTTTAAAAATTATGACTAAAACCAAAAGAATTTCATAAAATAAATTACTTTTACAAGAATTCAAATAACTAGAAATCTTTGATCGGGGTTCCCCTAAAACGTAAAAGTCAATTAAGAAACATAATTTAAAACTCCAAATATTTGACTGTTAACGACTGTAACATGAGAAATATGAAAGATATGTGCGGACGCTTCTGTCTAGTCCCAATGACATGGTTACAGATTCTCCTTGTCATTCGTTGGTCTGTCCTTACTCTTGCTTGAAAAATATATCATAAGAAAGGGTGAGTATAAAAATACTCAGTAAGTGACCCACTACTGGGTCCACTAGGTGAACATGTTAGCCTTCTTATCAAGACAAAGGTGTGCATCCCAACATATGCATAGACATAGGCATAGGCATAGGCATAAGGGACGAACCCGAAAGCACGCTTTCATAGGAAGTGACTCCGAAGAGACACAATAACATAACGTAGGTGGCGATCCTATAAGGACGCCGAAACATACCCAGGGGATGAACACAGTCTGATAGGAGTGCTAATAGCCACAATCAATCTACATGCAACATACTTCATCCAAGTTCACATCAAGCCATAAAATAATATAATAATCATAGTAACATATCTCACGAGTTTTCAAAAGAGTCTCAATAGTTCATCCATCAATCAAACATAACAAAACCTTCACATAATATCATATTTTCCCCTAACATAAACACAAGTTTCCAGTACACCCTCAACAATCCAACCATAGCATGTTATAGCAATTCAACCCATTAAAATAGAATCATGCTTTCAGTGCAAACACAATCTTAACGCCAACTTGGGTTCGAGGGCGAACCGGTAGTAAATCACTTACCTCGAAAATCTAGAATAAAAAACTTAATCTCCCTTTTAGCTTTGAGAAACCTTGAGTCAAACACTACTATCTGAACCAAAAATCAATTTGAACTTTTAGGCTTAATTCCATATATAAAATTATCTTAAAATTTCCCAAATCATTTACCTAATACGTAGTATGACCCAAATTACTCAAACAATAAACTCAACCATTTAATTCCAAAACCCTAATAAATCCAACAAATCCAACATCTCAAAACTCCTACCACTAAATAGAATAGAATTATCTTATTATAATAATCCAATTACTCAATTCCAAATAAGATTCAAATAAAATCCAACACTTTCAAATCCTTCCATTAATTTAAAACAAACCCCTAGTTCCTTAACATACTAATTTACAATTGAATTATTTAAATATAATAACTCAATTTCATCTCAATCTTTACATAATTATTCAAGAAAATTCAATAAAATTTTCCTCAAAATTTGAGTTGTTACATTATATGTAATAGAAGTATGATTTTAAAAAATAATTATAGAAAAAAATAAACCATAATCCAAAGAAATTACAATGAACATAGTTGGATAACTCAAAGGACCCGATACAAATCGACATTTCTATAAAGTGAGACTTCAGTTTATCGGTGGACAAGGAGATTTTAAGTTTGGACTGAATCACTTAGGCATGTAAGCTTCATAAATTAACAATAATATTTCATCTTCTCACTCGCACCACCACCGATTACAAAATTCCGATGTTCGAAGCAGTAACCCGGCGCCGTCATTTCAAATCTTACAGCTCCATAAATTATGATCCTTTCAACTGCATTGAGCGATACAAACATCCCTCCCATTCTTATGGGGCAATTGATGATCTGCAAGCTTCTCAAAGTTTCGGCTGATCCTTCAAGCCATCGGGGTAATTCCTCCACTTTTGGAAGCTCTTTGATTGTGAATCTTTGAAGCCTGAATTCGACTGCCTCTAAGGTCAATGTAAGTTGCTTGCAACTCCAAATCATCAAATTTTGTAGTGATTTTAGAAATCTCATCTCGTTTGGCAACAATTTCAAAGTATTGCAATCATAAATCATTAGGGTTTCAAGGCCTGCAAGGCAATCTGGCTGTTCGAATAGATTTTGTAGGTTATGGCACCCTCCAATGGCAAGAAAACGCAGAGAACTCATGGTTCCAACTCCGTTTTTGTGCAAATGAAGCTTGTTTGTTGTTACCCACAAGTATCTTAGGCTGATCAAATTCCTTATATCCTTGGGCAATCCTTCAAGTGAGGAACAGGATTCAAGAATTAAGGTTTGCAAACTTAGTAGATCGCAGATTGCATTCGGTAGCTGCTTGATTTTCTGATTTCCATGCAAGTCGAGGTATCTCAGGTTCTTAAGTGTTCCTATAGAATTTGGAATTTCCTGTAGGTTCGCATTGCCTAAATACAACAGTCTTAAACATTTGAACTTCGAAATGCACTTTTCAGGTAGGGATGCATTAGGTAGCACCATATTTCTTACTTGGAAGGCTATGGATCTTATTTCAGTGAATGGTTTGGGAGGTTTGGTGCCTTCTGAGCCCTCAGATTGTTCTTGTGTGAGTACGTGTGCAAGTTTTATGATGAGAGGGTGCACTTTAACCCAGTAGCCAAGGCCATGTTCTTCAATTTCTTGAATGAAGCATCTTGACCATAGCTCCATGAAGTACTTCTCGCCTATATTTTCCATAGATAAGTTAATCTCTTCAGGTGAATGGAGGAGCCCATGTGCCATCCATAACTGAATCATATCATTTGATGATAATATGCGATCGTTTGGTAATTGAGAACAAAGCAGAAAACAAGGCTTCAGTTGTGAGGGCATTTGATTATAGCATAATCTGAGTATGGGTAAAATACTGTCATCCTTTTCCTGTAGTGACCTCAACTTGTTTTCGACATTTTGCCACTCAGCTATTCTAGTTTTTGAAGATAGCAAGTTTCCCAGGCATTTTATTGCCAAAGGAACTCCCTTACATTTCTGCACAATTTGCTTAGCTATTTCAGTTATCTCTGTTTTTTCTGCTTCTTGTCCATCTTTGAAAGCATAATGTTTGAATAATAAAATTGAATTTTCCTCTGACAGCCTCTCAAGTGTGTAAATTGTCTGATATGTCATGACATCTTGTTCATTCTGAGGGATAGATGGATGGAACCTCAGGTCATAGCTAAATCTTATAGGTCCCGTATCATGTGGACCTGGAACTGCCTGATTCTGAGCATCTACTGCTATCGAACTGTTGCCTACAGATTCTCCATCATTGGCCACCAGTTTCTGCTTTGATTGTTTCTCCGTCATTGGCCACCTGTAGACCCTTTCTAGTTTTAGAGCTTTTGCAATTTCCTCGCTTTGTGTGGTCACTATGATTTTGCTGTCATGATTCCCCATCTCCAATATATTTTTCAATATGTCACAATCACCCAAGTTGGTGATTGAAAGGTCTTGAAAGATGAGCAAGAAAGTTCTCTCCTTCAGAGATCGTCGAACCTTAGAAAGCAATTGTTTCATAGTCAACTCTTCACAAATTTCTTTATTGTCTGCATGATTGTATACCTCTTTCATCAATCTCTGTGTATCAAAGCCTTCTTCCACACAAACCCAGTATCTTGAAGTATACTTTTCAATTACACTTTTATGATTGTACAAGAATTTGGCAAGTGTGCTCTTACCCATACCTGCTTCCCCAACTATGTGGAAGAACCTGTGAGTAGATCCATTGAAATCACTCAGAAGATCTTTATATCTTTGGTTATATTGTTCGGCAAAATCATCATCCCTGGGAGCATCAGTTAAAGGGTAAAGCAATTGCCAACTTGGTTTCATGTGTCTAATTGAAATTTCAGTTGCACTAAGGAAAGGGTGTGTTGTCTCCATACTTAAGGAAGCAATGTGCTTTTCTTTGAGATGAAATTCATACATTCTGGCTGTAATTGCATTGAGTTGGTCGCATAGTTTCTCCATTTTACGAGTCTGTCTCAATTTATTTGCAGAAATTTGAGCAGAGCACGAGAAATGGGCACATACCTGTTTTCTGGTACCCTCTTGTTTGAAGAATTCCCATTTGAATTCATCTATGGAGTCCTCAATTTGGTAAAAGACATTTTGAAGCTCCTTTAGCCAATCATGTAGATATTGATTTTGTTCTTGCTTCTTTTCAGCATCCAAAAGAATGGCTTTAAGGCTCAACATGGTATACTCTATTCTGTTTTGGTAGGTTGGGCAATCTTTTAGCTTAGTCAAGATATTTTCAGCTTGGAGGTAGATGAAATGAGCCATATTAGTTCGGAAAATAACGTTCCTGACAATTTGTTAGAGTTTGGAATGGTAAAAATAGTTGATATATGCAACTACTCCATGGATTCGTTGAATTTTCGTGAAGCAAGATAGCTTCAAAACTCAACTCTTGGGAAAGGTATCTTCTTCCCTTTAATATCCCCTAATCAAGCTCTTCCTTTACTTACGAGAGATGTGATTTATAGCTTGGTATAATATTTTTCTTTGCTAACATGCACATAATTCAACTAACATGAAATTTATACTATTGACTTCGAGATAAGAAGTTTGATTCCCGCACCTACATTTGGCCAATAATAATAATAATTTTCTTTAGAATTTTGTATTTAAGGAGCTTTGCAACTGTTTGCGTTTTATAAACAGTTTATGTAATCTTTAGTTTTGGTTTCTTTATACAACGTTTAGAAGGGTTTTTTTCTTTCCTCTTTGGGGCTGTTTGGGGCATTGAGATGATATAGGATGTGTAAAGTTTGGATGTCTGAAGAGTTCTGATGTCTGGGGTGATCTGATCGGGTGTGAACGATCGAGTATGTTCAAGCATTGAGATGATATACGATATACGGAAGAAAAAAGACGGTGAGATACAAAACACATTCCGAAAATGGGCCCACAAACAATTAAAATCTATGAGATAGGATAATGGGACTCTAAACACTGAAATGATATAGGATGTGGAGATATATCATCTCATGTTGGACCCTGAGATAGCCCTTTTATATTCTTCTATCTCAATGGAAACTTAGCCTTTCATTAAAAAATATGTAAACTGAGCATATTCTCCACCTCTCTTCAATGAACAAACAAATTCTATTCCTGCTTTGTTCTAGACAATCTTGATATATTTTACTTCATTTGTAGATCTAATTCAGAACTCAAGTACCAGGGAAATGTATATTCTTTTCCCTCACAATAGTTTGTTATCGTGATTGATAGGTTTTGAGAGTTGGATAAAATTAGTAAAAACATGACATTTGAGAACTATTTAGATAAATAGTGATAAATTTTGGTCGTTTGTTAAAATTGTTCAGTTGAGAATACGAATTCTCTCTCCTCAACGCAAAAAAATTGAACAAATCAAATATAGGGTTAATTGGAATAATAGGGTAGTTTCGAAAATAATTTAGGAAAAATGGTACTTTCGAAAGAAATTAGGGAAAGGGGCAAGATTTTATTTGTCTTTATTATTAGAAGGCGTCTCTGAAGAGATGCATTCATCTCAGAATTTGTGCCTCGTTTAACAAAACTAACGGGAGTACAACGGGTGTCTAAATTTGTTAACGGGTTAGGTTTTATTTACATATAAATTGATACCTTGGGGTGGGGTGGTGGCATTTTCCTCACACCACTCATGTTTCAATTCCTACTCCATACGTTTTCTTTTTCCTTTTTTCTTCCATTTTTCTTGTTCTCAACATTTCAATATTATAATTATTACATCATTTTATTTTTTAATATATATATTTTAATTTTTTTTTATTTAATTTTATACTAATTCAATTGCAATTCACATGGCGAGATAGTTAGATTATAATTTAAATATTAAGATAATTATTATTTATTTTTTTTTCTTTGCAAAAACTATTATTTTTTAGTTTTTTTTTTAATTTTTTATGAAAATATTATCTTAAATAGTAAAGTGATATAAAATTAGTATGTATCCTAAATATTAATAATTTTATCACTTTGCTATAAAAGATATCTAGTTAAGTAAATTACAATTAAATTATAATTTACTTAGCTAGATAGTTAAATTATAAATTAAATACTAAAATAATAATTGTTGAAGGTGAAATTTTGGATCAATTAAAAATTATCACGTCATTTATCAAATTAATGATGAAATTACAAAAGATTGAATTTGGGACTACTTAAAATCTGACATATGTCCCAAATTGAAATTGAAAACATAAATTGGCAGGTTTTGATGTTGTCATTTGTTTTCATCATGACTATTGGATTGGATGAAATTAATTGGTCCAATTTGATATTATAACTTGGGCTAAGATCTTATCAATAGAAAAGTTCTCTTAATTTGTGCGATTAGAAATTTTACTCAGAGAGTTTTCCTAAAAATGATTGAAATTCGATTTTCTTTCTGGACTCCAAACTCAAGAATATCCACACAGTCCGTTTTCATACATCAAGTGTATGCATTCAATCGAGAGAGAATCAGATGATCAAATATTAGAGATCGAATCACATCCACATCAAGTCGTCAATATCAACACAAACACAAGTCCAACCTCACGAAACAAGTTTCTCCAACCTTATGTGAAAACTATTTTCCAAAAAGATCATCAAGCCTAAAGGTCGATCATCAAGCCCAAACAAATTTCTCCAACCTCATGTGAACACTATTCTCCAAGAAGATCATCAAGCCCAAAGGTCAATCATCAAGCACAAAGGCCGATCAAGAAGCGATCATTCAAGAAGATCATCAAGACCAAAAACCGATCATCCAAGAAGATTAACAAGTCCAAAGGTTGATCATCCAAAAAAATCAACAAGTTCGAAGATCAACAAGCTCAAAGGCCGATAATCCAAGAAAATCAACAAACTCAAAGGTCGATCATCCAAGAAGATCAACTAGCTTAAAGATTAAAGTTTATTTTGAAAGCATCAAAGAATTATGTATTAGAGATTATACTTGCTATACTAAAATTAATACAAAAAAATTAAGTTCAAATTCCACGAAGCAAGTTCATCCGGAAACCTGGTGCGAAGAATAATTATTTATTTGTTATTATCCAAAAAGAACTATTCCTCTTTCATTTTTACTTTTTTTAATAAAAATGTTATAAAAATTAATATAAAATAAAGATTTCTAAAAATTCAGTTATAAAAATAAGATTTCTATACCATTTATTTTGTTAGATAGTTAAATTATAATTTAACTACTAAAATAATAATTATTTTAATAAATATTTCTATTAATTTGACTTTCTTAGGTAGTTGAAGTATAATTTAAATACTAAAACAACAGTTATTTAATTTTTTTTCTTTATAAAATAATATCTCTTTAATTTTTATTTATTTTTTATATATAAAGAAGTTCTAAAAATTTATAATAATTATCTTGAAATTTATAACCCAAAGGTCCAGAGCTATTTTTTATATATAAAGAAGTTCTAAAAATTTATAAGAAGTTCTAAGAAGTTCTAAGAAGTTCTAAGAAGTTCTTCAAATTTATAATTATTGAGATATAAAAAAGTTTGAATCTCAAATAGAAATCTTTATTTTGTTATAATTTTTTTATATTTGAATTTTATACAATCTTTATAAAATTATAACAGTGTTCATTAGAAAAATATCCTTTCCCTTATTAGATTCGGATTCGGCAAATACTTTTTACACCCGAGAGATTCTCTCTTATAGTGGCATTCTCTTCTCCAGGCCTTTCCCCTCTCCCACTGATAGGTAAATTCCTGTCTGGAAAGCAATCAGGTGAGCGAGCGAGTTCGACTTCTAGGAGTTAGAGTCCCTAAGGTTAACAAGCAAGAATAAACGAGAATAATTATAATATTCTTTATATCAAAGTGATATAATTATTTGTATTTAATATTAAAATTTTAAAAACAAGAAAAGGGAAATAAAAAAAGAAGAGAAAAAAAAAAGCTTGGAGTTGGATTTGATGTTGGGTGGTGTGAGAAGAATGTCAATCACCATTCCAAAGTAGAATAAATTGTAGACATATAAACAATTTATATATATAAATAAAATCCACACAATTAAAAATTGACACAAATTCGAAGGTGAATACGTTTCAATAAAAAAAAAAAAAAAACTACACATCTTTCCTAATTTCTTTCAAAAATACTTCTTTTCCTAAATTATTTTTAAAACTACTTTATTGTTCCGATTAACCTAAGCACACCAAATTTCGATTGTTTGGGGTATTTAAGTAATGTTGGTACGGTTTGTATAGATTTTGGTTTGCTGTAACTTTATTTTTGTTATTTAATTCGTAAAAAAATATAAATTAACCTTTTTAAAAAAAAAAAAAAACCCTATAACTAATGATTTTTGGAATATAACTAATATATTTTTTTCTATATTTTGTATTACTTTCAACTTATGTTCCAACTTATTTTAATTTTATATTAGAATTTTATAAAAATATCAATTTATATCATGAACTTTAGTGATTGTATTAGTTTAGACTCTAAATTAATAATTGTATCAATTTAAACTCTAAGATTTTGTAAAATTTGTTTACATCCTACGTTATATTCCATTTGAAAAAATTTTAGCTTGTATGAAACTTACCATTGTATCAATTTTAACCTATAAACATTTATAAACGAATCCATTAACATTTATAAATGAAAATTTAGGTTTTAAATTGGTACAATTATTGGTTCAAAATTTTTATTGATACAACCTTTAAAGTTTATGGTATAAATCGATACATACCCTAGAGCTTTTGAATCATAATTTACTTATATGATTTTGAATAGAACCAAATAGAAATAATTACAAATCATGGATATGGTCTAAATCAATTCAATTACGAAAATTTATAATTTAAATTGATTTAATTATCTCTAAAATTTTAATCGATATAACTCTCAAATTTTAGAAGTGTAAACTGATATTATAAAATAAAAGTCATGACTAATTTGATATTTTATTGTATTTGTAAATTAAAAAAAAAAATCTAAAACATTTTGTTGTAGAAAAAAGTATTATTTAGGTAATTAAATTATAATTTTATAATTATAATCTAAAATATAAAATAAATTATAATTTAAAAAATTTAGGAAAAGTATCAATGTATGCTTGTAAGTTGTATCAATTTAAACCAGAAAATAACAATTATATCAATTTAAACCATGTGAGTATATCAATTTACATCATCCATTATGTTTCATATAGGAAAAACTTTGTGTAAATTTTATAATTATACATTTACGAAAGTTTAGGATTTAAATTGATAGAATTAATGAAACAAAGTTTAAATTGATATAATTATTAGTTCAGAGTTAAAATTAATACAATCACTAAGAGTAAGAGTATGATTCGATATTTATCTAAAATTTTAATATAAAATTAAAATAAGTTATAACATAAGTAAAGAGAAGAAAAACTATTAGTTATATTACAAAAAAAGTCATTAGTTATAGGTTTTTCTTAGAAAAAAAAGTTAAATTTATAAATTTTACGAATTAAATAACAAAAAAAATATTGCAGCAAACCAAAAACCTACACAAAACGTATCAACATTACATAAAATACCCCCAACAATCAAAATTTAGTGTGCACTTATTTAATTTTTTTTCTTTGAGGATAGAGAATTCGTATTCTTAAGGACGGATTCTAACAAATGACAAAAATTTAACTCTATTTATCTAAATAATTTTTAATAAATTGCACGTTTTTGCTATTTTTTTAATTAAAATTACAATATTCATCTCATTTATCCCCATGTTTAATAACTTAACTCTATCAACTTTTACAATTTTTATTATTGAAATATGCACATTTATTGAAAACTATATCTTCCGCTCTCTCTCCCTTCCTTCAATATGTTTCCAATAACTTCATCTTAAAATAAGAGTAATTTTAAAATAAATATTCTATCAAATTAAAAAATCATTCTAAACAAATTTACCAATTTGGATTTTTTATCAAATTAGAAATTTTGATTCAAATTATAATCCACAAATTGGTCAAATTTAAATAGAAAGATAAGCTGATAAATTTTTCAAATTTGATTCAATTTGAATCAAATTGAATTTGGGCATAATCAAATTTTCATCTGAAATCAATTCCATAAAAGTCTATCGTAGAATTTTATTTCATATATAAACCAAATTTTGATAGAACCTAACAACCTTATATGCAATTTGGACCTTCCAAACTTTATCCCAATTTTTCTTAAAAATAGAAGTAAAATCTAAATGGAAGTCATCTAGAGTTAAAAGTCATTAAGAAAATTTGTTATGTTAATGTGCAATCTCAAATCAAATATGAATGAAATTGAACATTTTAAAGGTAAAAAACCAAATCTGAAGAACAAATTTCCTTTATTGATTAAACAATGAAAAATAATGGAAATGACCCAAATAAAACATAGAGGACATGTTTTGGGTTGGAAAGCCTGGGATTTTCTTACTGAAAGCTTAGGACCTTATTGGTAAATGAGTAAAATTTTGTTTTATGTTTCCATATTCATTAAGTTTATCGAATATGTGTTTGGTAAGCAGTTTGAATTCTATTTTTGAAAACTGTTTTCAAGTCCTATAATACAAATGGTGAAAATTCTGAAAACAATTTTTTTTTGTGTTTACAATATATTCAGATTTTGAATTTGACATTTTAAAATGGATAATTATATTTAGAAAAATATATAAAAACATTAATAAATATAGTATTTCATGTTATAAACTCAATTATTTTTGTTAAATTAAAATATATAATATACAATATATTATTTGATAATATAAAATAATAATTAAATAGTTTATATTTAATCTAATATTTAATGAGTAACCATAATTAGTCTCATGGTTTATAAATACATTATAAAACACATTTTGAAAAACTATTAAAATTGGAATTTAACTTTTGAGTCGGCTAACAAACACATATATTTGAATATGAAATACACCTGTGTTTTCATTTAATCTCTTGTTTTTTAAATTTCTGTTTTCAGATTACTCAGCAAACATACCCTAGTTTGTGAGGAGGTGAGGGGCCTCCTGTTAGAGAAGATGGAGGATGGGGGACAATTTTGGAGTATTTGGTGCAAAGGGAAAGGTCCTGTAATGACATGTATTTAGAAAAACAATATTATAATTATTAAATTGGCCTGGGAGACTATTTAGTATTACTTTTCAAACTTTGGAGACTAAAGTCACAGTTTTAAAAGTTGAATATCAAGCTCAGACCTCAAACCTCAAAGATAAAAAATGTATTTTACCTTATATTTATAAATCATAGAACCACTTGTAATTACTCATTAAATATTAACTTGACTATAAAATTGTCAAAAAGGAATTGTGTATATATAATTTGGGAAAGATGTGCAACAAAAATTAAATATACAAAATAGCATCCTTGTCTTGATTGCAGGAGTGGTCATTCAAACTGTAAAAACTGAAACGTTCCTGAAAATCGAATTGGACCGAACTAAAAACTCAGTGAAACCGAAAAATGCGGTTCAATCCGATTTGAAGAAATTTTGAAACCGAATTAATTCGGTTTGGTTTGGTTTCAATTTCGAAAACCGAATTTGAAATCGAACCGAACCGTTTTTAACTAATATATATATATATATATTTAAAAAAAGAGTAAAACCGAATTCAAAATCGAACCATTTTTAATTTAAAGAACAAAACCAAATTTAAAACCGAACCGAACCATTTTTTAATTTAAAAAATATAACATAAATTTTTTTAAAATGTCAAAATCGAATTTGAAACCGAACCGAATCACATATGCAGTTCGATTTGAACCAATAAATCGGTTCGATTCGGTTTGACATATTAAAACATTCGGTTCGATTTGGTTTGACCACCAAACCGAGCTATTTCCACCCCTACTTGATTGACAAGAGTTACCATCCACAGAAGAAAAACCCTCAACCATACATGAGAATCAATCTCATTCAACACCCATTAAAGAAAAAACAAAATTTTCATTCAACACCCATTGAGGAAAACCAATAATTTTGTTTTGGGATCAATAGATATGACGAAAAGATTGAATCTCCATGAAGAAATCAATCGAAGGACATCATCTGAAATCGTCTTTAGCTAAAGATAATTTTTTTCCTGTCTTGACAAAGTAGTCTAATAGCCCCGAGACTATTTGATTCAATGGTCGAAAAAAGATAGACAAAGCAATCATCCTTACCCCCTCTTCAATCGCCCTCAACTCCAAATGCAGAGTATCATAGACCCTGAATATTCCTTTACATTCAACCATCCCGTGGTCTCTCATATAATTTATAATATATTATATTATACATATTTTAATTTACAAAAATTTGGAGGGATTTTTAATTGGTTCCAGAATATGAAAAATGAGAAAAAAGAATGTCTAATCACGTAAAAGTATATATATTAAACAATTATAGTGAGATATATCAGTCAACCAATGATCAAAACAATTTAAAAACGAGTTAGAAATCAATTTCAAGCTTCAAGGACTTAGAAATCAAATTCAAACATTGAGGATCAAACATAGGTGTTTACAAATCTCAAAGACCAAATACAAATTAAATCTAAATTTTGAAAATTCAAGATCAAATAAAAATTAAATTCAAATTTCAAAAGTCAAAAAGTATATTTTATACTAAAAAATTATATGGAGAGATAAAGTGGAGAAGCAAAAGGAACAATTCAGTAAAAAAATAGCTAGCAAAATAAGTTTACAATCTACTTTGGGATAATGGACTCACAAACCTATTGGTCAAAAGCATATGTCATAACTAGTTGAATTTGACTCAAGTTGTAATTTTGGATTTTAGTTGGAAGGGAAAACATATATAAGACTTAAAATAAAGCCCAAATCTTCTTCTTTCTTTCTTTTTTTCATTTTTTTAATAAGAAACAGTAAGACCAAGTCAAGTGACAAAGAAAGTTTTGAGTGTGTTTAGTTAATTTTTCAAATGTTTAATTTTGAAAATAAGTATTTTCCCCCCCTTAAAAATGTCGTTTTGGAAAAATTGGAGTGTTTGACAATCACTCATGATAGTTTTTGAAATACCTTCAAAGTGTATTTTAAACTCTTTTCTTCAAAACGGGGTTTAAATTAATTTTTTTTTTAAAAAAAAACATTTTTTTATTTAATCTATCAGGAAAATGTACTATATTCTACAATCCCATAGCTCTTTAAATGAGTACCAATTCCTTCCAATACAGAGTATATAACTTTGCTTTTTGGATGTGACTTATCACCCTTACGAAACTCATGAACACCACCATCAACTTCAATCAAACTACATCCAGGACTCTTTCTCATCTTCTTGCTTTTCATTGTCTTTCTTAATTTCAGTGCATCTCTCCATCTCTGAACAGAAGAATATAGATTCGTCATAAGAATGTAAGTACCATTTTCATTGGGATCTAAATCCGTCAATTTTTGCATCACACTTTCGCCGATATCGACATTTCCATAAATCTTACACGCCCCTAATAGCGCTCCCCAAGCAATGGCATCAGGCCTGATTTCCATTTTGTGGACAATCTCTTCTGCTTCCTTCACTAACCCTGCACGACCAAGAAGGTCAATCATGCAGCCATAATGCTCCGTTTGAGGTCTAAGCTTATATGTATTTGACATCTCAAAAAAGTACTTCTTCCCTTCAGCAACCAATCCGCCATGGCTACAAGCCATAAGAAGACCTAAAAATGTTACTTCGTTTGGCTCGATACCGACTCCTATCATCTCGGAGAAGACTTGGAATGCCCAGTTTGCTTCACCATGTAAGGCTAACCCAACAATCATGGCAGTGTATGAATATACATCCCTCCTTTTCATGCTCTCAAACACGCTAAAAGATTCGTCTATTCTTCCACATTTTGCATACATATCAAGAAGCGCATTCCCTACAAATTTATCAGCTAAAATATGATTTCTACGTATGTATGCATGAACCCACTTACCCAGCTCAAGAACTCCAAGGTTTGCGCAAGAATTCAGAACCCCAACTAAGGTTACCTCATCTGGCTTGGGCCCTTTGTTTTGCATCATACGAAACGTATCCAGAGCTTCCCTGTACCGTCCTTGGTAAGCCAATCCCGAAATCATGGCATTCCAGGTAACCACATTTCTCACAGGCATTTCGTCGAACACTTTGTTAGCAGAGATCAAATCATCACATTTCAAGTACATATCTATCAAGGCATTACCAACAAATACATCTGCATTCATGTCAATGTAATGGCGGATATAGGAATGTACCTTTCGACCCAAATTCAGGTCTCCCAAGTTGGAGCAAGCAGAGAGGACAACCACCAAAGTCCGCCCATCGGCCCTTAGCTTCAAATCACACATTTCCACAAAAGCTCCAACCGCTCTCCTGTATAGCCCAGCCTTCGTAAACCCTTGAATCAGCGTGGTCCAAGACACCAAGTCTCGGTGAGGACATTCGTCGAACATCTTCTGGACATCGTCAATAAAGCCACAGACGGAATACAATCTCATCAGCGTGTTACTCACATACACATTGAATCCCACCATTCCAGTCTTGATTGAACGCGCGTGAATCTGTTGACCTTCTCTAATCCCCTGAATCCGAGCCAATGCCTTGAGAACATGCGGCAATGTGAACCCATCTGGTTCGAGGCCGATGAGAAGCATTTCCTTCAAGAATTCCATGGCCGCGAGATTGGTGGAGTTGGCAGAAATGCTGCGGATGATAGCGTTGCAGAGATTGAGGCGGAATTGAGCATCGGGGGAGTGCGTGAGAAGGATGGAGCGAATGTAGAAGAGGTCCGAGAAGGAGGAAGAGAGAGAGATGAGTTTGGGAAAGAGGAATTTGTTGGGGAGAGAGAGAGAGGGTATTTTAATGGCGACGCCATGGATTTGTTTGAGGTGAGTTATCGATTTGCAGGAATGGAGGCTGTGAGGAAGAAGATGGAGTTCTTGAGAATTCATACACGGATATGGTATGGCTCATGTAATGTAATGAGATGCGAATGGTTCCTATTATTATTTAATGCCAAATAAGTTTTTTTTAACTTTAAAAGAAAATTTTCCTAAAAATAACTTTAAAAGAAAATTAAAAACAAAAAATAAAAATAGTTGTGTACTAATAAAATATAGTAATAAAATAAACAAGTATTCAAATAAATTAAACATAATATATAAATAAACAAAATAAAACAAGTTAGCAAAATATAAAATAAGAGAATTCTCTAAATTCTTCACTTTCTCCAATTTTCATAGAATTTATCCAATGTGTGTGTTTCAAAACCCACAAAATGTCACTATTTGACAAATACGAGATGAATTACATGGACATTAAGAATGATTATTTACAAGACATGTGACTATAAATATGGAGTGAAGAGGGAGTGAAATTTGGTTTTTTTACACTAACAATGGGTATCTATTTCACACATAATTTGTAATATTTGTAATAGAAATAACGAGCCTCTAAATTTTGAATGTTATGTGAAATATTCAATTAAATTATGGTAATAAAATAGTTAGTTGGGTCATAAATTCAAACATATTTCAACTAGTAAAGATATATATATGATCGATAAATGTATTGTACTTTTTCTTAGACAGAGATACATCAACCAGAAAAGGCACCATGCCAAACCACAACTCACTCCCTCTCAGAAATAAAGGATAGAATAGAAGCTGAAAAGTCATATTTCTAGACCAAAAAATACCTAGGAGAGGAAGCCAAAGATGCAAGATTATGAGTAGTTTTATTCTCTTTTCTAGAGATCTAATAAAGATTACAGATATTTACAAACTTAGCAAGGTTAAGACCCTTACTCACAAAAATATTAACTTCAGACAAATCAAAGTTCTGAAGCTTCAACAATCGAACCACCTCAACAGAATTAGATTCAACCACCACCGAAGGATTTTTCTCCATGTTAATGTCTTACAACTTCAATCAAGCCATCCACCACAGCGTTCGCCTCCAACCGTTTGACCTCCCAGTTATGATTAATATGTTTGCATCCTCCAAAATTGGCAATCTAAAATGATCATGCAAAATCCAGCCCAGACCGCTACAACGCTTGGAGTCCAACCAAGTCGCATCAACATTAAGTTTCCAAAGACCTTCCTCAAGAGCCTTCTAACCACCCCCTCCCTGGTAATGTTTGTAAGAATTGGGGCAGAAAGCGAAGGGGAGTGGGTGAGAGACCTTCCAGAGAAGGCTTTGAAGGAAGCTTCAATTGTCAAGATAATGTCTCTTTCATTCGACGACCCTTGGTTGAAACGAATAGCATTCCTTTGATTCTAGATACACCAAAGTAAAGTGAGAATTTGATGTTAGATATATTTAAATAATAATATGTTTAATTAAAGTATGAGCTATGTATGTGGATTAATAATTTATCACATTGGATTATTTTATTAGATTGGGCCTTATTATGCGATCTAATTAATTAAGGCCCTAGATTCCTAATTGAGTATGGACTTAATGGGTAGAAGCCCATTCCTGGTTAATAAGGGTTTAATGGGAACCCTAATTGAACTAGTATATAAAGAGATCTTAGGCTATGGTCCCCAACATACCAAAGTAATAAGCACTCAATCTTTCTTGAATCCCATCCAGAGAGAGATCCCACTTAGGGCATTTGGAGCTTTAGTTGAGGAAGATAATAGCCGCCACTTTAGAGTCATCATAAATCTTTCAATGGAATCTGGTATGTATATATTCTCGACAATTTGACATGAATGATTCTAGGGTTTATCTATTCAATATAGATATAGAGTATTTATGCTAACAAGTGGTATCAGAGCCTGACTTTCATGTTGGATTGTTGGTTTAAATTTATTTTTCATTGGTTTTTTTTATATAATTGTGGTTTCAGTAAAGAACTTATAGAATCTTTAATTCTTTAAATCTTGGTTTCATCGGCGGGATAAAGTATTTTTGGTTTAAAGAATTCAAAGATTTAAAGTAATTTTGGTTTTGTCGGCTGTGCGTGCGTGGGTTTCACAACAATTGTTGCCTGCCTGAAAGTTTTTTTTTTTTTTAATTAAATTGTTCTTGCCGATTTCAGAAATCCAAGTGATTTCTTGTTTCCTCACTACAACTCAATGTTATAACTATTTTGCTTTCAGTATGGTTTTGGTGACTACTACTTGATCTGAAGCTAAAATTATGAATTTGCGTTTAATAATTAGTTTGATTTATTGCATCTACTTGCAATTTAATGGGTATCTGATAGTCATTTGTAGATCTAATTTAAATTAGCATATTGATGATTTAAGGTTAAATTTGATCAATCATGTTGTGGATTCAAGATTAATTGATCATGTTATGGATTAAGTTTAAATATGATTGATAATATTTGACGATATTCACATGTTTGTATTACTTTAGTTATATTATGTGTATGCAATTATTAAGTGAATATTAGTAAAGACTATTTGGTGTCTTCCTCTTTTATTTTTGTACAATAATATTATTATATTATTGTGTCTTATATTTTAGATTGAATTGGTCAAAATAATATGTTACCAAAGTAGTCTTTATTATCTAGATTAATTTAATTCTAAAATATAAGATGTACATATTCATAAATTTATGCGGAAAGGAAGATAATTATTTGGTCAAATTGTGGGTTTGCATGTGGCAATAGTATGTGAAAATTATAAGGATTGCTCATGTGAAAAATAGTCGGTCCAAAGAAAGGCTATTTTTTGACCGAGTTAATTGTTAGTACTTTGATCATTACGTTGAGAGTACCATTTATAGTTAGTGTTTTTGTCCAAAGACTGGACAACAATGTTGTGTTAGTATCTTGTTAAAAGGGCCCACCACATATGTGAAATTATTTTGTTATATTTTAATTGTGAGCATATGTTTTGTTGTTTATTGTTTCAGTTGGTCTTACTCAAATATCTGAAAATCTGAGTTTAATCTCTAAGTTGAATGGATCGAACTTCAAGATTTGGAAGGAAAGCTTAGAGATACTTCTCGGGTGTATGGATTTGGACCTTGCATTAAGGACCAATAAACCTACTTCTACTGAGGAACAACCAAATACGACTAATATAGAGAAGTGGAAACGGTCAAATTGCATGTGTCTGATGATCATTAGGCACTCCATTCTGGAGTCTTTTCGGGGTTCTATCACAGAAAGTGAAAATGCCAATAAGTTTCTTGCTCAAATTGAGAAATATTTTGCTAAAAATGAAAAAGGGGAAGCAAGTAGTCTTTTGACTTCTTTAACTTCTATGAGGTATAAGGGCTATGGAAACATAAGGGAGCACATTATGGAAATGTCCAATCTCAAAGGTAAATTAAATGCACTTGATATCGAGATAAATGAAAATTTACTCGTGTATCTGGTATTTATCACTTTTCTGCACAATTCACTCAGTTTAAGATAAGCTATAATACTCAGAAGGATAAATTGAGTATTAATGAGCTTATCTCATAATGTGTGCAAGAAGAAGATAGGATTAAGAGAGAAAGGACAGAAAGTACTCATTTGGCAACATGCTCTCATAATGTGTGCAAGAAGAAGATAGGATTAAGGGAGTATTAATGAGCTTATCTCATAATGTGAGCTTATCTCATAATGTTAGCAGAATAAAAACAAGAAACAAGCTACTGAAAATCCTTGTTTTTTCTGCAAAAGGAAAGATCACTTCAAGAAAAATTGTCCCAAATACGCCAAATGGCATGTAAAGAAGGGTAAACTTCTTACTTTGGTTTGTTCTGAAGTTAATTTAGCTTCTGTACCTACAGATACTTGGTGGGTAGATTCTGGTACTACTACTCACATAAGTATATCAATGCAGGGTTGCCTGTGGAGCCGGCCGTCAAGTGATGCTGAAAGATTCATCTATGTGAGTGATGGCAAAGCAGTTCCAGTTGAAGCTATTGGAAATTTTAGACTACTTTTAAAAACTGGTTGTTATTTTGATCTGAATGAGACTTTTGTTGTACCGTCATTTATTTAGTTTCTATTTCCAGTTTGGACAAATTTGTTTTTCTTTTTCAAGATTCTAAGCTTATTGGTACTGGTTCTTTAATTGATAATCTATATATGCTTGATTCTTTTGCTTCATTTAACAAGATCTTGTTATCTAATTCATGTGGTACAAAGCGTAAATTAAATGAGAATTCCGCTATGTTATGGCACAAGCGTTTAGGTCACATCTCTAAATAGAGAATTCAGAGACTTGTGTCAGATGGAATTCTTGATTCCCTTGATTTAAGTAACTTCAACGTTTGTGTGGAATGTATTAAGGGAAAACAGACAAACATAAGAAAATTAGGTGCCAACAGATGCTCAGACGTCTTAGAACTAATACATACAGACATTTGTGGTCCATTCCCTACGGCCTCTTGGAATGGACAACAATATTTTATTACATTCATAGACGACTATTCAAGATATGGGTACCTATATTTAATTCATGAGAAGTCTCAATCCTTGGACGTTTTCAAGTCTTTCAAAGCTGAAGTCGAACTTCAACTTGGAAAGAAAATTAAGGCTGTCAAATCTGATCGTGGTGGTGAATATTACGGTAGATATGATGGATCAGGTGAACAACGTCCAGGGCCCTTTGCTAAATACCTAGAGGAATGTGGAATCGTCCCGCAATACACTATGTCAGGCAAACCCAGCATGAATGGTGTAGCGGAGAGGCGAAATAGAACACTTAAGGATATGGTAAGAAGTATGATTAGTCATTCTTCTCTACCAGAATCCCTCTGGGGTGAGGCACTAAAGACTGCAGCATATATCCTTAATAGGGTACCTAGTAAAGCAGTAGTTAAAACCCCTTATGAGCTATGGACAGGAAAGAAGCCTAGTATTAGGCATCTTCACATTTTGGGTTGTCTAGCTGAGGCTAGGCCTTATAGGCCTAATGAAAGAAAATTGGACTCAAGAACTATTAGCTGCTATTTTGTTGGGTATTCTGAGCACTCTCGGGGTTTCAAGTTTTATGATCCCACTTCTAGATCATTGTTTGAGACAGGAAATGCTAGATTCCTTGAGGATGTTGAGTTTAAAGGGGAAGATAACATAAGGAAAGTTGTCTTTGAAGAGGAATTGGTTTCTTTTCCTCATGTGATTACAAATGATGTTCAGGCTTCAATTCCTGACTTCATTATTGAACCAATTATAGAACAAGACAACATTGAAGTCCCCGTTGTTGAACCTGAAGTTCAAACTCAACAACCTCAAGAAGTGCCACTAAGAAGATCTACTAGAGAGAGAAGAAGTGCAATTCCAGATGATTATATTGTGTTTCTTCAAGAACATCAGGATGATGTGGGCGTAATGGAAGATGATCCAATCAACTTCCAACAAGCTTTACAAAGTTCTAACTCTCAAAAGTGGATAAGTGCTATGGAAGAGGAAATAAAATCCATGAAAGACAATGACGTTTGGGAACTTGTCGAACTGCCATCAGGAGTGAAACCCATAGGTTGTAAATGGATATTTAAAACCAAAAGGGATTCACATGGCAATATCGAAAGATATAAGGCTCATCTTGTTGCAAAGGGTTTTACTCAAAAGGAAGGCATTGATTACAAAGAGACTTTCTCTCTGGTTTCATCGAAAGACTCTTTTAGGGTAATCATGGCACTGGTAGCTCACTTTGATTTAGAGCTACACCAGATGGATGTAAAAACTGCGTTTCTCAATGGGAACATTGATGAGACGATTTATATGGTACAACTAGAAAACTTTGTGTCTGATAATTCAAAGTCTATGGTGTGCAAATTAAAGAAATCCATCTACGGTCTCAAGCAAGCCTCTCGTCAATGGTATCACAAATTCCATGAAGTGATAACCTCATTTGGTTTTGAGGTGAACATTGTGGAAGATTGTGTATATCATAAGTTCAGTGGGAGTAAATCAATCTTTCTGGTGTTATATGTTGATGACATACTCATAGCTAGTAATGATGTAGGTTTATTGCATGACACTAAGAGATTTCTCAAAAGAAATTTTGAGATGAAGGATCTTGGTGATGCTTCTTTTGTATTAGGAATTGAAATACTGCGAGATCGTTCTCAAGGTATTTTGAGATTGTCACAAAAGAACTACATTGAAAAGATCTTGAGTAGATTTGGCATGAAAGACTGTGCGCCGGGAGATACCCCGATCGCTAAAGGTGATAAATTTCATTTAGGTCAATGCCCCAAGACCACACTCGAGACTAAGGAGATGCAGAAGGTTCCCTATGCATCGGCCATTGGAAGTCTAATGTATGCTCAAGTATGTACGCGTCCAGATATTGCATTCATAGTTAGAGTGTTAGGCAGATATTTGAGTAACCCGGGGATGGATCATTGGAAAGCAGCTAAACGGGTTATGAGGTATTTACAGAGAACAAAAGATTATATGCTCACTTATCGGAGATCAGAAGTTTTGGAGATCATTGGGTATTCTGATTCTGATTATGCTAGATGTCAAGACACTTTGCGATCCACTTCAGGCTATATCTTCATGTTGGCTAGAGGAGCTGTATCCTGGAAAAGTGTTAAACAAACACTTATGGCTTGTTCTACCATGGCTATGGAGTTTATAGCATGTTATGAGGCATCCAATCATGGAATATGGTTGCGAAATTTTGTCACTGGGCTGTGGATAGTGGTTGGCATAGAAAGACCACTAAAATTATTTTGTGATAATAAGTCGGCTGTGATGTATTCCAACAACAATAGAAACGAAGTCAAAGCATGTAGACGTGAAGTTTCTGTTTGTTAAAGAAAGAGTTCAGAATCGTCAAATTTCAATAGAACACATAGGAACAAACTCTATGGTGGCAGATCCATTGACTAAAGGTTTACCACCTAAAGTTTTTCATGAGCATGTTGCTCACATGGGTGTTAGTCACTTTTCTGATTCCATGGTTTAATGGGAGTTTGTTATTGAGGATGTTCTTTGACCCATCAGCTTTTTATGATTAATCTCCTTTGAGTATTCCCAATAATCACAAGCAGCCCAAAAGCCCCTGTTCACATAAAACTTTCTAACATTAGAAGGGAAAAAATATTCTAAATCTTCTTAGAAACTTTACATTCCTACATCAGATGACAAGTTGTTTTCCTATGAGCCTTGCAAACTGAACAAGAAAGGTTAGTAACAATCTATTTCTTAGAAAGATTACAAGCCATAGGAATGATATCATTAATAATTCTCCATCCAACAATCCTTACCCTTGGTAGAGTGTTTGAGTCACAGACCGCCTTTTAGAAACAAACGAGTTTATCTTTAGACGACTGCGAAGTCGAAGAAGACTCAGATAATTGAATTCCACGACGATAAGTGCTTTTAATGGTGAATTCTCCTTTCTTATCCTAGTTTCAAATTATCTTGTCCATGTTAAAATGAACGTTTAAAGGTGAAGGGTTTTGAATATTCTGAAGCAGAAGCAAACGAATGCAATTGTGTCTCCAATTTTGTTCTACAAAACATAAAATTTAAAGGGACGGTAACATGGATAAACAAAAATATAATTAAACATGCTTTCTACTAGGGAGTTCAAATAATCCGACAACCCGAACAACCTGGACTACCCAACCCAAAATATAAGGGTTTGGTTGGGTTAGTTTTATTTTTGAATTGGGTTGAGTTAAATTTGTTCTATTTTTATTGGGTTGAGTTGGGTCATGGGTTGGCTAAAAAAAATTTGAGTTGACCCAACCCAACTCGAATTTTATATATATAAATAAAATATACTATATATATTTCTCTTTATTTAAAATTTGATTACTTTGTATTGATTAATTTGTGAATTTTAAATATTTTTATTTTAAAATTGTTATGATATTTGTCTTTATTTGAAGTTTGCAATAAATATCTTAGAAATAATCGGTATTTAGCATTTGAATTTTATGAGATTTTAGTTATTAGTTATGTTTTGTATATAAATTTACATATTTTTTAATTAAAAAGAAATAAACAAATTATAACCCGACAACCCAACTCAACCCAACCCGAATTTTAAGGGTTGGGTTGAGGTTGGGTTAGAGACTTTATTTGGGTTCTTTGGGTTGCCAACCCAACCAACTCGAATTTTCGGTTTAGTCCAAAAAAACACCTTTAACCCAACCCAACTCAACCCAACCCAATCCACGTACACCCCTACTTTCTACCAAATTTACAGAGAGAGGGTAGGGGATTGAGAAATTCACCCTTGAACAACTATATCTTCACATATCCTCCCGTCCACAGCAATTTGAAAACAGCAAGTGATGCTCCAACAAAGAACACCATCACGAGATCTTCCAAATAATTCGTGTAACTATATATTATAACATTTATAATAAATATAATGCATGAATAATGTTTATCCTAAGGTAGAATTTTACTATATGACATACAACATGAAATATATAAATATAAAACCATACATCACATGTACAATTAAATAAAATAACAATTTTGAACCAAAATTGGCATCCCTAAACTTTAATTGAACTAAATATTACAAATTAATAAATAATAAATAATAAATAAAACAGCTTCTGAACTTCCTTGGCTGCCTTGAACCCATGATCGCTTGAACGACCTTTATGCGCACGCAGTCGTCGAAGTGCAGCAGCACTGTGACCTACATATTGTCGCTGCGCTTTGTAAAGAGCGCCATGGTACTCTATGTATTTTTTATCAAGCACCGATACGTTGCACAAAGGGGTAGTTGTGCTCTGGGACAAAATGATACTGCCTAATTCCGTGTTCATCCAATGTTTCTCCAAAAGCCTCCAAAATGGAGTCAGAACCACGACCAGATCGACACAGACATGAAAATAGACTCGATTGCAATATTAAATGCCCAAAAAATACAACAAGTCCTTACAAACCAAGTAATTTAAAGTAGTAAACAAGCTAAATGTCAATTTTGAAACATCCAAATTGCAAACCATAGAACTTATATCCATTATGCAGATCTAATGCAACCACCTTAAACTTTGATTTTAATGTTCAAAAATGAAATTAAGAGACTCAATCTGTCTCTAATACCAATTGAAGATTCTGAAAACCAAAGTAGAAGCATGAAAGACATCGTGTCTCTTAATTTAACTTTACAGAACAGTACCAAATCAGAGATGATGAAAACTTATGATAAATATTCATACATATAGTATGCTTTTCACAATACAAAAGAGAGAAACGAAGGGAGAATCATAACTTACCCTTGAAGACCCTAATCTTCTTGCTTCCTTTCCAATCTATTGCAAATTCTCCAATAGTACAAACTCTTTCCTCAAAATCACGAACACTATTACTGGGCACCACCACAGGGTTACCGCATTATTTTCAAGGTAGAGAATCAAGCAGTGTGTGTAGGCTTGCGAAAATTAATTTTGGGAGAGGAAGAGTTTTCTTTTCTTAAAGGAAATTTTACACAGAAAATTCAAAGAGAGAGATCTTGAGATACCTTCATCAAGCAAAAACCTGTGTCTTTCTCTTGTATTTTTATCGTGAAACCAACTCTCACATTGGTTATCTGAGAGAGTGGGTTGTGAGAGTTACAATAACTCGCTCCCCATTATTTAATTTAAGTTTAAAAAAAATGAGCTTAATTAAGTATATATAAATATATATTGACTACTTTATTATATATATATATGTATGTATGTATGTATATAACAGATCTTATGTTATATCAAATATAACACATAACCTATAGTTTATATTATATTGCATATAATATAACCTATAGTTTATTAATCTCTCATATAACCTATAATTTATATATGAATCATATTCATGTAATTATTATTTGAATCATAATCAAATATTTATTTTTCTCAAATAAAACTTTATATTATAATGTATCATATGCATTATATTAATTATATCTCATATAATTAATTCTCTTTATTAATTTGAACAATTCAAATTAATGCAAAATTATTTTGATTCTTATTAATCCCAATTGAGCTAACGAGTGGATCTTATGGACCTATAGATCGAAGCTTCAATGCTACTTGATTAATTAATTAAACTATTTAATTAAATTAACCAATTTTCATTAACTGGCGGTCACTCCATTAAATACCGACAGTTGCACTATTCACACTACAGGTATATTTATGTGTCCATAAGATATAACTAATCAACGGTGTGTTAACCCTTCACAAATTGCTCATAAGTACATCTGGGCCAAAATTACCATTTTACCCCTGTAGTTAGATCTAACTCCTTACATACCACTAATTCCTCTAATGACCATGGACTGTTTCATATTCTTCCTTCTTTACGGTGGATTTGGAACATCTGATGTCTCATCCAAATCAACATTAGTGGTATTTGTATTAGCATTCGTATCTACATCTTGTACATTTTTTGAAGTATCAGTTCCATCAAACTCTATATCCGTTGAATCTATTAAATCTACAAAATCAAAACGCCAATAATCAAAATTAAAGCATCCACATCTATATGCATCAAGCAATAAAAAATGAAGACACCACGATGTGGATTTGCCTTGGTAAAGCATCAATAAGGCAACAACAAAGATCTGAGATCATTTATAGAAATGATTGAGACATGAAAATGATTTTGTGTGGAACATGCCTTCACATTTTAATGAATGTTGGGTAATGTAATTAAATAGTTTAACTAATTATCCAAGTACCACTAGAGCTTCAATCTACAGGTCCATAAGGTCTCCTCTGTAGGAATTATACATAATTAATTTTGGATTAATTTGAATTGTTCAAATTAATTGAGAGAATTAATCATATATGATATAATTAATTCAATTAATTATATGTGGTATAATTAATATAATGTATCAGTTACATTATAATATAAAGTATTTTAAGAGGAATTAAATATTTGAATATGATTCAAATATTGGTTATATGGATGAGAATCATATAATTGAATTTAGTATAAATATGATTTATATTAAATGTCATGTAATAATGAGAGAAAATAAAACTATAGGTTATATTTTATTTGATTTAATATAAAAACCATAGATTATGTATTATATTTGATATAACATATTATTTATTTTATTTTATTTTAATTAATGGAAGAGAGTTACAATCCCCTCCCCTGATCTTTCCCAACCTATACGTGGAAGTTTAGGTTTAGTTCTTCCACAATTTTGGCTTTTGACGGAGCTCTCTCTTTGGTTCTTTCTTCCCAAAAAACACAAAAGAGAAATCTTCTTCTTTTTCCCCCTCTCATCCTCTCTTTCCTCTCTTGAATTCAAGCAAAGCCCACAACTCTTGCTTGAATTCTCAATCCCAAGAGAATACAGAGGGTTCTCAAATAGTGGTGTCTTGATTTGGAGATCAAGATCCAGATCGAAGCATTCGTGATCGTGGATCAAGGGAATTACGCGAAGAAGGTGCTCTTCAAGGGTATGTATTTTTCTTCCCTATTCTTTATTTCATCAGTATGCTACAATTTCAGTTTTAAATGCATAATGGTTGTATGTTTCTGTAAATTTTACTATTGTGTAATTTTTGGGATTTGGGTCTGATCCCCATTTTTTCTCACGAACCTTAACCATTTCTTTCAATAACTACCCTCCATGACCATTATCTGTTTAATTTTTCTCAAGAAAGCGTGTTCTGTACTGTTACATAGAAAACATTTTTTTAAAAAAAATGAACATTAACTCTCTCAAAACACTCTCAAGTATTCTCTCTGCATTATTCCATTCTCTCTCCCAAAACACAAGAGACCCACAATCTAAGTTCCTTGTCCTGAGAATAGTAAAGAAGCTTAAGTGGTGGTGTCCAGAAGAATTTCTATTCGAGAGAAGCCTTTTACAGTGCGTTGAGTTGAAGGTGTTGAGTTTTATGTCCTAAAACTCATGGTATGTATACAATAAACTTATTTTGTTATCAATATAGATGTTATTGAAGTTTATTCAATAAAGTTGTTATTGAATATATAAATTGCTCATTTCGTTTTAGAAAGAAACTAAATCCAATAAACTAAGATCCATGGCTATTACATGAGTACTTGAACTATATATGGAGACATAAAAGTAGATCAAGTTCGAGTTGATAGCCAAAACAGTTTATAGTATATGGATAAGACAGGGTACCTTATTCTGGGGACACTATTGGATGCGACTCACTTTGTATTTAGTACAAACGATCTGATCCTATATCGTTCATGTGGAGACATACGAGTGGGAGCGTCCTGGGCAAAAATTTTGTATAAGATTAAACCAAGAAATAAGTCACTCTTACTTTATAACGTTGTTTACTGTATAAGATTGACTATTTCAAAACGATGACCTAGTTAATTTGACTTTAATCCTAAACTAACAATGAACTCCTGTTTATTCGAGATTATCCTTAGATTTGCATGAGTGAGGGTTGACTCAACAATGTCGGCTCAATAAGCCCCCCATTCCATCGGGTAAATAGTTGGGGACATAGGGTGTAAGATGGAATTCACTCGTACCTGCTTTTAGGGATAGTAGAAAGGTTGTTCCCTTAAGTGCTGACTCCGAGTCCTGAATAAGAGGTCTCACCCTCTCATTGGCTCGAGAAGGACTCGGTTTAATGATGGATCACAAGCCAATTGTTCATTAGAGGATCAATGGGACTTAAGGAGCAAGATGTAATCTCACTATAAAATAGCTTTTTACCCGGTCGTTATTACAAACAACCTGTGAAGGGTTGACTTACTGATTATGGTTATATCGAGTGGACATAAATATAACACCTATTGGGCTTTAGTGGAGTGACCTAGTCGTCAGCGAATGTTGGTTAATTGGGTTAAATGGTTTAACTAATTAATCTTGAATTGTTGGAGTCCATGATTTGTAGATCCATTAGGTCCCCTATTTGCTCATAAATGGACTAAACTTTAAAATAGCATGATGAGAGAATTTGAAATGTTCAAGTTCAAATTAAAGGAATTATTAATTATATATGATATAATTAAAAGTTTAATTATTGAACTAAACGAATTTCGAGAGTTTGGTTATATTTAAATATGATTTTAAATATTAAATACATGAATAGGGATTCATGTTTGAGGAATTGGTGTTCAATTAATTTAATATTTGATATTAAATTATTCTGATTAATTAAATTATTTAATTAATTTAGAATTAACTATTGAAATTAATTCTATTTAAAATTTATTGTATCAAAAAATTAATTATTGAACTAATTTAGTTTCATTTTTGAAAATTTTAATTTTAATTTGATTGATTTTAATGTAAAATCAATTTAGAGAAAGGAAAAATCATGTTAGTGATTTTTTCCAACTTTGACCACCTCACTCTTCACTCAAATTGCATGTCTTCATGGTGTCAATTTCTCAAGAAATTGATTTTGCATGCTGTTGTTTATTAAAAGAGAGTTGGATCAGTTGGAAAGTTGGGTTGTGAATCTGAATTTTTTAGAGAAGAGAAAGGTTCTCTCTCATTTTGGTTCTGAAAAAAAAAATAAAAAACTCTCTCCAAATTCCTTTAATTCATTTTCTTTTTAGATCCCATAATCCAATCTAAGGTCTAACAGGATAGTAAGAAAGATCAAATGGTGTTCTATAACTTGTTAAAGAGAAGATTTCGAGCTGGAATTGAAAGAAAGAAGAATTCTTCAAAGGTATACTTACTGAAACCCTATTTTCTTTATTATGACCATGCTTGCTAGATTGCGAAAATTGATGGAATTAGAGTGCTTAAGATCCTAATTGCTTTTGCATGTTGTTTGTCAACACCATTAGAAGGGAGAAGATCGATTTGAGAAGAAGAATTACGTCAAGACGGTATTTAAGGGTAAGTTCATGTTACCCTATCTCTCCCAAAAGTATGTTTATGTAATTTTGTTTATCTTGTACTATCTTGATTTCTCATAGTTTTATGTTTTTCAAAATTTTTTAACATCAAGATGACCTTCACATACTTCTGCAAGGAATTTGATTCCTTCAGGAAGCCTAAGGTAAGTCTCAAAAGATTCCACATGATTGATCTCCAGATAATCGTTTATCTCTTAGCGTCTATTCTGATCAATATTTTGCTATCTATGAACATTAATTTTGTTCCTATTAATCCTTTGCTCAAACGCTTTTTCATAATCGTGCATAATTTTCTTGATAGCCAGACATTCCTACATCAAATCTTTAAAAAATGAGATATTATCATCGGCAAAGAAGAGATGAGATAAAACAAGACAATTTTTCTTTAATTGAATAACGGAGATGATAGAGTTAGCAACTTCACTTCCTTATCAAGATGCGCTGAAAGCCCTTCAGCACAAAGAAGAAAGATGTATGGAGAGAGTGGATTCCTTTGCCTCAACCCTCTAAAAGTCCTGAATTTCCCTCTAGGAACTCCGTTAAGACGAACCTCAAAATTTACAATCTCAACACATTTCATGACAAGAGAAATCCGACACTGATCGAACCCCAAACTCCTCATAACCTCCCTGAGATACCTCCACTCTACTCTGTCATACGTTTTGTTGATGTCAATTTTCATGGCAATCCAACCTTGCTTTCCTTTCCTTATGGTGCTAGTGGCCTAGAAATACTTAAAACCGATAAGCACATTGTCAATAATGTGATGACCAAGGATGAAAGCTGATTGGGAAGGGGAAATAATTGAATCTAACACCCGCTTAAGACAATTTTAAGAACCTTTGCAATGATCTTATATATCACATTGCACAAATTTATAGGCCTAAAGCCAGTCATAGATTTTAGGTCTTTGCAATTAGGAATGAGGGAAATATAGGTAGCATTGATCAATTATGATCCCCTACCTTCATTGTTGAGGATATTCAAACAAAGCTCCATTGTATCTGAACTACAACCCACCACCTCCCAATACTTATGATAAAAGAGAGTGTGCATCTCATCAAGGCCAGAGGCTTTTGTAGAGTGCATCTCTTTGAAAGATACCTCGACCTCACACCTCAAGAAACTCTTACATAACTCCGAATTTTGGTTCAGTCACTTTGCATTCAATGAAGTTAGTGAAGTTTGAAATATCCCCTACATTCGGATTCATTGATGTAAACATATCTTTAAAAAACTTTGTAGCTTTTTGACCCAACTATGCATCTTCCTCAATCCAATCACCTTTTTCATCGAATAAGCCGACGATAGCATTCATCTTTCTTCTAGAAGAGGCCTTATGATGAAACCATTTTTTATTTTGGTCACCCCATTGAAGCTAATCTTCCCGAGAACAAATTTTTCAATATCTCTCATCTTCATCCAAAAGCATTTCTATCTCTTTTTCTGCTCGAAGCCATTAAGCTCTCCCAATCAAGTCAGTTCTTCCATTATGAGAGTTTTTGATAGAATTTAACTTATTTTCCGTTCTAGCCGTAGCCCCTCGAAGCGAGCCATTATGAAAAAGCGTTTGGGTAAAGCATATTTCTTCAAAGCTATGCAGCCAAAAACTCTTTGTAATTCTTGATTTAGACAAATCACTCTAACTCTTTTAGGAAAGCCACTTAGCTAATATTGGCTTGTGGTCGGACCAATTAAAATTGAGATGGTCAACTCTGATATAAGGATTCGCTTCCATAAATTCTAGATTTCCAAAAAATATGTTCAATCTTTTCCAAATTAACTCACTCGAATGATTCTTGTTAGACCACATATATGTACTCCATGATAGCCTAAATCAATCAAATTGTTGTGGTTTATAGCCTTTCTAAACTCCTCCATCTGGCTTTTCTTCCTTGCTTTGCCACCAAGCTTTTCTGATTGCCAAACTAGTTCGTTGAAATTGACCCTCACCAACTAAGGAAGGTTGTTCATCTCACTTAAATGACACAAAAGTTTCCAAGAGTTTGGTCTTTTCTCCTTCATCGGATTGCCATAAAAACTAGTAAATCTCTATAAACCATTTATATCAATTACAAGAGAATCGAAGTGACCTATTGAATAAGAACATATATTAAACTTAACCTTCAGCTTACTTTCCAACCCAACTCTATTTCTAGTTTTTTAGAGAAAAATAAAAAAGGGATTGAATTTATCGACTAAATGTCGGAGTTGACGAAATGTTCAAGGATTCCCCAATCCCTGAACATTCCAGCATAATGTTATCATAGTGACCGACAGGGTTGCTTAGAAACCTCCGCTAATATAAATTCAGAGGAATCATCTCTACACATTTCCTTTAAACTTACTTGAGTAGATGAGTCTAAGAGATCATGTTTCTTCCCACGCTTCGAATTATTTCTTGAAATTAAACCTCTCTAAAAATCAGCTTGCGCTAGTTGCTTCCAAGATTTAAAAGAATCCAATTCATATTTTATTTACTAGGATGGGTGGGTTTTTTAAATTTGTTTCCTTTGTTGTAGATAGTGGTGTTCAAAAAAATCGATGAACCGAAAAACTGATCAACCCAACCCAATCTGTTTGGGTTGGGTTATCAACTCATTTGGGGTTGGGTTGAGTTCAAATAAATGAAAATTTTATGGGTTCGATTGATTCATGGTTCACTTAATATAACCCAAACCAGCCCGAACCAACCCGAATTTATTATTAAATTTATAATATATATATTTTGTTACTTATAATACAATTATTTATACATTAATTGATTTTAATTTTATTTAATTCTAATATTTTTTGAATAATTTATACTTCAACAACTCTTAAAAGTAGTTTCTTTGTACTTTTGAAAGAAAATTTTTCCTATATAAATTGAAATTGAGTAAAATTTTAAATAAATGACCCGATTAACCCGATCCAGACCAACCCAAATATTTTAGATTGGGTTGGACTCATTTTTTAATAAGGGTTATTTAGGTTGAAAAAATTTACATCCCGAACAATTGGATTGGATCTAAAAAATCTTTCAACCCATCCCAACCCACGAACACCCCTAGTTGTACACTGTGTCACTCTTTTTCTATTTTATTTTTCAGAAGTCCATCTTTAGACAAATAATTCTCTTGCCCTTGCTTTATCAAAATTGGCCCATTATTGATTTGATTCGCTTCAGGCCCAAAGGTGCAATTAAAGGAGAATTGGAGTGTATAACGGAATTTGAGGTTTCATTCTGAAAAATGGCAAAACCGCACATGAATAAAAATTATGGCAACTCATGTGACATGCACATGACCACAAATTTCTAAATCTCGAATTTTTCCTTGTCTTATTTGTAGATGTTGGTGATGAAATTACAAATACCAGGTAATTTCAAAATAGAAAACAGGGTCAAGGTATATATACAAAGTTAGCCCTCCTAATTTTGTACATGTAGTTAACATAATCTCTATATTTTATTATTACTTTAGATTCTATTTAACCACTTTTCGAATTTATCTCACCTTAATAAAATATCCAGATTTTTCAATTAAATTTATATTTGAAATATCCATATATTATTAAAACTTCTTTTATCCATATATTTTATTCAAATCTCTATATTGTTTTTCATAATTGTATACATACATTTTTTGAATTAGCCGTATATTTCTCATATTTTTAATAAATTAGTTGTATATGCTATTTTTTTATATTATTTTAACGTTTTGGGAAAAGAAATATCACTTCCTAGAAAAATGTTCATGTGTTGGTTGCAAGTTGGATTGTTGCTCCAAACATTGCCATAACTTTTGTTACTATGCCTCTACAACGATTTAGGCTTTTTCATAGGAGTTATAAATACAATGTAATTGTTAAAGCTTATGAAAATGGAATTATGAATACATTGTAATTATAAATAAACGAACTCTCCTGATTTTTCTCCCCAAATTATATTTGAATTTGTATTTTATTATCAAATTAGATTTTATCTAACTACTTATCAATTTTTTTAATTAGAATAAACAAAAACTTACAGTTTTTCCTCTCCAATTTATATTTGTATTTATTTTTTATTATCAAATTTGATTTTATCCAACTAACTTTTGATTTGTTTATATGTTTGTTACAAATTCAATTGCATCTACATATTTTTTTTTATTATTATTTTATACATATTGTTATCAAATCAATTTGATTTTTTTTCTTTATATTTTCAATGTTTTCAATTTTTCATATACAAACATGTAAAAATGGCATGGCTTATTGAACCTAAAAAGAAACATATAAATGGGAATTAAATTTTAAATGTTTGAAACATGTGGGTATGTATGTATATATTTTTCAATTTATTATTAATATTAATAAGATTATTATTCTTATTATTCTTATTATTCTTATTATTCTTATTATTTATTAAAAAAAGATAACAAAAAAAACCATAAATCTCATATTTTTCATTCTCTTCACTTAGCTGCCCAAAAATCTAATTTTCTCCTTTGTAATCTCATGTCTTCAATAGTTGGTTCAACAACTCTTTCTTGAATTCCATCATCTTGGCTAACTTTTAACGACCACCCTCACCAGGTTGCCGATCTTTTTTCGCTTGCATACATATTTTCTGCTTTTGTTTCTACTTTCAACATCATTTTCAACAATGACATTCTGGAATTGATAGTGTATAAAATTGGCTTTCAAGATCCAATGAGCAAAATGGCCACATGAAATGAAGATGATGAGACTCCCTACAACTGGTTTGGTGTACTTCCAATGGTCACATCATCATGAAGTTGCAATTCCTTCACATATTCATTTGCCAACGACAACTTTCCTGGTAAAATCAACTTTACTCTTTCTCACCTTGGAGGAAGTCCATTGTTGTATTTCTAATGACTAATGACCCCCATCGATTGCTTGTCATCTTCCCTTGCATAAAGGACCATATTGGGTGTTTTTAATTTTGCTTTTGGAATGTTTCGATACTGATTCTAGAATGTAGAGTATATTTGTGGTATTCTTGTTATTTTTGAAGTAGTGTATATCTATATTTTTATTTGTACTTAATTGTTTTAGAGTAGTTTTGTCTTTTACTAATTAGTATTTTTTTATTATATAAATTCATTTTGCTATTTTTATAATTTTGAAACTTTTTTCCATTTTTCCAAATGAAACTTTAAAATTTATTGTTTTTTAAATGAAACTCATTTGAAACCGAAAAAACCACTTTTTGAAGAATCATTTGAATCTAATTATATTTTCTTCCCTTTTTCTTTCTTTTTTTCTTTTGCTCCAATGGTCAAAAAGCATTAATGTGATTCAACATTAATTCCTCAATTGTCTCTTTCTTTCTGACATCTTCATACTTTTTTAACAGGTTGTCCTTTTCTCTTGAATAGTAATCTATCGTTTCAACTTTGCTTCTCTCGCCGCCGGTCGCAACTTCGTCTTCCCCTTGCTGCTCTAACCTCTGAACGTTCACCAAAGTTCAACCAACTAGCTCTTCAACAATCTCCGTTTGCCTCTAGTCCTTTGTCTAACATTTATCTAAATTTTGGAACTCATTTGTTGGTGTTGTTCCAATCAATCCATCTTCGGCCATTGTAACCACAAGAGTAGACCGAATAGCTCTTTCGATACCTCCATCTAAGCTTCCATGAGTTTGTTTCTTTCCCCTTTTTCATCCTGGTTCCGTCTCCCTCCACCTTTGTTTAGCCTTCGAAGTGTCTTTAAAATTGTCACAATCTTTTACATTATACTCTATTAAATCACATCCATAACAAAAATCTCCCAAATTTTTGGTATCCTTTTTTCCTTAGCCATCAAACCATTCTTTACTTTAACAGCTCTCATTAAGGGTTTGAGTATGTCAATCTGCACTCTAACCCTTAGTGTTTGACTCCATCTTCTACCAAAAACCTCAAGATCAACTCTTTCAAACGTACCCACAAGATTCCCTAAAATCTCTGCCATTTTTGGAGTTTGCCCTGCGAAAGGAAGATTATAAAAATGTATCCAAAAGGAGACATACCTGAACTCTAAAGGAGGTTATGTAGTTGCTCCCTTTAGGCTCTTCAAAAACTAGCATTGCTCTATAAAAAAAAACCCATTGTCCATTCTGGAAAATTTCATAAAATAATTCAAAAACCAAAAAATCTTCCATAAATGACCTCTTTCTAAAACCTTTGTTCTCATCGACCTTTTCTGCCCATGAAATAACATTTTTGTCCCTGGTTTTAAATGCTACTCTCCTTTTACGCTTATTCATCCTTTGATCTTCCCTTCCAACCACCCATCGCTTTACAATTGAATGCAACCATTTATTCTCAACCAACATTGTACCATTAGAATTCAATGCTATTGGATCTTAACTATGAGACAAGTAAATGAATATCATTTTCAACTCTTCAGTTCCACTCGAACACTATCACTTTCAGTCGAACACATATCCTTTTCAACTACATTGAATTTATTTTGTGGATCTAGAGCAAGCATTCTTCGAAGAAAATCATTCTACACACCCAGAAACAAATACGATAAGTGTTAACCGAAAGTTTTAGAAGTTCGTTCACTGTTATTTTATCAATCATGTACCATTATATATGCAATTGTGTATCATTGTATTTGCAATCGTATATCAAGAGGTACACGTTCGTGTACCACATCATACATGACTGTGTATTATTAGATATTAGATCGTATAGGATTGTATATGTTGTGGTATATGATCGTGTACCTCATGATATACAATTGTATACCTTTTTATAGGCGATCATTTAACATACACTATTTTTTTTTGTAATATTTCAAGGTTTGATCGATTATTATAATTGGCGTATTGCAAATCAATGACGTTACTTTACATCTTTATATGCTATGCTAGGGAGTGAGACCAGATCAAAAGTAACTATGTTGGCAGTCACATGAAAGGTCTAAAGATTAGTGAACTAGTGAGCCTTCTACACCAACGACTGAATATTGATCCGGATAGATTTGACATACACATCAAATGTTGTTACAATCTATTGGTCCAAGCTCCTCCGATCGATATAGTCGATGATGATGACCTGGGAGATGATGGAAATGAAACTTGATGGGTCGCAACATCCAAATGAGATACACTTCACAGACTCATACTGAATATAGATACGGATAACCTCTGGGTCCACAACAGTTTCAACACCTTTCATTTGTGTTCCAACCCCACCTGCTTTGATCCCACCAATGGCAATGCCCTCAGATCTTATAGCAAAGTGTTCATACTCAATCATTTGTAGATATACCTAGTGTATCTGATGACCCATCTTATGATGAACTTAACTCAGTAACTCACAACCGTCTGAATGAAGAGGATATAAAGGTTAGTCAGATTTTCTTTTCCAAGTATGATTTATCTGTTAAATTTTTCAATGCTTGCGTAAGAAATAATTTTGACTACCATGTAAGAAGTTAGTGAAGAGCTTGTTAACCGTGCAATGCTTAGTGGAGGAATATAAGTGTGGACCCGTGCAAAAAAAAAAGGTAGAAAGTGACTCTTTTAAGGTGACAAAGTATCCAAGCATACATACATGTGCACTTGAAATAAGGAGTGGTAATCATCGACAAGCTAAGAGTTGGGTTATTGGACACTTGATTAAGCCTAAATACAATCAAGTCAATCGATCATATCGCCCAAGGAATATAATTGAAGATGCCCAACGAGATTATGGAATGAATATAAGCTACGAACGGGCTTATCGCACAAGAGAATATGCATTGGTATATGCACGAGGGCTACCAAAAGGATCAGATACCTTTGTTAATGCATTCAGTGAAGCACTTAAACTTTCAAATCCATGTACTTTTTTGAGGTCGAAATAGAAGATGAACAATACTTTAAATATGGTTTCATAGCATTAGGACCGTGCATTAGGGGATTCTTGAACTGCATTCATCCCATCATTGTAGATGATGAGACCCACTTGCATGAGAAATACAAATGTATATCGATGCACATTTCTATTAACAACATACCTTTGTATTTAGTATCGTGAACGGTAAGAACAATGTAGCTTGGACCTAGTTCATGAAAATTTGAAGGCGGTAATCGGAGACATTCCAGAATTAGTCATTATATTTGACTATCATATCTCAATCGAAAAAGCGGTCGCATTGGTGTTTTTCATGCGCTATGTGAAAGAACCGTGAGGTTCGTAGCAGAAGCGGGATCGGTCTCAATCTCGAATATTTTACAGAATCAAAATTCACAAAACAAGAATCATGCATTTTAATAAAATTACAACATGCTCTTAAGAATTGGGAATTAAGGTTAGTAATTTAACTCACCCTTGAAGAACAAATTCTTCATGAAATTCCTCCTCTCCAAATGATCACGAATAATCACAATCAATACGTACAGAAACAGATCTCAACGAGGACACCACTACAAGTTGAACCTTCTGTATTCTCCTTAGGGGTTGAAAATTTCAGGAGGTGTAGGATCTTAAATCTTTTGGGAGAAGGAAAGAGTTTGAGAGAAAGAGGTAAATTTGACAGGGAGATCTTCAACATCCAGAGAGACACAGAAGATGGAGAAGTGAATAAAATCAACCTGCCATCAGAGAGAAAAAAGGTGAGGGAATTACAACTCTCTCCCAAATTAATTTCCAAAAAAATAATTTAATAATATAAAAAAATTTAATAAATAACAAATTATTTAATAAATTATTATTATTATTATTATTATTATTATTATATATAACCATCTTATCATATAATATATGTTAAATATATGTTATATCAAATATAACACATAACCTATAGTTTTTATATTGTATCATATATAATATAACCTATAGTTTTTATTTCTCTCAATAATGCATGACATTTAATATAAATCACATTTATATTAAATTTAGTTATATGAATCTCATCCATATAATTAATATTTGAATCATATTCAAATACTTAATTCCTCTCAAAATAAACTTTATACTATAATGTATCAAATACATTATAATAATTATATCACATATAATTAATTCAAATTAATGTTACATTTAGTTAAATGGATTCAATAACTGAAAGAAAGTTAGGTATTGATTTTTACATTTATCATAGTTGGAAGAAAGTTTAGGGCTGCAATTGTTATGAACATCATTGTTGAGGGGTGGTTTTTGTAATTTGCCCAAAAAATTACTAGAAACGTCATAGGAGTCTCATTGAATAATTTGACAGTTAAATTTTATTATAAGACATTACTCAAATCCAAACACAAGGAATAATAAATATTTTAAAAATAGTTAATTTTGGTGGTTAAATTTTATTATAAGACATATTACTCTGATCCAAACATAAGGAAAAATCAATATTTTAGAAATAGTCAATCAAAGGTTGGCTCTTTTGAATGAAAGTTTGCATGGAGATTTGAACTTTCGATCTCTAGGAAATGGAGTACATACTAATTCTGGCTAAATTTTGTTTATTTCAATGAGTATTCCTTACTTTCAAGTGTTTCTTTTCACATTTAGAAATACTAGTAAGAGGACACGTGCGATGCACTTAATTCAAAAATTTTAGAACATAAATTTTTTAATAAATACACTTTTAGTTAAATTTAAATAGAATAAATATCTAATGTGAAATTTAAAAGTAATAAAGAGATTAGATAACTAAGACTATATCATATTTGTATGTTTTATTTAATTAATTTATAAAACAAATTTAACAAAGAAAACCTTTGGTGGATCCCGAAGGAAACACAACCTCTGGTGAATCTCGAAGGAAACACAACCTCTGGTGAATCTCGAAGGAAACACAACCTCTGGTGAATCTTGATAACTTGTAGAAATACAAGTTATTGTGGCTCAAAAGTTGGAACAATTAAGGTTTTTAATGATAAAATCTCATCATTTTTAGAAGAAACGCATGGAATTACTCGAACATTATCAAACTCATGCAAAAGAATGTTCATTGCTAAAGTACTGCGACACTAACGCATGATATCTCAACAAGAGGCTAATGCATGATTAAGAAAACTGTTGCAGGCAAAGTCTAACACATGGGGCATGTGTCAGAGGGATTCGATGTAAGGAAGATTCATTGATTCAGGCTGTTTGTGTCAAATCACCACTTGCAAGCATGCGCACCTGCAGTAGGCGGCGTCTGAAAAGCATCTGAGTGTCAGGCGACTGACCAGGGTATGGAATTTAATATTGCCCATCATCAAGTTGGAGAAGAACGACGCCTATAAATAGAAGAAATCCCACTAGTTGTTAAGAGTTTTTTTAGTTCCAAGTTCACAACTCTCAGTTTTTAGATCCAGTTTTAGCTTAGTCTTAGTTTTAGATCTTTAGCGTCGTGCTGTGGTGCCGAGAAGAACAAGAGGGAAGAGAACCACCACCATCATCGATCAAGGAGCGAAGCTACACTTCTTCCAATTCTTCCGCAAGTAGTTGTACACAACTAGAATTGAGCCAAAGAAGACAAGAGATTGTACTCTGCGGCTTGACTCATTTCATTTTATCTTACTTATAGCTTCTATCTTTTCATCTGATTAAGTATTGGGTTTGTAAAGACAATCAATTTCTTTATAAATTCACATATTTTATCTATCATACTTTGTCATTGTTTATTTCTTGTTTATGTTGAATGCATCTATACTTCATGCAGAATTCCATTTTGAACGCTTAAGCCAACTAAATCAATTGGTAAAAACATCTTTAGCCAACATCAAGTTAGAATGCCTAGTACATCTAAAGATAGACGCACTGGTGTTTTATTGCATCCTGTGTTTGACGCATACATCCTAGAGATAGGTATTGTATGATATTTGCATTGAGAAGTGTTGAATAGAGTCTAACGCATAAATAGAGATAAATTAGTCATCTCATTCGCATCATATTCTTGTTTGTGTACATCCAACTTAGATCGACGAATAACTCATTTCTCCATACACTTAGGATATCCCTACAACAGTTACAATGCAAGGTCTGCGTTAGCTTTAATCTGAATCCTTGAATTCGACCCTAGATTTACCAGGAACCTAAGTTGGATTTATACTTGGATTTGATTTAGGAAAACTTGAACGTCAATAGAGGAGTGTCATGCGTCCTGTTACACATCTCTAACACATCAATGCATATGAACATTCATATTTACACATTTTTTTCAATTATTTTATACAATACACTCATGAGCTCGAATCACGAAATCAACGAACAAATCCCGAAGGAAACATAACCTCTAGTGAATCCCGAAGGAAACGCAACCTTTGGTGAATCCCGAAGGAAACACAACCTCTGGTGAATCCCGAAAGATAATACCACCTCTAGTGAATCCCGAAAGAAACACAACATCTAGTGAGCATCTAACTAATTAGTGAGGACACTATCATAATCTCAACATCACAAGTATCACAACATGATTCTATAACATACATATACACCTCAACATCACAAGTATCACAACATGATTCTATAACATACATATACTCCTCAACATCATGACTCTACAACATACACATACGCCTTAATATCCTCAGATCAAATACAACCATGGAATCAAATATCATCTCATGCTAGCTTTCAAGTATCTATGTGCACAATTAATCTTTCAAATCCTCATACAAGAACATATATCGGTTATACTATACTATCAGTTTATCATGCATCGTACTGTCATAATATTAATTTGTCATGCTAGCATACATCTAGTGCCTGGCCCGTGGATAGTTTCCAGTAGTAAGATTACTTAACTCAAACTTGGTCACAAATTAATCCAAGTAATTAATCTTCTTACAACTCTTGGAAGACTTTGAATCCACCCTATAACATACATTACAAATATTAATTTAGCACCCCTAGTCCAAAAATAATAAATTCAAAGTTTTAAACTCATCTTTGAGGTCTAAATCTAATTAACCAAATTAAACCAAATGTCCCAAAATTTAACTTACCAAAATCTGGCTTGACCCCAAAATAAATTCCAAAACTCAAACCAAAAGGTCAACCTGAATATAATTTGAGTCCAAAATTAATAACTTATTTTTTTCATTAGTACTTTAACCCAAAAGACAACCATCCCAACTACTCACTCAAACTTAACCATTTTTGTCGAAAATTGGTATCTTCCTTGATGAACAATGTCCCACAATCATCTGAATCTCGCTTTTGAAAGTCCAATCATAATGGATTTTAACCAACATGATTTCAAAACAAAACACCCAAAACTTCGAAGAAAACACCTAAAACTAAAGTCTTACCCAAAACAGATCTGACGGTAACCACTACGGCGGTGGGGGCTGGGCAGCGCGCGGTGGAGATCGAACCGACGGCTGGCTGGACGGAGAAGCGACGGTGAAAATAAGTTCGATGGCGTGGCTGGGGAAGCTCCGACTCAGATCTGGCGGCTGACGAGACTGGGCGACTCACGGTGGCGCGGCTGCACCCCACGAACGGCGAGCGGTGTCGCGCAACGCGAGGGAGGCGGTCGGCTGGATCTGGCTGGATTCGGCGGTGGTTGGCACGGCTCGGATGACTGGGCGGAGGGAGGTGAGGGAGAGGCGGCGCATGGAGCGCCGAGCGACTGAAGGCGGTGGGTCGCGGAGGGGAGTTCAGCGTACGGCTGAATACGAGCGAGGGGGGGCTTTCAGTGAGGAAGAAAGCGTGGAGGGGATGTTCGGCGAGGAAGAAAGGGAAATAAAAACAGGAAGAAAAAATTAAAGAAAATAAAAGGAAAGGAAAAAATATAATATAATAAAATAAAATATCTACTTTATTTTATTTTTTTTCCTATTACATTTTATTCTATTAAATTCCTTTTCCCCCAAATCTCCAAAAGCAACCCTTTTCCTTCCAATTCGAAATTAATATCAGACATCAATCTCAAATTAAATCATACGCCATAAAAAGTCCAATTTCCAAAATTTCTCCTTGATTAAACCATTAAATCGATACACCCATTACTCAGTAAATAAATTTTCCTAATCCAATTAAATTTCTAAAATTCCAAAAATGTTATTGAATAAAACAAAATACTGAAATTACATTAATAATAAAAATTTGGGGTGTTACATTACCTTCACCGATTAAGAGGTTGTTGAGTTATCTATGGATCAATTCTTCGATTAATCATGCAAATATTCATAGGTTATCTACTTCTCAAGTCTAATCGAATGTACGAAAATTCGGACAAACTCCCTAAGGAAAGCCAACGTGATGTCGATTCCTAAATTAACTAAGTAGTGTCACGCAAGCCTATATACTTAGCTAACCGTATTAAGCTCTTGGATTGATTAGAACATTAAGCTAGATTAGCCTAATCTAACCTGTGCATTTTCATTCTTTAGGCTTCATTATCTTTCGCTAGTGGACGATCCTAGAATCCTAACAAATGAACCATAGCATAACTAAAATCGATTACTACTTAAATTAATCATGCTTTGGAAGCAATTATGGATACCTAAAACATGCACAATGCACTGCGCTCCCTCCCCACCCCCCGGCACACGTGTAGAGATGTGCATTCAACCCGTGGGATGAGGAATCCTTGATCAGACGAGGAATGGGGGAGGGAGCGGGGAGAATTTTCTCCCGGATGGCTAAACGAGGATGGGGACCAGGATTATATTCCCCGACCTCGGCCCCGGTCCCAACCCGATTCCCCTCCCCACCTCAAATATATATATATAACCTCTTAAGCTTATACTTTTCTAAAGAATAAAAAAACCTTTTATAATATATATATACAAGCTTACCTATGATCATCCTGGTGAAATGTAAGCCTCTATTATGAACTGCGTTATATAATGAGACTAAACATTTCGTGGTCCGGTCTTAAACAAACTCCTTTGTATAGAATATCCCCACTCACATGTCTCCACATTAATGATCATGATCAGATCATTTGTAGCACTTTACAACGATTATAACACCTACAAAGTAGTTCATAGTCGTAGTGTCACCAGGATAAGGTATACAGCCTTATCCATCTACTACAGACCATTTAGGTTATCATTTAAACATGATCCACTCGTATATCTCTACATACATGTTTAAGATAACCCCTGGTGTTAGTTTATGAAGGATCTCATATCTAAGAGTTTCATGAGCGCGTTCGGATCGCTCCGATCTCACAGTGACCGAAATACAATAATATACATTCAACACATACAGTTATACAAACAAATCTAATTATCGGCATGCTTTAACAAGATAAATAATAAGGGAGAGAGTTCCATACCAGTTGAAGACAAATTTCAATCTTCGGAACTCCAACACAGCGGAACCCTCCAAGTGATCTACCAACGTCCAGCAGAAGCGTTGACTACAGCAGCATGAACAACGCGAACTCACGACTACAATGGGGACAACACCAGCACTAAAGAGCCCCGAGTATTCTCGGAGTGAAAACCCAAAGGGAGAGATTTGGTGAGTTTGGTAGAGGAAGGAGCAAACACAAATCGTGTAGGCAATAAGCATGTGGGAGGGAAAACAATGCTATCGCATAGCAGAATTGCTTATCGTTTAGGAGGAGCTACACGATCGTGTAGAATTTACTGAACGATCGTTTAGGAAAATGTATACGATCGTTTAGTTAAATCAGCACATTATAAGATCGTTTAGAGAAGCTATTCGATCGTGTAAACGAGAGAGTGTGATCGTTTAGCGCAAGGTGGACAATCGTTTAGGTAGAGAAGAGCTATCGTATAGTCTTTTGATTTTCTTAAGCGATCGCTTAGAATTCTCCAATGCACACTTCACGAAAAAATTTTGGGCGAATGATGGAGAATGCAAAAATGAAAACAATTTTCATTTTAACTCATCGGTTACAATAATTGATGCTGCCCACTAACCCACGTCCGAACGTGAATTTTGGCTTAATTATCATATAATTAATTAATTAATTAATATAATCATATTATATTTTTATCCTATAGTTTGATATCACATATCTACTATAGTATTTTCTCCTCTATTTGATATAAATCATATGTATATCTAATTTCCTCCAAAATAAAGTATCTCATACATATAGCCAATTATATCATATATAATTAACCAGTCCAATTATATCATATATAATCGAACTTCCTCTTGTCAATTTGAACATTTCAAATTAACCCAAATATTGGTTCTCCACTTTATCCAAGCTAACCAGGGGACCTAATGGACCTGTGGCTCGAAGTTCCAACGGTACATGAATAGCTGACTAAACTCTTTAGCACGAGATCCATCATCCGTTAACTGTCAGGTATTCCACTAAAGACCAACAGCTGAACTCTTCCTACCACAGATATATTTCTGTGTCCATCGGATAACTAACCACGAGTACGATGACCCTTCACAAATGCTCAAAAGTACAGCTGGACCAAATTACCGTTATGCCCCTGTAGTTACATCTCACTCCTTAAGTACCACTGATTCCTCAAATGAAAAATACAACATAGTCCAACTATTTGTGAACACCTCTCAGGGCAAGAGAAGGTGTGTGACGCCACATCGTTCAAGCCCCGGAATCAGCCCTTAAAATGGTAGGTTTGAATCGGCGACCTGGCCACTCGCACCCATACAAATCAAAGGACCACCCTCAATGGCAAGAGTTCCCAACTCACTCAGAATTGAGGTCATGTTACCTATGGTCATCCTAGTGAAGTGAAGTCTCTGTCATGTACGGTATTATATAACAAGACGTTAACACTTCGTGGTTAGGTCTTATACAAACTCTTTGTATAGGATGCCCCAGCTCACATGTCCCCAACACGAATGATCAGGATTAGACCATATGTGACAAGTCACAACACTTGTGACCATTCCCTAAAGCGGGCCGCGTCCGTAGCACCAATATAAGGTTTCCCTCCTTTATCCATATACTACAGACCATTTTGGTTATCACTCAAGACAGGATCCACTTGTATGTCACCACATACATGCTTGAGTCACATATATATAACCAAGGATTTTATGTTTATTGGTTTGTGGTAAAGCAAATAAAACAAGTAACTGAGTAAAAAATACAAGATGTGAAGTAAATATCATATATTAACAACACAAGCATTCGTACATACTATTTACAAACTATAGGACACAAGACTTTAGGGCATCAACCCCAACAATTTATTGGTTTGTTGTTAATGCAACTAATTTTGAAATAAAACATCAAATATTTTATTATATAAATAAAATGTTTGTACAATACAATTACAAACTATAGGACCCTATGAGATTTAGGACATCAACCCTAACAAGGGAAGCCTTCCCCGTCCCTGCCCCACCCCTTGGACATCTTAATGTACATAGTGTTGGGCACGCCTCGCGTGTAACCCTTCACTCTGTCGCACACCCTCGCAGTGCTATAGAGTTGCACAAAATTTGATGTTTTTGGAAAAAGTGCCTAGCGCTAACGCCGATGTGCTTTGTGTCACAATCGTAGACTTTCATGTACGAGACAGGCGATTGTGCGACACTTGCTCTAATCCAACGAGCAAGTCAGCCGTATAAAAATCGAAAGTTACGGACAATGTTGGTATATGACGTAGCCTCCACTCACGTTTTGAGAGAAGATGATTTTATAAAATGTGACAGAGAAAAAGCATTGAAAACAACATTAAAGAATGCATTGAAGACTGATATTTGCAAGAAAGCTTTGATTGTAAAGAGTACATTAATCCATCGGTCGGGGAGTTGACTAGTGGGTCTCCCCTATAGTGCATTCTAAGTCATTCCTAAAATGCCTAGCTAACATATCAAAAGAGGCAAACGGTCACTTGCATGAAAAACAACTTACTAAACTAATTACAAGATCCAAAGATAGGATGGTTAAGAATGGTTTGGACATGTGGCCATGGGCTAACATTAACCTAGACGAGCATGCCCAAGAAATTTTCCCCCACCTAAATAGTTGACATCCCTATCGATTGGCATAGCTTGAACTTAACGATCTTCTGCTTCCAAGCTTCTAAATCTTCGAGACGTTCCCAACTTGTTTTTTCCACGGGGAGGTTCTTCCACTTAACCAGATACTCGTGGACTCACTTAGTGGGTCTTCTGGCATTTCTCACTTTGTTGGCAAGAATCTCTTTTACGTCATTCTCTTCTTTCTGCTTTAAGTAAATACTTGGTCGGACAGTCTCATTACGGCGATAATCTTCAAGATTAGGATAATAGGGCTTTAAGTTGCTTACATGGAGTACTAGGTGAATTTTCATCCATGCAGGCAATGCCACACTATATGAAGTGTTCCTAATCTTCTTGAGAACTTCCACTGGACCTTCATACTTTCTGACAAGACGTTGGTTCTTGCGGCTTCAAAATCAGATTTGTTCTGGTCTTAACTTTACAACTTGGTCCCCTGCTCGAAATTTTTCTAGGTGACGCTTCTTATCAACCCACTTCTTCATATGTTTGAAGGCTTTCTCCAAGTATGCTTAAGCAATGTCAGTACTCTGCTTCCACTCTTTGGTAAAATTATGGGCTTGAGGATTTTTTCCAGCATACAGATGGTTAACAAGATGAGGTAACAGATGTTGCCTCCCATTTACAACTTCAACAGGGCTTTTTCCGTTGACGAGCTTGTTTGACAATTGAAAAAAAAAATTGAGCTATGTCAATTAACTAGACCCAATTCTTTTGGCGTGCATCGACAAAGTGCGTAAATATTCCTCCAGCAAGCAATTGAATATCTCTATTTAAACATCGATTTGTGGATGATTACTTGAGGATATATTCAGACTTGTCCCCGTGAATGCAAATAGCTCGGTCCAAAATGTGCCAATGAGTCTGTCATCTTTGTCGCTAACAATACTCATCGGAACTCCCCACAACTTCACTATATCTCTGAAGAACAGTTGGCCTATTAGCTCAGTCGAACAGTATTTCAGCGTATCTATGAAGGTTGCATATTTCGAGAACCTATCAATGATAACCAAGATGGCCTCGTGATTGTCCACCTTCGAGAAATGGGTAATAAAATCCATGGATACACTTTTCCAGGGTCTGGTTGGTACAGGTAGAGGCTTAGAAGCCCGATAATTTTTGTTTTCTCGACATTGTTTTGTTGACAGATAAGACAGGTTCTGGTATACATCGTCTCTCATATTGGGCAAAAAATAGTCTTTCTTCAAAAATGCATAAGTCCTATGCCAGCACGAGTGACCGGCCCACAAGGTATTGTGGCACTCGTATAACAACTTCTTTCTTAAGTCTCTCACTCTTGGAATATATAATCAATTCCCTTTGTCACCAACAAGTCTCTCTCAACCCAAAACTATTTGGTTTTACCAGCTTTAGCTAGAGCGATGATAGCTTGAGCAAAGGAATCCTTCTGTAAGAACTCTTTGATGATATCCCGCATTGACCCATCGACCTTACTTGCATGAATGTGGGCTAACATGCATAAGCCCACATGCTCACCCTTCCGACTCATATTGTCGACTGCTTCGTTACTCGTTCCTTTTTTGTGTTCAAACTTAAAATTGAATTCTACTAGAAACTCTTGCCATCGTACTTGTTTAGAAGTCAACTTCGACTGTTCAAAGAAGTGACAGATGGAATTGTTATCGGTCTTCACTACAAAGGAGGACCCCAAGAGATACTATCTTTAGGTCCTCAGACAATGGATCATGGCCATCATTTCCTTCTCACAGACTATATACCTCCTCTCAGCGCTGTTCAATTTTTGGCTTTCCTATGCCACAGGATGGCCTTCCTACATGAGGACACCTCCGAGGGCGTACTCTAACACATTTGTCTCTACCTCAAACAGCTTTGACACATCAACTAGACCAAGGACAGAACCCTTTGTCATGGTTGCCTTTAACTCTTCAAAGGCGTTCTAACATTCTACCGACCATTATCAAACTATGCCTTTCTTCAATAACTCAGTCAGTGGGACAACTCTTCTTGAAAAATCTTTGATGAAATTGGCGATAATAATTAGCCAATCCTAGGAAGGAATGTAACTCGATCACAGAGGTCGGGACTCGCCACTCTTGTATAACCTGCAATTTTTTGCTATCCATTCCAATTTTTCCATATTGATTTACGTGTCCCAAGAAGTTTGTCCGACGTTGCAAGCACATTTCTCTTTCTTGACATACAATTGATTCTGTTGCAATTTATCAAAGACTAAACGGAGGTGAACTTGGTGTTCTTCTAGGGTAGAACTATAAACGACTATGTCATCTAGATAAACCACCACAAAATGGTCGAGATACTCGTGAAAAACTCGATTCACCATGGTACAGAATGTCGTAGGAGCATTTTTCCGACCAAAAGGCATCACAAGAAATTCAAAAGCACCGTATCTTGTCACGCAAGTGGTCTTCGGTTTGTCGCCTTTTGCTATGCATACTTGATAATAATTGGATCAGAGGTTGAGCTTCATAAAGTATCGAGCTCCATTCAACTAATCAAATACATCAACTATAATCGGCAGAGGGTATTGGTTGCAAACCATGACTTTGTTCAAAGCCCTGTAATTAATACACACCCGTTACGTTTCATCATTTTTCTTTTGAAACAGGACCGGGGCCCATAGGGCACCTTCATTGGGCGGATGAAGCCAACGTACAGTTTTTTCCTGAGTTCAGCGAGTTCCGGAGGAGCCATCCGATAAGCATTTTTTGTTAGCAGTTTGGCTGCTAGCACCAGTTCAATCTCATGATCGATCTCCCGTCAGGGAGGTAAAGTCTTTGGTAAGCTTCTCGGCATAACATCAGCATAATCCTTCAAAACTTCCTGGATTTCCACGGGAACAGGCTCTTTCCCTATAGGCTCATCAACAACTGGGATAGCCATAAAGGTGGGTTCTTCTCTATTGAGCCCTTTCTTCAACTGGAGGGTGGAGATCATTCTTACTCCACTAAGCTGTTTGATGTTGGCTAGAACTACCGTGGGGTTACTGCTTGTAATGATCAGGCACTTGGCCAAGGGCATGGGGATGACTTTATACTCCAAGAGGAACTCCATTCTAAGCACAACGTCCAAGTCACCCATGTGCACAACAAGTCAACATTTCCACTCCAAGCACCACGGGGAGGGCTTCAAAGTTAATAAATTTCATCTTGCCCATGTCTTTTTCAACTTTCAATCCCAAACGTCGGGCATTTAGCTCCGAGATGAAATTATGGGCTGCCCCTAAGTCTACCATAATGCCTCTTGCAGGTTTGAAGTTTATGAGTATCGAAGAACATAAGTCCTCTTTCTGACACATCCTTATAATAGAAGGCTTTCTTTTGAATTGTTGCTAAGAATTTCAAAGCTCCCACTCAGGGAGTTTCCCCATCCTCTTCTTCTTTTTCAACTTCAACTTTTGCCTCTGTTTCACTACTATATTGTACTAAGGCTTGTAAGGCTATCAAGGCAGCCCGATACAGGCATTCGGCTACTCGATGAGGGCCTTTGTTAATTCAGGTTTGCTTGATAGGCCCCCAGGAGGTACTACACCCGTAGTTTGGGGTTTCCTTTAGAGATGTTATTTACTGCTGTAGTCAAGTAATCTCTCCGCTGCGGCCAAGGTGGAAGCAAGATCCTAAACTTTCTGTTCGTGTAATTTAGTTCTCGCCCAAGGCTTCAGTCCTTCGACAAAGCAAAACACTTTATCCTTCCTAGACATATCTCTGATGTCTAACATGACAGCTGAGAATTGTTTCACATAATCTCTTATTGCCCCTATGCATTTAAGTTCTCGTAACTTCCTTCTTGCAATGAACTTGACATTTTTGGGGAAGAACTGGGTTCTTAGTTCTCTCTTGAGATCTTCCCCTTTTTTTCAACGATGCATAGACTATTCTGAATATCATTACTTTGGATCTCCACCACATCTTTGCATCATCAGCACGATGCATCAAGGCCAACATCACCTTTGTTTCTTTGGTAACAGTCTCATTCGATTTGAAATATTGTTCCATGTCAAAGATGAAATTCTCAAGTTCTTTAGCATCACGGTTCCCATTGAAAGCTTTGGGTTTTGGGATCTTGAACTTGCTTGAAACAATACATGTCAGTTCGGGGTCTGGTTCCCTACTACCCGCATTGTCAAATTCACTTGCGTCTCCATTTCTACCATCTCAGCTTTGATGATACCTATTGTTTCTATAAAGTCGTCAATCAGGTCATTGAACAACTTTAACATGTTCTTCTGCGAACTATCAAGCTCTTCGAAACGCTCCTTCATGTGTGCAACATAGCTCGTAGAGCTATCCCCACGCTCAAAACTACTAGGTCGTGTAGCCTTGATATCTCCATTGTTTCTTAACTCTCAGCGTCAATTCTTTCATTGAACAACTTTAACATGTTCTTCTACGAACTATCAAGCTCTTCGACACGCTCCTTCATGTGTGCGACATAGCTCATGGAGCTATCCCCACGCTCAAAACTACCAGGTCGTGTAGCCTTGTGTTCCAAAGAATTAACTCTCAGCGTCAATTCTTTTATTGGTAGCTCATCTACTCGGTCGTTCAGGGCCTCAATTCCTACGACCTTTTCCTCTAACCCATCAAGGTAGGTTTGGACGTATCTCACTTCGCCGGGCAATTCCCTTAGATACAAAAATTGCTCTTTAATTTCGGTAAGTTGGTCAAACTGCGACTTTAAAAATTGCTTCATTGTGGACATGATTGCGGTCTTTACTAGCCAATGAGCTAACTAAGCTCTGATACCACTCGTCACAATCGCAGAATTTCGTGTACAAGACAGGCAATTGTGCGACACTTGTTCTAATCCGGCGAGCAAGTCAGCCATATAAAAATCGAAAATTGAGGATAACATTGGTATATGACGTAGCCTCCACTCATATTTTGAGATAAAATGGTTTTATAAAATGTGAGGGAGAAAAAGCATTGAAAACATCGTTAAAGAATGCATTAAAGACTGACAGTTGCAAGAAAGTTTTGATTGCAAAGAGTACATCAATACATCGGTCGAGGAGTTGACTAGTGGGTCTCCCCTATAGTGCATTCTGAGCAATTTTTAAAATGCCTAGCTATCATATCAAAAGAGGCAATAGGTCAATCACATGAAAAACAACTTGGAATCAAAACAACTTACTAAACTAATTACAAGATTCAAAGATAGGATAGTTGATGATAGTTTGGACATGTGGTCATGAGCTAACATTACCCTAGATAAGCATGCCCAAGACACTATGTGTTGTGCCTTCGTGGATATTTTCGTCATCTTTTATCCCTTAAAATCCAGATGTTCTTTTTGGCTCCTAATTGCTCCAAATTAACCTCAAATGATCCATAACGATCAATTCTACCTCTAAAATGTTCAATACTTGTAAAAACATTAAATAAACACATAAAACCAACTAACGACCTTGAATTAAGCGGAGCAAGATAACAAATTTTTGGTGCTATTAATAAATATGAAATGTTTTGGATGTTTGAAACATAATTTCATAGAGGAGATATAAATGGTATAATATATATAATTTTTATAAATATTAGACATAAAGTTTAAAATTAAATAAAGAGATAAAATAGAGAAATATATTTTCATTTACAATTTTAAATGGTCTTGTGTAAAAATAATTATCTGTAACGATATGCACTCGAGATTTTTTTCCAAAAAAAAAAAAATTGAAACAATATTGTGTCTTCTAAAACATTGTGGAATTCTATAGATTGGACAACGATTTTTTGTTTTGATTTTTTAGTTAAAAATTAACAACTTGAACCAAAGAAACTAATATTGGAAATAAAAGATTCAAGGATAATAAGAATCGTCGAAAGATTTAATGAAAAAAGAAAAATGATAAATGAAAATAGAAAAAGAAAAGATAGGAAAGGTAAAATGAAAGTAGAAGTACAAAAAAGTTGGAAGGTATGTTAAATATGAATTATTGAAAGATATAATAGTAAAAGAGAAATATAAAATTCAATAAACAACATGGAGAGGGAAAAAAGGTACCGAGGCACATAGATATAGATTTAGGATAAAGAGGAAAGTTATGGCCTCTTTGGTGGGAAAGTTATTACGGGTGTTCAAATAACTGGACAATCTGAACAACTCGGACTACCCAATCCAAAATATAAGGGTTGGATTGGTTGGGTTGTATTAGTTTTGTTTTAGGGATGGGTTAAATTTTTTTTTTTTTTGTTGAGTTGGGTTGGGTCATGGATTGGCTAAAAAAGATTTGGGTTGACCCAACCCAATCCAAATTTTATATATATAAATAAAATATGCTATATATATTTCTCTTTGTTTAAAATTTGGTTACTTTGTATTGATTAATTTGTGAATTTTAAATATTTTTATTTTAAAATTGTTATGATATTTGTATTTATTTGAAGTTTGCAATAAATATCTTAGACATAATTGGTATAAATTTACATATTTTTAATTAAAAAGAAAAAAACAAATTATAACCCGACAACCCAACCCGAATTTTAAGGGTTGGGAAGGGTTGAATTAGAGACTTTATTTGGGTTCTTTGGGTTGTCAACCCAACCAACCCGAATTTTTGGGTTGGTCCAAAAAACACCCTCAACCCAACCCAACCCATGTACACCCCTAAATGTTATGGCCTCTTTAGTAAAGAATTTGAAAACAAATGATTAAATGAAAACAGAGTTCAAGGTATGGAGACACCATCGTCGAGGTCAGCGTGCGTAGGCACATAAAGCTTATAGGGGTCACCACTCCCCGTCTTTATGTGCCCTACGCGCAGGTCCGACCCTTCCGTTCCTACGGAAGCTTCTGCATGCAGCTTCTCCCTTTTCGAGGGGAGTGGAGCTCACTCGGCTTGTCATGCAATAATCATGATCGACATATAGCCTACAATTGATGCCATCTTTTGTATTCTATGTTTTCAGATATGTGTTTGGTAGTAGAATTCAAAAACTGGATTATAATTTAAACAAATTACAAACTAATTGTAGTTACCCACTAAATATTAGTTGACAATAAACTATTATTAATTTATTTATGCACATGTTTTTATGTTAAAAAGATTGTATAACTATTATTTTGTAATATTATATAATTTATAGGATAAATTGAAAATTGTCCCTATATTTCGAAAAAGTTAAAATTTAGGCCTTATGATTTATAATTAGAATTTACCCTCATGGTTTGATAAAAGTTTCATAAATAGTCCCTACCATAGGTATTATTTAAGAAGATTTAACAAATGTAAAGATATTATTTAAGATGATTTAACAAACTGTAAAGCCTATATATGAAGTTATATCATACCATAGGAACTAATTTCTAAAATTTAAAACCATATGGAGTAACTTTTAACTTTATCCAAACAATAGGGATCAAATTTGAAATCTAACCTAATTTATAATGCATCGCATAATACATATTTTAATTTTAAAATAATAAATTGAATTTATAACATGACATATTATATTTCTAAATGTTTTTATTTTTATTTAATATAATTCAACATTGTAAATTTTAAAATTCAAATTCTGGATACAATGAAAACATAAAAACGTCGAATCCAAAAATAGTTTCCAAAAACAAAATTCGATTTATCTGCCAAACACATATTGGCTAAATTCTCGACAAATCTGGAAATATAAAACAGAATTCAAATGGCAAACCAAACAGAACCTTAAAAATTCCACCCTCTTAACGTTTTAATATAGTACCAATATAGATTTATCTTTTCAGTAAAAGAGGGAATTCTTTCACTGCTAGTTTATTTTAGAGAGAATGGCATTAACATTCCTAATTTGGGCACCTGGTTAGGAACTATTTGTATTTTGCAAGACAAACATTATAAGTTATGCATAGTGTACATGTTTTCCATCATTAGACACTACAATTTGGAAGTACTAGACCCTATTTAAAATAACTTTCCAAGTGTTTAAGAAGAGTTTTTGCACTCAAAAATTACTTTTTTAAGCACTTAAAATTTATACCTCTTATCATTTTTCTCACTTATTCTACAATATGGTCATAGAATGTGAACTTTAAACGATAACCTAACAAATTGACAAATCCTCAATTTACTCGGTTTACTGTCCAACATTGTTTCTACTATTTATTCGTCGAGTGCCAACTCAATTAAAATTTCTCTCATAGGCATGCCACGTCAACATTCAACTAAAAGTAATAGTTAATAACAAAAACCATAATTCAAAGTTCAAAAACATAACTAAAATTTATGAAAGATTATGAGCTAAATATTTATACACAACCATCAAAGTTCAAATGATTAAATTTATAATTTAACCTGGAATGGTTTCTAATATAGACATTGTATTCAACATGTACCAAATAATACCTATGCTAGAACTTTGTAAACAAGTGAGATCTTTCTATATCCCTTATATGTATAAGAAAATGACCAAAAATATCATTGGTAGTCAAGGGCTAAAAGGTGTTGTTTGGTAGCAGCAAGAGTGGGAAGCTTTACCCTTAGAGGATGAGCTTGAGATGTTTGAGGAGAGAAGACAATGCACATTCTTCCATCAACTTCTTTCTCTATATCATACAGCTTCTGTCCTGCACCATACCTTCCAAGCAATTCATATGATCTCTCTGAACCCTCCATTGTAACACACACATTCTCATCACCTATTTCAAATCCAAGAAAATCATTTCAATTCTTAGAAATGGGGAATGAATTAACTCATATATTCACCCATTGATATTTGTTTCAATACCAAGAATAAATAGTTAAAGTTATAACTTTAGTTAATAAAGTTTGGGTATTTATTTAGCCTCAACTTTAAAAATGTTAAACTATATACCGAACTGTAAAGTGAAATTATATATTGTATTTATAATTGATATTAACTTATGCATGTTGAACAACTTTAGAGCATTCAGCAAGACATGGCAAATAAATGATAGCAGAAAGTGGACGATTAAACAAAATTTTGATTGATAAAAGGAAAGTTATGTTACACATCATTTTAGTCACGAACTTTTAGTACCTAATAATTTAATCGTTGTCTTTTCAAATTTGTAACCATCTAGTCTTTAGACTTTCTTTTTAAAAGGTCAAATTAAAGCGAGATAGAGAAGAGCAAGGGTGAGACTGGGCCATTCAAGAGTTTCGGTTTGGTAATCTCACCGTGTTCACACCAGCAAAAGGTTAAAAAATAATAATAAAACCCTTATTTTCACAAGGGAGGCAAATCTCATTTTTTCCTTCAATTTGGGTCATCCATACAAAACTCCCCTGTACAATTGCAACTCAAAGTTGCATATAGCAATTGAAACTTTGAGAGTTTAAAGACCAAAGTTTGACATCTAAATCCTTCACTTCTCTGATCTCTGTAAGTTTAAAGACTAGATAGTAGACACAACGAGAAGAAAGTTTAATTATTAAATCAACAACCCGCTTTGTCATTTCAAAGTTTAGAAACTAAATGACTTTTCTTTTTGTACTAATAAACTAAACGACTTTACTAACTTCAAGGATTCAATTACAAAATCAATCTGTCGAATGGCACTGAAAAGATTAAGAGAAAAAATTGGAATTGTAATGAAAAAAAAGTGAGAGAGAAAATAACTCACAGGCAGCTAATTCAATCTGGGTCAGGTAGACAAAGTCCAAAACTGCAGTAATCTCCCTCTCAAAAGTATAGAAAGGGCCACTCTGAAAATCCATCTTCCGTAGCTTACAGAGCCCCTCTCCAAGCTCCATCATCGCCCCTCTATGATTCTGAGCAAAAACAAATTCACGGTCACAACCACAACCAACTCCATTCCAAAAGACAAACACACGGCATCAATATCACGAAACGAAAACTTCAATTTCAAATCACCAACCCGATTAAAGAGATGATGAAGCCCCACAGCACACTGAAGAATGCCATGAAATAGGGTTCTGGTAGGGTCCTCGGCTCCGTTCCACAGAGTCTCGAGGACGTCATGGCAATCGTAATAAGCTCCTTGATTGAAGAGGTCGACTGCTTCGTCGAAGCCGAAATCTCTGGCGATTTGCTCGTCTTCGTCCTCGTGATCGGCGGCGAACAGGTAGGATGTGCGGAAGGAGAGTGATATCGTGGTTCTTCTTTGGCTGCTTCTGGTTCTTGGAGGGCATGGGAGGCTGGTTTCATGGCTGAAAATGGAGTTCAAACTGCGGTGAGGTCGAAGAGGGGATGGTAAGGAGGAGGAAACATAGAGTGCTGGAAGAGAAGCCATTGGCGATTGGTTGAAGAAGCTCGGAGAACTGAATCCATTTCTTAGGTTTGGTGTGATTTTTTTTTTGGAATGAAGGGTTAGGGGTTTCGTGTGCGGCTGTGTGGCTTTGAACCGGTGGACAAAATAAATATACATATTAAAAATTAGTTCAAATGACAAAATTTATAAAAATATTTATTAAAAAAACAATAAAATATCACAATGTCATGATATGTATCTATCATGACATAGAAAGATATTGTTATTAACATCGTCAATTACAGAAATTTTGTTATATTTATAAATATTTTAGTTTATTTTTCTATATTTAAAAATAGCTCTAATATAGGAGTATACTTGGATTAGGTTAAGAGTGTTTTTAGGACCTATCCGAAAATTTTAGTTGGGTTGACAACCAAACGACTCTCCAATCCAACCCAAATTGGGTTGTCGGGTTATAACTTATTTTTTTCTTTTTAATTAAAAATACGTAAATTTATATATAATATATGATTAATAGCTAAAATCTCATAAAATTCAAATACTAAATATCAAATATCTATTATATTTATTGCAAATTTGAAACAAAAATAAATAACATATTAAAAATTCACAAATTAACCAAATTTTAAACAAAGTGAAATATATATATATAAAATTCAGGTTGGGTTGGGTCAAGTCAAATTTTTTTAGCCAACTCACGACCAATCTAACCTAACAAAAATTTAAAAAAAGAAAAAGTTGAACCCAATCTAATCCAAAAACAAAACTAATCAATAGAATCCTTACATTTTAAGTTGGATAATCCGAATTATTTGAATTGTCGGATTATTTAAACACTACTATTAATATATTTTTGTCAAAGAAGGAAATAGAGATATTTTGATTTTCTATTAGCTATATTATTTTATTGGATAAAAAGTGGGTGGAAAATTTGATCTTATGATCTTGTAATATAAATTTACGTTAATTAGTTTCTTACTTCTTCCTTGCTTTCCAACCGTCATTTTTTTGTTCTCGTCCTTCTCTCTTTCACCTAGGTTTATTTATTTAAATAACTACTCTTTTCATCGAAGTCCAACGCCAACACAACTATCAACACTCTTCTTCTCAATAGCTTCGATGAACTTTCCTCCCAAAATCAGTCGAAAATTATTAATCTTTGCTTATGACTAGTTGGCTTGGCACTCACAAAATCCACAACCAACAATTATATTATTTTTTAACGACTCCTAAATTCTATTTTTCCTTGTTTGCAAAATGACACTTTATTAAATGTGTCACAATGAGCTTGAGAACTAGTTTCTCGAGATATCTCTACATATGATTTGATTATGTAGCAAATTGCATCCATAGGTATTTGCATTTTGCTTACGTATTAGCACAGTAAGGGTGTTTGTTCCGAGGGTTGGGCTTGGGATGAGTTAGGCATCCTAAGCTCAACCCTTATTTGGGGTAAGGGTCTAGGAGGCCAAGGCTTCTATAGTATGAATACACTATTCAAATTCTTGGGTTAGACATTTCTTTTCCTTTTTTTTTTATTTAATCTAGGAAGTTCGTCGGTCAACCTCCGAATATCATTTATGTTGATCATCGTCAACCAACTCCGACCACTGCTGGCCAACCTCCAGGCCAGTCACCACTTCCGATGACTTCGTCGGCGAACTTCCGACCACTAACTCCGGCCAACCTCTGACCACTAACTCCGGCCAACCTCTGACCACCATGAGCCAACCTTGAAAAACATTAATAAAAACACTTTTAGTATATAACAAATTCAACAAACTTATATATATATATATACTTCTAGGAAAGAGTTGTCAAATATTTCTATTTTAAAGGGTTTTTTTTTTTTTATCAAAAGTGTTGATATAAAAATGAATATTTTTTTCTAAGTCATTCCAAATAGGTTCATAGTTTAATTACAAATTTTCTAAAATACACTTTCTCTTTCTTCTAATTTTTTTCCTTTTGGAGTTTTTTTTTTTAAATTATTATTATTTTAGATTATCTTTTTTAATTCTCTCTTCTCTTCCTTGTTTAACGTAATGTTTCATTCATTATAGGAGATTTCATTTTTTTTTCCTATTATTTCTAGCTAAAAATCAATCACCTATCTGTAGGTTCCTTACTTGTATATATTCTAATAATAATAATAATAAATTAAAAAAAAAACTATTTTGAAAAGTCTATAACCACAAGAAATTTATCTTGTATGCTTCTTTTCGTATTATTATTATTAAAAATTGAATAGTAAGGAGGGCTGAAAAGGTAAATTAAGCTAAATTTTAGTGTAAACTAATAGTTTATTATATTGCAATTATATAATTAGGTATATTTAGTTTTGTTATATGTGTAGAAAGTCTTAATTTAAAGTGACAAAAATCTATGAAGTTTTATTTCAAAACCTAGTAAAATCAAATTATCGAATTATTAAAACAATAAATTAAATAAGATTATAATTTTAGTCAAATTTCTATTTTAAACTTACATTCTAAACACAGACTTCTTAATTCAGACTTTCAAAACATGCACTTTAAATACAGTTTTCTTAAATTCGGGCTGCCTAAACCTCCTAGTCTAACCCTCAAACTTAACATTCCAAACTTGCATGTCAAACGTCTCAGAGTTGCTTTCAAATTTAAATAGTTTTATTATGGTATAAAGTTACCTTTACCTTATAGAATCTCATTTAGGTCACATTTACATGGGGGGGATGAAAAATGGTGTGATTTTGGATTTTTTTTCAATTGGATCATCAATCGAAATGGGTCTCAATTATTAACCAATGTGATTGTGATTGTTCGTGTTTACTCATCTAATTTTTCAAAAGCAATATGATTGTGATTGAGCCTATTTATTTCAAACCATTAATTCAAGGTGAAACAAAAATGACAAAACTACCCTCATCATGCCATTTTTGATTGACAACATCGAACATGGCCATTCATCTCCATTTCAAACAATCTGTCGACTGTTTAACCTAGTATTCTTTACTTCCTCATGATTCATCTTCCGATTTTCATTTTCCAGTTTTCATCGATCATTTGTTCACTCGTTCTCATGTAAGTATAACATATTCTACCTTTTACTTCGATTTTTTACTTCATATCAACCGGCAATTGTCTTCAATTAATTGTTCATAACACATACAATTAGGGTTCAAGGAATATATACATCCAAATTCCAAATGTTGTTCGAAATTGAAACTTGCATGTTTGGTGTCGTTACTTTAAGTATGAAGTAGGGGTGTACGTGGGTTGGGTTGGGTTGAGTTAGAGTGTTTTTTGAACCAACTTAAAAATTCAGGTTGGTTGGGTTGGCAACCCAAAAAACCCAAATAAAGTCTCCAACCCAACCTTTTAAATTTGGGTTGGGTTGTCGGATTAGAAAGTTTTTTTTTCTTTTTAATTAAAAATATGTAAATTTTTCTACAACACGTGATTAGTAACTAAAATCTCATAAAATTCAAATGTTAAATACCAAATATCTATAATATTAATTACAAATTTTAAACAAAAACAAATATCATAATAATTTTAAAAGAAAAATATTAAAAATTCACAAACTAATCAATTCAAAGTAATAAACTTTAAACAAAGAGAAATATATATATATATATATACCATTCCAGTTGGGTTGCCCAAATTTTTCTTTAGCCAACCTGTGACCTAACCTAACCAAACAAAAATAGAAAATGCTTAACCCAACCCAACCCAAGAACAAAATTAATCAAACCCAACCCTTATATTTGGGTTGGATAATCCGAGTTGTTCAAGTTATCGGTTATTTGGACACCTCTAGTATGAAGTCGCCATTAATCTGGTCACACTATTTTTATTTAGTATTACATTCGTTCATCGGTAGTTATATCGACTCTATTTGATTTTTTATATCTTTTGTTTATACTTATCAATCTAGAAATCGACTTCCTTATCGTCTATCAGTATGCTTCACTGATGATCATGTCGATTAGGTCATATAGCAGTAAGTCGGTATAAAAAATGATATATTGATAAATCTCTTATATCGGTCAACTGCCCTAAATACCTACAAGAGGGGGGGGGGGGGAGGAAGCGGCATGTCGGAGAAGGACCAAGTGGCACGAAGGTCCAGAAGAAGAACTCTAAACGAACATTGGTAATCATATATATAGTGACTCTAAGTAGGGTTCTTCTTGTGGTGGGGTTGAGGGGTTGAGGTTTGCATTTTTTGTTTTAGTTTGATGAATGACAAACTCTTATCCCATTAACTCTCTCTTGTATGATTATCTTCTCTATTGTATTTAACTTTATTTTATATAAACTTTTTTCCTACAAATGAATGAATATTTTGTTTGTGAGATTACATGAGTATGAATGAACTGGTAAATTCATATGCATGAGGCTTAATCAGACAACCACGTTATATAATAAATTTTTCCTATCGACGGAATATTATAGTGGTAGATCGATAACCATAGCATGAATATGGTTATAACAAAAATTTAAAAATTCAACATTCGAACCAATCAAACAAAATAAAATCGATAAAAGCACCGGTATCTTAATCATTATCGACTTCACCATAGTAACAAGTAGATCGATAAGACAAAGAAAGTGCGATAAAATGTTAAAGCGACCGAAATCGATACCGATAATTCCAACTGTAAACCGGTATCTCCTTATTTCAGAGGGTAAATGATGAAAATTGAGACAAAACGCAATTGGATTTAGGACCTTTCCAAGCTCAATCAGATTACATAATTTCATTACGAATGATACAATGACTCCACTTTTAATTACGATTACGAATGGATGTGTAAACAAAAACTAAAATAATCCGATGAGACCCACAAACCGAATTGAAATTGATTTATACCTATTTTCCTAATATAAACGTGGTCTTATTGTTTTATTTAACCAATAAGTTGTATAATTACCGTCCTCACATGTGCTTTTAAACCATTTAAAATCTTTATTGGCACTTTTTTCAAAAGGATTTATAGAAAAACGTCGATGTACTTTGGTGTACTTTTGGATTAGTATGGCTAGAAGAAGGAATATACACATAAATACATATATACACACATATATATACACACACATACATATATATATATATATGAAAAATTTTCATATATGTCAAAATATTTTCAGAAATAGCAAAAAAGGAAAAAAGTTCGCTCAGTAAAATGCTTCTAAAACACTTTCCCATGTCAAAAAACACGTACCAACAATGGGTAAAAAAAAGATGTTTTCACTATCAAATAGTAGTCTAAAGGGTCTAAAGACAAGTAAACTCCACGACTAAAAAACATTAATTATATTGTATTAATTTCATGACCTATCGCCTCGAATTTCCTGTAAAAAGTATATTGTATTAGAAAGAGATATTAAAGCCTATAACCTGTAAACATATGCTTTGTTATTTGTTGGGGAGCCATGTATCCAAGAGTAGAAGATTCCAAGAGCAGTAAAAGAATTTCCACAATCCTCTATCCTGTGTTACATATCAAGATTAACCTTGAAATGGTACAAACTTCAACTGGAGAATTGAAACTATTCCAACCAAACACCATCCATTTATGCAATATGATCAAATAGAATCCAGATTTGTGATGTTAACTTGGAAAGACATAAACTCAAGCATCAATCAAATTCTAAAAGACTAAAGAATGAGAAATCGATGTGTGAATTTTGTATTTTTTTGTGTTCCAAAATTGACCGACTATTAGAACGATAAAGTTGAGAGCCAGCAGAGCTGTCTATTAACTTGGCCGAGTAAAGCTTGTGCATGATTGCACATAGGAAGCCAGGAAAGACATCAGTTACACGTCCATTGCAGCTTCAACTGGGCCCGTACGACGAATTACCTACAATGTAAACTTCGCTGATTATCATCCAAAAATATTTGACAACTAATTCTAATCCAAAGTTCAAAAATTATCAATAGAACTGCAGAAACAAATTGCACAGAACAATATAACAGGGGGAGAAAAAACTAAAAAAACAAAACAAAACAAACATACAAAAACTATATTTCATTTTCAATTCCTGGTCTAGATGATTCATTAAAGAACCAAAACTATTGAATGCAAAGCTGTTTCCATTATGTTACCTAGAAGATACACTCAATCTATTTAACAGAACATAAAATTTTGGTAAGTAGTTGATTTCACATGAAGTCAAGATTCATTTAAACTTTAATTATTCTACCAAGCTATCATTCAATTTAAACTCTCAATCCTTTGTCAACTCTCTATGAATTGTATTGCATGATAATCTTTCTTTATCCTCGAGTTTCGTCTTAGGGACAATTATAAGCAGAAAAAACAATTATTAAAATTCACAAGAAAAAGAAATCAGCCAAATGTATTATGTAAAGCTACTGAGCATTCATATATCTTCCATCTCTTTCAAATCCTTGTTTTTATATTTATATTTCATGCTTTTTTCTACCATATTGCTAGTCACTTGCATTATATAAAATTTAAAAGCACCAAATAAGTAAAGATGTATGGAACTAAACAAAAACAGGGTGGGTATAAAGAAAGTGAGACCTTAGCAATCATTTCGTCTCCTTGTCATATTAAAACCGTATCAATCCTAAGTTTCATTTGGCGACAAGAGCTTATCTTCTTCATCTTGTTGTATCCGGTAGTGGTAATATATAAATTGTATCAGTATCTGAAGAAGTTAAGGTTTCTTGTTTCTGTGCTGGCAAAATTGGAAGAGTAAAACCACTGAAGGTCATAAAACAAGAGTGTTAGCAAGGACCGTGTTAGCAAGGACCGGTCTGTTTAAGAAAGGCTAAAAAATTTCTGTAACACAGTACATATTCCAAGCAGGCGTCATAAATTGATAATGAGGATACAAAAGTGTCGAGAAGCACACATCCAAATGCATCCACAAGCCATGGGAGATTTGGTTTGATCTTCGACCAACTGGTACTGCTTACAAGTATACTATAAAAGAAATGATCAAAGTAGACATTATTATGATTAGATTCCAAGACCTCCAAGAATAGAAAATAGGCTACAAAAACTTATGATTGAAGTTCACAAACTCTATGATTCCCAAAGGAACTTTCAATAAACACAAGCTAAGAAGCAAGAAAACAAGAGTTGAAGGATAGGCAACATTCACCTTGCTACATACGTGGAGTTTCCAATTAAAGCAAAAATGAACATCAACGGACTAAGACCCTGCACAATAATTGAAAATTTTTAGTTAATTCAACTCCCATGCTGCTGCACTATAAACCATCCTCTAAATAACAGCACGTAACTCATTTAAATTTGTAAAGGATGTAGCAAAAGTATAAACAAGTCCATACTAAACTAATTGCACAATAATTATCAATACCTCAACATGGCCCCTTCTTATCTGCAAAAGTCAACAAACAACCAAGTGTCAATACCTTATAACCATATAGATTCAAATGTTACTATTTGAAGCCCCAAAAAAACCACATGGATGCTAATAAAATTGAGAAAAATAGGCTAGGGCTTAATTATTCAAATCTTACACCAAGTTGCATACATACAACTTTCTAATTTTATGGCACAAACAGAGCCCTGCACAGACTAGGTTTCATATAAGCCAATTGTCCCTATGGACCAAATTATGTATGAGAAGAAATATACAGCCCAAACATTGGTAATAAAATAAGATTTTCTTCGCCTTAAGCTTTCGTAAAGAGAATCTCACATTCAAGCAAATTTGAGGAAGTCGTCCACCCATATATATAATTGCCATTGCCCAACCAAGGTAAGTTCCAATTCCACTGCTTCCTTCGTTGCCATTATTTTGCAACAGATCGCCAGCAACCTGGAATTTCCACAGAAAATGATTTTATATCTCCACTAGAATATCAGAACTTTAAAATTGTCTTCAAGTCAACTTTCATCCCAAAGGATGCAAAAAAGTTAAAATATGAAATGCATATCATTAATGCAGCGCCATCATCTAGAAAGATATTATTTAAAAAATAAAATAAAATAGAAGAAGAAGAAGAAGAAGAAGGAAAGCTTCTCAAGCATGGATTTCCTAGGTTGCTTAGTAGTTTTTGCAAACTCCTGGACCCTAAAATTAATCTGCCGGCTCCAATTAACATATACATGAAAAAACTAAGTTCATGTTAGGCTTACCTGTAAAAGCTTTCGACCTACTGGTATGAGAAATCCTTTTTTCGGATTGTCAGAGACTCTGTGAAATCTGTTTTCTGCAGATTGATGGTGATTGAGTGTGCCAACGAAAGTCAACATGGAGACCTGGTAACGAAAGTTCAAACTATACCTGTTATAATATGTTACAAACAACGGGTACTAAGAATTATTCAATATAGCTTACCACACATAGCATATTCTTGACATTGGGAGGCGTTGCAGATGGCGATGGTTCATTTCCATCAAGCAGAGGCTCTTGCATTGGGTTCTGAGTATGAGGAGGAGTCATTTTTTGTGTTAAAAAAGACCCTGCTGTGGGAGTATGACTCCTTGATAGAGATCTTGCTGACCTGATTATTTACAAATAAATGAGAGAAAATAAGGACAGGGAACATACCATTTAATTAAAAAAAAGTTATATACAAAAGAGTAAGACTAGAAATCCCTAGTAAAACACAAAAGAAGCGATAATTGTTCAATTTCTACCGCCAAGCCAGCATTGTAGGTAAAGATGATTGAAGTCGTCCCACTACCAAGGAAATTCATACAAATTTGAGAAGAAATGCATAGATAAGAATTACTTCAGCTTTCCTTGGAAACTTACCATCCCAAATCCTCTTCCACTTCTTAGGGATTAAGATATAACTCTCTAGGGCAGGTGTTAAAAAGGGATTTAGAGTGTAGAGACCAGAGCCAACAAGATCCCATTTCTTAGAGTCTTTGGAGAGTTATTATCAATTATTTTAATTAGCCTTCCAAAACTTTCAATTTCTCTATCATGAAAGGTGTTAAAGAGTGACTAAGGCAGGGGAAGAAGAGAGGTCATCACGATCCAAGCAAGAGGCTGAATAAACCAAAGGTATTTCAAACCTTATAAAATCAATAAGGTAGGTAGATTGAAGTGATTACATGGTCCCTTGTTTAGTGGGAATAGAGTTGAATGACTGAGTTATGACATTACATTTCTAACATTGAAACTCACTCTGTAAATTAATTAACTTCTATCTTCAAGGTGACTAACATTCTAGGTTTATTTTAAAAAAATTATAATTTTCAGATTGAAGACTAAACTCGACTAATCACAATAATATCATATGATTGTGACTTTTACATGATATAGGACTAAAACAGGAAGCTGAACAGTGAAAGGATAAAATATTTACATGTAGTATAGTTCTCGTCCCATGGAACTATTTTGCCGAAGCATTGGAAGAGGAATAGGATTAGTTGAAGCCCTTTCTCTTCTTGAAGTATTGAAATTGCTCATGTCATCGTCATTGTTGATTTTCACATTAACACTGCCATAACTCTGTTGGACTTTATCATGTGCATCAATCTGTGCATTGGCATCACTCTGAACAAGACCCTGAGGCATGCAGAAAATTGAGGAATAATATTAGGGAAAACAAATAAGATTCATTTTTGTAGAAAAAGAACCTAAGGCATTCGGTAGTTTCACAAATAGCAGTATGAAAAATAAATAGAATTCATCTTTGTATAAAGAGCTTCATCTATAATGTACATTTTCCTGTGCCTAACAGTATTTGATGATTACTTAGGACATTACGGCCCAAAGGAGAACCAAAAGAATTGAATTAAATATCATCACCCCAGTGTTCAGACAGCAGGCACTGTGATGGAAATGCGGCGTACCACAATAAATAAATTGCTAAAACATCTAGAGAGAAATTTAAGGAACCACGTCTCTCCCCTAATGTTGGGTATCGAGGTTGTAGACGGAGGGACACTCTCTATTCGAGATGTTTTGGACCATGTAACCTGAGAGAACTTAACATTTTCAAAAGAAACTACAGATTTAATTGATAAGGAAAAATACATCAGCTTTAACTGGAAACTATTTCTCATCCATGAATGTGTCATAAGTGAAAGTGTACATGTATATGTATGTACGTATCTATAGTAGCATATCTTTATATACACACATAAATGATGTGTGTAGACAAGCAACAAGTGGTGAATAGAAAAAAGAATGTATAACCTTGCACTGTCTCCGCCGATACTTCATTTGAGGATATATGTGCCCATAATATAAGGTCTGTGTAAGCAAAATCCCTGTTGTGATCGTATACAACTGTATACCAGCATGATAATGATTTCCACCAATATCAGAAGAAAGAAGGAGGTATGCAATATTTGGATGGAATGAGACTTGAAAAAATATTTCAAAAGCTTGGACCATACCAATGCCATGTAGTATTGAGTTGGAAGCTGCATAAACAAGCAGACAAAGTTAAAATAAATAAATAAACATGTAGGATCTGACCAGATAAATTTCTAAAACATGTATAAGTTCAAGCCGCACAATTTCATTGTGTCATGCAAACATGCCAAGGAATGACTCTGACATGGTTACCATGAGAAATGTGGTTATTAGATGGGGATTTATTTGCTTGCACAAACAGTTACAGATATAGTCAACGTTAACTTATCTTCAGGAATTTGCCAATGAAAAGAAAGGCATTAATTCTTTAGATTTAGTAGAACCACTTACTGTTGCTGGTTCCAATATGCAGCCAAAAACATTGAAAAGATCTCTGCAAAAAAAATTAGCTAAAATGTAAAATTCCACTGACAGATAGGAATGAAGGAATTTTAATGCAGAGATGACTAAACTCTGCTTAGCGTCTTAGCAACTTTAAAAGTAAAATAAGTGAGACATGTAGATATGAAATGTATTACTCAGTCAACTCAATCAATTCAAAAGAATACTATTCAAAGCACATATCACGTGATTGGCTAATTAAAGGCTTATGTTTGTGAATCCATACCTCAAAGTAGGGATGTACATGGGTTGGGTTGAAGGTATTTTTTGGATCAACCCGAAAATTCGAGTTGGTTTGATTGACAACCCAAATGACCCAAATAAAGTTTCCAACCCAACTCAACCCGGGTTGGGTTGTCGGGTTATAACTTATTTTTAATGAAAAATATGTAAATTTATATACAACACATGACTAATAACTAAAATCACATAAAATTAAGATGCTAAATACCAAATATCTATGATATTTATTGTAAACTTTAAACAAAGACAAATATCATAACAATTTTAAAAGAAAAATATTAAAAATTCAAAAATTAATCAATACAAAGAAATCAAACTTTAAACAAAGAGGAATATATATATATATATACACAAAATTCGGGTTGGGTTGGGTTGGGTCAACCCAAATTTTTAGCCAACCCACGAACCAACCCAATCCAATAAAAATAGAAAAATTCAACCTAACCCAACTCAATAACAAAACTAACCCAACCCAACCCTTACATTTTGGGTTGGGTAGTCCGGGTTGTCGGGTTATTTGAATACCCTTACCTCAAAGATCTGGCTAACATTTTGTACTACATCTGAAGCAGTCCAGAAAAACCGTATAAGGAATTCTACCAAGTTCTAAATTATAACACTGTAAGTGGTTAACGGTAAATATTGATTAACAAATAACAATGTTAAAGAACCCTATCCATCTCCCCCACACTCCCTTCTGGGTGCTGGGCGGAAGAAGGTTCTATTTGCTTAAGAGTGTTTAAGTGCCATCGGACATGAGCTCAAGTCAAAATTAATACTTATATCCAATCAACTAGTGAACAACTCAGATGTTTAGTAATTTTTGTAAAAGCTCTAAAGTTAATTGGGAAGAGAAAATCTTGAAACCGTCCTCAAAATTTGCAGAAATTATAAAGTCCTAAAAGGGCAACACTGCGATCCTTCTGCATTCCTCCAGGAGGGAGTTATATGAAAATAGATGTCAATAGACCCTCAAGGGTGGCTGTTCCAAAGGCTCGTGATGTTTGGAAATCCCCCACCCACCCAAAGTCTTGTATTGAAGCTCCAAATTGGAAAACTTAACTAAACAACTTGTTTCCTGCAGTAGGCCTAAAGTACGGAAAGCCTCACCAAAATTAGTAGAGATGAGCCATGAGCTTAATACAAGGAGCAGAGTCCATAACACTAATTATCAAAAAGGAAAAAAAAAAAAAAAAAAAGTGTAACAAGTGTTTTCAACACCATTAGACGTAGAAAGAATCACAAAAATCATTGTTCTCAATTATTAGAGTACACTAACTGTAACTTGTAATTGGTAATAGCCAACCACGCCAAGATTAACAAAATTTCAATGAACATGCTCTTGGATAAATTACGTTAATCAAACTAAAAGTCTTTAATTATAAGTACACTATCCATTCATTTAAATAAATTCATATTACACAAATAGAGAAGCTCATTTTGAAGGAGACCCAGTGATGATTCATTTATGCAAAGCTCCATTCTCGGAACCTACAACAAATTGAAAGATATGCAGCTTGGGCCATTTAAGGTGTTAGAGAAGTATGGTACCAATGCATACCGCAATGAGTTACCAAACAACTTGCACATTAATCCAGTGTTCAACGTTGCTGATTTGAAGCCTTACTTTGCCCCTGGGCGAGTCTAGTCTTAATATGGTGCAAGTGCCGAGAAGGCCCTTTTGTAAAACTAACCAAGAAGTTAGTTAATTAGTAATTCTGGTTGTTATAAGAATTTGTTAGCATCTTGTAATTACTTTTCCCATATAAATAAAGACTTCCTCCCTCATTTAGAGGAGATAATCATTTTCATTCAATTGAGACTTTTGGTAGTACATCAAATACCCAGCCTTAGCAAGCGAAAAATCAAAGAGAAGGAAAGAAAAGAAAAAAGAAAAAAGAAATACCCCAGTATCCATGTTAGCAAGAAGGCAAGAGACAGGCCTTCAGAAGATTTTTCCCTGTAGTTTGTAATGATTTGGGGTATCTCAGCTACACCCCAACTGATAACACTAATCATTCCCAGAGTGAGCGAAACTCCATCTTTAGCATTGCAAAGGCAGTATTTCATATTTTTCTTTACCCATTCCGAACAATGCTTGTTGCTGGGGCAAATGGATTTTGAGCTTTGAAATAGTCCCATTTGCTTCCCACTATTCTGACTTCAATCTGAGCAAGAGAGTTCACGAGAGAATGAGAGAACATAACCATTAGAATAACATAGAGGAAAAATGATGAAATATATAGAATCACTCAACTTTTCCTTATCCTAAATATTTACAAGCGCTAGAGATTTCTTAGTTCTTATTGTAAAGATTTTCCCACTCGTTTCCCTTTTTCCAGAACAGAATATATAGAGAATCATCAAGGAGTTGCACCAAAAATAGATGTAAAAGACATTCTCAATAGAACAGTAATATGATCGGAAGCGAATAAACACTTCCATACGATGAGATCAGAAAAAGGGTCAAATGAACACACATTCAAATACATTTATATATATAATCCTGAATTCATTCAACCTCTTCAAACCCCAAACGAAACAAAAGATTTACGCCAAATTCAACTACAATCGTATCGAATAATGAAGACAAGACAATGACGAACAAAGAAAATCGCTAACCGAGGAAGAGAGATGAAGCGAAGTCTAGAAAATAAGAGAAGTCTCGAGTTTAAAAACACAAATACTCCATATCCATGGAGCTTCTCGTGACGAAAACTCCCAAAATCAAAACCATTATTAAACGATTTTTAGGTTCTGAATCTCAAAAGCAACATCACTCTTTCTCTCTCTTGCAAAGCTCTGCAGTGACAAGTGGCTGTTGCATTCATCCGCCACTTCATATAATATATATATATATATAGCTATGGGCGTAGCTGTGATATATATATATATATACATATACATGCATAAATACAAAGGACAGTAGAAAGAAAATCAATCATATCTCATAATTATATACCTGTTTATGGCGCCATTGGAGCATTTATCTTGATTCTCTGTACCTTTTTCTACAAGTTTCTTTTTGCATTGTTGGCGATAGCAATCACAGCCGTTTCACCCGGATTTTCTTTCTTCAATATTTTTCTAAATCTTTGAATTGAAGGTTGTTTGAGTTAAAACAAAAGTTTGTTTGATGAATAAGGAGTTTTTTTGGTTTTGTGTGTGATTAATGTTTGAAATGTCATAGGTTTTTTTGTAAGGTTGGAATATAATGGAATTATAGGAGTGTTGGAATTCTGTAGCTTTTATTTTCAAATTAATTTCAATACTTCCATATCTATTCCTATTCTTTTTTTGTTTTTCTTTTACGAAATTGGTGAAGAAGATAAAAATGACAGAATGAGAAAAGAAAAAGAAAAAGAATATGAAGGGTTGAAAATCAATGGTAAGAAAGAGAAAATAAACCAATCAAAATTAAGAATATATAAAAAAATATATGTATAAATTAAAGATGAGCAAGAAAGTTGTTACAAAAAATAATATACATTAAACCTCGCAGAGAAAGTTGTTATAAAAAAAATAATGTAAATTAAACATGAGAGAAAAAAAGAGGACGGATTTGTTAGATAAAATGAAGGTGGGTCATAATAGTGACATATGTCACTCATTGGATGGAAGCGTTCCATAGAATGATAGGACTTGAAAATAGTAGGAAAGATGGTTGAGTTAAAAATGGTAGAAAAGATGGTCGAGTTAAAAATGGTAGAAAAGATGGTCGAGTTAAAAACTGTGGAAACAAAATAAGTTTAATATTACAAATGGGGTATGTTTTGGGTTGCATTCCATTCCAAATTTATTTCATTCCAACCAAACAAATAGCTCCTTAATATCACAAAGAAAGTGTTAATATCTTTTTAAAAAAATTAAAGATGTTTTTAAATAAATAAATAAATATATATTTTTTTTAATTTTTTAAACAAATTTATATTTTTATCATTATAATATATTTATATTAGTGAACTTTTGTTATTGATCTCTTACTATTAATGAAGTTGCCGATGTCATACTCTATGAAAATGTAGATGAGCTATTAAAACTTAATATTATGTATATAATTAGCTTTCATTTCTTATGCTTCTAAAAAAAGAAGGAATTATAATCATTGTAGGTGATACTAAAGAACTCAAAAAAAGAATAATAATAATAATAATGTTGTGAACTTGAGGAGCACAATAGAAATATAGATATCAATAATGTATAATATTAAATAAATTAGCAAAATATAAAATAAGAAATTTCCCTAAATTCTCAATTTTCTCCAATTTTCACGAAAATTTTCCAATATGTGTCTTCCAAAACTCACCGAATGCCACTATTTATAGAGAATTTGGCAAGTAAAAGTAGATTACATAGACATTAATAATGTACAATGTTGAAACACATGGACAACACTTTGGAAAATGGAGACATGACATATGGTCAATAGACACTAAGCATGAGCATCTAATAGACATTTATTATCATAATATCTATAATACTCTCTCTTAAATGTCCATTATATATATGAAATATGTCTCGTTAAAACTTTACTAGAAAAAACCCAAAGGAAAAAACATCTAGTGAAGGGAAAAGAGTACATGTTACATATTATACTCCTAGAAAGTATATTTACTCCCCTCATGGAAACATCACTTGAGATCTCTGAGTCGCTACATCCCAATATTGTGCACTAGTTTTTCAAAGATTACGGTAGTAATGCCTTTGTAAATAAGTCTTCTAGGTTATTTTTCGAACAAATTTGTTATACGGTGATGTAGCCATTTTCTTTAAGATCATGAGTGTAGAAAAGCTTTGGTGAAATATACTTTATTCTATCTCCTTTAATATATCTTCCTTTGATTTGGGATATGCATGTTGTGTTGTTTTCATATAATATTGTTGGAAGATTTTTATTAAAAGACAAGTCATATGTTTCACGAATGTGTGAGTCATTGATCTTAGTCATACACATTTTCGGCTAGCCTAGTGAATTGCAAGAATTTCAGTATCATTTGAGAAAGTAGCCATTATGGTTTGTTTCATTGACCACCACGATAAAACAATTCCTCCATATGTGAATAGATAACCTGTTTGAGGTCTAATTTTGTGTGGATTAAATAAATATTCAGAATCTGCATAACCAACTAGATCAAAATTTGATTTATTTTAATAAAACAAACTCATATCAATCATTCTTTGGAGATAACGGAGTATATGCTTAATTCCGCTCCAATGTCTTTTTGTTAGAGAAGAACTATATCTTGCTAATAAATTTACTGAAAATGCAATATTTGTTCTTGTATTATTAGCAAGATACATAAGTGCACTAATTGCACTAAGATATGGTACTTCAAAACCAAGAAGTTCTTCATTATCATCTCGAGGTCGAAATATATCTTTCCTCACATCTAATGAATGAACTTCCATTGTTCAATGGATGTGCTTTGTCCATATAAAATCTTTTCAAATTTTTTCCTATATAAGTTGACTGATGAATAAATATCCCAACTGCTAAATACTCAATTTGTAAACCAAGGAAAAATTTTGTTTTTCCGAGATCTTTCATCTCAAATTCTTTCTTAAGATATTCTATTATCTTCTCTTCGGGAGTTCCAATTATATTTAAATCATCAACATATACAGTTATAATAGCAAATCCTGACTGTGATTTCTTCATAAAAACACACGGACATATTGGATTATTTGATATTTCTTTTCAACAAATATCTACTCAGACGATTGTACCACATTTGTCCCGATTGTTTCAATCCATATAATGATCTTTGTAACTTTATTGAATACAATTCCAGGAAATTTGGTTTATATGTTTCTGATACCTTAAATCCTTATAGGATTCTTATATAAATATCATTATCAAGAGATTCATTTAAATATGTTGTGACTACATCCATGAGATGCATATCCATATTTTCATATACTGTCAGACCAATTAAATATCTTAGTGTAATTACATCCACTACTAGAGAATGTCTCCTCATAATCAATATCAGGTCTTTGTGAGAAACATTGTGCAACTAGTCTTACTTTGTATCTTGTTACCACATTAATTTCATTTATTTTTCTCACAAATACTCATTTGTATCTCACAGATTTCATGATGGAGTTGAAATCAATATATGGAAGCTATCAAGGATCTAAGCACTTTAACTACATCAATTTAGAAGGAAAAGCATGCACGTTCAGTAAAAAAAAAAAATAAGAAAAAAGGGGTTTGTAAAATACAACCTTTGTAGAATCTACCAGATTGCTTTATTCCTCTCCGATTTCTTTTTCAAACTCAGCAGTAGACCATCACCAAAGTCTTCTTTACTATCTTTAGGACATAAATTGAGCTATGGAACTCAAATTGAGAGGGAATTGGTGAGGGTTTTAAGAGATGGAGAGTAGAAAATAGTTTCAGAATTTTCACCTTTTTCTTTCAATATTGCATGCCCGATTTTCAGCAAATAACCAAGTATTTATTCAAATTAGTCATGCAAATTTAAAGAAGTGGAAAGCTTGACAATTAAACATCCACTAATTAAGTGGATTAGGTGTTAGGAAAATGTAAAAATAGGAAAAACCCACTTTTCATTTTTCAAATTTAATTTTCTTTTTAATTTAATTTTATTTTCAAATAAAATCAAATTAAATTAAAATAAAATTAATTTCTGAATTTTCAATTTCAAATTCACTTAAAATAATTTATTTTAAATAAGTAATTAAATAAATAAATTTAATATCAAATATTAAATTAATAAAACATCTAATCCATACATGAATCACTATTCATGTACATGATATTTAAATCAAATTTAAATATTTTTCAACTCTTCAAATTCGTTTAATTCATTAATCAAATGTTGATTATATCGAATGTAATTATCCAAACCCTAAACCGATTTTGAACATTTCAAATCCTCTCAATATACTATTCTAAGGTTTAATCAGAGCTAGTAGAGGGACCTAATGGACCTATAGATCATGAACTCCAACGATTTGAGATTTATTGGCTAAACTATTTAGATCGAATCAATCAATATTCGTTAACTACCGAGACATACCATTATAGCTTAATAGTTGCACTCACCTCACTGTAGATATATTTCTGTGCACTTGGTTTAACCATAATTAGTAAGTTGATCCTTCACAGGCAACAATTCAAACGAACCAACTGGATCCAGATAAAAAATCTTGTTCCTTAAGTCTCCACTAAACCTCTTTTGAACAATTGGTTTGTGGTCCAACTAATAAACTGAATCCCTCTCTGTCACCAGAGGGTGTGGCCCCTTTGTTTAAGACCAAGAGTCGGCACTTAAGGAAATAACCTATCTGCTGACCCTTAGTTGGGTAGGAGTGAATTCCATCTTGTAAGACTATGTCCCCAACTATCTATCCGGTTTTACTCCTGAAATGGGAGGCTTATTGAGCGGTGATGTTGAACCACTCTCACCTATGCAGATTAGAGGATAATCCTGAATAGATAGAAGTTCATAATTAGCTCAGGATTAAGATCGATTTACCTTAGGTCATCGAATTTGAAATAGTTAGTTTTAACAGTAAATGGTTATTATAAAAAAAAGTGACTATTTCGTGGTCTGGTCTTATGCAAATTTCTTTTCCATAGGATTCCCCCACTCGCATTTCTCTATATGAACGATTTTGAGATCACATCGTTTGTATCAACATACAAAGACAACCGCATCCATAGTGTCCCCAAGATAAGGTTCCCAACCCTATCAATTTACTTATAGACCTTTTTGGCTATATATTAAACTTGATCATCTTTTATGTCTCTACATAAAGTTTAAGTATTCATATTATAGTCATGAGTTAGTTTATTGGATTTATAAAAGAATGCAATTCAATAACACCTTTATTGATAGAAAATTTCAATAATAACTTTATTGTGAATAGAATATGTTTAATGTTTACAAACTACAAGTTTTAGAACATTCCCAACATTTGACACCTTCTGGTGTTCGAACTACTAGTCTAAAAACATTACATTTTAAAAGTGAGTTTAATTCTGCCTCAATTGCTTCTTTCTGCTAAAGCCAATCTTTTCTATGTCGACATTCTTCAAAGATTTTGGTTCAGAATCCTCATTTTCAGATATAATATCAAGAGCAACATTATACGCAAAAATATTGTTAATAATTACATGAGTTTGGTTCCATCTTTTTCCTATCATGGCATAGTTTATTGAAATCTCATTATTATCTTTAGGTATTTCACCTTCTTCACTAGTCATATTAAAGATTTATTTATGAGTATTTACATCCTCAACTAAATATTTTTTACTATTAATTATTTTTCTTTTTTCGAGTATTTTTATCTTTGGAACCTACTAGTCTACCACGCATTTGGCGTATTCCAGACTCATTAGTGACAACTTGTTGTGTTGGGATATCAATTTTCGATGGAACATTTGCAACTGGTATATATGATTTAGTTACTTTCTTTGCATCTAGAAGTGCACCTGGTAATTGATTTGCTATATGTTGCAAATGAACTATCTTCTGAACTTCAAGTTTACATTGATCTATATAGGGATCTAAATGAGACAATAATGATGCATTCCATGTAATTTCTTTTTCCAACTTCTTAATTCCTCCTCCTAATGTTGAAAAAATTGTCTCACTAAAATGACAATCAGCAAATCCTATAGTAAATACATCACCCATCAGGGGTTCAAAATATTTAAGAATTAATGGGGAATCATATCCAACATATATTCCTAACCTCCTTTGAAGACCCATCTTAGTACGGGATCAAATCTCAAGCAAAAGTGTGTAATTGTCTTGAAATTTTGTTTTTGGTTTTATATATACAAAATACGATATGAAAGTAATAACATAATGGATAAACAATCAAGATTTGTATGTATTTAAGAGAAGAGAAAAGGGAATAGCTAAACCTTACCTTTGTAGATTCCCAAATTCTTCACGATTCCCTCGCGTCTTCTCTGAAACATCTCTTCAATGATCAAGGGATACCAACGTAAGTGAAACCTTGTTATTCTCTAGGAATCCAAGAATTGGATTTGTGGTCTCCAAGACATGGAAGAGGAAGAAGTAGTAGAGAAAAAAAGAGAGATTTTGAGAGAAGTAGCATGAGACTAGGATTTAGAATTCTCAATTCAACCGTGTCACAAATATGGGTCATGAGGACCTATTTACAGAGAGGAGGAGTGACCCCCTTCTCCTAGTCTTTTCTATTTCTACTCTAGTTCTAATATAATTAAATAACTTTTATTTAATTAATTAGTCCAAAAATTAAATTATTATTATTATATTAAAATCCAATTTAATATATATAATAAATAAATAAACATCATATTTAATATATTAAATATATGTAAAATCCCATGTTTATTTATCTCTATTTCTAAAAAATTAATTAATTAATTAATTGACCATTAATTAATAAATTAAACAACTATATTAAATCATATTTAATATAGAATTAATCAAAATATAATTTTCACATATTTATATGTATACATCTCTTTAATATTTGAATCTTAATCAAATATTTTTCTCTCTTAATTATAGATCACATCTACAATTAACCATATTATATTAATCTCATTAATATGCAATTGATTTGAACAATTCAAACTATTCCTCTTATATATCCTTTAGTGAGCTAACAAGTGGATCTTATGGATTTACAGATTAAAAGCTCCAATGATATAAGATTAATTAATTAAACTTTTTAATTAAATCAATCAATTTTGATTAACTACCGATCACTCCACTAAAGACCCATAATTGCACTCTTTACATTGTAGTTTTATTTATGTGTTCATGGATATAACCAATCAACAGTAAATCGACCCATCACAAATTGCTCATAACTATAGCTTGGTCATAATATGGTTTTACCCATGTAGTTACATCTAACTTCTTAAATACCATTGATCCCTCTAATGAACAAATAGTTTATAATCCAACTATAAACTAACTGATGGAACGAACATATGCACAACGGAAGAAAAACGAATCTAAAGTGCTCAAATTAGGTTAACTACAAAGGATAAACATGCAATTAAAATAAATAAAAGGGGGAAGAAATAATACAACCTTTGTAGTCTTCTCCAAATCAGCTTCAATCTCCTCACAAGCGGTTCATAGACCACCACGAGAGTCTTCCTGACTATTCTTCGGCCTTAGAAGGGGATGGTGGGATCCGGTGAATGACTAATTTGGAGAGGAAAAAGCTAAGTCTTTGAGAGAAAATTGTTATGAGATTATCATATAATCTCATCAAATTCCACCATGGCCAAGCGTTCTAAAAAAACAAGAAACTCTTCCTTTTAAAGGTTATTACATCCAAAACATGCAACTTTGAGTTTGATGAGAATTTGACATTAAAAAGTCCATTAACTCAAAGTGGGATTTAGTGAGACAAGTGTCTTCAAATGAAGACGACACTTAGTCATGCAAAAGTTGGTATTTTCCACTCACAAATGTTGGATCTTTTCACTAACTTGGTCAAAGTTTGATTCTCAAAGTCCAAAGTCAACAAATTTGACTTTTTGACTATTAAAGTCAAAAGTCAACATATTGACTTTTATTACAATTTTGACGACCTAGTCAACAAATTTGACTTTTAATGCAATTTTGACCAATTCCATTTAATTTTAAAATTAATTTTAAGATTAAATTAATATTAAATAATTAATTAAACAATTTAATTAATTTAATTTAATATTAAATCCAACAATAATCCCAATGAATATGAATCCCTATTCATAATCTTGATATTTAAATCTTATTTAAATATCCCCTATTTTCTCTCTCTCTTTTTTGTTTAATTCACAATTAAACATTAGGTTAAATATATCATATATATTTACCGCTTTGCTCCAAAAATCGAATTTGAACATTTCAAATTCGTTCGTCACACTATTCTAAGGTTTAGTCTGATATGAGCTAGTAAGGAGACCTCATGGACCTATAGATCATGGGCTCCAACAATCCGCGATTTGCTGACTAAACTCTTTAACCTAATTAACCACCATTCGTTAACTACCGGGTTACTCCACTAAAGCCCAGTAGTTGCACTCCCCTCACTGTAGATATATTATGTCCACTCGATATAACCATGATTAGTAAGTTAACCCTTCACGGGTTGTTCAAAATAACGCTTGGGCCAAAAGTTATTTTACCAAGATTACATCTTCTCTTTAAGTCCCATTGATCCTCTAATGAATAATTCGTTTGTGATCCAATCATTAAACCGAGCCCCTCTCAGGCCAATGAGAAGGTGGGGCCCTTTGTTTAAAACCTAGAGTCAGCACTTAAGGGAATAACCTCTCTACTATCCCTAAAAGCGAGTAGGAGTGAATTCCGTCTTGCACCCTATGTCCCCAGCTATCTACTCGATCTTACCCTTGAAATAGGAGACTTATTGAGTCAGCGCTGTTGAGTCAACCCTCACCCATGAAAATCTAACAGAAGTTCATAGTTAGCTTAGGATTAAGGTCAAGTTACCTAGGTATCGATTTGAAATAGTCAGTCTTATATAGTAAACAACGTTATAAAGTAAGAGTGACTTAATTCTTGGTCCGATCTTATGCAAACTCATTGCATAGGCGCCCCCGCTCCTCATGTCAATACATTAATGAATCAGGATCACTTCGTTTGTAGCACTTTACAACAAATTGTAACAACTACAGAGTGGGCCGCATTCGATAGTATTACCAGAATAAGGTACCCAGTCTTATTCGTATACTATAGACCATTTTGGCTATTTACTGAACTTGATCCACTTTTATGTCTTCACATAAAGTTCATGTATTCAAATAATAGCCATGGATCTTTAATTTATTGGATTTAAACTTTATAAGTCTAATTCACATATTAAACAACAATTTTATTGGATAAACATCAATAACATCTTTATTGATAATAGAATATGTTTAACATTACAAACTGCGAGTTTTAGGACATAAAACCCAACACTAACACCTCTAGGGCCAGTGAGAGGTTAAGGCCTCAATGTTCAAGACTCGGAATCCGCTATTAAAGGAGCAATTTGTTTATTTTCCTTAAGGTCAGGAAAGGAGTGAATTCCATCTTGTGTTTGTTCTTAGCTCCCTACTTAGACAAGTCCCCAAAATGGTAGGCTTATTGAGTCAGTTAACAAGGTCACTCTCACCCATATAAATCAAAGTATTGCATTAATAGACAAAAGTTCACTACTAATTCAGGATTAAGGTCAAGTCACCTATAGTCATTCTAGTGAAATGTAAGTCTTTTCAAGCAACAGTGTTATATAGAGAGACTATTCATTTCGCGGTCTGATCTTATACAAACTCTTTGTATAGAATACCTTCGCTCGCATGTCTTCACATGAATGATCAGGATCAGATCATTTGTAGTACTTTATAATGATTGTAACATCTATAAAGCAAGTCGTATTCATAGTGTCTCCAGGATAAGGTACCTAGTCTTATCCATCTACTGCAGACCGTTTAGGTTATCGCTTAAATGTGATCTACCTATATGTCTCCACATACATGTTTAAGTTTCATAAAATAGCCTTGGATCTTATTTATTAGATTGATTTAATGCAATCTAAACATTAATAAAATTCCTCTTATTTTATTCTATATATAATTTTTCTTTACAAACTATAAGATACATTTGATTTAGGACATTAACTCCAACAATCTCCCACTTGTCCTAAAACGAGTGGGATGTACCGTATCAAATATATTACAATGAATAAGTAGAGTATAAAGTATTAAATACCAAACATGAAATGTATAGTATCAAATACAATACAATAAACTAGGGCATACAATATATCCAACAACATCTCCCACTTGCCCTAGATGAAGTGACTCATATCTCGTAGACCATGCTCTTCAAGTGACCTTAAAAAACATTAGCCATGAAAGCCTTTGTAAATGGATCAATAACGTTGCGCTCTGAGGCAATCTCTATGATAATCACATCTCCTCGTTGCACAATCTCCCTAATGAGATAATATTTGTGTTCTATATGCTTTCCACGTTTGTGACTATGAGGCTCCTTGGAGTTTGTCACTGTATCACTGTTATCACAATAAAGGGCGACAGGCAAAATCATGCTTGGAACAACTTCCGAATTTGCCAAAAAATTTATGAGCCACACAGCTTCCTTAGCAGCTTTATGAGCAGCTACATATTCTGCCTCCATTAGTTACATCTAACTCCTAAAATACCACTAATCCCTCTAATGAACAAACAGTTTAGAATCCAACTATAAACTAACACCTTTCAGGCTAGTAAGAAGTTGAGGCCTCAATGTTCAAGACTCGGAATCCGCTATTAAGGGAGAAATTTGTCTATTTTCCCTAAGGTCGGGAAAGGAGTGAATTCCATCTTGTGTAGTTGTGTTCCTAGGTCGCTACTCAAACAAGTCCCCAAAATGATAGGCTTGTTGAGTCGGCTAACAAAGCCACTCTCACCCATATAAATCAAATGGTTACTTTCATAGACAGTAGTTCACAACTCATTCAGGATTAAGGTCAAGTCACTTATGGTCATCCTAGTGAAATGTAAGTCTCTTCAAGCAACGATGTTATATAGAGAGACTATTCATTTCGCAGTCCAATCTTATACAAACTCTTTGTATAGAATACCTCCGCTCGCATGTCTCCATATGAACAATCAAGATCAGATCATTTGTAGCATTTTACAACAATCGTAACGTCTACAAAGTAGACGTATTCGTAGTGCCACTAGGATAAGGTACCTAGTCTTATCCATCTACTACAGACTATTTAGGTTATCACTTAAACGTGATCCATCTGTATGTCTCCACATATATGTTTAAGTTTCATAAAATAGCCTTGGATCTTAGTTTATTGGATTGATTTAATACAGTATAAACATTAATAAAATACCTCTTATTTTATTAGATACATAATTTTTCTTTACAAAATACAAGATACACTTAATTTAGGACATTGACTCCAACAGTTGTGGTGGAGCCATTGGAACATATATTGCACACCCAAAAATTTTCAGATGGAAAATATTTGGCTCATAGCCATAAGCTAATTGTAACAGCGAGTACTTATGATAAACTACTAACTTAATGTGTAAAAATGAGGTTGCATGCAAAATAGCATGTCCTCGTACAAATGAAGAAAACTTAACTCTCATAAGCAATGGTCTTGCAATTAATTGCAAACATTTTATGAATGATTGTGCTAAACCATTTTGTGTATGAACATGAGCTACAGGATATACAACACTTATCCCAATTGACATACAATAATTGTCAAAAGCTTGGGATGTAAATTCACCGGCATTATCAAGACGAATGGTCTTAATTGTATAATTAGGAAATTGTGCTCTTAACTTAATTATTTGATTAAGTAATCTTGAAAATGCAAGATTTCGACTTGATAATAAGCACACATGTGATCATCTATTGAATGTGTCTATTAATACCATAAAATATCTAAATAGTCCACTTGGTGGGTTAATAGGTCCACATATATCACCATGAATTCATTCCAAAAATGCAGGGGATTCAATTCCTACTTTGGCTGATGATGGTCTAATTATTAATTTATCTTGAGAGTAAGCATCTCATGATAATTCATTAGATTAAATAATCTTCTTGCTCTTCAATGGATGTCCATTTGAATTCTCAAAAATTCTTCTCATTTTAGTATTGAAGGAATTCTTTTGACAGAGAACCTTTGAGTGGAAGTGAATCGTCCAAATCCGATTTCGATTGAATGCAAAAATTTACAGTCAAACATAACCGATCATGCATAAAACTTAAATTACAACATGCTTTCTTAGAATAAAAAAAAGATTTAAGATATTATACCATCAAAGAACCCTTCTTTGTGATAATCCCTCGATCTAATGCGTTCATGAATGTGTCGAACAATTCACGAACTCTCCTCGAATAGCAGTAAACAACAACGAGAAACTTGAACCAACAAGGACAATACCACTAAGTGACCTTGGTATTCTCGGGATGAGAATCCAGGAGTGGTGGGCTCTGGCTAATTTTGGTTAGAGGAAAGTTTGGAGTTGGAGGAGGAAGACGATCAAGTAGAAGATAAAGCTATCGCATAGATAAGTCTCTTTGTCGTTTAGAGAAAATGAGACTATCGCATAGGCTCTAAAAAACAATCTTGTAGTAGTTCTTTAATTGTGTAACCCTCTTCCTGGAATAATAAAATCAAATTTCATTTATCCCAATTTTGCTAGAAAACCAAATAACTCCCCATTAAGGGTGTTAGAGAGAAAAAAGATTTAATTATCAAATAATTAATAATTATAAATAAATATGATCCAACTTATCATATTATATTTATAACCTATAGTTTTAATATTGCATCATATACAATATATAAACCATAGTTCTTTTTTTCTATTTTATGGCATTTAATATAAATCATATTTATATTAAATTTAACAACTATGAATCTTATTCATAGAAAATATATTTGAATCATATTCAAATATTTGTTCCTCCAATCAAACAATAATGTATCAAATACATTATATCAATTATATAATATATAATTTAATTAATTTAATTACATCATATATAATCAAATTCCCTCTTGTTAATTTGAACATTTCAAATAACCCAAAAAATGATTCTCAACTTAAATCCATTGAGCTACCAAGGGGACCCCTATGGACCTGTAGTTTGAAGCTTCAACGGTACGTGAATAACTGATTAAACTCTTTAATCACATTATCCACCATCCATTAACTTCGAGCACTCTACTAAAGACCGACAACTATACTCTTTGCACTACAGATATATTTCTGTGTCTATTAGATATAACCAATCAACAATATAACGACACTTCACAAATCGCTCGTAAGTACAGCTAAGCCAAATTACCGTTTTGCCCCTATAGTTACATCTAACTCCTTAAGTGCCACTGATCCCTCTAATGAATAATAGATCATACTCCCACTATGACTAAACCCCTCTCGAGCCAAGAGAAGGTGTGGTGTCACATTGTTCAAGACCCGGAATCAACCCTTAAGGGAGCAATTTATCTACTTGCCCCTGTTTTGGGGAAGGAATGAATTTCATCTTGTGTAGCTGAGTTCCCAGTTCCCCAATCAGACGAATCCCCAAAATGGTAGGCTTGTTGAGTCAGCGATCTGGCCACTCTCACCCATGCAAATCAAATGACCACCCTCATAGGCAGGAGTTCACAACTCAGGATTAAGGTCATGTTACTTATGGTCATCCTAGTGAAATGAAAGTTTCAATTATGAACGACGTTATATAACGAGACTAAACATTTCGTGGTTCGGTCTTATACAAACTCCTTTGTATAGAATATCTCCGCTCGCATGTCTAATACATGAATGATCAGGATTAGATCATTTATAACATCTTACAACATTTGTAACACCTACAAAGCAGGCCATAGTCGTAGTGTCACCAGGATAAGGTACCCAGCCTTATCCATATACTACAGACCATTTAAGTTATCACTTAAATATGATCCACCTGTATGTCTCCACATACATGTTTAAGACAACGATAACCTTTGATGTTAGTTTATTAGTTTGTGGTTAATGTAACTAAAATATCATCTATTATAAATCACTGAAATGTTTGTTCATACATGGTTTACAAACTACAGGACCTTACAAGATTTAGAGTATCAACTCCAACATATAGACCCTGGATAATTGGTCACGCCAAATTATAAATATGTCTAGATTCATGAACTTCAGGTTCATTGTTGCATATATTTCAATTACTCGTATATGAGTATAATATAGTCTAGAAGATAAAGCAGACAACTCATCCAGTATACATTTTTCATATGAGATAGTAGATATGATAAAAGATATTCCATATTATTCTTTCTATCAGTCTCAATATGATAATCATTGTAACTTATATCTTTATAACTAAGTAAATTTCTCTTTGATTTACTAGAGAACAATACATTGTCAATTGTAAATTTTGTTCCTCTAGGAAAAATAATATTTGCTTTTTCAAATCCTTCAATCAGGTTTGCGGAACTTTATATTGTATTGACTCTTGCTTTCAACATTATAAGTTTAGAAAAATATTTTCTATTTGTAAGTATTATATGTGTAGTTGCACTGTCTGTCAGACATAGATCTTCTTTACTCATTTTTTAGTCACCCAACATATGAAAAATGATCCAGGTTTCTTCATTAAAAGAAAACAATTACAATAAGAACAACAACATTTGGAATATACAAAGGTTAACGTCTACTAAGAGGAAAAAAACATAGAGATGAAAAAAAAACACTAAATCAAGATATTTTTAAAGTCAAAGGAAACACTTGATGTTCCATCAATTTTGCTGATTTTCTCTTTAGGAGATTCAAAGAAATCTGCCACATCCAAGTTTGTCATATGGGATGAGTCAAATATGTCATTATCCTGATATGCAAAATTTGCTTCCACATTTTTTTTTTTCTTTTTCCTTCAAGGATGATTGATTATATGTGATGACCACGATTATTATTAAAATTCACAGCTTTCACTTTAGGGAATATTGTTGTTCCAATTGGTTGAGATTCATGATTTTTCATCCACGATTATTAAAATTTACAACATTCACTTCAAGGAATGTTGTTGCTCTAGTTGGCTGAGATTCATATTTTTTTAATCAATAACTTGTTATTTCATTCAGCCACGAGAATACTTTAAAATATTTCTCTTGATATTGTTTTTGCATATATATGAAATGTAGAAAAATGTCTTCTCTAATATATTGATTTAAAATTTTGGAGCCTCAGGTGCATCCGTTTACGACGAGCTTTAGGAAGAAAATTTATTTTTTGATGATCACATTTTTATGGCATCCATATGTATTTTGGCATCAAACACTAACCATAAATAATTATTACCATTAATACCAAATGCTACAAATTCTAATTTTATAATATTTTTCATAGAAACACTATTACAAAATATTATACTTATATTAGAAATTTAATATATATCAACTATGTAAAATAAAATAAAATATATTAATTATAACGAAGAGGGAAAACTGACATACCTTTAGGACCTATCTTCGGTGGAAGAAATGATAGAAGCTCGTGCTGATAACGTGTTGTGAACTTGAGGGGCACAAGGGAAATACAGATACCAATAAAATATAATATTAAAATAAATATAATAGACTAGAATAATAGAATAAATAAATATTAAAATAAGTTAAACATAATATATAAATAAACAAAATAAAATAAATTAGAAAAATATAAAATAAGAAATTTCTCTAAATTCTCTACTTTCTCCAATTTCCATGGAATTTGCCCAATGTATGTCTTCCAAAAACCCATCAAATGTCACTATTGATACATGGATACTAATAATGTATAATGTTGAGACACATGAACAACACTTTGGAAAATGGGGCATAACACATAATCAATGGACACGACGCATGAGTATCTACTATCATAGTATTTATAATAAATAATAGATATTTTAGGACAAAATGTATATTAAAACTTTAAACTTTTCTTTAGACAATACTGAAATGTAGTATTTTAAAATTAAAAAAAAAAAAAGGGACTATGATTTATTTAAGGCCTATTTGAAATGCCTTCCTAATTCAAATATTTTTGGAAAAAAACGATGAAAAAGGATTTAAGGTCTCAAATTTCTTTCTTCTTTTTTTTTTTTTTTAATTAAATACCCTTTTGGGCTTAATTTGTTCTTATACTATAAAGATAAAGTTCTATTTGAAACTAATTAGTATAGAGATGAGCACATAAAGATTGTGAGATTTATCTCTCTTTTTAATATGAGAATTTTTGTTTGTCAACATCTTTTTAATATAATATTGTTTTATATTATGTTGATAGGTTACGTTATTTAATTTCTGTTTATTTTCTATAGGTAAAAGTTCATTGAGCCTCTTTTATTTCAATATCTCTATTTACTATAGATTTATCTAATTTTAATGGATTTAAATTACAAATTTAGTTTATGAATTTGTGGGAAGATTTGGTGACGTGAAATAAATTATGAGATATATTTGCTCCAAATTTATGGACTTAGGTATAAATCTTGAACTATAGGTTTTTTTTTGGTTAAAAATTACTTGTCCCTGAACTTTCATAAAATTAATAATTTAGTCATTGAACTTTGGTTTGTAACGATTTAGTCCTTGAACTTTGGTTTGTAATAATTTAGTCCTTGAACTATGTAAGGATTTAGTCCTTTTACTTTACGATTTGTAACAATTAAGTCGATTTAATGAGATTTTTTGCCTAAATCAATCGATAAACTAATCAGAGACTCAATATTTTTTACAAAATACAAAATCTACATCATAAAATAATAAAAATTGACGTCTAATCTTGATAAATTTGTTTACATGGGAGACTAAATTGTTATGAATTTAAAAGTATAAAGACTAAATTGTTATATACTAAAGTTCAAGGGCTAAATTATTCTAAAATTGAAGTTTCATGGACTACATTGTTACCAACCAAAATTTAAGAACTAAATTGTTATTTTCATGAAAGTTTAGGGGTCAAATTAAAAGTCCTAGTTTTTTTTAAGTAATATGTTAGCTTTGTTAACGGCTGCAAAATATCTTCTAACAATTTTGAATCAATATCTTGCACAAACTATTATATGAGATCTTTATTTAATTCTACCGTATTCAGGATGAGATGAGAGATTCAAATTTTCATGTATAGATGTTGTGTAAAAAAGAATAATATTTGCGTACAATAACTTCGCTCTTTTTTTTTTTTTTGTTGCAGATTACGGAATCGAAGAATATGATAAAAAAAAAAAATGTGTATAGCTTAAGATACGAGTAAAGTATTTTGTTTTTCTTAAAAAGAAGGAAGGTAAGTTTTATTGATTTATCTATATACTACTAGGTCATACTTACATAATTACACTGCATGCATCCACTCAACTCTCAAAAAGAGTCTTTATTGTGGACACATATTTACGACAAGACGGAAGATGGAGAGACGACATGTCGGCTACAACATTTAAGGAACAACAACATCAAATGCTTCATTGATATATATATATATATATATATATTCAGATTCAGGGAGAGGCCTTCCTGTGGTTCAACCCAACAGCCTGAGGAGACACTCCACTCGAACCAGACCCGCCGCCACTTCCGGAGCCAGACCCGGACCCAGAAGCTGAACCAGAACCAGTACTCGTTCCACTTCCGGACCCTCCTCCACCGCCGCCGCCGCTGCCACCGCCGTTGGGCCGATGCACAGCTGCAAGGCTACTGCTTATAAAGAAAATGAAAAAACAGAAGCAAAGGAAAAGCTTGGATGGAGAGGCCATGTAGGGATAATAAGGGAATTATTGGGGCAGTTTTTCAGTTGAAGGCTGAAGGGGGGAATTAGTTTGTTGTTATTATGGTTAATTTATAGTGTTGGGAGTTTTTTGTTTTTGGCATTTGTTGAGCTTGATGATTGCCAAGGAGCTGCCAATGTGGCGGCCTTCTGAGCGTTGAATACAACACGCAAATGCTCCTTATATAGTTCTTATCAATTCATAGTCTCTCTCCTTTATTGTGATCACTAAATTTTATCTTTTACAAATTTGGTGAAGATGTTAAATTTCTTAGTTTTAGATATAATATAATGTTTGAAGTTCAAATTATTTTAGTTTAAGTTATCATAGTTTGTGTTTGGAGTATAAATTATTTTTGCTTGGAAAGAAAATAGTAAACACGGTAACAAAAAAACGAAGGAAAGAAAAATAGTAAATATTGTAGTAAAGAATGTTTTAAAATAGTATTTATTATACATAATTGTAGGTTGTAAACAATTATAATCACCAGTATTATATTTGGTGCCCCAAACATGAGGTGGCCATAATAACCTACTCCATCAACTTCTAGTTGGTGTCCCAAACGACCCTTTAATGTAGTTGAGTTGGATCCGATTTTTTTTTTAGTTCAACCTTACTGAGAATGAAAATTAATTTCAAACTTACGTGTGACTTTTGGGTTAAGAATATAATATTTTAAGGTCTTAATTAGTTAAATTTTGCTCACATTGGCGTATTAGGTCCAAATGATAGTCAACTTTAAAAATGTTAGTAATTGTTAATATATGAGTAGTTACATCATAAAAAAATAATGATAAATAAGCCTGAACAATTTTGAGATAAGTTTCAATTATACTAACTTTGAATTTTCTTTTTATTCCTTAAATTTGAAATTGTTCCAAAAGAATACATGAAATTTAAGTATTCTTGAGGAAAGTTTCATTTTAACTACTTCGAAGATGTTAAAGAGAACACTCTTTGAAAGTTATTTTTTTATTTTAACCCTTCAGCTTACTTTGAAGTTATTAAAAGAAAACACCCTTTGAATTGATGGATGGTGGTAATATATGTAAAAATGAAAATAATATACATTCACATTATATACAATATTTCATAATCCAAGGTAATTGAAGTGATGTGGGAGCTCCAATGCCATAAAAATTGATTGTGTAAATAATGTTGCAAATGATGTTGAAATAATATGAATGGTACTAACAACATTTTAAATCAACTATAAAGTTGTAAATTATGACAATCACAGCAGATCCCCAGAAGTATTTATTTAAAGGAAATGAAAGTTTTAAGGATTGAAATAAAAAATTTGAGTAAAAAAGGATCATTGAACCTTGTTCAAAAGTTAAGTAGCATGGTGATGTCACTCTACCAAGCCGTTCTCTAAGTTATGGGATTGAGCTCTTATTGTTGACAAATTGTAATGTTAATATCTTTCCTAAATTATATACATGTATATATAAAATGATGAAAATGACAATTGATGACAAGGCATGCTCAAGAAATAGCCGTCGAAATACAAATGCCTAAAAATGACCTAGAGAAAAACTTCATAATCAACCTCTTTCCAATTGGATATTTGTAAACCCTATAACCAATTTTCTTAAGTAGCTATGCCTAATTCTATTTCGTAATTAATGTTTATGATGGCTAACTAAATTGCATAATATGTCATGAATGTTGTTAATATGTTAATATGTAGAAGTATTAAGGAGGAAAATATTTTAAGTGTTAGGCAAAAAGGCTCTCGAGTGACTTGAGAAGACATCCAACACTTAGAGAAAATCTTGGAAAATGTATGTAAAGGGAACCTAGGCGTAGAGTAGACTAAGGCAAGGAAATTTCCTAAGTGTTGGGATACAAAAAGGAAAAGGAATTAGGCCAAGGAGTGAAGAAATTTTCTAAATGTAGGATTTGAAGCTCTCAAGTGGAATGAAAAGTCTCAACACTTAGAAGGAAATTGGAGGGCTTGTGGAGTTAGAGTCATTTCATGCATCTAGGGGCTAAAGTAAGGAGGATTGGCTAAGTACAGCAAGAGGTGTGCATTGGAGGCCCCTATATCTATAGATTAGAATGAGCTACCAAGTGTTGGTGTTGGTCGTGGCTAGCAAGAGGTATGTGTTGGCCTCAATAGAGGTTAGTTTGGACCAAGAGAGACGACATACGAGCAGCGGAGTGCCCAAGACAGGCGCTAAAGGGGCACCAAGGCAAGGTGCTAGGTGTCTCAACCCTACTATGAGAAACTGGGTTGAGACTCCCATGAAGTGAGCAGACAAGAAGCAAGCATGATGACGCCTAAAAGGGTGTCGTCCATCAAATCAAAGAAGGGCCAGAAAAGTGAAGTGTCATGATGCGATCGAGGAGGATGATGCATCATCCAACACATAAAGATGAGTTAGCAAACATGTCAAGTTGAACATCAAACAATATGACAAACACCAATGTCATTGGTGGTGTCAGTGACAAGCTTAGTGGGGGCCAGATGGGGCCCAAGCCATGACCTCGAAAGTCAGGGTTCCGTCGCAAGTTTGGACGAACGGCTCTGGAGTTAGATGCATATTGAGGAAATATGCTTGCACGTTGAATTTCATGTCAATCAGAATTAAGACGAGTGCTTTACGCTGGCGAGTGACCGTTCGCCATAATCCACATGCATGGATGGCAAAAAAGAAAATGTTTAGAATGTACTGTAGGGGGAGGCATGGTGTTGGCTCTCAACCACCCCTGGGCTTTGGTGCCTAATTGAGCTACCACATGATACACGAGTGTGTCATGGCGTGGGCGAATGTCGCAAGATGAGTGCCTCGGACAACTTCCTGTGAGGAGTAACTCAAAGACAGCATTGGGTGGCAGGGGTATGCCCACATTGCACCTTCTCGGGAATGTTGGAGGTTGGTATATATGCTTAGGTTTCGACACGGTATTCTCAAACGACATGGCATGGTCGCAAGTGTCGTCATGCCGCAATGATGTGCAGATTGATGATTGTCCCGTTGGTCCCGATAAATGTTAATAACCCAAGAGTTGGTTCTCAATAAAATCGTGCCCACATGGGAAATGAAGCTTTATGTCATTCTAATGCTCGAGATGGCATCGTTGAATACTGGTGGACACCCGATGAGCATTGGAAAGTACGTCTTGGCCCGATTAGAAGTAAGACTTATCCTAGTTGGCAAGTTAAGCTAGTTCCTGACTCGAGATGAAGCAAGAAGCTTAAAGTGAGCTTGATAAAGTAGGTTAGGACTCATCCTAGTAAAGTCCTGACTTTATGTGAGAAGTGGGATGACCGAGTGGTTGAGAACTAAGATGAATGAAGAGATGTTAGAGTGTACGATGGGGTGAGGTACACTCTTAAAATAAGCTAAGTTGCTACCCTCAAGTTGAGAACACTCAGTTAAGACAATGTCGTCGATGAGCGAAAGGATGCTCACGTGTACGACTAATTGAATAGATGTTAGATGCAAGTCGTGGAGCAAAAGATTAAGTAAGCTCGGCTGATGATGAAAGAACCTCGCCTAAAAGTCCAATAAAGTAAAGATGACTCGAGGAAAAGAATGTATTGGGTAGAGTTTGCCTTTAGGCTGGCCATGTTCGAGAAAAAATCATGGTGCCACACGGTTGGAGAAGTATGACCGTGACACTAGGCATGGGTTGCAGAGTGTGTGTTAGCCGTGAAGACTAGAGGTTAGAAGCTAAGTGTGGGCTGCTTGTAGGCGTAGGCGATGATGTTGCCAAGTAGCTTAACATTGGAGGAGCGTCGAACATTGATGTATGGAGGTTAATTTAGGCTATGTTGAACAAAAAAGGCATGAAAGGGAGTGCCTAAAGCTGGGTGATGAAGCATTGGCTATGTGCGTGCATTGGCCAAGAGAGGGGATAAAAAGGACACAAGCCTTGTGCGTTGGAAGGGAGGAGAAGAGCTTAGCTTAAACACTCGGTTAATGAGTTAAGTGGCATCATTAGAGGCATTAAACATGGGTTAGTGGCCGAGGCGTCACCAATTTAGACCCCTTAATCATGCAAAGCTTAGTCCAAATAGAAGTTTGTAAAGAAGAAATCAGTTTGCTTAAATTCTCTCGTGCGTAAGAGAATAAGTTACTGATTAAGTGTGCTTCAATTAGTGTAGAAGGAGATTCAGGGCTACCAAAGAAAAATTCCCACGAATTTGTGCTGAATTTTGAAGAATTTGAAGAGTGTTCCAAGTTTCTCGATCATCTGAGCAAGCTGAAAAAGATTGGGGAATTTTGAGCTCAGCAAGCGGAATTAGATGCTCAAATTTTAAGGTAAGAGAGTTAAAATGATTAGGAAGAAATTCTTAGAAGGATATTTTGTGAGATAGTCTCTAAAATTTAAGTTATAAAAGCTGGAAGTTGAATTTGGAAAGTGTGTGGACGAACAAGCAGGCAGCTACAACCGAGGGACAAGCAAGTAGCTGACCTAGGTGGGAGGACGCGTGAGTGTGTACAGGCATTGGGTGTGTGCGCGTGAGGTCGTGCAGTGGAAGGGTGTCATCGCCAAGAGCGTGCTAAGTCTAGCGTCCAACGAATGCCCAACACCTAGGTAGAGTGTGTGTCTCCTAGCGCCTATCCAAAAGCCCTTGCGTGTGTGTGCGCCTTTTGCCCAACCCACCAAGTTACAAGCTGAGCAGCTAAGTGTTGGGTGGTGCATTCATAGGAAGCCAGGCGTTGATAAATTGTAAAGGAAATTCTAAGTGAAATGTTAAGCCTTAATACTAGAGTTAAGCTCAAAAGAGAGCCAATGATGTTAACCAAGGCTACTGATAACTTGTAAGAAATACAAGTTATTATATCTATTCCATGTGAAAAATAAGAGAAAGACATGAAGTTTCAACATTATTTACCAAAAAATTTATACAAAAAAACGAAGTATGCGATCACACATTCTCAATATCTAACATATCTAAATTTCGGACTGATATTGCTATCTTTGTGCAGAATACCCTTCAGCACAACCAAATGAACGCACGATCGCATAAGCCAAGTACCCACCGACACGATCAAACAAGAACTGCTAGAAAAGTGGATGATCGCATTGCTATAAGCAATGAGTCTTGACATGACATGGGCGATAGGAGTCAAATCACAGACTGTGTGGGTAGCCGACAAGAGAACTTTGTGAAGATTCAACGAACCCTTGATATGTTGCAGACGACGCGACAGGATATGAAATTTAATGCACCCCATCAATGCAATCAATGCAGACGACAGGATATTAATGCACCCCATCAATGCAGACGACGCGACAGGATATGAAAAATAAGATAAAATGAAGAAGAAAAGCTCCTCGAATGCCTATAAATACCCATGCAATTTTCATGCAAAAAGAACAATAGTGGGAGACGAAAAAATTCTAAGAGGAAACTCTGCTAAAAAACCTTCATGTATTTCCATAGAAATTCCCTAATGAGAGCTTAAGATTCCTGTAAGAGAGGAAGAAGGATACCACTGTTTAATGTTCTAAGTGAAGCAGTCGGCAAAAGAGCCGTAGGAAGCAAGGAATTGCATACCACGACTCGATTCTATACTCTTTTCTTTTCCATTGTGTATTTGCATTATACTTTCTTTATTGACAAATTCAGACTTTACAATATGAATACATGTTCATCTTATCTTTTATCCATCTTTTCCATCAATATCATGCATAACTAAATTGCCAAATGAGTTGAGAAGTGTACAGTTGACACTACTAAGCAACAAGAGAATCAGGCGATCAACTTGTCTTATGCATGCTTATATGACTTGCTTGAGTCAATTGAGAAATTGTTCTAAGTAAATTTAATCTAAGTTTAAAAGACCTTAGATTTGGATCTCATAAAACAAGAGAAGATATTTCTTAGAAATACGTATATCCTCTGTACATTGCACTCATCGCATGCATCTTAGAAATAAGATAATGTGTCTAGATATACTGAGAAGTGTTGGATTTAACATTGAGTGCATCGTTTGATCACATAATCCACTTAGTTGTTTAGGAAGTGTTAGTGATAATTCTTCTTAACCCTTTCATCATATATCTGTCATTAAATTCACACTGTTTCATCTAGACATAATTTTCATCGTATAATACTTAGATTTAAAATAGCTCATTCACTCAACCATTTTGAACATTTTAATTTGCACTACGATCATATCTTTAGTTTCACCGCACGTTAGCAAACAATCCCTGCGTTCGACCCTGGACTCACCAGAACTCTGGTTAAATTTGCACTTGGGTTCGACCAGATAAAACTAAGCATTAAACCATCATAGTCTTATCAATCCATCGCATGTTATTAACGCATCAAGTTTTTCACCCCCAAATTTAAAACAATGTTTGCCCTCAAGTATATACTTATGATTTCTTCGTACTTCGATCACCTTCATTGGTTACCTCGACCTCTTAAAGTGCCTAACCAAATTTGCTAAACCAAAACCTTCTAAAGTTTTATTCCTTTTTCTTCTAATTTATTTCTAACCTTGAGAAACTATAGGTTTAATCTTCAAAAATCCTCTACTCATTTCTAAGACAATTTCATATTTCAAAAATGGAGGTTTTGAACAAAATAATAATTTAAAAAAAAAATCTCTCCTTGCTTTTTTTTTTTTTTATGGTGATCTAGAGCTGATCCAAGCGTCTAACATTTATTTTGGTTTGCCTCCACGAGTGTCATGCATACATCCAACTACGAGGTAGTCGCTCTTTTCAGACTACTCGTGCCTTGTTTTTTTTTTTATGGTAGTGGAGTTGCGATGATTTATGTTTTGCGTTGATCACAATTCTTGTCTTCGTTTTGGCTTGCCCTTACGAGTGTCATGCAGACATCGAGCAAGTTTCGATCTCAACGCTTTTTTTTAAGATGAAAGATGAAAGTATTCAAAGAGATTAACTAATTTTAAAAGCTTTTAAGCTCAAAAACCTCCCCCCACCCACAAATTTAGGGAGTTGCAAGGTCCTCATTGCTGAAGAAAAGAATATGCGATGATATTAGAAAGATTTTGTAAAAGAAGTTTGTCGAGAAGCCTACACGCTTATTGAATCCTAGAAATAATTTCAAAAGAAAAAGAATTCTAAAACTTAATACTAATTCCAGTCTAGGCGTTAGTGTTAGAGCATGATTTCATCACTGAGGTCATTATTGGCAACCAAGACAACAAAAAATAATAAGCAATCAAAAGTATATACAAGATACAAATAGCAAAAGAAGACACAAAAGATAGACAAATTCCGGAGATACGGGGGAATTGGAGGCACCACCACTAGGCGAGCGACGGCGTTCTGAAATAAGTCAACCATATAATGGAACTAATCATGTTGCCTTTGCATCAACTATTGAATGAAGTCACATGTTGTATTCTGTTGGTCTTGAACAAATTCCCTCAACTCGTTATGTTGTCTAACGAGCTCATCTTGTTGTCGCTTTAGATCATCCATTTGCGTTTGGAGTGCTTGCTGTTGCCGCAACAGTGCATCGAGACCTCTCAAAATCGATTCATGGAGGTCATTGTGAAGGAATTTGTACCATTCATCCTCAGAATCGATCGTTTTGGAGTCATCTGCATGTTCATTCTGCGCATCTTCATCAGGTTGACGATCACTAGCCTCGCCAATGCCAAAGTCAACGTTTGTTTCAGTAGGTAATGGTAAGCTTAGGTCATCAGTAGTGATGCGTGAAGGGCTTTTAGGAGATGGTAGTGGGCTCGGTAATCTAGATGCAAGAGGGAGGATAGGAAGAGGTTCATCTTTGGAAACGGGTGGCGTTGGGTTTTCAAGCGATGGAAGGTGAATATTGAGGTCAACACTTACCCGAGGGAATCAAGGTCCAACTGGGATGGTGAAGATTTTTCTGATTGAGGCAAAGGGAGTGCTTTTTCGTTAATTTCTAAGGGCGATAATCACCTTTCTTTTCTTGCGCTGAGAGGCTTCTGGGACAATTTGGGTACTTATTCATGTCACAGGGCAAACGCAAGTGGGAGAAGCCTATAACCCTTGGGGGTAGCACAAGACAGTGACTAACTAATTTTAATAAGGATTTACCTTAACTTAATTTCCATGATTTAAGTTATATGTTTTCTATAATGATTCCAATGCATGACTGTTTTAAGTATGATGTGTTCACAAGTTTACAATACGAGTTTGATAAATGATTATTCAAACGCATACTTACCATTCAAAAACCTATATTGTTGAATGATTGGTTCTTTTCACTTAAATGTTAAAGCTTTATATAAAATGAAGCATGCATTTCAGTAGGCTTTGTGCCAAAAGTTCTAAGTATGCTTTTCTAATTTCAAAGCATGTTTTAAAGTCCAAAGCATGATAAGTCTTGAGAATAATTTTATAAAGCATACTTAAGTTTTATTGATTGAAACCATGCGTTGATAAGCATTCTTAAGGTGATTTATTCCTCATGACTTACTATTTCTATTATATGTTTTCAATGGAATGCTTAATGCTTGGAATACCAAGATTTTAGTTTAAAACCATGTTTTACAAAGTTTTTACTAAGTAAACCCGATACTGAAGGAGATGAAGGTATCTGAGTCCTCTAATACCTAAGGAGATTCATAGTATCTAGGGTGTATATACTACTACTAGCCTTTGGGGCATATCCACGTGAACGTAGGATTAGTATCATCGACGTTGATCGCATTGAGATTACTCTACATCAACTAAGGTAATTGACGTTGAGCGATCGAGCAAAAGGACACTCTCTCAACTAAGGCAAGAAGGATGATGGTTTTTTCAAACAAATTAACGATGTTTGAGATTTTTAGAGTTTTAAAAATACTCATCGTTTTATATTCTTTTATGAAAATAGTACTGTTTCTTCATTCTGAGACATTGAGATACATGTTTTACTCAGCAAACTATGTTTTCATATCATGTTCATTGTGTAAGTATGTTTTAAAAAGAGAGTCACTCGCTGGGCATTTTTAGCTCACTATTTTCAAATGTTTTCACTTTCTTCATGTAGCGGTCAATTCCTCAGAGCCTAACTAATCTGTCAGTCTGCCACAAAACTCAAAGATCTCAGAGAATCAGAAGCTTAGGTAGTCCAACATGTTTTACTTAAGTATTAAGACCATCATGTACGTATTAGGGGCAAAGGGTAGAATCCCTAGATGACACTGATGTAGTATAAACCTATGTAAGTTTGTTGGTTCTGTATATAAGTTTGGGAGTGTTTCTGCGTGATAATGAAATTTGCATGCATGTATGTCTGGATGAAGATATGTGAACAGAAGTTATATACGTAAATGTTGGATTTCCTTTCTTTTCTCTTGTAATATTGGATTATTATTATGTGTATATTCATCATTTATGTCTGTAATATTCTATATTACTTTTTCCTTATTGGTATATGGTTTTTCTTCTATATAAGAAGACCTGGTATTTGATTCATAAGTAAGAAGAATAACATTACACTATTCTCTTCTAATTTCTACATGGTATCAAAGCAGAGAAAAAACCCCTGATAGAAACCTTAGCCATCACCGTCAAGCACATTAAAACCTTAACAGACACCTTGAAACAACATCTCTCCTTTCAGCGATCTCTTGATTTGTACAAGGCTTGTTGCTGATTTATCTGTGGGTTTGTCACACTATGTTACATCGCTGAAATCGATCGCACCCATCTGAAGTCATCACTGAACTCGTAACCATCGTGTGACTTCAACATCTAAATTGTCAATGTCTGCACCGAACAAGTTTTCTCTGTTTTCAACATCCAAATCAATGGATACAAGTCTGCTCGTCGATATCCGTACCTCTACCCGTCAACATTTGACCCTCTATTCGTGCCACCGAGCTCCGATTTGCTCAGAATGGTGCCAAGTTCCCAGATTTTCTACTTCATCACCGCCAACAAGCCTCGTTGGTCTTCGCTGGTCCACTCCCCCGTAGTTCTCTGGTCTTCTCGCTAGTAACTTTCTGTAGCTCTCTAACCCCATCGTGGGAGTTTCACGTTGGCTCTCTTCATCGATTCATGAGAATACTTACAACTCACATGATAATATTCAAATCAAGTTTTATGGGTCTGATTCGGTTCATATTTGGCTTGGTTTGATTAAGTATGGTTTGTTCACTTCAGCTGATCTGATTTAAAATTTGGTTTGATTCGGTTTTTTTCCCTTTGAACCTTCACACCTATTATTTTTTTTATTATGTCATTGTTGGTTGTTGACTTAAGTTGCCTTATTATGGAACAAAGCCATCTGCTTTTGACACTGTTGCAAACCAATTTTTTATCAAGTGATCTTTGTGTTTCCTTGGCACAGGTAGGTAACTATCCTCAAGTTTTTTCCAGTAATAGTTCATCTCCTTGGATCATTGATTCAGGAGCCACTAATCACATGATTGGTTCATCCCACCTTTTTTATTCTCTCTATTTTTCATGAAAAAAAAATTAAAATTGTCGATGGCAATTTCTCTTCTATTAGGGAAAAGTAACCATTAAAGTGACTGATAATATTTCTTTGCAGTCCGTTCTCCATGTTCCTAAACTAGCATGTAACATTTTATCTGTTAATAAACTTTGTCAGGATTCTAAGTCGTGTTATTTTCTTTGATTCTCATTGTATCTTTCAACATCAGGAGTCGGGATAGCAAATTGAGAGTGTTAGGATGTTTGATGGTCTCTACTACTTTGACCAAGGTCTTAGTAGTATTAGTTCTCTTTCTAACCATGAACAAATCAAACTTTGACATTGTAGACTAGGACATCCCAATTCTCAACATCTTAAACACATGTTCTCAAATTTGTTAAAAAATATGGATTATTCCTCTCTTCATTGTGAAAGTTACATTTTTGCAAAAAGTCATCGATCCACATTTGTTCCAAACCAACAAAGCCTCCAAATCGTTTTATCTCATTCATAGTGATGTTGGGACCCTTCTAAAATTTTGACTCATAGTGGTAAAAAGTGGTTTGTTATTTTTATTGATGATCACACACGTCTATCTTGGGTTTATGTAATGACAAATAAATCTAAGGAGAAAGATTATTTTTAAAAAAATTATGATATGATTGAAACACAATTTCAAACAAAAATTAGTATTTTACACTCTGATAATGGAACTGAATATTTCGATACATATTTGAGTGACTTTTTAAAGGCTAAAGGCATTTTTTATTAGACTACATGTCGAGATACCCCTCAACAAAATGGAATTGTTGAATGGAAAAATAGGCATTTACTTGAAGTTGCACGTGTCATAATGTTTTTTATGCATGTTCCTAAGTATTTCTATGGGAAGCTGTACTCACGACCACCTATTTGATAAATAGAATGCCTAGTAAAGTCTTGGATTTTAGAACACCTCTTGAATGTCTTAGAACGATTTTCCCAACTTGTCTCATATATTTTTATTTACCCATAAAGATTTGTGGTTGCACTGCATATGTTCACATGCCCAGTCTTTTTCGATCGAAACTCAATCATAGAGCTACGAAGTGCATTTTTTTTTTTGGGTTATGCTTCAAATCAAAAAGTACAAATGAACCCTCAAAATTAAAAAAATTATGTGAGTTTGGACGTGTCTTTTTTAGAAAAACCACCATGTTTTACCCAAAATTCTCTTTCAGGAATGAAGTCAAATTTAGGCGATAATTTTTGGGAAACCCTTCCTTATATTAATCATCCTGACATGTCTGTCCCAAGTCCTACAATGACAAATATAGAAATGTCTCATTCATTGGTTGAAATACTACAAACTGACCCTACAGGTCAAATTCTTGAGTTAAAATTTTATACTAGAAGAGTAGTCAATGAAAAGAACCAAGACCAGAGAGTTGATTCTACATAAAACCAATCTGAAATTCTGATAAATGATATTGGAAATCCCTTTCCAATTCTCACTGATAAAAGGTCTAGTAATTCTTCTGCTATTCCTAATCTTTCGAATGTTCAAAATACCTTACCCATTATCTCTGATCTTGATATTCTCATTGCTATTAGAAAAGGTGCTAGACCTTGTAATAAATATCCCATTGCAAATTACCTCTCATATGAAAAATTGTCCACTAATCATAAAGCCTTCACATTTAGGATAGACAGCTTATTTGTTCCAAGGAATATATAAGAAGCCCTAGATGATCCATATTGGAAAGTGGCAGTTATAGAGGAGATGAATGCTTTAAGATAAAGTGGTACTTGGGAAATAACAAACTTGCCAGAGGATAAGAAGACCGTGGGATGCAAATGGGTGTTTATGGTAAAGTGTAATGTTGCAGTTATAGTGGAGATGAATGCTTTAAGACAAAATGGTACTTGGGAAATAACAAACTTGTCAGAGGATAAGAAGACTGTGGGATGCAAATGGGTATTTATGGTAAAGTGTAATGTTGAATGGTACAATCAGATTAGTAGCTAAAGGCTTTACTCAAACCTATGGAACTGATTATCAGGAGACTTTTGCTCCAGTTACAAAGATCAACTCTATTATAATCCTATTATCACTTGCAGCTAACTTAGATTGGCATCTTCATTAATTAGATGTTAAAAATGCTTTTCTTAATGGTGATTTAGAAGAGGAAGTGTTTATGAGTCTACCATCAAGATTTGAAATGGAATTTGGAAATAACAAAGTATGTAGATTAAAGAAATCATTATATGGTTTCAAACAGTCTCCAAGAACTTGGTTCGAACGTTTTGGAAAAACAGTCACTAATTATGGGTATCAATACAGTCAAGCAGACCATATAATCTTTATCTGTGTTGCTGATATTATTCTCACAGAAAATGATGCAGAAGATTTGGTTGATCTTAAGAACAAGCTTGCAAGTGAGTTTCAAGTCAGACACTTGAGAACCTAAAAATATTTTTTAGGAATGGAGTTTGTAAGATCTAAAAATGGAATTTTTGTTAATCAAAGGAAATATGTTATTGACTTACTTCGAGAGACAGGTTTACTTGGCTGTCAGACATCAGATACTCCTATTGAACCGAATCTGAAATTACAAGTTGCAAGTCCTGAAGAAATAAAGGACAAAGACATATACCAAAGAGTTGTAGATTGATTGATCTACTTATCTCATACACGTCCAGCACTTGCAGTTAGTATGGTGAGTCAATTTATGCACTCATCAGGACCTACTCATTTCGAAGCAACGTACAGAATCCTGAGAGACCTGAAAGAACTCCAGGCAAAGATGTATTATTCCAGAAACATGATCATTTTCAAGTTAAAGTATACACTTATACAGATTAGGCTGGAAGCACTACTGATAAAAGATCTATTTCTGGCTATTGTTCGTTTGTTGGAGGAAATTTAGTTACATGGCGTAGTAAAAACAAAATGTAGTAGCCAGAAGTAGTGCTGAAGTAGAATTTAGAGACTTAGCCCATGAAATTTGTGAAGTATATGGATCAACAAGATCCTTGAAGAGCTGAAAGTGTCTCAAAAGAGCACTATATGAGTTTATTGTGATAACAAGACTGTCATCGCTATAACTCATAGTCAATTCTATAGGATAGAACAAAGCACATTGAAATTGACAAGCATTTCATAAAGGATAAGGTTGATGCAGGTATAATATGCATATCTTTTCTTCCAACGACAGAACAAACAGCAGATATGTTAACAAAAGGCCTTTCGAAAAAACAATTTGATAAACTTCTCAACAAGCTGGCCATAGATGACATCTACAAACCAGCTTGAGGGGGAGTGTTGGATTCCCTTTCTTTTCTCTTGTAATATTGGTTTGTTATTATGTGTACATTCATCATTTATGTTTGTAATATTCTATAATTTTTTCTCCTTTTTGGTAGATGGTCTTTCTTATATATAAGACCTTGTATTTGACTCATAAGTAAGAAGCAATGGAGATAGGTTTCAGGAGTAGGTTTGGCAGTGGGTATCATAAGAGGGTTGATATCTACCATCTTCACACCTCTTTCCAGATTAAAAGGGTAATCTAGGAGGGGTATGACAATATGGTTTGAAGATGAACCAAGGTAAAACCTTGCAGGCATGCGACATTAGTAAATGAGAGTTACATTCATGAATCGAGACCACATATAAATGAGATAAATCAGGAAGATATGCAAGTATGGTTAAGAAAAAAGCTTAAAAGAATTGATAATTACTAGCTTATACTAACATAGTGCACCATACCTTTTTGTGGCTCAATCATAAGAACTCCGAAGTTAAATGTGTTCAACTTGAAACAATTCTATGTTAGGTGACCTCAAGGTGGTGTAGCCAAAAATTTGGATTCCAAATCTTGGTTTTGGGTCGATAAGTTGGGCAACCAGCATTAGCTAACACTCGTGAATATTTAAAAATTGTACTTTTGTACAGTATAGATTGATAAAATTTAATTCTATTTGTTGGCAGAAGCAACAGATTTACAATCAACAAGCGGCAAATTCTACATGCGTGTGTAATGTCCTAAAAAAACACCCACCACTTTCATAATAAAACATCAACTATATTTATAAACTATGAAGGTAAAAAACTAACATAATGATTCTTCTTTTTTTTTCCTTATGCAGCATCAAATAAACAGTAAAATCAACATATTTAAATATCAACTTACCAAACATTACATCTCATGTTTCCATGTAAAAAAAAAAGAATAAAAAATAAACAAAACAAAAAATTATCAACCACTACTATAACCGATTTTCTAACACTAGTATTAAACTAGACGAAAGAGGGGGGTGGGGTGGGGGAATCCCATTTTAGTAGAAGAGTAAAATTAGCAACTCAGAAAAATCCCATGAGAATAGAAGAGGAACTCTGTGCTAAGCTAGCAATCTGATAAATTACCGGTATTTCTCGGAAGCTTCAGCCATGAAGCACCTATGTTTCCGGGTTAGATTCCATAGTTTGTGTCACTGGCGGGGTAACAACAGCCAGAGTCAACTCATGGGAACCAGATCCACCAGCTGATCTTTCCCGAATCTCTCTATATTCTTGACAGATAGCACAGAAATGGCAGAAAAAGTGGGTCACAAAGTCTCCACAAGGTGCTTCCTGCATCACATTTCAGAAATTAGGTGTATGATATAGCAACAGGCGAGTTAACTCATCAACTAAGCTTAACAAGAAACCGAATCGTAGAAAGTTGAGCTACATGATCTGGCAGGGGTAAAGGCATGATAGCCAGTTCCTTGCCTTGTCCAGTGATGAACCTAAGAAATAAAAGCTACAGCTTTGACATTTCTTTTTTTTTTTTTTTTTTTTTTTTTGGATAAGAAGGCTTTGACATTTCTTAAGCGAGGTATATATCAGGAGAAGGAGAAATGATCAATGCATGGTATAGTGATAGAATGTATAAGCTTACAAAACCATGAACAAATGGATAGTTGAGGCATAATGGAAAGAGACAATGAAAAAGTGTTAAGAGTATGATATTATACTGGCAAATTGTACTTCGACCGTAGGGCCTTGCGGTAGCCACAAGCATAACATGCAAGAAAGCATCCAGGTACATTCCACAAAACTCCATCAGTTAATAAGCAACAGACTGTATTCATAAGTGCCCACAAAATGAAATGAGTTGCACATGACCCAAACATCGTTCGAGAACCCAACAGTTCCGCATTCTTCCCAAACAGAAAGCATGGACAAAAAAGGCCAATAAAACCTGCACTCAGAAAAAGTTGCAATGAGCTCCCCATTTAACATGCTATAGATGGACCACTGTAAATGCAATGCTCTTATACTAATGTCAACAGTAACATGCAACCTATTCATTTCTCACACACACACACACCCAAAAGAAAAAAGGGTTTGTTTCATATCATCTAAATGCTACTTGGTTTCTAACAAACTAAAGGTGCACAAGATCAAGTGTCCTGTTTTATTTCAAATACTTTACTCCCACAATCTGAGAATCTTTTATACACACTTCAATGATAGAAACTAGGGACTCAAACTTTTTTAACAAAAACAAGAAATTGATACTAGGGATTCTACCTGATCATACAACCTGTAATATAGTTAGAGAACTAACAAAATATGTAACCCCCCAAGTGGGTAGTCTTAAGGATTTCTTGACCACCCCTTAACTAAATTTGAAGTCCTTCAAGCACTATTCACAACATTTAGGGTTGATCTGGTTTCCCATAAAAAAAACTAATCATAGTGCAAAATCCAGTGGTTCCGCTTGACAGAAGTAGCTGATTTCACAACAACAACAAAGTTTCTGACAGATCAAAGAACACTCAACAAACAAATGACACGGCATGGGATATGATAGGTTCCCTAATGGAAACAACCACTAGCCTACAATTCAAATATTCAAAATTTTGATACAAGAACACATGCGAAGTAATGATACATTTCTTTCCATACGCAAGATGCACCTTCATAATTTTTCCTTCGCATAAATCAAGGTCAGAAGGCAGAAAGTAGCGTACAGCTCTGCATATCATCGCAGCATGCACAGATTCCAGATGACCATTGTGATAACCCATCCTTAAGTTCATCAGGTGTGGGCTGGCTCTCATCTCTGGAAATGATCTCCGCTTCTGAATCAGACTGGCCTAGTGGAACATAAGCAGGAGGGACATAACTCCTTCGGCCATCCATCTTGCGCTGATACACAAAGAATTCCTCCCAACTTCTTTCAAACGAATCCAATCTGTAAGCTTCATTAAGAATCATCAATATACAATTCGTAAAACCGACACTCCGGCCAACCCTCATTTTAGTCTTTACACTTTGATCTACCGATTCATTTTGCACATTTCATCTCGATGAATGCTCAAGATGTAAAACTTCATGAAGCAAAAGTTGAACCGTAATGGGAAAAGAAAAATAAGAAGTAGCTAAAAAAATTCAAGAGCTCAACAAGAAAAACGAGTATTGGAATGACAAACGCCCAAAAAGCGCCACTAAAATTTCGAAGTAAGATAACATTTAGGAACTTCATTAGGGTATCCAAATTGAAGATGTTTGTTCGGTATGTGTAAAAAGTGGAAATAAAATTGCAGTGACGAATCTAAACGAGTACGAACCTGTGGATCAAAGTATGTGGATCGCTATCGAGTGTTTGACCGTCTTCTTCGCCGAAAAGGCGCGGCGGAGCAGAATCAGAAGGAATGCGGATGGGATCGGAGAAGATTTGGTGATGGTTATGTCGCCGGAGTCAGCAACTACGAATCCTTATATAGTCGTAGCTAAGCTGAAGAGTACTAGATAAATAAATGGCGGTGGGTTACGGAAAATTGCCCAAATTAACCCAAAAATAAAAAACTTTCCAAGCATTTCCACACGGCCGGGTCTCCACCCCTCCCGTTTAATCGAGGATGGATCAAACTAGGGTCCTAATCGGGTCCTCGAACGGGAAATGGGAGGGTATCTCGTCCCCATCCTCGATTAAATTTTTATTTTTAATATATATATATATATAAAATAAAAAAAAATGGATGAGTTCCCGTGAGGAATCTCCGTCCCTGTCCCTGCCTTCAATTGGTGAGAACGGGGACAGGGATGGGGAAATACCCCCACGAAGACGGGGATGGGGATTCCCCCACCCCGATCCCGCCCCATTGCCAACCCTAATTGACATCTTTTTCAAATCATGTTTGTCTTTTACCTTTTAAAAGTGTGAAATACCATTTTTTTGTCCTTAGTTTTAAGTGGATCTCTTTTTACTCCTCCCTCAATTTTTTGGGTCTCCTCTATTTTTATTTCTTCTTATGTTATCAAAATATCACATGCCAAAGTTTTGTGAAGTTATTTAAAAGTGAAGATGCTTTAACATTTTGCTCAATTTATAAGCATGATTGAAAAGACACGATAAAATATATGAAAACGAGTAGTCATTCAGCTAAAATGGAGTTGTATCAATGAAAATATGACAAATACAGAATTATCGTTCTCGTAGAAAAAATGTGCAATTGTTGACCTCATGTGCGGGCGATCACTGACATCATGTGCTCGATCGTCAAGGTCTCGCTTTGCAATTTTGTTTTGGTCATACCTCCATCGATACAACTTCATTTTAGTTAAATGATCATTCGTTTTCATATGTTTTTCATGTTCTTTCCAACTATGCTTGTAAACGTAATAAAAACTTAAACCATCTTTGACTTTAATACTCCAAGAGTAAATTATATACAAGTTTAAACATTGTAAGGCCATTTATATTCAATATTCTTTTAATTTTTGCTCTTTCTATGAGGGTTTTTTGAAAGAATACGAAAAATCATATAAAAATGAGTGGTCAGTTATCTAAAATGAAATTGTATTGAGGAAGTTATGATCAAAATAAAATTGCAAAGCAATAACTCAATGATTGTGCACCCAAGGTCAGCGATCTCGCACTTTTCTGTGCGAAGAAATAATTTTGTTTTGGTCATATCTTTGTCAATATATCGTTCTAGCTAAATGACCACTGGTTTTCATGCAGTTTCTCGTTTTCTTTCTAACTATGCTCATCAATTGAACAAAATGTTAAAACATCTTCCATTACTTAAAAATGTTAAATCAACTAAAAGTGAAAGAGCAATGTGAAAGTTGAGACTATTGGACTGAAAGTAGAAAACATAAAGTGGTCTTCCATTATTTGTCTCGTGCTTAATATCAATAATATAGAATATTGATGATGCAATGTTGGTTTATAATAAATGTTGACAGAAAATGGAATGGAATATTGGCGTTGCATTGAATTTTCGGTTTTTGGTTAGAGAGATAGGAAATAAAGGGGAATGAAGCATTTAATATTGAGAGGGAAAAAAAAAACATGTTTTTCAAGATAAAGTCAATCATAAAGACATCTTTGGGTTTTTTTTTTTTTTGTCAATTTGGGAAATTTTCCAAATTTTTTTAAAAATAAAATCACAAAAATAGGGTTTGAGGGAAGCTTTTTATAAGAAAAGGTGTTTTGGGAAACTATTGACAAAATTGGGGTAGTGAAATCGTGTACCGGGTGCACGATTTCCATGTGACAAACTCATGTACCCGGTACACGAGTACCGTTCAATCCAGTCAGCACCACGTCGGCTGACTGGTTGACCGGTCAGACGCAAACTTGTGGACCCAGTCCACGATTTGCTTATTTTTTTTTAAAGTTTGTTGACTATTTTTTTTTAATTGTAGATGTACAACAATATTAAAACTTTAGGAATTGGTCCACAAATTTCTTCATTATTAAAATTAATTATATATTTAATCTACAATGAAAACATCTTGCACTCATATTAAAAAAAAATATCATGATATTAAAGAATATTTACAATTAGTTATTTAATTTACAATTTGAAAATGAAAGTTCACATGAAATTTAAAAACAACCCTCCTACTCTTACCCCTCATGGGATTGTCTTCATGTCCCTCTAAATTAGGTTCACCCTGTTGTCACTGTCGTCTATGACGAATACGTCTTCGATCGGTGTCAGCAACATTGAGTCGTCTTGTTTGTTGAATAATACCTTATACGTTGATTCTGGTAAGTTATTCTGCACTAAATATTGTTGAACATCACCGATAAAATTATTCTGTACAATAAAAATATATATATATATATTAAACAATATTCATATCATATATATGGAAAATGTCTGATTTTAAATCTCTTACCATGCAGTAATAGTAAGCGCCGTCAGGTGTGATAAATCGCCTCCTGATCGAATTGTACTAGGGAAAGTAGTCGTCTGATACAACTGGCCCATTTGTTAATTCTCCTTGTGCACAACGATTATGTCGTCCATGCCAGTAGGATAAATATTCTACATGGATTTGACGTCAGTCTTGGTCGTGCTTACCTCTCAAATCAATTTGGTGTAGTGCTGGAAACGTATAGGACAACGAAGGTATCGTTTGTCACAAACCGAACTGTCTTAACACACGATATGGATAATGTCACTCTACTATATGGAAGCATATAAGAGGGCTAATGGTCAACCAGATGTCTTCACCATCACGACAATAATCAGGTAGTTAAAATAATAAGTATAAATATAAAATATTTTAAATATTCATTTATATATACATTTGCTACCTGATTGTGCATCAACATGTCGAATATTTTTCTGTACACGAGTAACATATTTGCTGACTGTTCAGAGGCAGCTAATATACCACTCCATCTAAAATTATAAAAAATATAATTAATTTATATTCTTATATAAAATGGTAACAAAATAAATATGTAAATGAAATGATACCTGGCACTAAGTGGACGATGATCTGGAGTCTGTAGCTGGATTTGTGGTGCTATAATTGGCGATCATAAGCTCATACTTGTAATAATATCAGTGGCCCCGCTATTTCCAATGCTTGTACATTGGAAGTCCGACAAAGTTCTCTAGACAACCATGCAAGACATGCACCACCCCACGAGTACATACCAGTGTACTCGAAATCAAACAAAAGTAGGAGGAACATGAGATGCACTAGAGTATTTGACTTGTCAGCAAATAAAAATCCTCCAATAAGCTGTAGGATGTATGCTCGTGCATACCTACGTACACTGATGTCATCGGCATTGGGAGTTAATTCTGGAAACTGAGACTCCAACCAAGGGATACTCAATCTTGATCCATTCAGATCCTCTGATAGAACGCCTAAGAGCTCTTCACAAACGTTCTTTCAGTCATACTGTAGTGAACCTATCAATGGTTGCCCGTCTACTCGTAACCCAAATTGTATGGCTACCGTAATCGTACATTCCCCACAAGGCAGGTGAAATGTGTGGGTTTCTGATCTCCAACGCTCAACTAGAGCAGTAATAAGGTGCCAATCAAGCTGGATAAAACCAATTTGTGCAACCCCAAGAAAACCTACCTGCTGAACATATGAAATAATACGGTGATCAAATGAGATAGTATGTTGTGCAGTCGCCTCCCTTCTCCGACAACTCAACACTACAATAGAAGAACTATCCCATACTGTTTGTGAATGAAACGTATTTTGTTGGTATAGTTGTACAGGATTAGAAGGACCAGACTCCATTACCTAAGAAGTTCAAATTACATTACAAAATAAAATCCATGACATAAAAGATACATAAAAAGATAAAATTACATAAAATAAACTCATTACATAAATTCATTATAAGTACATAAAGAATACAAATACATAAAATATATAATTACATGAAAGATATAAGTACATAAAGAATACAAGTACATAAAATATACAATTACATGAAAAATATAAATACATAAAGAATGCAAATACATAAAATATACAAGTACATAAAGAATAAAAGTACATAAAATATACAAGTAAAAAAAATACACCTAATGACCCGAAGACGACGAAGCACCCAGTGTACGTTGTGGATAAGTGTGTTTGTTATGTCCTTCTCTCTTGTAAATTGTACATGGTACTTTTTGGCTTACTTCTCTCCAATCCATTTCATTATGAATGAGCGTACTTTTTAGCCGACCTTGTTCTCTTAGTAAGTCCGCATTTGGACGAACTTCTGTAAATGATAATTCTGGCCAATAATCTGGGTGTTGAATTGGATGGAAGCGGCCTTCCTAACAACGCTTGAAATTAGACAATTTGTAGCATTCATTGATAAGTGGTAGGTATGTCATAAACATGTAATTACAAACTGAGAGCATGGAATCTTGAATGATTGCCACTTATTGTAGGAACATGTTTCTTCTTTCAAGCTCAAAACTTGGGTGTGTTGTCCTTTATAGGGAGAAATCATACTTATGCCAGTTTGTACTTCAAAAGTTTGACTTTCCCTGTCAATGGATGTCACCGTATGTGCAGATGCTCGTTTTTCCCACCTTTTAAGTTTTTTTAGGGCATATTCTGTATACATGTCTCCACGATCGAGTGCTTCACTGATTTCTTGTCTCCGGATTCAAAATACAATATTGTACGATAGAATGTTAGCCTAACCAAAGAAGTAATTGCTAACATTCTAGCACCTTTGAAAACACCGTTCATGCATTCAACTGCATTGTTTGTCATCCACCATAGCGGTACCCACCGTCGTGTGACTGTGTCCATTTTTCCAAGTCAATGTCTGAAAAATATTCAAGACATTCAGGGTGCAATTGTTTCAATTTTTTCATGCATCGAATGAACTTACGCCTTTGGTGTTGATTTTTGGCCTTAAACACCAAATTTTGTAGTTGCTTTGATTTGTATTTCGTATTGAAATTATTGGTAACATGGCGAAGACAATATCGATGGTACGCTCTGAGTTCACTCCAACCAATTTCTTCATTATTAATTGCAACAAGAATGCCCTTATATCTATCAGAAATCAAGCAAATACCCTCTATTTGGATAACATATTCACGCAATGCCCACAAAAACCATGACCAACTGGACAAATTCTCACCTTCGACGATAGAAAAAACAATGGAAAATATATGTCTGTTTGCATCAATAGATAAGACTGTCAATAATACTTTTCGTAGAGATGAGTTCCATCGATCTGGATTAATGGCCTACAATGGTTGAACCCTTCTCTTGTAGGACCAAAAGACCAAAAAACTCATCCAAAAATAATCGTACCTGGCACATCAAAGGGAAGAAAAAACCAATTTGTTCGTGTTCCTGGATTGTAATGAACAAGAGCACTAAACCAATATGGAAGCTCCAAATATGATTTCTCCCAATCACCAAACACAGCAATCAACGCTTTTCTCTTGACTTGTCACACCCGTCTATAATTGACATTATAGTCATATTATTTTTTAATGGCTTCTTGGAGTAGGGCATTTCAATACTCAATAAAATTTGAATCAAGCTGTGAATGATCCGGTGTCAATTCTAAAAACAAACGTAAGTATTCTCCTTGAAGTTTGGTGATTTCGAACATCCCATGAGTTTTACGCCGACATGCATGTAACCTCCAAACACAACCTTCACTCAATGATTTACATTTAACATACCAAAGATCCTAATTTGATTCCACTACAACAATTTCGTAGTGTTCTGTCACACAATATTTTTTTACAGCAAGCTGTAAATCTTCTTTGGTATTAAACAACATTCTTTTTTGTATTAAACTACAGTTATCTACACCTATATTCATTTCTTCCAAAGTAGACCCTAGTTCACACGTTGAATCTGTCATTTCCCAATCTATTTGGGTGAACATTTCCGACGGTACCAACTCAAGATCATGTTCCCCACTACTATCGTTTCCAAATAATTCATCAACTTCAACGTCAATGTCACTATCTCCATCATTTTCAGGTTCAAGAATAACTAAATCTTCAAGACGCATCGACATATTTATTATGATTTTTTCAACTGTTATAGTTGACCAAAAAAAAATATGTTAATATGTCAACCCAACAAAAGCCAATTTCTAAGTTTAACATATAAGATCTAAATATTATACATTTAAATCATCCCAAATCTAAGATTCATAAACTATATATTTAAATCAGCCCAAACAAATAAAAAAAAATATAAGATCTAAGATTTAAGATTTATAAACATATCAGCCGAACAAATATATATATTTATAAGTTTAACATACATATATTTCTAAGTTTAAATCAACCCAAACAAATAAAAAAATATAAAATCTAAGATTTAAGATTTATAAACGTATACACATAAAATCAGCCCAACAAATACATATATTTCTAAGTTTAACATAAAATTTAAATCAACCCAAATAAATAAATATATAAGACCTAAGATTTAAGATATACATATAAGATCAACCTTATAAACATATACATATAAGATCAGCCCAACAAATACATATATTTCTAAGTTTAACATACATATATTTCTAAGTTTAAATCAGCCCAAACAAATAAAAAAATATAAGATCTAAGATTTAAGATTTAAGATTTATAACAAATACATATAAAATCAGCCCAACAAATACATATATTTCTAAGTATGTTAAACTTAGAAATAACTAGAGAAAGAATTTTACCACATAAGCGTTCGGACGATTTTGGACGGACGAACAAATGGAGGACGATTTCGAACAATTTTGGACGGACGAGCAAATGGAGGCGTTTGGATGCACAAGATAGAAGCAAAATGAGGAAGATTTTGGAATTTTGGACAGAGTAACGCAACAAAAGAAGTAAAATCGTTCGGATGGAGAAAGCTTTCAAAAGGTATAAAGCTCGGTGAGGAAGAATAAGAGGCGGGGCGACAATTTAATGGAGAGAAAGTCATGTACCGGTACACAATTACCTCAGTCAACCCTGCATGACTGCCACGACAAACTGCGCGTGCCAGATGGCTAGGGACTCGTGTACCCGGTACACGATTTAGAGCTAATCATGTACCCGGTAAACGATTAAGGTGTAATCGTGTACCTATTTTTGGGAATACTTTCCCTCCAGCCCTATTTTTTTCATTATATATTAAAAAAACATTATTTAAAACAAAAAAATCCAATTTTCCACCTGGATTCTTTTAAGGATTTATTTTCCTTTTTTAAAATGGAACACTTTTTACTCTTTTTTGAATGTTTAAATTTTGCTTAAGTTTTTTAATACAAAATTTTAAGGCATGCGAGGTAGATAATTTGAAAACATAATTAAAAAAAAAAAAAAAAAAAAAAAAAAAAAAAACAAGGGATTCGATAAAAAGAAAAGTTGTATTTTATGTTTTCAAATACTTGTGTAGTAGCATATTCCAAAATTGAATTCTAGTTTAAAATATGTTTATATTATACATTTATAAAATAATACATGGAAAATTCTCATAAATGAAAAAAAATATATATGAAACTATTTACAATTAGAGCAAAAAGCAAGATGAGTCTATTTGGTAAATTTAATAAATTTTGCTATATGCATAAATAGTTTAACGTATTTTCTATATTTGAAAATGTCCCTTTATAAATCATAAAATAGTTGTAGTTATATTAAGTTCACAATAAACTCTTCTAGTTTATTTAAAAATATGATTTAGGTTTTTTTCCTAAGGAGATATGATTTAGGTTAAAAATAAATTTATATAATATAATTATTCTTTTATAATATTATACCTAAATAAATTTATATAATATAATTATTCTTTTATAATATTATATAATTTATAATACATTGCATAATATATATAATATTAACAATGTTAATGGCTCGTTCCCTCGCACATCGAGGTTGCGCTCACTCTCCCAATTGAAGTTAGCTCTGAAGGAAGGAGGACAAACTCTCAAGAGCAGTTTATACAAAAGACATATGTCACTCTGTCCTTATGTTTTGTTATTGTATTTCTAAATATTTTTATTTAATATAATTTTATATTGTAAAATTTAAAATTAAAATTTATATATAATGAAACAATAAAAATGTTGTTTTCATAATTATATATAGATTTTAATTTTAAATTTTAAAATGTATTCAATCTGTCTATTAAACACATAGTTGTTGAACTAAGTGAATTTGAAAATATAAAACGAAATCTAAATTCTCTATCAAACATACTCTAACTTATTTTACCTCATTCTATTTTAATCGATAGTTTAAAATTTACAATTTTAGTCAATAGTTTCAATAAATTTTATAATCAATCTCCATTATAGGGACGTGCACAGGTTGGATTGGTTGTGTTGTGGGATTTTTTTTATACCAACTCGAAAATTCGAGTTGGTTGTGCTGGCAACCCAAAATATGGGTCTCCAAACCTTAAATCTTGGGTTAGGTCGAGTTGGATTACTATTTTTTCTCTTATTCAAAATACTTATTTATTTATTTTTTTATAGCACATACCTAATAACTAAAACATCATAAAACTTAAATGTTAAATACCAAATATCCATGATACCTATTACAAACTTGTAACAAAGACAAACATTTCTAAAAGCAAAACATTTAAAAATTCATCGATAATATATATTTTTTATTAATATATATGTAATTTGGGTTGGGTTGGGTCAATAAAAAAAAACTATAATTATTCAACTCCATATCCAACTCAACCCAACAAAAATATAAAAATTTTAACCCAACCCAACTCTTCGGCCCCGTTTGGTAACCATTTTGTTTTTTTAAAACTAAGCCTATTGATACTACTTTCATCTATAAATTTCTTCATTTGTTATATACTTTTTACCAATGGTTTAAAAAACTAAATCAAATTTTAAAAACTAAAAAAAGTAGCTTTTAGAATTTTGTTTTTGTTTTTGTAATTTGACTAAGAATTTGACTATTATACATAAAAAGATGCAAATCATTGTAAAATATGTGAATGAATAAAGTTTATATTTAATTTTCAAAAACTAAAAACAAAACCTGAAATGGTAATCAAACAAGATTTCAGAGTTTGGAGTTAGGTAGTCCAAATTGTTAACATTTTTGGGTCGCATGAACACCCATATTCCATTATTAGTTCATTTTGAACTTTTCCCAAACAAAAATTAGTTTGTAATAGTAGTCTCTATAAATCTTAAAAAGTATTGAGTTTTATTTTTTACTTGAAAAATAATATTATTATTTAACCAATATCGGGTTTCAAATAAAGAAAAATAAGTCAACTTATTTATAAATATCGCAAAATGTCACGGTTTATCAGTAATTGGTCGTTATAGACCACGATATACATCTATTATGGTCCATCACTGATTTTGCTATATTTGTAAATATTTTCATTAGTCTTACAATTTTAAATAATTATCCTAAAAAATGAAACTAGCATCAAAGATCGGTCTTGAGATTTATTGACAATATAATAACTAAAATTAGACATTTGAAACTACATTAAAATAAAACAATTTAATATACGAGAACCAAAATAATAACCTTACCATTCTTATAAATGTTTTTGAAATTTAAATGTAATATACTAGGGAAAAAAAGAGTTATAAGAAATGATTTGAGATGGTGAGATTTGAAAATTTGTAGATAAATTAATGTTTTGCAAGATGGAAAGAAAAATGTTTATAAATTATCAAGGTCAAGCTCAAATCTCGCTACCCTTGTTGAATTAAAAAATATTGAAAGAAAATGTTGAAAATAATAATAAATGAATGGATATCAATATACATGATTTCAACCAACATGCAATGATTCACCTGAACATGGATTAAAATAGGAAATTTATATGTACAGGGCTTCTGTTTATTGTTTGAACAACAACATTTACTTTTTTTTTGGGTGAAACCTATGAAATATTTTAGGTTAAAAAACACTTTTAATCCCTAAAAGCAACCATTTAGTTTATGAACTTTGATATGTAATGATTTAGTCTATATACTTTTAATTTTGTAACAACTTAATCCATGAATTTTACTATATAACAATTTACGGCCCATTTAGATTGACTTTAAAAAAATGTTTTTCAAAAAATTCATTTTTATTTAAACATTTTTTGATAAAAACTAATTAAAATACACTTTAAAAGCTATTTTGAATGATTACCAAACACTGTAACTTCTTCTAAAATAACTTATTTTTTAAATTAAACAATTGAAAATATAATTCAAACACGTCATTAATCTCTTTATTTTAAATTTGTAACAATTTAGTCCATAACCTAAAAAATATTTATCAAAAGTAGAGGTCAATTTTTATTATCTAATGATGTCGACCTTGTATTTTATTTTTTAAAAAAAGTCTCTAATTAGTTTACCAGTTTATTTATGCAAGAAATCTCGCTAAATCTTAGTGCTAATTTCTCCAAGAGGGACTAAATCGCCACAAATTTTACAGTATAAATACTAAATTGTTACATAGTAAATTTCTGAGACTAAATTATTATAAAATTAAAAATATGTGGATTAAATCATTACAAACCAACATTCAATGACTAAGTAATTACTTCTATGAAAGTTTGGGACTAAAAATAATTTTTAACCAATAATATACTACAGCAGTCTTATAAAATTCTAGTCTCAAAACAATATACAAACAAAACAGACAAAAATCTAGCCAAAAGGTAGAAGAATTTCTAACTTCAAGCAGATTGATCACTTGAAGGACTGGCACATGACTTTATACATATTTTTATACAACTCACAAATTTTATAAAACACAAATTTTTATAAAACTTGCACATGACTTCACAAAATCAGGAAGGAACAAAGGACTGGCACATTCAACAGCAGCATGATATTTAGAATGAATTTCCTGAGATCTACCCGATGAAAGATGAAAATTATAAACATCTTCTTACTGATCTTTGTCGTGTTCTTCTCGCACGGCCTCGGAATTTTGGTGTCCATTTTCAGAATCCTCATTCAATTCAGCCTCTGATACAAGCACCCCAACTTTTACATACTTTTCCATGAACTTGTATTCCCAGTCCTGCAAGATTACAAGCTCTTCTTCACTCAGACCTTCAATATTACCATTGATGTCTTCAGGTTTGAAAGACAAGAGAGCCAAGGCTCTGCTGGCATCCTTCCCGACGAACATAGAGTATGGTGAACCAGGTCCATAAAACATCCTGACCATCAAGCCAACCAAAAATCAGCACCATCTTTAATAATAAGGTTAAATTACATATTTCATCCATGAAATTTGAACTTTCTAGTCTTTGAAATCTAAGAAGCTCCAATTACGTATAGAATTAGGTTTGTCAAATCCCCACTCTTGAAAACAGTTGATGAAATGCAAACATAATACTCAATTATTAAATTTTGGGTGAAGTGGTGTTGTAAACTTGTTATACGGTAATTAACCAATCGGATGGATCAGAAATGAACAGGTAATACTGAATAAGCATTAGCTTTTGAGAGGTTTGATTGGGTTGGGGTGTTAATTGGTCAGACGGTCTTGTTAAAATTATGGCTTAAATGTAATTGATGATTGGTAAAATTAGATTGAAGGGGATTATTTAACTTCAAAGGTTTAAAGTTGGGACTCTGGGAAACTGATATGGACACCTAATGACATGGGTCTAAAAACAAGTACTATTCAGTATTTAGAAGTTGGTGAAAGCATAGGAACAAAAGAACAACAAGGTGTGTAAGTTAATCAAATAATACCCTGAAGGCTCACCTCGACTAATCTCATAGAACAACCCACCTGACCCTACAACATTCAGGTATCGAGAAAACTCGTAGGATATTAAATCCTAAATAGTTGACTACCATGGATAGAACCCATGACTTCTTAGCCTTTTATCAAGGTCTTGCTCCCTATTTACAACTAAGTCAACTCATGATGGTTAATAACCCGAATGCTATAGAAGTTAATATCACGCACTAACCATAATAAAACCCAATGTGTAGGCCCGATATTTTGGCTTTAAATTCAGTGCCTGAAGAAGCCCACTCTTGTGACACTGTAGTTGAAGACTTTGCACTCTCTTCCAAAGTTCGAATAAGAAAAACTCTAGTCAAAAGCCTTGCTCGATGCATTGTCAGTTATCTCTTTCTCAGATCCCACCTAAATTCTCCTCCTCGATTGAAAAAAATATGGTTTGATTTTTGGGTAACCCTTGCATCATTTCCCAAAGAAAGTTTTCAGTTGCAGTTTTGTTTCCAGAGTCAAAGAAGAGATCAGTTTTGCTTTGTCATGAGGCTTTTCGATCTTTGTAAGGTTACTTTGACTGGTTTCTGGCTACATTTTCGGTGTTCTGTTTGAAGAAGTTTTTTATGGGCAGTTTCAGAAGTTTTTTATGGGCTAGCTTCAAAGTTCAACAATTTGAGGTCATTGATAGCTACATACGTACAATGTAACAATGTACCTCTTGGCCAAGAACAAAAGAAAAAGAGGAAAAGAAATACACAACATACACCCAGTGTGCTCGTGTAGAGGTTGTCAATGAAACGTTCAACAAAAAGTTGGATGCAAATAGATTGACCCAAGTAATGAATCCACATGGGAACTCTAAATTTACAAAATTGACTTAAGCTGAAAGTTCTAAATTAAATTAAGAATTTTGAGAAATCCAAAAGTTCCGTGCTTGTACCAGCATACCAGAAGTAGGTTGGAAGAGAAATTCAAGCTTATAGTTTTTATACTACAAATCTCTTAATACCAATAATGCTGCTTGTGGAGTAGTCAAATTTGTATCTCGATGGAGAAAAACAGAACCATCAAACGGCCAACAGGCGTGGATCTCTCCTAGCAACAACCTTTCTCCCCTTCCATCACTGCCTTTTCCCCACCCAAAAAGAACTTCAGCTTATGAAACTCATTTTTTGTGCTATATGTTATCCTTTATAACTCATTCATTTGAAAAATCCAAGCATACATTACATAAATATGGGGAGGCTTCCGACCACCAAAACTTCCTAAACTCAAGCTTGAGCTACATATTCTATGACAGACCGATTGGCTGACTTGAAATTTGTCTACTTTTAACAAACACAGTCCCCTTGCTTTCTGCAACAATTTCAGTCCCTCCCCAGTCCCACACAGCCCAACTTTCATTCTCTTTCATTCTTTAGTCCTTACCACCCTTCTTCTCACATAAGTAAACCAAATGGAAGGCCTAGCACTCTTATAACCTACATATTTCACGCAAAAACATTCGCCTTCTTAAAAATCTTAGCCAAAGATCTTAAACCATTTGAGCCATTATCAGTAAAACTATGACGTGAAATGGATATGAGATGGTGCCTCGGCGTCCCCTCAAGATGGAGCCTCTTTAAGTTTACCATTCTTGGTTCTCAATTCTTTCTTTTTTCTGACCGAATGCCCGTATGGACTTGATGGACTCAGATACCAAATTAGATAACATGTGATTTCATCACAATATCAATTGGCAATGAAATAGTAATCCACACGAATATTTTCAGTTCCCTTGATTTTTCTAATGTCGATCCCCAACAACAACAGACAATATGAAAGTTGACCAGTATTGTGAACGGGATTACAACAGGAAGCATGCTCGAGAGATTCTAATGTATCTCCTCAACAAATAGCACTGGTTCAGTCGGTTTTCTTTATTATTCTGCAGTTCCTAAACTCCATTCATGAGATTACCAGTAGTAATTATCTATCTAGAACATTGATTCCAAGCTGCAACTCATGAAACTAAGCAACTGCTCCGATTCAATAGAACCAAGTTTGTAAATAAGCCCTAGAGACCAAACAAAAGTACACTTCAACGAACGATGGAGGAAAAGAAAAAGTACCTGCCAGAAGATACATCGTAGATTTGGCCCTTTATAGCCATAAGAAGTGGCTTATTCGGATCCGAGCCATTGTAAGCCCTCAACTGCTGCTCCGTCAACCGCCCTACTTGGACTGCTTGCGAGGGGTCTGCAACCGAATCGTTAACAAACAAATTGGAATTGGATGGGTTAGACGAAGAAATCGGAACAGTTGGGGGCTTATTGAACTCTTCTGGAGAAACGAACATGGAGGAAACCATTTGAAACACGAAGATCATGGCAGCAAGTATGGTGAAGAAGGCCGTCGGGGATAGTCCGGTGTACCAAGTGATCTGTTCCATTGCTTTCCAGTATAACTCCATTTCTTCGTTTCAAACTTTCAGCTCTGCTATTTTCTCGCCGGGGCATTAGACTTCCGGTGGGCTGAATTTGAACATAGAAGTCTCTCCACCAACCATGAATCCTTTACCTACCCACTTCGGGCGGGCGCTATTTTAGTCATAATAGTCTCCGTTTTTTCGATGACATGAATTATAACATTTAAATATACATTATTTTAGATTATGTATAACTTTTTTTACTACAATCAAGATTACTGATAATTATGTATATGAAATATCATATTTAAAAAATATAATTAAAATTTTATGTTATACCAATTTATATAAAATTAATTAGATTTTAATTTATATTAAAAGTTAAACATTTTTTTTGTCATTTTGGGAGGTACCTTGATTAACATGGATAAAAAAATTCATTGTTTTCTGATGTAATTCATGTGTTCGTATATAAAACTTTATGCTTTGAAGGTACAAAAAAATGTAAGACAAAATAAGAACTCGTGATTGCATGATTAAAATATGACCAGCAGGATTTCATACCAAATCTGAAATAAAGTAATCATTGTTCATTGTCGAAAAGCAGTCCAAAACGCGGGTCGATCAAACATTCTCTTAAGGGAGGAAGTTGCAATAGTCCAACTTTAGAGCTGTGGGAACAGATAAGAAGCTTTATATATATTGCACACTGCGGAATATGATTTGCTAATCTTCACCCTCTATCGATTATGCAGTTCAGAAATATCTTGGAGTTGGTTTATGACTTTTGCACGCAGTTCGAGCTTAGTTGCACGTTTCTCTTTTGACCATTTTGCAATCGGCTTCAACTGGTCATTTGCAAAGTCCATCGCATTCTTAACGATCTCTCCCATTTCAGATTGATTTCCACTTCGCTTCCTTTTACTTCCTCGCGAAGCATTTCCTTCTTTAGTGTTGCGACCAATACGTGTTGAAAAGTCCATCGCATTCAAATCTTGAGCTAAAGTTGAAAAAAATGGACAACATCATCGACTGGGAAAGGGAAAAGAAGATTACCTTTGACCTCCTCCTCCCTCCCACCAAGCTCCATAACTCGTCATTCACCCCTTACCACTCTCCAAGCGATAACCTCCACCCCTCACCAAGCACTTCATCCCTCAACCAAACAAATTAGGCTGAAACGACAAAGTGAGAAAATCGAATGATGCAGCAAAGGGAATCAAAGGTTTAGAGTGGCAAGGGATAGCATTCATTTGCAGTAATAGAGGTAAGAATGAACGGACACATTTAGAACAACAACGAGAGGGAGGAAGTCAGACGAAACCTCAATCAACAGAGACGAAAAGATGCGAATCCAGATTTGTAGATCTATAGATTTGTAAAGGGTCTAGAGAAAAACGTGCAAAAAGGGTACCGCCATAAATGTAGATCTATAGATCTGTGAATGGCTAGACGAAATGAAGTTAGGGGCTAAGGATCTAGATCTAGTTTCAACGGTGATGGAACTGACGGAGATGAAGAAACGTGAAACGAAATCTAAAGACGACACCGAAATCAGATATAAAGACGAAGAAGTAAAGAGAGAAGGAAGAACATTATTGATCTGAGCATTTCATTCGATCGAAGAAGAAAAGAGACAGAAGATATGGGGGAGAAGAAAGAGAGATGTTGCAAATAGGGAAAAGACACACATCGAGGTTGGGAATAGTGTTCCCTAGGGGTTAATTCTGGACATAATATTGGAGCTCCAAATATAATAGCCCACTCCACTTTTGGGCCCAAACAGACCCTCCATGGTTGACGAGTCAATAAACTTCCTCTCCTTCTTTGGGTTAAATTATAGTTTATTGGCTATAAATTATATAAAATGCTCTCAAATTTTGTACTTGTGTAAAAAATACCTCTAAATTTTCAAAAATTTTAAAAATATATTTAAACTCTAAAAAATAGCTTTAAAAAAATACTATTACCATTAGTTTTGGATAAAAAAACAAATGGTACTTTGTTTAAAAAATACCACTGAACTTTAAAAAGTTTTAAAAATGCTCTTAAACTTAAAGAAAAGTTCAAAAATACCCGTACTATTTGTATATAAATAGAAACCATCAATACCTCGTTGCATCAAAACTTATAAACTTTCATAAGTTGCATTAGTATGCTTACTTAAAAATTGAAAAATAAAAAAATAAAAAAATATAAATAAATAAATAAAAGTAAAGAATGGTTGGTTTATTCTTACCGTTAGATTATACATTAGTAACTAAGTGTGTGTTAATAACTAAATACGTTCATTTTGTGTTTGTTTATTTATATTTTTGGTATGTTTTGAGGGGAGATTTTTATTTTTGGAGTTTTATAGAATTTTATGTTTTAACTTGAAGTTATATTTTATACTTTTTTGTGCCAAAAATGCTGTAAATTGGACAAATGAAAGCAAAATGGGGAAAAGGATGATATTTATATAATTTGTTTTAAACTTAATTCTTGTTGAACTAAAGAAAATTTCAAATAAATTTATCGCTATGCTATATTAACGGTAAGTGCATTTCTAATTTTTTTTTTTTTTTTTTTTTTTTTTTTTTTTTTTTTGCAATGCTAGGTGTATGTTTGAAAGAAATTTTAAAACTGGTAGAATCATTTTGTCGTTTTCGAAATCACTCATAACACATTTTTAGTCACTTAGAAATATAAATGATTTAATTTTGCACTTCTAAATGCAATTTTCATATCATCAAAATTGGTTTTGAATGACTAAAAACATGTTTCAAAGCTATTTTAAAAACCCAAAAAAGATTTTAATTATTTTAAAAGCACTCCTCCTAAGAGTATCAATGCAACTTTCAAATGTTCAAGGACATTTGGAACAAGTATTAACAGTTTGTGTTCATATACTAACAATAAGGATTTTTTAAATTTTTTTTGGAAGTTCAAGGCTATTTTTGAAACAAAACACTAACGGTTATCATAAAAAACTAACAACAATGGTACTTTTGAGTTGTTTTTAAAGTTTAAGGGTATTTTTTATATTTTTAAAAGTTCAATGGTATTTTTTACACATAATACAAAGTTTAGGGATATTTTGTATAATTTAGCCTAGTTTTTTTAATGGATCTCGATTTTGAATATAAATTTTTGGGCAAATATCAATCTAAAACCTTGAACTTTTGGTGGATGTATTAATTTAAACCCTATACTAATGATTGTATAAACTTAACCCCTTAACTTTGAGGTCTCTATCAATTTGAACCTAAATTAATAATTGTATCGATTTAAACCTTGAACTTTTATAAGTATAGCAATTTAAACCTAGAACTTTCATAAATGTACCAATTTAAAACTTAAAATTTCATAAATATATCAATTTAAACCCTCCATTTTATTTAGCTACAGTATGAAATCTCAAGATTTAAATTGATACATTTATTAGCTTGGGGTTTAAATTTATACAACCCCCAAAGTTTAGGGTTTAAATTGATACAACACCCAAAAACCATTATTCAAATGGATACAATTATTAGTTTGTAGTTTAAATTGGTACAATTCCAAAGTTCAAGGGTATAAAATTGATATTGGTCTAAAAATTTTAAATTTCATAATTATGTTTTTTTTTAAAATAACAACGTTTATGACGGATAGGAATGAGTTGGATATATTTTGTTATATTTGCAATTTTTTAAAAAAGGTTGATATACACCTAAGCATTGAGCATAAAAGTGTCACTTAAAAACCATAAAAACTAGTCATAGTCAAGGTTCGAAATATCGATGTCGATGAAAATATCAAGGTCTGATTTTATGGAAATACCGATGAAAATTTCGATAGCGATAGAAATTTTGGGAAAGGTACGTTGATTGTGACATAATTAGACTATATTTGACCATTTTTAACCATGTTTCTATAAAAGTAAGACAATATTTAGAGGTATAGTGTAAAATATGTGTAAATATCGATGCGATAGCAGAAATTTTAAAAATAAATTGAAAAATAATTACAAAATAATAGCAATTTTTTTTTTTAAAAAAAATCGTTTTCTTATAAATGAAAACTTTGGATGGTAAAAGAAGTAAATCTCACATCAATTCAATTTTGAGGTGAAATGATGTGAAAATTCAATGTAAAAAGCTATGAATGAAATTAAAAATAAATATTTGTTATTATTATTATTATTATTTTTATCAATATTGGCTTCTTAGAAATGAAAGCTACTGATGGTAAAAAAAAAATAAAACTTACATCAATCTAATTTTGAAGTCAAATGATACGAAAATTCAATAAAAAGAAAAAGTACACTAATATTATTAATACCTTATAATAATGCAGTGCTAAAAGCAAATTCAAATTTTGAGATGTATCAATTTGTTTCATGATGTCTTATAATTATGTATCTTGAAATTTCAAATTCAATGTCTAGATACACTAAAAATCTTAAATAATCCCTCTAAACTTTGTATTTCTTTTCAATAATATCCGAACTTTAATTTATGTACTTCATATTCTAAAATTTCAAAAATTACTTCAATATCCTTAAATATTTCAAAATGCCCTTACTGCTATTTCGTGAACAAAAGTCGTTTTTCTTTTTTATGCTTTAGACTATGGTCTAACTCTTCTCCATTTTTCGTTTTTCTTTTTTATCTTTTTTTTCTTCAACACCCGCTTATTCCCATTATTCATTCTCAGTATATAAAACTACCACATTCAGTTATGATGTATGAGTTATGTCAAGATGACAGGAGGATAATGAAACCACTAACATGAATTGGGTTGAGTTGATAAAAATTATCAACTCTCAATATTTGGTCGACCAACTTCAAATGTTGGAGTTGAGTTGATTGTTTTTACCAACTCACTCTAACTCAACCCAGTTTTCTTTCCTTCTAATGTTTTCAATAGTTCCACCTCGTCGACCACCTCTAGTGACTACCACTGCCTCCGACGAACAACTTTGGCGATCAACTCTAGACTTCAACAACCACCTCCTACGAAAATTTCGGTGAAGATCACCTTTGAAAATAATTAACTAAAGTGACAATCACCTCCAGCGACCAATACAAACATTCATCTGAGGCAGAACTTTGCTAGAGACCACCTATAATGATATACTTCGACGATGACCACCTTTGGCCGTTAACTCTAACAATTATCTCAGGGGACAAAGTCCAACTATCAACTTCTTTGTTGATCTCCAATGACTAACTTTAATGACTAACACGATGATAATATACTAAAAGAAAGAAATAAAAACTCAACTAGCGAAAGCATTTTAAATATAAAATTGAAATTATTAGCTTTTCATGTTTAATAGTCATAGTTTATAATAACTCTATATTGAGGGATTGTCCTAGGATGAGTTATTGTCATAAACATCCATATTAATATAAAATGCGACTTTTAAATACTATAAACTAATAATTTTAGTTATGTATTTAAAAATGCTCAGTCGATTTTTTTTTCTTTTAATGTATGATTGACCGAGTTGGTCTTTAGAGTTCGTTGGTGGAATGAACGATGAAGTTTGTGAAGGTTTGAGAAAACCATGCGGAAGCGGGTTGGATCCCAATTATTTTATTTTACATAAATAACAAAATTAAAAATACGAAAAAACTCATATGCATTCTAAAATTACCACATGCTTCAATATAGATAAGAGAGAAAAATTAGGCTTCGAAATTACTTACCCTTGAAGTCACAATTCTTCGCGTAATTCCTCTCCGATCACAATCTCAACGAACTCCCCTTGGAAGTTGAACGTGCCAAAAAACTACAACCCAAAAAGTCAACTCTAAACACCACCACAAAGCAACCTTGGTATTCTTGGGTGTTAACTCCACTGCGTTAACAAGGAAAAAGATGGTTTTTTGTAAAAAACCAAAAAAAACTTCCACAATCCTTTTTTCAAGAGTAAAGAGGGGAGAGAGTTATCAAAATAACTTCCTCCGTAACTAATTAATTTAAATTCAAAATTTAAAACTATTTTTTAATTTTGTTTAAATATATATAATAACAAATTTACTCTATGTTATATCTAATATAATATATAACATATAGTTTAATATTCTCTCAATTAACATATAGTATTTAATATAAATCAAATTCAAATTAAATTTAACCTATAGTATTTATACAAATCATATTCATATAATTAAGATTTGAATCATATTCAAATATTTATTTCATCTCAAATAAAACTTTATAATATAATGTATCAAATACATTATATTGATTATATCATATATAATTAATTCCCTCGATTAATTTGAACAATTCAAATAATCTAAAATTAATTTGATTCTCAATATATAATCTCAATTGATCTACCGAGATGACCTTATGGACCTATATATTGAAGCTTCAATGGTACTTGATTAATTAATTAAACTATTTAATTAAATTAACTAACTTTCATTAACTGTCGATCGCTCCACTAAAGACCAATAGTTGCACTCTTCGCACTACAGATATATTTATATGTCCATTGGATATAACCAATCAATAGTGCGTTGACCTTTCCCAAATTTTTCGTAAGTACAGCTGAGCCAAAATTATCGTTTTGCTCCTGTAGTTAAATGCAACTTTTTAAGTACCACTGATCCCTCTAATGAACAATAAGTTATCATCCAACTATGACCAAACCCCTCTCAGGCCAGGAGAGGGTGCGGCGCCACATTGTTCAAGCCCCAGAACCAGGCTGTATGGGAGCAATTTCTCTACTTACTCTAACTATAGAGAATGAATGAATTCCTTATTGTGCAGCTACGTTCCCAACTCTCCAATTAGATGAATCCTTAAAGTGGTAGGCATATTGAGTTGGCAACATTGATCACTATCACTCATGCAGATCAAAGGACTGCCTTCATAGACAATAGTTCACAACTCACTAAAGATTCAGGTCAAGTCACCTATGGTCATCCTAGTAAAATGTAAGTCTCTTCTATCAACAATGTTATATAGTGAGACTAGTCACTTCGTGGTCCGGTCTTATACAAACTCTTTGCATAGAACATCCCCATTCACATGTCGCCACATAAATGATTAAGATCAGATCACTTGTAGCACTTTGCAACAATTGTAGCATCTACAAAGCGGCCAGTAGATCGAGATAAGGTATCCAAAATTTTTCATCAATTACAGGCCATTTAGTTTGTCTCTTAAACGTGATCTATATGTATGTCTCCACATACATGTTTAAGTTATAGAAGGCAACCTTGGTTCTTAGTTTATTGATTTGTGGGTTAATACTATTAAATGTCAAATAAAATGCATCAATTTTTTTTAAATAAATAAATTTTGTACATTACAGTTACAAACTACAAGACCCATGAGATTTAGAGCATCAACTCTAACAATCTCCCACTTGTCCTAAAGTAAGTGGGGTGTACATCATAAAAGTCAAACTATTACAAAAGTATACAAAAACAAGAAACTAGGGTATACAATATGCACCAAGTACAAAATCTTCCACTTGCGCTAGATTAAATGTGGCATGTCCAGTAGACCTATACTCTGTAGGTGACCCTCAAACACTTTAGCCATGAGGGCCTACGTAAATGGATCTGCGTGACGAAGACATCCCCTCAATGCATAATATCCTGTATAAGATGATACTTATTTTCGATGTGCTTTCCGCACTTGTGACTCCTAAGATCACTGGAATTAGCCACAACACCACTATTATCACAATAGAGGGTGGTGGGCTTTGACATATCTGGAACAACTTCTAGATCAGTCAAGAACTTTCTGAGTTAGACAACCTTTTTGGAAACTCTACAAGCTACTACATACCTTGTCTCTACTGTGGAGTCAACAATGCACCCTTGCTTTGTGCTTCTCCAAACTACAGTCCTTCTGTTAAGAGTAAACACTGATCGTGAAATGGATTTCCTAAAATCCTTATCAATCTGAAAATCAAAGTATATGTATCCTATAAGGATTAAATCCATAGACCCATACACGAGCATGTAGTCCCTCGTTCTTCGAAGATACTTGAAGATAGTTTTAACAACACTTTAGTGATCTAATCTTGGATTCGACTGATATCTATTGGCTATCCTCGCTACATAGCAGGTGTTAGGTCTAGTACTCAACATCGCATACATCAAACTACCAACAGTCGATGCATAGGGGATTCGTCTCATCTACTCAACTTCTTGAGGTGTCTTAAGGCACTATTTCTTGGACAAAGCAACTCTATACCTAAATGGCAGCAAGCCTCTTTTGGAGTTTTGCATCAAATACTTGATCAGCTTCTTGTCAATGTATGATGCCCATGACAAGGCCAGCGTTCTGTTCTTTCGATCCCTAAAGATCTGAATAACCATAACAAACTGTGCCTCTCCCAAAACTTTCATTTGGAATTGGGTCGCCATTCAATGTTTAGTTTGAGTTAGTAAACCTACATCATTCCCAATAAGCAGGATGTCATATACATATAACACTAAAAAAGCTACTGAACTGTTGATGATCTTCCTATAAACACAAGGTGTTGGAGTCAATGCCTTAAATCTCGTAGGATCCTGTAGTTTGTAATTGTATTATACAAATATTTTATTTATTTAATAAAATATGAGATGTTTTATTTCACATTTAGTAGCATTAAACCCACAAGCTAATAAACTAACATCCAAGGTTATCATATGTAGCTTAAACATGTATGTAGAGACATACAGGTGGATCATGTTTAAGTGATAACCTAAATGATTTGTAGTAGATGGATAAGGTTGGATACCTTATCCTGGTGGCACTACAAATACGATCCAATTTGTATATGTTACAATTGTTGTAAAGTGCCACAAATGATCTGATCCTGATCATTCATATGGAGACATGTGAGCAGGAGTATTCTATACAAAGAAGTTTATATAAGACTAGACCATGAAATGACTAGTCTCATAATTTAATGGTTTGTAGTAGATAGATAATGTTGAATACCTTATCTTGGTAACAACGAATACGATCCATTTTGTAGATATTACAATTATTGTAAAGTGCCACAAATGATCTGATTCTAATTATTCATGTGGAGACATGTAAGTATGGGTATTCTATACAAATAAGTTTATATAAGACTGGATCACGAAATGACTAATCTCATTATATAACGTCGTTCATAATTGAGACTTACATTTCACTAGGATAACCATAGGTGACATGACCTAAATCCTGAGTAAGTTGTGAACTCTTGTTTATGAGGGCGTCATTTGATTTGTACGAGTGAGAATGGCCAGATTGCTAACTCAACAAGCCTGCCATTTTGGAGATTCATCTGATTGGGGAGTTGGAAACACAGCTACACAAGACGAAATTCACTCGTTCGTCAACGTTGGGGAAGTAGATAAATTGCTCCCTTAAGTGCTTACTTTAGGGCTTGAAAAATGTGGCACCACACCCTCTCCTGGTTCGATAGGGATTTGGTCATAGTTGAACTATGACTTATTGTTCATTAAAGAGATCAGTGGTACTTAAGGAGTTAAATGTAACTATAGGGGCAAAACGGTAATTTTGGCTTAGTTGTACTTACGAAGAAATTTGTGAAGGGTCATTACACTGTTGATTGGTTATATCCAATAAATACAAAAATATATCTGTAGTGCGAAGGGTGCAGTTGTCGGTCTTTAATGGAGTGCCCGACAGTTAATGGATGTTGAATAATATAATTAAATGAATTTAATTAATTATTTAAGTACCATTAGAGCTTCAAACTACAGGACTATAAGGTCCCTTTTGTAGCTCAACGGGGATTAAATGAGAATAAATTTGGATTAATTTAAATTGTTCAAATTAATTGAGAGAATTAATTATATGTGATATAATTAATTGAATTTAATTATATATGATATAATTGCTATAATGTATTTGATACATTATAATATAAAGTTTATTTGATAGGAAATAAATATTTGAATATGATTCAAATATTAATTACGTGAATTAGATTCATATAATTAAATTTAGTATGAATAGGATTTTGATAATTTGTAGAAATATTAGTTATTGTCTCTCAAAAGTTGAAACAATTAGAATTCTTAATGATAAAAACACATTTGTCTTAAAGAAAAATGCATGGAATTCTTCAAACAATACTAGCCTTTACAAAAGTATACTTCTTGATAAAACTGCTTTACTAACACATCTTATCACAGGATTTCAAGAAAATTCGCTACGTGTTGCAAGCTAAGCTAACGCAAAAGCATGCGTCCGAAGTTGCCTAATGCAGAGAAGATACATTACGTCGTGTTGTTCCCATCAAATCACCACTTGCAAGTAGGGTTGGCAAAATCCCCCGTGGGGCCCCGCCCCGATCGGAGTGGAGAATCCCCAGTTTGACCGAGGATTGGGTCAAATCGGGGAATTTTTTTGGGGTCCCGTCCGGGGACGGGGTGGTATCCCCGCCCCGACCCCGACCCTGATTTTATATAGTTATATTTTTAATATTTTATAAATATATATTTATAATATATAAAATAACTTATTTATATGTATGTTTATAATATATACTATAAACTTATAGTGTTGCAAACCTAATATTGAATATATAAATTCTAAATTTAAGTCCAAAAGTCAAGGACAAACTTAAAAAATTAAAAGAAAAAAAAATGGGAAATCCCCACGGGGAATTCGGGGAATCCCCGCCCCCACCTTCAAATGGCGGGGACGGGGACGGGGACAGGGGACCCTCCCCCGCCCCGCCCCGCCCCAGCCCCATTGCCAACCCTACTTGTAAGTATAGGTATCTGACTGTCAGCATCTGAAAAGCATCTGAACTGGTAGACGGCTGACCAGGGCATGGAAATGAATGTTGTCTTATCATAAGTTGCTGAGTAAAACGCTTATAAATAAGAAGGCTTGCAACCAAAGAAGACACACCATTCTTAGAGTGACCATAAAACTTAGATCATAGTTACTTTGTTGTTGAAAGAAGAAGATAGGAGGAAAAGAACCATTGCCATTGTTGATCCAAGAGAATTGTTGAAAACCAAGCTCGAGAGAGAATTCTTCTTCATTTCTTCACCAAGTTGGTTGCACACGCATTTGAATCAAGCCAAAGAGGACAAGAGATTGAACTCTACGGCTTGACTCTTTCCTTTTCTTTCACTTCATTTCCATTTTTCATTTCATGCGATTAAGTGTGACTGTTGTAAAGATAGTTTCGATTTTTGAAATTCGATCCTACATTTGATCCATCACTTTTGCCTCTGTTTACATTCTATTGTGTGTGATTGGCGCGTTTATGACTTGTTGCATGCTTAATTCCCAAGCTTTAATCATTTTGATTATCTGGTTGAATTTATAACTCAGTTAAAACTATTCGAGAGAATAAAATAGCTAGAAACATATTGGAACACACAATAGATTTAGAGATAAAAATACTTATACTTCACTACTTTCTGTAACCAACGCATGCACCATAGAAATAGAAGCATATGTGGCATTCGTATTGACAAATGTTGAATAATATGATCAGGGAAACAAAAACCTAAAGCATCTACATACATTTGGTTTGTAAACAAGCATCCCTGTCATCTTCATTTCACCCTTACACCTGCATATGTGTTCATCTTACTTGGGATCAATGCATACCCCTAGCGTTTATCACCACTCATTCATAAATCCCTTTGTTTCACTTGAACTCTTATATTCGCTTGCATACATGCATTGAGATTAATGTAGATAAACTTCTCTCCCATTTATCTAGGATCTTTCTGCAACTGCCACAATGCAAGGCATGCGTTCGTCTATCATAAATCCCTGTGTTCGACTCTAGACTTACCAGGAACCTGAGTTAGATTTATACTTGGATTTGATTTAGAAAAAGCTTGTACGATTATAGAAAGTGTAATGCAACACCTCAATGCATCATCTAATCTTCTCACCTAGAGAAGTGATTCATCATTCATCTTCATTCAACCCAATCTTTCTTTAAATTTTTAGTTATATACACTTTTAAACACACATCACGAAGAACGAACAAGTTTTTGGCGTCGTTTCCGGGGATTTTAGCAACAAGGCTAACTGAAAATTTGCTTTTGTGCCTCTTGTATGCAACTGAGGGAGTATTACAAGTTAAGCCTAAGCTTGTAAACGTTTTATGAGCAGGAAAGACACTCATGAGCTCCTATGCAACCTCGAAGTTGAAAGGACCTTTAGACGAAGGGACCGATTAAATCGTCGCCGAAGGTTAAGGCAATAACAAAGACAACAATAACAAATGGAGGATGATCAGATAAACCAAAACTTAGCTCAGTAATTAGCCAATGCTGCCCAAAACCCGATCCTAATCGCGAATAAGAGTACACGTCCAATGCGAGAGTGTGTGTCGTCTGTGCTATATGACTTTTCGTCAGGGATCATATATCCAACGCCTGATGGGACAAGATTTGAAATGAAGTCCATAATGCTCCAGATGCTTCAAATAGTTGGTCAGTTTGGAGGCACCCACGGAGAAGATCCAGATGCCCATATGAAACACTTTCTAGAAACATGCAACTCATTTGTGATTCCTGAAATCACACCGGAGGCCATCAGACTGTCTTTATTTCCTTACTCTCTCCATGATGATGCCAAGCAATGAGCAAGTTCCTTGGAACCTGACGAGATAACAACGTGGGAAAAGTTAGTGGAAAAGTTCATGCAAAAGTATTCCCTCCCACCACTAACGCAAGGAGGCTTAGGGAGATTATATGTTGGGTTTTATATCCTAAAAACTCGTAGTTTGTAAAATGATAAAACATTTTCTATTATCAATATACTTGTTATTGATCTCATAAATTGTATGAAAGTCTAAATCCAATAAACTAAGACCCATGACTATTGTATGAGTACTTGAACTTTATGTGGAGAACATAAGAGTGGATCGGGTTCAAGTAAATAGTCAGAATGATTATGAATGAGATTGGGTACCTTAGTTTGGTAACATCATTGGATGCGACCTACTCTGTAGTTGTTATAAAAAGTTGTAAAGTGCTATATACGATGCGATCCTAATTCGTACATGTTATGACATGAGGAGTGGGGGCGTCCCATGCAATGAGTTTGCATAAGATCAGAACCAAGAAATAAGTCACTCTTACTTTATAATGTTGTTTACTGTTTAAGGCTGACTATTTCACCTAGATGACCTAGGTAACTCGATCTTAATTATGAGCTAACTATGAACTCCTGTTTATTCGAGATTACCCTTAGATTTGCATAGTTGAGGGTTGGCTCAACAACGCTGGCTCAATAAGACTCCCATTTCAGGGGTAAGGCCGGATAGATAGCTGGGGACATAGGGTGCAAGATGAAGTTCACACTTACCCAATTTAGGGGTAGGAGAAAGGTTGTTTTCTCAAGTACTGAATCCAGGTCTTGAACAAGGGGCCCCACCCTCTCACTGGGCTGAGAGAGTTTGGTTTGATGATTGGATCACAAACCAGTTATTCATTAGACGATCAGTAGGAACTTGAGGAATAAGACGTAATCTCAGGAGTAAAACAGATATTTGACCAAGCCGTTATTATGAACAACCTGTGAAGGGTCGACTTACTGATTATGGTTAAATCATGTGGACATAATATATCTACAGTGAGGGGAGTGTAACTATGGACTTTAGTGGAGTGACCCATTAGTTAATGAATGGGGACTAATTTGGTCTAATGAGTTTAGCCGATTAATCTCGGATCGTTGGAGCCTATGATCTGTAGATCTGCAAGGTCCCCTTACTAGCTCGTAACGGACTAGCTCTAGAATAGTGTGATAAGTTAATTTGAAACGTTCAAATTAGAATGAAGGGAATTAGTAATTATATGAGATATAATTATGTTTAATTTTAGAATTAAACGGAATAGGAGAATTTATGTATTTAAATATGATTTAAATATATAAAGATGGATATGTGTTAAAATTAATTTAATATTTGATATTAAATTAATTAAGTTTTATTTAATAATTAATTTATGAAATTAATTAATTTTTCATTTTAAAAATCAAATAGATTTTTTAAATCAAAATTTGATTTTTAGATAAAATTGGAAAAATTGGAAAACAAAAATACAAAATGGAAAAATGGATTTTTCCATTATCCATCACCAAGGAGCTCACACATATTGCATTATCTTGGCCTTGTCTTCTCCAAGCATGAGTTGCAACTCATGCAACTCTTTTCTTTGCATGTTGATCTGAAATTTAATGAGAAGATTGGAGTGAAAATCGGGTATGCAGTCTACAGAATTTTGAGAGAAAACTCGGTTTGAAGAATGGTTCTTCAACAAGGTTACTGCAGTAAGCTTTTCTCCTTCACCCCTTGATTCAAGCTTGTTTTGAGTCCCACAACTCAATCTAGAGCACCAAGAGAATAATGAGTAAGAGGTGGTCTACAATAAGATATGGAGAAGACAACAGTTGGAGGTGGAGTTTTGAAGAAGTTCTACAAGAGGTATGTCTTGAAACCCATTTTCCTGCAGAAGCATGCTTTATATTATGCCACATTAGTGAATTTGAATGCTTAGATGATCCTTGTGCTTCCGTTGCTATTGATACAATCCTACATTATGAACTTTGAACAAGGAGAATTTGAGACCTAAAGTGTTGCATGGGAACGATTCAAGGGATTGGTCAAGAATTGTCCTAACCACAGATTACCTTTGACTATTAAAATGGAAACTTTTTACAGGGGGCTGAATAGAGCTTCCCATATGGCAGCTGGCGCAGTTGCAACTGGTGACATAATGGACAAGTCATATAATGAAACTAAGGAGATTTTAGATCACATCGCCAAACACAATATGGAATATGATGCCAGAACAAATAGTAGGAAGTGTTCTCAGAATGTGAATAGTATTGATTCAAATGCAATAGTCATACTTTCTGCGCGAGTGGCTGCAATGATAAACCTATTGCAAACTCTTTCACTAGGAAATGTGGCTCACACCCAAAAGGTGCATCAGATGGATGCATTCATGCAGCCCATGGCTAGCTGTGTAAGCTGTGGAGAACCTCACTCCTATAATGACTGCCCATAAAACCCACAATCTGTCCGTTTTATCAAAAGCAACCCATTCTCAAACACATACAACCCTGGATGGAAAAACCATCCAAATTTTTTCTTGAGGAGGTCACCAACAAGAACAATAGCACCCGAGGACGCACCAACAACATAGGCAGGGACTACCGCCTGGATTTCAGTTACTGAAGGAAAGATTAAAGATGTCTTGGTGAAGGTTGTCAAATTTATATTTCCAACAGATTTCATTATCCTAGATTACGAAGTTGACTGGGATGTTCCAATCATCTTTAGACACCTATTCCTTGCACTAGAAATGTTTTGATAGACGTACACAAAGGGGAACTTACTATGCATGTGGACAATCAGGAAGTTAAATTTAATGTGCTAAATGCATTAAAGTTCCCAGATGATGAAGAATAATGTCAACCTAGCAGTCAAATTGAGTTTTCTGAAGAAGAGGAAATGGAACAAATCTGCGAGGTCCATGCGTTGGGTGAAACTATGAGAAAGTTTGGATGAACGACATACTAAACCAACGCGTCCATCGCTAGAAGAACCACCAACACTTGAATTAATACCTCTCCCTGATCATTTAAATAACACTTTTTCTTGAATCTAATAATACTTTGTTTGTTATTATTTCAGCTAATCTTTCTTAGACTAATGAGTGCTCTCTTTTGCAAATGTTGTAGAAGCATACACGAGCAATTGGTTGGACGCTGGCTGATATTCGTGGAATCAACCCATCCTATTGTATGCACAAGATTTGGCTGGAAGAAGGGAAATTTGGATCAATCAAACCTCAATGCAGGCTAAATCCTGTTATGAAAGAAGTGGTGAAGAAAGAAATTATAAAGTGGCTCAACGCATGAGTAATTTACCCCATTTCTGATAGCAGTTGGGTGAGCCCAGTGCAATACGTCCCCAAGAAATGAGGCCCTACTGTGATAGTCAATAGCAATAATGAACTCATCCTATCCAGAACTATCACAGGGTGGCGCATGTGCATGGATTATAGGAAAGTCAATGTATTGACCAAGAAAGACCACTTTCCCCTCCCTTTTATTGATCAGGTGCTTGATTGGCTAGTTGATAAAGAATTTTACTATTTCTTTGAAGGATACTTAAGTTACAACCAAATCCTCACTGCCCCTGAAGACCAAGAGAAAACAACGTTCACATGTCCCTTTGGAACATTTGTATTCAAACACATGCCCTTTGGGCTACCAGGAACTTTCTAGAGGTGCATGATGGCGATTTTCTCTGACTTTCTAGAACAAACCATTGAAGTTTTTATGGACAATTTTTCAGTTTTTGGGGACTCCTTTCGATCCTGCTTAGACAACTTAGAGGTTGTTCTCGCACAATGCGAGAAAACGAATCTAGTACTAAATTGGAAAAAATGTCACTTTATGGTGACTGAAGGCATTGTTTTGGGACATAAGGTGTCAAAAGTCGGATTGGAAGTAAATGAAGAAAAAATTGACGTTATAGCCAAACTACCCCCGCCTGCTAATGTCAAAGCCTTGTGAAGTTTCTTAGGCGATACAGGCTTTTATAGAAGGTTTGTGAAAGGATTTTCTCAAATTGTGTGACCATGAGTGCATTATTGGAGTTAAATAAGCCTGTTATATTCAATGAAGACTGCCTCAACATATTTGAGACATTAAAGTATGCGTTAACAACAGCTTCGATACTAATAGCCCCAGATTGGACGCAACCTATCACGTTAATATGTGATGCTAGTGATGTGGTAGTCGGAGCTATGTTGGGTCAGAAAAAAAGGGAATTTGATACATCCCATTTCCTACGCGTCAAAGACATTGAATGAGTCTAGGAACACTATACCACCTATCAAGCCTGGAAAACAAAGAGATACAACTGGGACAAGTCGAAATCAGAGATGCGTTCCCTGATGAATGCCTACTTAAAGTTGAAAACAAGGAACCCTGGTATGCAGACATGGTTAGTTACTTAACCACAAAGCGGATTCCTAAGTACTTCAACACACAACAAAGGAAAATGACTTATACATGATAGAAAATTTTATTTTTGGGACGAACCATTTCTTTACAAGAAAGGTCCTGACACCATTATGTGTCGACGCGTTCTTGAAGTTGAAATGCAACACATCCTAGTTGAATGTCATGATTCTTCTTACAAGGGTCATTTTAAAGGACAAAGAACTGTTGTTGAAGTCTTTCAGTGTGGGTATTTCTGGCCTACCCTTTTTAAAGACACAAGGGAGTTTGTTCTAAAATGCACTCCCTGCCAACACACTGGAAATATCTCTTCTAGGGATGCAATGCCACTAAACAATATATTCGAAGTTGAGTTATTTGATGTGTGGGCATTGATTTCATGGGACCTTTCCCTTAATCTTGCGGACAATAGTACATCTTGTTAGTAGTTGATTATGTATCTAAATGGGTTGAGGTTGTAGCTTGTGCCAAAAATGATGCGGCAACCGTTTCAAAACTCCTAACCAGAAACATTTTCACGTGCTTTGGAACGCCTAGGGCGCTGATAAATGATGAAGGTATGCATTTCCTTGACAGTATCATTTCTAAGTTACTTGCTAAATATAATGTGAGGAACAAAATAGCTACCGCATACCATCCACAAACCAACGAGCAAGCTGACGTATCCAACAGAGAGATAAAGTCTATACTGGAAAAAGTAGTCAACGCATCTAGGAAAGATTGGGCGTAAAAGGTGGATGAGGCTCTATAGGCATATAGAACTGCCTACAAGACGCCTATAGGTATGTCTTCTTATTCTTTGGTGTTTGGAAAAGCATGTCATTTACCTTTGGAATTGGAGTGCAAGGCGTTCTGGGCAGTAAAGAAGCTAAATCTAAATTTGGAAGTCACGAGTGAGCACCGTAAACTGCAACCCAACGAACTTGATGAGTGGCGGCTTAATGCATACAAAAATACAAATATCTACAAGGAGAAAACCAAGCGTTGGCATGACCAACGCCTTAGTAAGAATAAAATTTTTTATTGGTCAAAAGTTTTTATGGTTTAACTCACGTTTGCAATTGTTCCCAGGCAAATTAAAATTCAGATGGTCAGGTCCATTCATCATTAAAACAATCTTTCCTCATGACGCCGGGGAGCTCACACGAAAGGATGGTACAAATGCATTCAAAGTAATGGGCGGGGGTTAAAGCCCTACTTTGAAGGAAAGATAGAGTGCCAGAAATCATCCATCGAGCTACGCAAAGCTATCTGTAGTGTGTGTTAAGGCATCCCTGCGTCTAAACGGACACATACTCCAAAGACGCTTCTTCTCCATCACTTTACTATTTTACTAATTATATACTATGCGTTTAATTTGATCTTTGCTTTGATTCTTGTTTGTATTTTTCTTTGAAATTCATTTATCTTACATGTTTTTCAATGTTTGTTAAACCAACTCTGTTAAATTGTAAGTAGACGTGTTAGAGCTAGGTTGACGCATCATCATGCGTTAGAAGATGAAAAGATGCTCTTTGGGGGGAATGAACCATTCAATTGTTTGGAAGCCCAAGAAGTGTCTCTTCGCATACATATTTAATAAGCAGCCCAAACGTCACATTCATCTGACATATGTTAGTGCATATCCCCTCGTCTCTCTCTTCTTCATTGGGCTATAAAAGGGTTCAGAAACTTTTCTCCCCTCCCCTTCTTCCCTGAGCTTTCACTTTCAAGAAACCCTTCGGCCCTTGTCGTCCAACCAAACAACCACACTGATTGTTCAAACTCCGTTTGTCTCTTTCATTCGCACAATTATAATTTCAGACGCTTCAGATAACCATAACCTTTCCCTGAGCTTCGTCAGAGACTCACCGGTAAGCTCTTTCTTTTCCTTGCCTGTCTCTTTATCGTCTGCCTCTTCCCCTCCTCCTATGTCAAAGTTCTCTGTCCTAGACATCAGCAAGACGGCTCGTCTTCCGCTTCTCGAAAATCGTTTCAGCTCAAATCCACCATAAAACCAGCATCGGCAATAACTAGAGTACAAACTTCATTATCCCCCAAAACCATTCCAAAACCTCAAGCTTCTGTACCATCCACCAGACCAAAACCCTCCACCCCAATCAAGTCGACACGTCAGTCTGCATCTAAACACCTTCCATAACATCTGTCGCATGGCCTTACTGAAAGCTTGCCCCCACCAACAATCCCAACCATCACCTCTCTAATCCCAATGCACGACCAAATCCCAGAGCATATCCGCACTGCTCCATCGTCAGCCATGCATCCATTGGCTCCCCTCTCAGTTCAACCCTTAGCCACAATCTTTTCTGTTGAAGAGGACCAAACCAACCAAACCATCTAATCATCATTGCCTATCATTTTTTCTTCACCCGATTGGCCACATACCCTTACTGCCACTTCGTTATCACACCACCTAAACCTACCAGCATCCCACCAAGCTCTGACAGTCCTACGTTAGAGCAAACCCCAACCGACCCCACAAAACTGGCTCGCCAAGATGAGAAAGAGGTCTTCGGGCCTACCTTAGCCAGTTTAGACCAGAGATAGATAGACGAAATAAACCAAATAATGTATCCAGACCAAGCCAGCGTATCAGCCAAGGTAATGGATGAGGCCGATCGCTATGCGATAATGCTAGAAGAATAGTTATAGGGAAAAGAAAATGAAAAAGGAACAAGAGATGTAGGCCCTGACACATCCCATCCACGACACTCTGATGCATATGATGAGCCATCAAGAAGGAAAAAAGGGTTAATTGTGGCTGAAGATGATGAAAATGATGAAGATGAAGAGCATGTTGCACCTGACCTTATGGGTGCAATGCATAAACATAGCTCTGACTCAAGCACGCTGGAACGCAGGCTCAAAAAATACAGACCTGTGCATCAAGGGTAGAGAAAAACAGCCTTGCAGAGAGAATTAAAAGAAGAAGTCAAGGAACAAGCACGTGAGGCAAAGCATTTTGAAGCTGGAAAAAGAAAGGTGACAACTGTGTCACCAAGGCAAGTAAAGGGAAGGAAGCACCAATTCAGTGACGTATTGACAGAGAAGGGATTCTTCCAAGAGTGCAGCCCATTGCTCACATATATAATAGACATAGTCGACGTAATGTGCTAGCGTTAGCTCTGTGTTGGCCCTACAAGAATCTGGCCTAACCTTGTCCACCACTTCTATAGGAGTGAGTTAGATGAGAAGAATGACGCGACTTTTGTAGAACACACCTTAGTGCACTTCTCTTCTAGCAAGGTCAATGAAGTGCTCAAGGCAACTAATAATTTGGACGTTGAAGGTAATTGCATCCTGGAACAACCAACTCCAGATCAATTAGAGGATGCATTAAGAACGGTGGCCAAGCCTGGAAGCACATGGAAAATCTCAAGGACGGGTGTTATGATACTGGCTTCCAGAAATCTTATACCATAAGCGAATTGATGGTTATATCTGATAAAAAAAATCGTATCATGCCTACAACGCATGATGAGACGGTTTTAAGAGAATGCGTATTGGCCATTTATTGTATCATGCAGCTCATTCCACTTGATATTGGAAAGATAATAGTGGACCAGATCAAGGCTGTCAAGGGGAAGCCATGCGACCAACTAAGAATCCGAAGCGGAGCTGGCATTGGAGCACGAAGAAGCTTGCCTTGACTTAAATCTGCCTCTCCCTGCCTTGACTTTGCCCTCATCAGTTAATGACCCACTTGATCTACCAACAAACAAAACTGAAATGAATGAGGAACAAGTTAGTGAAACCCATAGTCCCTACATTTCTCCTTTAAGATACACAATTCTGCTCTCCTTCATCCCTCCATCCACCATTTATGAGTCAACTGGGGTAAGAACAAGCAACGCCCAGCATTCAAAAGGAACAAACAACACCCAACATTCAAAAGACCCAGTTGAGAAAGCGCCTGAGACCCAAGCCTCACCTCCAGCACAAACCAACATGGATGAGCTAAAATAGTTCATTTGAGATCAAAGCAGACCACTGGCCGGATCCATGGAAGCACTCCACATGCAGATGACAACTTTGTAGCACCATAATGTGGTGTTAAGGGATTACATGCGCCAACAAACACAAAAAAGTCAGGACTAGTTAAACTTTACAACTCAATATATTAACCAAGTTCTAGTGGGAATTTTTGCCTTGCCCCCTTTGCCTGTCCACTTGGTTAATCCCTTACATTTCATGGATGAAGACCCTGCACTTGAATATAGGGATGATGCGCTAGCTCCATAGGAATTTGGGGGTGTTGTGTCTTGTGAATTTAATCAATCTTTTGTAAGAGTTAGTTTTGTATGTTTGATTCCAATGCATTCTCCTTTAGTATTGAATGGAATGTTTATCATTTTTATCCTTGTGTTTGTCCTGTGTATGCCTTTGTTGAGTCCTTAATTATCTTCTTATCTTGTGCTTTGAATCGATACCTCGATGATATTAATAATGTAAGACCTATAAGTCTAAAGTTAGGCGATAGAAAAATCAAGTATGGAACTTTTCTATATAAAAAAAAAAAAAATCAAACATGTGTTTTATCTCCAACACATGCAAACCTCAACTCAAACCTCCTTTTGAAAATCTAAAAGCATTTTTATAATTCTCTTTTAGCAATGAGGACCATGTTGATCTCCAAAATTTGGGGGTGGGGGAGGTCCAAGTTGATGCGTCCACTCCATAAAAAAAAAAGTTATTGGACGTAATAAGCAAACTCCTCTGTCAATGCAATATAAAAAAAAAAAAAAAAAAAAAACTTCAAGTTGACAAGAGTTAAGACTGGGAATGGCACTTAGCCGTAGTTGGATGCTCGCATGACACCCGTGGGAACAAGCCAAAACAAAGTTAAGTATCCAAGACCAACGCATCCCAACTCCATTATCTAAGCTTAAGAAAAACTCAAATCATCTTGAAACGCATAAATGCTTATATATGAGTTCAGTTGTGAAGGGAACTCACCTATAGTTGAATGCTCGCACGACACCCGTGGGGGCGAGCCAAAACGAAGGTGGGTCACCTGAATCAACGTATGGGTGGTCCTGAGATAAAAAATAGCTTGCAAACTTTTTTTTGAAAATATTTTCTTTTACATGAGTAGCATCTAACGCATCACTGGTTTAGAAAGATGAAAATGTTTTGGGAGACAAAAAGAGTTAATAACAAAAGGCTTACTGCATTCAAGATAAGATATATTTTCTTTTTTTTAGAGGAGGGAAAAACCTATAATTTTTTTAAACACCAACCTTTGGACACTTATAAGTTAGCATGATGAAAGGTGAAGCCAGTGCATTAAGATGATGGAAGTATGATAATGAACTATTTTAGTAATGCTCGAGGACGAGTTTTGTGCTAATTTGGGGGTGTTATAACTTGTAAAAATACTAGTTATTATCTCTCAAAAGTTGGAACAATTAGGATTCTAAATGATAAAAACATATTTTTCTTAAGGGAATATGCATGGAATTCTTCAAACACCACTAGCCCTTACAAAAGCATACTTCTTGGTAAAATTGCTTCACTAACGCAACTTATCACAGGATTTCAAGAAAATTCGCTAGGTGTTGCAAGCTAACCTAACGCAAAGGCATGCGTCCGAAGTTACCCAACGCATAGAAGATACATTGGGTCGTGTTATTTCTATCAAATCACCACTCAAGTATGGGTATCTGACTATCAGCGTTTGAAAAGCATTTGAACTGGCAGGTGGCTGACCAGGGCAAGGAAATTAATGTTGTCTTATCACAAGTTGCTGAGTAAAACACCTATAAATAAGAAGGCTTGCAACCAAAGAAGACACACCATTCTTAGAGAGACCATAGAACTTAGATCATAGTTACTCTACTGTTGCAAGAAGAATATAGGAGGAAAAAAACCATTGTCATTGTTGATCAAAGAGAAATATTGAAAAGCAAGCTCTAGATAGAATTCTTCTTCATTTCTTCACCAAGTTAGTCACACACGCATTGGAATTAAACCAAAGAGGACAAGAGATTGAACTCTGCGGCTTGACTCTTTTATCTTTTTTTTTTCCACTTCATTTCCATTTTCCATTTCATGCGATTAAGTGTGATTGTTGTTCGATTTTTAAAATTCGATCCTACATTTGATCCGTCACTTTTGCCTTTGTTTACATTTTATTGTTTGTGATTGATACGTTTATGACTTGTTGCATGCTTAATTTCCAAGCCTTAATCATTTTGATCATCTGGTTGACGTTATAACTCAATTAAAACTATTTGAGAGAATAGAATAGCTAGAAACACATTGAGTCAAAATGCACAGTAGATTTAGAGATAAAAATACTTATGCTTCACTACTTTCTGTAACCAACGCATGCACCCTAGAATTAGGAGCATATATGACATTCACATTGAGAAATGTTGAATAATATGATCAGAGAAACAGAAACCTAATGCATTTAGAGACATTTGGTTTGTAAACAAGCATCCCTATCCTTTTCATTTCACCCTTACACCTGCACACGTGTTCATCTTACTTGGAATCAATGCACACTCCTAGCGTTTAGCACCACTCATTCATAAATTCATTTGTTTCACTTGAACTCTTATGTTTTCTTGCATACATGCTTTGAGATTAGTGTAGATAAACTTCTCCCCCATTTATCTAGGATCTTTCTACAACTGCCACAACGCAAGGCCTGCATTAGTCTTTCATAAATTCCTGTGTTCGACCCGGACTTACCAGGAACCTTAGTTAGTTTATACTTGGATCTGATTTAAGAAAAGCTTGTACGCATCATAGAATGTGTAACGCAACACCTCAACGCATCATCTAATCTTCTCACTTAGAGAATTGATTCATCATTCATCTCCATTCACCCCAATCTTGCTTTACATCTTTACTTATATACACTTTTAAACACACATCACGAAGAACGAACATATTTATATTAAATACTGTGTATTAATGAGAGAATGAAAGCTATAGGTTATACTGTATTTGATACAATATTAAACTATATGTTATATGTTATATTTGATATAACATATAGTTTAATATATATTATATGATAAAGTAGTTATCATATAAATATATACTAATGTTTTCTTAAAATTGATTTTTCTTTTAATTAATTTGAATTTTGAAAAATAATTTTGGGAGGGAGTTATCACTCTCTCCCCCTTTTCTCTCTACTACGTGAAAGTGAGAAAAGAGCTTGTTTTTGTATGTTTATGTAAAATTGTATGATTTTGTAAAAATTGGGATTTGGGACTATTCCCCGCTTTTGCCATGAACCTTCACTAATTCCTTCACAAGGCTCATCAACATTTTGATTAAATAAATAATATTTGATCATAGTATCAAATCTTATATTCCAAGATCGAGAAGCTTATTTCAATCCATAAATGGATCGATTAAGTTACAAACCTTTCGCTATTGATCTTGGGTTATGAATCCCTCAGGCTGTTGCATATATATAGTCTTCTCAAGATTGTCATTCAGAAAAATAGTATTTACGTCCATTTTCCAAATCTCATAATCATAATATGAGGCAATGGACATGAATGTTCGAATAGACTTCAACATGGCAACAGGTGAGAAAGTCTCTTCATAGTCGACTCCCTCAATTTGGGTATAACCCTTTGCCATAAGCATAGCCTTGAAGGTTTGCACCTTCTCATCAACACCACGTTTTCTTTTGTAAATCCATTTACAACCTATAGATTTTATCCTGTCAGGTTGATTGACAACTAAGGTTTTTGTTAAGCCCATATAGGTGGGCTTGCAACCCTCTCACTACGTCGAGGCTCCCTCAACAGTTGAGATGGTTGTGCACTACTAGATGAACCAATATCAACAACTCACTTCGATGTACTTGGCTCCTCAACAACTCTTGTTGAAGGTTCAATAGTTTTGGTTGAAAGTTCACTTAACACTATTCTACTACGTGGTTTATGCTCCCTAATGTGGTTCTGTTCTAAAAGTGTAGAATTTGTCGACACAAACACTTTCTTATCTTTAAAATCGTAGAAGTTGTTGGGATTGATACTCTAAATCTCGTGGGTCCTATAGTTTGTAATTGCAATGTACAAACGATTTATTTATTTAATAAAATATACGATATTTTATTCGACATTTAGTAAGATTAACCCACAAAACTAATAAACTAACATCCAAGGTTAACTTTTGTAGCTTAAACTGTTGAGGTTGATGCACTAAATCTCGTAAGGTTCTGTAGTTTGTAAAAACGTGTATGAACAAACATTTGTGATGTAATAATATGAGATATTTTCTTCATTATTGTCTATGAAATATGAGATATTTTAGTTGCATTAACCACAAACCAATGAACTAAGATCCCTGGTTATTATTGTAACTTAAGCATGTATGTGGAGACATACAAGTGGGTCATACCTTAAGTGATAACCTAAATGGTCTGTAGTATATGGATAAAGGAGTGAAACCTTATCCTGGTGACAATACGGATACGACTCGCTTTGTAGATGTTACAAGTATTGTAAAGTGCTATAAGTGATCTGATCCTGATTATTCATGTGGAGACATGCGAGCGAGGGTATCCTATGCAAAAGAATTTGTATAAGACCAAACCATGAAATGTTTAGTCTCGTTATATAACGTTGTTCATGACAGAGACTTTCATTTCACTAGGATGACCGTAGGTCACATGACCTTATCCTGAGTGAGCTGGGAACTTCTGCCTATGAGGGTGGTCATTTGATTTGCATGGGTGCGAGTGGCCAGATTGCCGACTCAAACCTACCACTTTGGGGATTCGTCTGATTGGGGAGTTTGGAATTCAGCTACACAAGATGAAATTCACTCCTTCCCCGAAGCAGGGGTAAGTAGATAGATTGCTCCCTTAAGGGCTGATTCCAAGACTTGAACAATGTGGTGCCATACCTTCTTATGGCTCGAGAAGTATACACTCATAGTAGGACTATGATGCATTGTTCATTGGAGGATTCAGTGGTACTTAAGGAGTTAGATGTAACTACAGGGGCAAAACAGTAAATTGGTTCAGTTGTACTTACGAGCGATTTGTGAAGGGTCATCGTACTGTTGATTGGTTATATCCAATGGATACAGAAATATATCTGTAGTGCAAAGAGTGCAACTATCGGTCTTTATTGGAGTGCCGACAGTTAACGGTTAGTGGATATCGTGATTAAAGAGTTTAGTTAGTTATTCACATACCGTTGGAGCTTCAAGCTACAGGTCCATAAGGTCCCCTTGGTAGCTCAATGGATTCAAGTTGAGAATCAATTTTTAGGTTAGTTTGAAATATTCAAATTAACAAGAGAAAATTTGATTATATATGATATAATTATACGTGACATAATTGATTTGATGTATTAGATACATTAATTGGAGGAATTAATATAAATATAATTTATATTAAATGCAATAAAGGAGAAAAGAACCATGGTTTAAATATTACATATGATGTGATATTAAAACTATAGGTTATAAATATAATATGATAAATTAGTTATTATATTTATTTATAATAAAAACAATTATGAGATAATCGTTTGGTTGGTTGTTCTCTCCTTTAACCGTTGCAAGTGGGAAGTTACCATCAGTTTTGATAACTGATGGATAAAAGTGAAAAAGGCTTTCATTTTTTCATGAACGCTTAACATTTGATCGAGTGAAAGAAAGAGCTATACGATAGCCCTTTGAGAGTGTGAACGACGAACGAGTTTACTAGATGACTGCCTCTCGTTTACTAGACAATTGAGTACCATGTCTATACGATAGACATTCTAATTCTCCAACTTACTCGATCGTATACTTCCTCCTTCCCTCTACCAAATCCACACAAAACCCACACCTCCTGGATTCTCACACCGAGAATACCGAGGCAATCGAGTGATAGTGTCGAGTGTTGCTGTTCGAGGGTCGAGGATCTACCAGTTCATAGAATTACACTGGTTGTTTATTGCGTTTGTGCTCGTGATCGAGTTTGCTGGAATGCCTGACTAGTATAGATCGAAGGAATACTTGAAGAAGAGTTCTTCAAAGGTATGTCACTTGATTCTTTTTTGTTTTAATTGAAAGTATGTTGTAATTTACTCAACGATGCATAACTGTGGTTGTATGTTTGTAAATGCTTGTTATTTCACAATGTTTTTTTTTTAATGATCTTGCTTCTGCTCATTGGCTCTCTTGAATAAGAGATCCTTCATAAACATGTATGTAGAGACATACATGTGGATCATATTTAAGTGATAACCTGAATAGTCTATAGTAGATGGATACAACTGTATACCTTATCCTGGTGACACTATGAATATGGCTCGCTTTGTAGATGTTATAATTGTTATAAAGTGCCACAAATGATATGATCTTGATCATTCATGTGGAGACATGTGAGCGGGGGTGTTCTATATAAAAGGGTTTGTATAAGACCGGACCAAAAAATGAATATTCTCATTATATAACGTCGTTAATGATAGAGACTTACATTTCACTAGGATGACCGTAGGTGACATGACCTAAATCCTGAGTAAGTTGTGAACTTCTGCTTATGAAGACAATCTTTTGATTTGTAAGGGTGAGAGGGGCCAGATCCTCGACTCAATAAGCCTACCACTTTAGGGATTCGTCTGATTGGGGAGCTAGAAACATAGCTACACAAGACGAAATTCACTCATTCCCTAATGTTGGGGTAAATAGATAAATTTCTCCCATAAGAACTAATTTCAGAGCTTGAACAATGTGGTGCCACACCCTCTCCTGGCCTGAGAGGGGTCTGGTCATAATTGGACTATGACTTATTATTCATTAGAAGGATCAGTGATACTTAAGGAGTTGGATGTAACGATAGGGGCAAAATGGTAATTTTGGCCCAATTGTACTTACGAGTAATTTTTGAAGGGTCATCGCTCTGTTGACTGGTTATATCCAATGGATACGAAAATATATCTGTAGTGCGAAGAGTGCAGCTATGGGTCTTTAGTGGAGTGACTGACAATTAATGGATGTTTGATAATTTAAATAAAGAAGTTTAATTAATTATCTGAATACCATTGAAGCTTGAATTACAGGTCCATAAGATCCCTGCTACAGCTCAACAGAGATTATTGAGAATTAATTTTGGATTAATTTGAATTGCTCAAATTAATTGAGGGAATTAATTATATATGATATAATTAATTATTAATTATATGTGATATAATTAATATAATGTATTTGATACATTATAATATAAATTTTATTTGAGATGAATTAAGTATTTGAATATGATTCAAATACTAATTATATGGATGAGATTCATATAATAAAATTTAGTATAAATGTGATTTATATTAAATACCATGCATTATTGAGAGAAATAAAACTGTAGGTTATATTGTATTTGATACAATATGAAAATTATAGATTTTATGTTATATTTGATATAACATATAGTTATATATACACATAATAAGTTAGTTATTCCATATATATAATTATTAATTAAATTTAATTTCAAAATTAAAGGGAGGGAGTAAACTCCCTCCCATTAATTTTCTCTCATCAATCATGTGTGGGTGGTTTTGTTTTTCATAATGGCTTCATCTTTTTCATAGAAGAATAATAGAGGACTTTCAAGTGTCAGAGAGATTGTTCCTAGAAGCACTCTCCCTGTAAGATTTTTCCTCCCTCAAATCTCTCTCCCTCTTTCAAAAAGAACACAAAGCCCACACCTTCTGTGATTCTCATCCCCTCTAGATATACAGAGGATTACCTCTTGGTGGTGTCCCTTTGGTTTGCTGTAATTTTTGGAAGATCGATGGTTTGAAGTGTTCGTGACCTTCGAAGAGGATTTACACGAAGAAGTTGTTCTTCAAGGGTAAGAAAATTTTAGCCCTTCCTTCTTCTCTTATTTGCATGCTGTAAAATATGTTCATGCATAATCTTATGTTCTTTGTAATTTTAATCACTGTGAAAACGAAATTGGGGTGATCCCGCTTCTGCAATGGACCTCAAGTAAGCACCTCTTGTTCGTTTGGGGTAACATAAAAATATGCACAAGTTTTAACGAGGTTCCAACTTCTTAGGATTAGCCTCAAGCATATGTGTTGGACAACTCTAGATCTTGAAGTGGCACAAACTACCTTTACGACCATTTCATAACTCCAAATGTGTTCCAGTAACACTTTTGGATGGAACAAAATTCAAAATATAGGTTGTTGTATGTATTACATAACCCCAAAACGAGTTAGGTAAGGAAGCCTAACTCATCATGGACCAAACCATATCCAATATGGTTCAGTTCTCCTTTATGATACACCATTCTGTTGAGGTGTACCAGGTGCTGAAAGTTAGGATACAATTTCATGTTCTATCAAATAGGCATTGGAATTTTAAATCCATGTACTCTCCACCTCAATCAGATTGAAATATTTTTATTGTTTTAATTGATTCGTTTTCAACTTCAACCCTTTACAACTTCAGCTCCGTACTCCTTAAACTTTTTAAGAGCTTCAGACTTATGTTGCATTAAATAAACGTACCCATACCTTGAATAATCATCAATGAAGGTGATGAAATATTCAAACCCTTCTTCTACCTTAACATTCATAGAACCACGGAGATTTGAATATACAAGTTCTAAAGGATTTTTGGCTCTATGACCTTTTTCAGTAAAAGATCTCTTAGTCATTTTGCCGTCAAGGCATGACTCACATACATGTAGAGAATTTCCTTCTAACTCATATATAAGACCATTCTTCACAAATCTCTCAATTATATTGAGATATATATGTCAAAACCTTAGGTGCCAAAGATGGAACTTTTCTTTAGGAAAAATTTCATGTCTTTTATTTTGAGTTACCACCGTTTTAAAAAGGGCCTTTGTTGCTAATGACCTTGCACATAAAGATTATCTTCCAACTTAGCAGAACAAAACTCAATACCATTTTTGCAAATAGACACTTTATTCACAAGAAAATGTACAGTATATTGTTGTTCAAGTAAACACTTAACAGAAATTAAGTTCCTTTTCAAATCAAGAACTACAAATATATTTTATAATAAAATATAAGATTTCTGGAAAGTAATTCAGAGTCTTCCCACTGCCTTCGCTGATATGACGTATCCAATTTCAACAAGCATCGTCATCTCACCAGCCGCCAGCTGCCGCCAATAATCAATTCCCTAAAATGAAGAACAAGCGTGGTTAGTGGTGTCTGAATCAATTATCCAGGTCGAATCATCATTCTCCACTAAGCAAGTTTCCAATACAAGTAAATCAGATTTATTTTGCTTGGCCTTCTTCTTCTCTACCAAGTATTTGGGACAATTCCTCTTTCAACATCCTTGTTGATTACAATGGAAACATATTTTTTTTTGCACCATTGACCTTCTTGCCCCTCTGGGCAGCAGCCCTGGTTAGCCTCCCCTTGGCCTCACTTCTTCTTCTTGTTCTGCCACTTTTTTGTGCTGAAAAACAAGGATACAAACTTGGTTCCAGAGGTCGAACCTTTATGGAACTTCTCTGAGCACGATGTTTTTGGGTTCTATGTTCTAAAACTTGCAATTTGTAAAATTAAATACATTCTACTATCGATAAATGTTATTGACATTCATTTAATAATGTTGTTGTTGAATATGTAAATTACACTCGTAAAGAATAAATCCAATAAACTAAGATTCATGGCTATTACATGAATACTTAAACTTTATGTGGAGACATGAAGATGGATCAAGTTCGAGTAAATAGCCAAAACTGTCCATAGTATTTGCATAAGGTTGGGTACCTTGTTTTGGTAACACTATTGGGTATGGCCCGCTTTGTAGATAGTACAAACGAGGTGAGCCTAAATCATTCATGTGGAGACATGAGAAGTGGAGGTGTCCTGTACAATGAGTTTGCATAAGAACAAATTGAGAAATTAGTCACTCTTACTTTATAATGTTGTTTACTGTTTAAGACTGACTGTTTCGAATAGATGACCTAGGTAACTCGACCTTAATCCTGAGCTAACTATAAACTCCTATTTATTCGAGATTATCCTTAGATTTTCATAGGTAAGGGTTGGCTCAATAGCGCCAGCTCAATAAGCCTTCCTTTTCAGGGGTAAGACCAGGTAGATAGCTGGGGACATAAGGTGCTAGATGGAATTCACACCTACCCGATTTAGGGATAGTTGGAAGGTTGTTCTCTTAAGTGTTGAACCCAGGTTTTGAACAAGGGGCCTTACCCTCTCATTGGCCCTAGAAAGACTCAGTTTAGTGATTGGATCACAAACCAACTGTTCATTAGAGGATCACTGGGACTTAAGAAGCAAGATGTAATTTCGGAGGTAAAACAATATTTGACCCAACTGTTATTACAAGAAACCTGTGAAAGGTTGACTTACTAATTATGGTTAAATCAAGTGGAAAAAAATATATCTACAATGAGAAGAGTGCAACTACTGAGCTATAGTAGTGTGTCTCGGTAGTTAATGAATATTGATTAATTTGGTTTAAAGAGTTTAATCAATTAATCTCAAATCGTTGGAGCTCATAATTTGTAGGTTTATAAGGTCCCTCTACTAGCTCATGAATCTTGGATTAGTATATTGAATTAATTTGAAACATTCAAATTCAATTTGGGAATCAAATCTGTAGCGTTCAAATTCAATTTGGGAATTAAATTTGAAGTGTTCAAATTTTAAATTAAGATTTGAATTTGAATTTTTCAATTTCAAATTATGATTTGGATAATTATATTTGATATAATTAACATTTATTTTATCAGAAATTAAACAAAATTGGATAGTTTAAAATATTTAAATATTGATTACATGAATAGAACTCATGTTTAAAATTAGGTGTTTGGTTAATTTAATATTTGATATTAAATTATTGATTAAATTAATTAACTTTGTTTAATTAATTAAAATCAAACTGATTTCAATTTTTCAAAATTCAGTTTTAGTAATTGAATTTTATATTTGATTATTTGTGAATTTAATCAATAAAATTGAAATTCAAACTTGAGATAGTGGAAAAATCCACAAGATTGAAGTGTTTTGGTGGATTTATCTCAAATTAACACCCAGCTCCTCTTGCTAATGCATTTTGAAGTGGCAATTTGTAGTCTCCTTGTATGATTGCATGTATATGATCTATAAAAGCTAAGATTTTTCCAGGGGAAGAAGAAGGAAATTTTGTGGAAATTTCTTTCACTCTAAAAACCCTCTCAATCTCATACTCGATTCACTTCAATATTGAGTTCCACCACTCAAATCCAAGGCTGAGAATAGTAGAGAAGACACTCTTAGTAATCTACGACTGATTTGAAGGTCAAATTCATGGAGAGCATCTTGGATTCGAGAGATTTCATTAAAGGTATAATTTATAAAACCCTCTTCTTGGTAAATTGTTTCTTGCATGCTTTTAAAACTCAAATTAAGTGTAATTAGAGAGTTTACTGATTTTGATTACTTCCGTTGCATGCTTGTATGTTCCATTAATTAGTATCAGAGCATGATTTAAGCATTCAATTAACGTTAAATTAAGTTTGATGGGTGAATTTCTATGGATGCATGTTTGGTTGACTGATATGGTTGAAGTTCAACTTTGGCATTAGATTACTTTTTGATTCTGTTGTTAAATTTGTAACTGACTCTTGATTGATGAGTTTATATGTGTGCTCTAGTGTCTGTAATTTTATTGGAGTCAATAGAGTAATTTAGGTCATAATTGAAGTTTGAAGCAAGTGTGGTCAGCAGCAAAAACTGGAAAAAAGCCACTGCTCATCTTCAGCCCGTGGCGTTGCAACGCGGCTCATCCCAACCCAGTAATGCGCGTGTTCGTGAGTTGGTTCATGCATGTGAAAATTGGTTCGATTCGGTTTGGTTCTTCTCTGGTTCGGTTCAAACACCATGGAATCTTCTTCAGACTCTTTGGAGCCTTAGAGAGCCAGTTCGGGTCCGGGTCGGGCAATCTAGAACAATTTTGGAGCAGTTTTTTTGTGTTTTGTGATAATTAGTTATTACTGCTTGCTTAGGATGCCAAAGTTGAACCATATAAGTGTTGTTTAAATATTTACGCATGTGATGTGTGTTATATTTAAATTGAAACATGTATGTGCATATTGTATGACATGTATATTTAAAATCCCACCATACTAAGCGTGTTACATGCATCGGATATATGTTATAAAGAGTTATAATATATAGTATACATGTTTAGGGTTTATATAGTTTTAATATAAGTGTTATTTTAAAATCATAATGCCTTTGATGAATGTTATGGGTGCAAAGCATGTCTATTATTTTAAAAGTTGTTATAAAATTGGATTAAACATTAAAATCCATAACAAAGATAAGATCATGCTCACATAGGTTAACCAATTGTTTTAATAGTTAAAATAGGTTGTTATCTTATAAAATGCAGTTACAAACTCAACTGGTATATAATCCTGTCTAAGGCTGGAAGTATTTAAGTTGACGGTCTATAGAACACCTCCTACCTGGGGATTATGGTCGAATAATTGAGCATTGTTAATCGATTTTATGAGCATGCATGAGCGTTGTTAGGTAATAAAATCAGTTTATCACCTAGACATTATAGGTTAAATCCATTTATAATAATTATACTTGGGTAAACCAAATAGACTTATGTTATTTAATTAGCCGGAATAAACCTAAGCAAAAGTATACCCAACAAGTAGAACACTTTGGTGGGAAATTAATAACATATGTGATATGTTAGAACACTTCACTGGGAGATTAATGACATATACGATATATTATTTTTAGCTCTCACATCCTTAATGAAGAAAATCTGAACAGAGATCCCCATGAGCAGCAGAAGTGGATCGTTCTAAATCTCATTCAGAATTAACACAAGAAAATTACAGTCTTAAACGGAAACAAATAGATTATTCATAAACATAAAGTACAGCATGCTACAAGAAGATACAAGGGATAGAGTTTGCGTACCTTTGAAGAAATATTCTTCAAATATCCATCGATCGTTCAGTCAGCAGGAACACGAGCACAATGAACGAAATAGCCAATAGCACGAACAACTGGATGCACCTCGAATCCAATTGATTCCAACTCGATCCTCGAACGAATTTAGAACACCACCACAAGCGTTGCCTTGGTATTCACGGTGTGAGAATCCAGGTGTTATGGGCTCTATATGATATTGAATCGAGGAAGACAGGAGGTTGACGATCGAATAAGTGGGAGATGAAGAATGTCTATCGTACAGACGATGTACTCGATCGTTTAAAAGATGAAGCCTATCATATAAACTTTGCTACTCGATCGTGTAGCAACGACCAAGCGAGTAACTTCGTATAGTCAACTTGCAGCTCGATCATGTATGCTCTCAACGCTACCGCTTAGTAAAAACACCTTTTACTTGATAGTTTTTTCGTGAGATTAATTCCGAATGAATCAATATATATTAATTTTGGAAAAAAAAAATTCCTTTTTATCTCATGGTTACCTTAAAACTTTCAAGAACCTCCCATTCAATTCGGTTATTAGAGAAAAAGAATTAATTATCATATAATTAATATATTATAAATAAATATGATAACCAACTTATCATATTATACTTACAACCTATAGTTTTAATATTCATCATATGAAACATATAAACTTTAGTTCTTTTTCTATTTTATGGTATTTAATATAAATCTTATTTATATTAATTCCTTCAATTAATGTCTCTAATACATCATATCAATTATATCACATATAAATGAATTTCCTCTTGTTAATTTGAATACTTCAAATCAACAAAAAATTTGATTCTCAACTTGAACCCATTGAACTACCAAGGGGACCTCATGGACCTATAGCTTGAAGCTCCAACGATACGTGAATAACTGGCTAAACTCTTTAGTCATGAGATCCACCATCCGTTAACTATTAGTCACTCCACTAAAGACTATCAGCTACACTCTTCGCACTATAGATATATTTATGTGTCCATATGACCAATCAACAGTGCGATGACCCTTCATAAATCGCTCGTAAATACAATTAGGCCAATTTACTATTTTGCCCCTGTAGTTACATCTAACTCCTTAAGTACCACCGATTCCTTTAATGAAAAATAAGTCATAGTCCTACTATGACTGAGTCCTCTCTTCCAAAGAGATGGTGTGGCCACTATGTTCAAGATCCGGAATCGGCTCTTAAGGGAGCAATTTATCTACTTACCCCTGCTTCGGGGAAGGAGTGAATTCCATCTTGTGTAGCTAAGTTCCCAACTCTTCAATCAGACGAATCCCCAAAAAGGTAGGTTTGTTGAGTTGGCAATCTGGCCACTCTCACCCATACTAATCAAAGGACCGCTCTCATATGCAGGAGTTTCAAACTCACTCAGGATGGATACCCCCGTTTGCATGTCTCCACATGAATGTCACCTATAGTCATTTTAGTGAAATGTAAGTCTCAATTATCAACGGCGTTATATAAAAAGACTAATCATCTCGTCGTCCGGTCTTATACAAACTCTTTGTAACGGATACCCCCATTTGTATGTCTCCACATGAATGGCCAGGATCGGATCATTTGTAGCACTTTACAGCACTTGTAACATCTACAAAGTGGATCGTATCCGTAGTGTCACAAGAATAAGGTATCCCTCCTTTATCCATCTACTACAGACCATTTAGGTTATTACTTGGCATGATCCACTTGTATGTCTTACATACATGCTTAAGTTACATGAAATAACCACGAATCTTAGTTTATTGGATTTGAGTAAATGCTTATAAAATAAAATTTATTTTATTAATAACAATGTGTACAAAAAGTTTACAAACTACGAGACCACTAGAAGAATTAGAACACAAATCTAAACACCTAAGAGTTCGCATCGTGAGATTCATGTTTCACTTCTTGTCACCTGGGGAATGACCTTCATTTGGAAAGTGAAATGGGTCAAGATCAAGATGAATAAAGGAAGTAGTTCATAGTAAAATTAAAGATATGTGACATATTGATTATAGCTCCCACGTCTCTAAAAGTTCACACTGTGAAATTCATGTTTCGCTTCCTATCATCTTGAAAGTGACCTCCATTCGGAAAATGTTTGCATAGGTCGAGATCAAGGTGAATTGGGGAAGTAGTTCATAGTAAGTGGGTGAAGGATATGTGTCGATGTGTCATGTGGTCTCTTCCATTGGTTTAGACCATAAGATTTCCATGTTGCACCTGTTTGTTGACTTTAAGCAACCTTTACTAGTCATTTAATGACGAGTATCCCCTCAGAGGGTTATAACATGGGATTTGGAACAACTCAAACTGTTGGGTTGGTGTCCTAACTCAAACTCGTAGTTTGAAAGCATTCTGCAAACATATTGTTATTAATAAAATAAATGATATTTTATAAGCTTTTAGTCAATCCAATAAACTAAGATCTGAGGTTATTTTATGTAACTTAAGCATGTATGTAGAGACATACAAGTGGGTCAAGCCTTAAGTAATAAACTAAATGGTCTATAGTATAAGGATAAATGAGGGATACCTTATCCTGGTGACAAGATACGACCCGCTTTGTAGATGTTACAAGTGTTGTAAAGTGCTACAGATGGTTTGATCTTGACCATTCATGTAGAGACATGCAAGTAGGGGTATCCTATAAAAAGAGTTTGTATAAGACCGGACCATGAAATGATTAGTCTCTTTATATAACATCGTTGATAATTGAGACTTGCAATTTCACTAGAATGACCATAGGTGACATGACCTTAATCCTAAGTGAATTGGGAACTCCTGCCTATAAGGGCGGTCTTTTGATTTGTATGGGTGAGAGTGGTCAAATTGCCAACTTAACAAGCCTACCATTTTGGGGATTCGTTTGATTAGAGAGCTAGGAACTCAGCTACACATGACGAAATTCACTACTTCTCGAAGCAGGGTAAGTAGATAAGTTGCTCCCTTGAGGGTTGATTCTGGGTCTTGAACATAGTGGCCACACTCTCTCCTGGCCCGAGAGGACTTTGTCGTAGTAGGACTATAACTTATTGTTCATTAGAGGAATCAGTGGTACTTAAGGAGTTAGATGTATCTACACAGGTAACACGATGAACTGGCTCGGCTATACTTATGAGCGACTTGTGAAGGGTCATCGCACTGTTGATTGGTTATATGGACAAAAAAATATATCTGTAGTGCGAAGAGCGCAGCTGTTGGTCTTTAGTGAAATGACCAACAGTTAACGGATGGTGGTTCTCGCGATTAAAGAGTTTAATTAGTTATTCACGTACCGTTGGAGCTTAAAGCTACAAGTCTATAAGCTCTCCTTGGTAGCTCAATGGGTTCAAGTTGAGAATCGGATTTTGGGATAGTTTGAAGTGTTCAAATTAACAAGAGGAAATTTAATTATATGTGATATAATTGATATGATGTATTTGATACATTATCATTGGGGGAATTAATATAAATATGATTTATATTAAATATCATAAAATAGAAAAAGAACTATGGTTTATATGTTTCATATGATGAAATATTAAAACTTTAGATTATAAATTTAATATGATAAGTTGGTTATTATATTTATTTATAACATATTAATTATATGATAATTAATTATTCTTTTTCTTTAATAACCGACTTGAGTGGGAGGTTTTGTATGGTTATGGTAACTGTAAGATAAACGAAAAATAGTTTTCCAAAATCCAGAGTTGATGTATGTCATTCAAATTGATCTCACGAAAAGGCTATCGAGTAAAAATGTTTTACTAAACGATAGCATAGAGAGCATACACGATCGAGTTATGAGTTTACTATAAGATAGTTACTCGTTTACTCGTTACTACACGATCAGTAGAAAGTCTATACAATAGGATTCTTCCTACTAAACGATCGAGTATCTAGTCTAGATGATAGACTTATTCCATCTCCCACTTACTCAATCGTCTACCTCATTCATTCCTCTATCCAAAGTCACACAGAGCCCACAACTCCTGGATTCTCACATCGAGAATACCAATGTGACTCTTGTGGTGGTGTTCTAGTTCTGTTCGAGGTTCGAGGATCAAGCTGAACAAGATTGTGATTGAGGTTCATTCAGACGTTCGTTGAGATCTAGTTCTGACCATTGCGTTCGAGTTCATGTTGTTAACCGAGTTTCTGAATGATCTAGGGATACTTGAAGAAAGGTTCTTCAAAGATTTGCATACTCTATCCCTTGTCTGTTCATTTAAAGAAGCATGTTGTAATTTATTGTTTATCCATAATATATTCTCGTTGGACTGTAATAGTTTAAGTTCTTTTTCAATTGAACTTGGAACGATCCGCTTCCATTCACTGGATCTCTCTTCAAAGTTCCTTCACAAACTCCATAAATGGCTAAGATTTCTTAGGTCCATTCCCAACCTTGACTCTCGAATTCATTAGGATCGTTGAGGCCGACCTCTGAAATCTTAAAATGGAGGGTTACACATACAGAATTACTAAATGTTAGTAATTCCTGACCGAAAACGGTAACTAAATGACTATAGGAATAAGAGTTGTTCTAGAGATAGTATTTAGTCAAGAATGTCTTGCTTTAGTGAATGAGTATTTGACAGCCCCTCGGTAGCACTTATTCTGACTCACTATAGTATCGTTGCAAATAAATAATGAAACTCGGGTACATTATTACTTTTGCTAAAACTTGAATTCGGTTTAATTACAATTCACTAATTAGAATTTTTTTAGAATTTTAGCATGTCGAAAGCTTCAAAATTACACGCTTCTAGTTTAGCCGACGGTTTTAATCATTCAACATGCAAATCGAACATACAAGCATATGATTATTCAAAATTTGTTTTAATAGAGGAGTGTCCTCTATCTCACAACTCATCTACAAATCAAAAAATTTTGAACAATATAGATGAAAATGTGAAAGTAGAACGAAAAAGAAAATATGATTTATTTATCATTGAAACATGCTTAGTGGAAAATGATAAAAAGGCCTAGATATTAGATTCAGGTGTCGCTAATCATATTTGTACTTTCACTCAGGAAATTAATTCCTGTAGATAGCTTATAGAAAACGAAGCAACCTTTGAGGTAGGGACTGGGGAGGTTGTTTCAGCTAAAGCAAGGAGATATGAAGTTATTTATAGAAGATAGACACATTTTACTTGAAAACGTTTATTACATTCCTTCTATGAAAAGGAATTTAATTTTTTTCTCATGTTTGCTAGAACGTAATTATAAAGTTTCTTTTGAAAATAATGAAGTGTTCATTATTTCAAAAGGTCTTAAGATATGTTATGCAAATCTGGAAAATAACGTATACATATTAAAACCAACTGAGGTAAAAGCTATTTTGAATATAGAAATGTTTAAAACAGCTGAAACTTATAATAAGAATAGGAAAATTTCTCCAAATGCCTATCTTTAGCACTTAAGACTAGGTCACACTAATCTCAATAAGATTGAGAGATTGGTTAAGAGTGGACTTCTAAGCCAATTAAAAGATAGCTTCTTACCTCCATGTGAATCTTTTCTTGAGATAAGATGACTAAAAGATCTTTTACTGAAAAATATCTTAGAGCCAAAGAACCCTTATAGCTAGTACATTTAGACCTCTATGGTTCGATGAATGTTAAAGTGAGAAGAGGGTATGAATATTTCATCAGCTTCGTCGAGGATTATTCAAGGTGTGACTATATTTACCTAATGCATTATAAGTCTGAAAAACTTGAAAAGTTCATGGAATATAAAGCAGAGGTCGATAACTAATTAGGTAAAACGATTACAACAGTTCGATTAGATCGAGGTGGTGAGTATATGGACTTAAAATTCTACGACTATTTGATAGAACATGGAATTCACTTACAACTCATAGCACATGGCACACCTCAACAGAATGGTATAGCATAAAGGAGAAATAGAACCGTGTTAGACATAGTTCATTCTATGATGAGTTATGCACAGTTGCCAAATTTTTTTGGGGGTCATGCAGTAGAGACTATAGTGTATCTATTGAATACGGTTCCCTTAAAAAGTGTTACAGAAACACCTTACGAGTTATGAAAAGGACGTAAAGGTAGTTTACGTCACTTCAAGATTTGGAGTTGCCCAACACATGTCTTGGTGCAAAATCCAAAGTAGTTATAACGCCGTTCAAAAGTATGCCTATTTGTAGGCCATCTTAAAGAGACAAAAGGTGGCTACTTTTATGATCCTCAGGAAGATAAAGTGTTTGTATCAACAAATGCAACATTCCTAGTGGAAGACCATAAAAAAAATCATCAATCTCACAGTTAGGGATGGCAACAGGGTCAGGTCGGGCCGGGGATGCACTCCTCATCCCTGTCCTCGTGGGGATTATTAATCCCCGTCCCCATCCCATTCCCCGTTTTGGGGGATCGGGGTCAAGGTCGGGGAATCCCCAATCGAGGATTCGGGTCCTCGAGGAGAAAAATCCCCGCGTTTTATTTTATTATTTAAAATTAACTAAAATTGGTATTTATATTGAAATTATAAATTTTATGTAATAAATAAACATTATTGTTACATATATTTGTTTAAATTATCAATTAAAAAATTATTATAATGTTTTTATTAGATTTTTTTTTTTAAAAAAAAAACTGAAACAGTAGTACTATTTCAGTAGTTTATATATACAATTGTTAATTATAGTACTTTTACTAATAATAATCATAATTATTATTATATTAATAATTAAAAAAATCGAGGCGAGGGCGGGGATTGGGTTCGGGGTCGGGGACGGGGAGGGGAGATTTAAATCCTCGGTCAAACCAGGGATTTCCTATCCCAATTGAGTCGGGGACCCACGGGGAATCTTGTCATCCCTACTCACAGTAAGCTAGTATTAAATAAGATGTCCAGAGAAACTACAGATGGATCAACAAGAGTTGTTGATCGAGCAGGTCCTTCAACAGGAGTTGTTGATGAAACTAGTACTTCACATCCTTCTCAACAGTTGAGAATTCCTCGACGTAGTGGGAAGGTTGTGCAACAGCCTGACCGGTATATGGATTTAACTAAAACTCAGATCATCACACTTGATGATGGATTAGATGATTCATTGACTTTTAAACAAGCAATGAGTGATGTGGATAAGCATTAGTGGATAAAAGCCATGGATCTCGAAATGGAGTCAATGTACTTCAATTCAATTTGAGATCTTGTAGATCAACCAGAAGGGGTAAAACTCATTGGTTGCAAGTGGATCTACGAGAGAAAGCGATACCAAGCTGGTAAGATACAGACTTACAAAGCTAGACTCATGGCAAAAGGGTTTACCCAAAGAGAGGGGGTAGACTATGAATAAACCTTCTCTCCAGTTTCCATGATCAATCTATTAGGATACTCTTATCCATTGATGCTTTTTATGATTATGAAATCTGGCAAATGGTTGTCAAGACAGCTTTTTTCAATGGCTATCTTGAAAAGAGTATCTATATGTCTCAATGATAGCTCTAAAAAAGAGTTATTATTCCTAGCTTAATTCGGACTCGTTATTGGATTTTATGTGTTTAGTTTCCCTATTTGTTAAATACTGAACTACTCCTATCAAGACGTAGCAATAGTGTTAAGTCCGATTCGATCTGCAGGGAAGCGCGGATTTTTTCGTTAAGTTAATTTTCTAACTATAGCGTAAATGGAGGGTTTTGTGTGGGAGAGATATATGCATGAAATTGAAAATAAAAAGGTAAATGTAATATAGAATAGAAGTCTATCTAATTTCTAGAGTAAGAGAGAATTTCTTATACAATTTCTTTCATTAGACATCAATTAATTACACTGAATCTGTCAACCCCTCAACCTTTTAGAAAACCTAATAGCCCAATTAGCCAAATTCGATATTAAACCAAATTAGCCCTAATTCAATTTAAGACTATTCCTTCTTAGCAACGAACAAGTTAAAATTAAATTGCATTACAAAAGGTTTAATTGTTAAGATATACTACAAGTCGGAAAAGTCATATCTTATAGCATGATTTATTTAGAAAGATTAAATCAGGGCATATATGAGTTTGGTCAAAAAAAAGTCTAGACTTCACTCATGCGATCCTAATTTGTGGAACTAAATCAATCAATATATGCATAGGCTTGACAATTTTGCAAACAAGAATTTGGATAAACTAATTTGTCAGATCAATTTATAAAAATTCCATTAAGATTCAATCGAATCATCCCAAAGAGATCAAACAATTCAGTAAATTAATTAGAAGACCTTCAAGAAAATAAACATAGGGCTTTTGCTCAAAAGAAATTAGATAGGACTTATCTCTTAATTCATAGAAAAATCCGAGATATACATCCAATCTGTCAATTACAACCCAAAATAAAAAAGAGAAACTTACCTAAAGATACTAAATTCTAAAGGGAAATGAAGAATAATGAAGTTCTACTTCGGCCTCCAAAATTCAACATTGTGTGACCTAAATACGAATGGAGGTATTTATAGAAATCTTCGCAGCGTTGCAACACTCAACAAAAAAGGGCTACGAGCATCAGGTAAAACATTGCAACGCTGAGCATTCTATAAAAAACTCGATACTCAATGCACGATGATCCTTTACTCGATACTCGACGCTCGATTACTCGATAGCATTTTACTCGATTGCTCGACAACCTTTTACTCCATGACACTCGATGGCCTTTTACTCGATGGCAATTTACTCGATTACTCGATGATTGATTATACACGATGCCATTAATAAAAATATAGAATACTCCATGACAATTTGGTAATTTCAACTCCTTTGAAGCCCAAATGCTAAAATCAACTCCAAATTTCTTGAAATTAACACTGTTCTTCACCAAATGATTAATTCTACCTTTTGATTGCTCGGTACCTACAAAATAAGGAAAATAAACATAAAATCCAATAACGAACCCAAATTAAACTAGGAATAATAGCTCTTTTTTTAAGCTATCACTTAACCAGAGGGATTTATTGAACAGGGTCAAGAGCAAAAGGTATGCAAGCTTAATAGACCCATTTATGGGCTAAAACAAACATTTCGATCCTTGAACATGAGATTTGATACTGTGATAAAATCTTATGGCTTTGAACAGAACATTGACGAACCTTGTGTTTACAAGAAGATTGTCAACAAAACTATATCTTTTCTGGTTCTATATGTTTATTGTATTCTATTCATAGGAAATGAAGTGGATTTTCTTGCTGACGTTAAGAGATGGCTAGTTAAGCAATTTCCAATGAAAGATTTGAGAGAAGCACGATATGTTTTTTGGGATCCAAATAGTTCGAAACCACAAGAACAGAACTTTAGCCTTGCCTTAAAATGAAATATTCTAAGAAAGGCATGTTAAAATGTAATATTCTAAGAAACACAATAACAGAACATTAGCCTTGTCTTAGAATGTAAAAGCATGGAATTCATCTGTTTAAGGAATAATGTTCTAAGACACCCTCAAGAGGTCAAGGTAATGAAACGAATTCCATATGCATCAGTAGTAGGGAATTTAATGTATGTCATGTTATGTACTCGTTCGAAGTATGCTATGTAGTTGGAATCGTCAGCAGATATCAGTCCTCAAGTATCTTCGAAGAACGAGGGACTATATGCTTGTGTATGGTGCTAAGGATCTTATCCTTACTGGATACAATGATTCTGACTTTCAAATTGATATAGATTATAGGAAATCTACTTCGGGGTCAGTATTCACTCTAAATGGAGAAGCTATATTGTGGAGGAGTATAAAGCAAAGTTATATTGTACCATGGAACTAAGTATGTAGCTGCATGTGAAACACCAAATAAGTAGTATGACTCAGAAAGTTTCTGATTAATTTGGAAGTAGTTTCAAATATGCATCTATTAATCACCTTGCATTATGGTAACAATGGAGCAGTTGCAAACTTAAAGGAACCTAGAAGCCATAGGTGCGAAATACACATCGAGCGCAAGTACCATCTCATCAGAGAGATTGTACACAGAGGAGACGTGATTGTCACGCAGATAGCCTCAAAAGACAACTTGGTTGATCCGTTTACAAAGGCCCTCCTAGTTAAAGTGTTCGAGGGTCACCTAATGGGACTATGACTACGAGATGGTTAGAACTAGGGTAAGTAGGAGAAATACTGGGTATCTAATGCCCTAGTTTATTGTATTTATTCTTTCATTACTCAACACTGTATATATTTATATATATTTATCCACTAAAGTTTTAGTCCAAGTGGGAATTTGTTGGGTTGTATGTCCTAAAACTCGCAGTTTTTAAAATTAAACATATTCTATTATCAATAAATATTATTGACATTTAGTCAATAAAGTTGTTGTTGAATATGTAAATTGCACTTGTAAAGACTAAATCCAATAAACTAAGATCCATGGCTATTACATGAGTACTTAAACTTTATGTGGAGACATAAAGATGGATTAAGTTCAAGTAAATAGCCAAAACGGTCTATAGTATATGAATAAGGTTGGGTATCTGATTCTGGTAACACTACTGGATGCGCCCCGCTTTGTAGATAATATAAACAATGTGATCCTAAATCATTCATGTGGAAACATGAGAAGTGGGGGTATCGTGTGCAATGAGTTTGTATAAGATCAGACCAAGAAATTAGTCACTCTTAATTTATAATGTTGTTTACTGTTTAAGACTGACTATTTCGAATAAATGACCTAGGTAACTCGACCTGAGTCCTGATCTAACTATAAACTCCTGTTTATTCGAGAATCCTTAGATTTACATAGGTAAGGGTTGGCTCAAATGCAACAACTCAATACCCCTCATTTCAGAGATAAGACTGGGTAGATAGCTGGGGACATAGGGTACAGGATGGAATTTGCACCTACCCGATTTAGGGATAGCTGAAAGGTTGTTCTTTTAAGTGTTGAATCCAGGTCTTGAACAAGGGGCCCCACCCTCTCATTGGCTCGAGAGGGACTCAATTTAGTGATTGGATCATAAACCAATGGTTCATTAGAGGATCATTGGAACTTAAGAAGAAAACTGTAATTTTGGGGGTAAAATAACATTTGACCCAGCCGTTAATACGAAAAACTTGTGAAGGGTCAACTTACTAAAGATGGTTAAATTAAGTGGACATAAATATATCTATAGTGGGGAGAGTGCGACTATTGAGCTATAATGATGTGTCTCGGTAGTCAACGAATATTGATTAATTCGGTTTAAAGAGTTTAACCAATTAATCTCAAATCGTTGGAGCTCATGATCTGTAGGTCCATAAGGTCTCTATACTAGCTCGTAAATCTTAGCTCGTTTAGCAAAGATTGGTATGTCTGTAGCTCGTTTAGCAAGGTGGTCAGATTCTAGTCAATCCTGTTTATAAACAACATTTCTATGGAACCATGGGAAATTTTCAAGTAAAGTTTCTAAGATGAAGCTAACATGAATGGCTTCATCATTGACAAACACATTTATCTCTGTCATATTAAAGTGGACCATCATATTCAGAACATGTTCTCGAATAAAGGCTCCCTCTAGCATATGAGCATTGAAGATGTGCTTGAGCACATCGTGCCTTTTGGGATTGGTGTCCTAATTCTCCCAGAGTCGCATTGTTTTGTAAAGATACACATTGATTAATGAATAAAATAAGTGTTATTTAATTATGGCATTTACTCATATCCATAAACAAAGCTCATTCGTTATCTTATGTGAACTTAAGCATGTATATATGATATAGAAGTGGATCATGCCTTAAGTGATAACCTAAATAGGTTTGTAGTATAAGGATTAAGGTGGGATACCTGATTCTGGTGACACTACGGATACGGTCTACTTTGTAGATGTTTGCAAGTGTTGTAAACTACTACATATGGTAGATCCTGACCATTCATGTGGAGACGTGCGAGCGAGGGTGTCCTATACAAAGAGTTTGTATAAGACTTGAACCACGAGATGACTAGACTCTGTATATAACGCCGTTGATACTAGAGACTTGCATCTCACTTAAATGACCGTAGGTGACACGACCTCAATCCTGAGTGTTTTGGTAACTCATGCCTTTGAGGGTGATTCTTTGATTAATATGGGTGAGAGTGGCCAGATTGCCAACTCAACATGCTTACCTTTTTGGGGACTTGTCTGATCTGAGAGCTAGGAACTCAATCCACAAGATGGAATTTACTCCTTTCCCAAAGCAAGGATAAGTGAAGAGATTGCTCCCTTAAGGGCTGATTCCAGGGCTTGAACATAGTGGTCATAGCTTCTCTTTGGAAGAAAGACTCAGTCATAGTAGGACTATGACTTATGTTCATTAGATGAATCAGTGGTACTTAAGGAGACAGATGTAACTATGGGGTTATAATGGTTATTGGCCCAGCTGTACTTACGAGTGATATGTGAAGGGTTGTCGCACTGCTGATTGGTTAAGATGGACACATAATATATCTGTGGTAAGGAGAGTTTAGTTGTCGATCTTTAGTGGAGTGCCTGGCAGTTAACGGGTGGTGAATCCCGTGACTAAAGAGTTTAGTCAGTTATTCACGTACTGTTGGAGCTTCAAGCTACAGGTCCATGAGATTCCCTTGGTAGCTCAGTGGATTCAGTTGAGGATCAGTTCTTGGTGTTAATTTGAAATGTTCACATTGACAAGAGGTATTTTGATTATATATGATATAATCGATATGATGTATAAGATACATCTAGTGAAGGATTGATGTAAATGAGATTTACATTAAGTACCATGAAATAGAAAAAGAACTATGGTTTATATGTTTCATGAGATAAAATATTAAAACTATAGGTTGTAGATATAGTATGATAAGTTGGTTGTCATTTATATTTATAATAATATTAATTATTAGATAATTAATTCTTTTTTTTTTAATAACTAAGCGAGTGGGTGGTTATTGAATTCATGGTAACCGTGAGTTTAAAAGGAAAATGGGTTTCCTATTTTCAAAAAGATTTTTTTACAAACTGGCAAAAAGTTTTTTGAGTTTTCTCTCTCGCGCAAAAGAAACTAACAGAGTCGTCATGTAAATACGAATTTACTAAACGACGGCTGGGTGAGCTAAACGATCATGTAGTATTTACTAAACGATCCCATAGTTTTGCTAGACGATCGCTTGCCCAAAGTAAACAATCGTGTAGCGTCTGTAGACGACAGATTGAGCTAAACGATGAGCTAAACAATTGCATAGTTTTTGCTATATGATCCCTTAGCTTTATCTAAACGATTGGGCATCGACCTATAGAATAGGTCTCCGCCATCTCCCACTTGCCTAGTCGTGTACACGATCGGTGTTTCCTCTTTCGTCTGCCTCATTCCAAGTTCGAACAGAGCCCATCCTCTAGATTCTCACATCGAGAATACCAAGTCAGCCTTGTTGGTGGTGTCAGACTCAACTCGACACCGTCGAGGTTCTGTAGTAGTCGTTTGTGGTGCTGCGGAGGAGTTCGTGTTGTTGCAGAGGCGTTCGTTGAGGACGAGCGCGATGTTCATGTTGCAATGTTGCGGTCGTGTAGATCAAGCATTTAAGGTTGTTGATTGTTCGAGTGATCGTGTCGATTAAGCGTTCGAGGTTGCTGATTGTTCGAGCAATCGCGCAACGGAGTGTGGAGATGTATCTTCAAATGTTTGTAGAGTTTTTCTTTTTGTTCATATTAAGTGTAGCGAAAGTCATTTTAAATATTGCCCAAACACACAATTTATTTATATTAGTTAAACATGTTGGGATTTGTGCCCTAAAGTCTCGTGTCCTGTAGTTTGTAAACAATGTTGTACGAACACTTGTGATGTATAATATAAATGATATTTACTTCACTACTTGACTTTGCACATTTAGATGTTTTTTATTTTACCACAAACCAATAAATTTAATACCCTTGATTATCTGTATGTAACTTAAGCATGTATGTGGTGACATAAAAGTGGGTCATGTCTTGAGTGATAACCAAAATGATCTGTAGTACATAGATATAGAAGGGAAACATTATCCTGGTAACGCTACGGATGCGGCCCCCTTTGTGGAATGGTCACAAGTGTTGTGACTTGTTACAGATGGTCTAATCCTAATCATTCGTGTAGGGGACATGCGAGTGAGGGCGTTCTATACAAAGAGTTTGTATAAAACCTAACCACGAAGTGTTAACGTCTCGTTATATAACACCGTTCATAACTGAGACTTCACTTCACTAGAATGACCATAGGTAACATGACATCAATCCTGAATGAGTTGGAAACTCCTACCATTGAGAGCGGTCCTTTGATTTGCATGGGTATGAGTGCCCAGAACGCCGACTTAAACCTAACCTTTTGGGGATTCATCTAATTTGAGAGTTGGGAACTCAGCTACACAAGATGGAATTCACTCCTTTCCCGAGGCAAAGGTAAGTAGATAAATAGCTCCCTTAAGGGCTGATTCCAGGGTTTGAACGATGTGACGCCACGCACCGTCTCATGGCCCGAAAGGTGTTCACACATTGTAGGACTATGTTATATTGTTCATTAGAGGGATCAGTGGAATTTAAGGAGGAAGATGTAATTATAGGGGCAAAACGATAAATTTTACAAGCATTTGTGAAGGATCATCGTACTGATGATTGGTTATATCCAATGGACATAGAAATATATCTATGGTAAGAAGAGTTCAACTGTCAGTCTTTAGTGGAGTGTTTGGCAGTTAATGGATGGTGGATATTATGACTAAAGAGTTTAGTCAGCTATTCACATACTGTTGGAGCTTCGAGCCATAGGTCCATAAGGTCCCCTTGGTGGCTTTGATACAAGTTAAGAGTCAGTTTTTGGGTCAATTTGAAATGTTCATATAATTAAATGAGTTAATTGAATATGATATAATTAACTTTATGTATGGGATACATTAATTTGGAGAAAATTTGATATAAATATGATTTATATCTAGTAGAGGAAAATATTATAATTAATATAAGATCACATTCATTGGATGGTTATAAAGGAAATGGAAAGGCGCCTCTTCTATTCTAAATAACGGATGAGTGCATTATAAATAGCAGACGGTGTGCTAATCTCGGTGTGCGCGGACATTGTGAAAAGATAGTGTCATCGTTTAGAAAATCAGTGCCTATACGATAGTGACTGCACGATCGCTTACATACACGAAATTGTTAAGCGATCGCATACCGATTACACTATCGCACGCTATTATCTAAATGATCGTTTACCTTTTTCCTAAGCGATCGTTTAGCTCCCGGTATTTACTAAACGATCGTATAGATGGTTTTCCTATGCGATCATTTGGACGATCGCTCACCCTTTTCCTACACGATCGTTTACCTTTTCTTACACGATCGTTTAGAGATCGCTTACTTTTCCTACACGTTCATATACTTCACCTAAACGATCAAGCATCTTGTCTATGTGATAAACGACTGCATCTCCCACTTGCTTGATCATTGTGTATGGTCTCTCTTCCTCCTTCCTCTACCAAATCCGAACAAAGCCCATACTTTGGATTCTCACTCCAAGAATACCAAGGGCTCTAAGTGGTGTTGTCTTCTCCGTTTCCTTTTGTCCGAGTGGTGATTGTTCGAGGTAGACGGTTGGGCTTCAGACTCGCTGTGAAGAAGAAATCTTCATCTGGTATGATTTCTTGATCTCTTTAACATTATGAAAGTATGTTTGAATGTATATGCGGTAATTCTGTCACAATAAATTGGAAAGATCCGCTTCCCCTCACAAGTACTCTTGATAAGAGTACCTTCAAAACAAGCATGACCCAATTTGAAAAACCAATTAGTTTAGCAAAATAATTTAATACACCTATATGACATCTATTTTGCAACGATTCTTCAATAGGGCAGGGTAAAAGCCATCGTAGGGTGAACCACTATCCCTTTACCGAACTAAGACTATCTCAACCATTAATTACACTAGAACAACTTTCGTTCCTATAATTATAGTCACCATTGCTTGGTCTAGAATTTTTTTAGCTAGCTTAACATTTTTTTTGTAAGTGTAACCTCTCATTTTAGATTTTAGAGTTCTGCCCCAATGAGCCAACCGTAGGAAAAAACCAACTAGGATAAAAACTAAAGCAATCCTATCAATTTATGAAATTTTGAGTAAAATCTCATGCAAATGCTATCTATAGGGGGACACAAGCAAAGGTGCCTCGAGGCCAAGTATGAAAGTTTACTCCAAACTAATGAGAGGGACAGTGGGATGTGATAACACACGTCCTGCTCCCACTTACTATAAACACTCTCTCCATTTACCTTGATATTGACTCATACAAACACCACCCAGGGGGACACAAGCAAAGGTGCCTCGAGGTCGAGTATAGGTCTCAGGGCGTAAACTCTTAGGGAGAAACATGATAGGAAAAAAGATGTATCATATACCCAATTTTCCTCACATTGAGTGTTTTACCTATGATCAATTAACTTAAAAAAATATGACTAGTTATTTCTACCAAGTGATTGTTTACTTTGCCTAATGTAATATTTACTTTGGATAGTTAAACAATATTGATTATTGTTCATTAAATGCTTTAATAAACCTTAATTAATCATTGCATACTTGTAACAAATCTATCTAATTCACCTTCCAGATCAATTTCCAGGTAGGGGTGTTCCGTTTCCGTCAACTTAAATAGCCAGCCTAGACAGAACCGACCTTAGACAAAGGTCCCTTATAGATATATATGTTACATATTTAATCTTTTAATATTAACCAATTTAATCATATTAAACTGATTAAAAGAATAAACATATTTCTAATTTTATTAGAAAGAAAGTGATCATAGATCTATAGTAAATCATATTTTAAAATATTTAAAAAATGGTTTTTAACCTATGCGAGCTTGCAATTCTTTATTATTGATTTTAGTTATAATTTCATTTATTTATAACTATCACAAAAAAATAAATGAAATAAATTAAAACATAAGATTGCATCTAAATGACATACTTTATAAAAAATATAACATTTATAAATTATCTAAAGTAGTGTCATGCTTTATGCAATCTCGTTTTAATTACTTAACATACATAACATTTATATACTAAAGTAACGGAAAAAAAAATACAGCATTCATCTATACATACTAACTATATATTATAACATTATAATATATGATGCATGAGCATGCTATTAATTAAATCATGCAACTATAATAACGTTTATAATAATTATGATGCATGAATAATATATAACCTATGGTGGAGTTTTCTCTATATGACATACATTATGATTTATATTATAAAATTAAATCATACATCCAATGCATTATTCATAAAGTAATAATTTGGATTAGGATTAGACCATGCAACTATAATAACGTTTATAATAATTATGATGCATGAATAATATATAACCTATGGTGGAGTTTTCTCTATATGACATACATTATGATTTATATTATAAAATTAAATCATACATCCAATGCATTATTCATAAAGTAATAATTTGGATTAGGATTAGACTCATAATAATTAATCAAATTAATATAACAATTATATTCATTTAATTAATTAAAAAACCAACTATTACAAATAATAAATAGAAAATACAAAGAAAACCACTGCTGGACCACTGGAGAACCGAACCGTCAGTTTAAATCACTGCACTGTGAGCTGTCCACCAAAAAACCGGTTTGCTTCGGGTCAACATGTTCGAAGCACCACCGTCGCTATAGAAACTTTTTGCGTTGCATCATGTCATGCCAGAGCGCCACGACGCTATTGTGCAGAACAACTTTTGTACAACGTGATTTTGCACCGATCTTCATGTTTTGCCTCGAAACCTCTAAATCAACGCTGAAAAACATCGAGAACGACCCAGACTATTAAAATTACAGAGTTTGGTAGCAAATATGCCAGAAAAATATTGGGCCCTTACATACCCAATTTGTAAAATTAAGCAATAAAACTACAGATCAATCTTGAAACATCCAAAATTACAAAAACCAAACTCATCTGCATTCATCAACATAAGTTGCAGTACATAATTAAATCCCGTAATCTAAATTCTATTTCGAAAATAAATAAAATCGGGACTCACAAAATGTCCGCTCTGATATCAATTGAAGGTTTGTAAAAACTGCGCGGGAGTGGATCAGATCCAAATTATTTTATTTTACAAAAACAACAAAATTCAAAATACTGAAAAAAACCCATATACATTCTAAGATTACAACATGTTTCAACATAGATAAAAGGGAAAAATTAGGGTGTGGAATTACTTACCCTTGAAGTCACAATTCTTCACCATAATTCCTCTTCGATCACAATCTCGACAAACTTTCCTTGGAAATCAAACACGCCAAAAAACAGAAACCCAAAAAGCCAACTCCGAACACCACCACAAAGCAACCTTGATATTTTTGGGTTTTGACTCCACTACGTTAACGAGGAAGAAGATGATTTTTGTAAAAAAAACCAAAAAAAGCTTCCAAGCCCCATTTTGAGAGAATAAGGGGGAGGGAGTTAATAACTCCCTCCATAACTAATTAATTTAAATTTAAAATTTAAAACTAATTTTTAATTAGTTATTATATGTAATGATTAATTTACCATATACAACATATATCAAACTATATGTTATATCTAATGTAACATATAAATTACTTTTTAGATTATATCATATATAATATAACCTATAGTTTAATATTTTCTCAATTAACATATAGTATTTAATACGAGTCAAAATCAATAGTATTTATATGAATCATATTCATATAATTAATATTTGAATCATATTTAAATATTTATTTTATCTCAAATAAAACTTTGTAATATAATGTATCAAATACATTATATTAATTATATTATAATCAATTCCCTCAATTAATTTGAACGATTCAAAATAATCTAAAACTAATACAATTCTCAATCATCGCAGTTGAGCTACCGAGGGGACCTTGTGGACCTATAGACTGAAGCTCCAATAGTGTTTGATTAATTAATTAAACTCTTTAAGTACTACTGATCATTCTAATGAACAATAAGTCATAATTCAACTATGACCAAACCCCTCTTGGACCAGGAGAGGACACTACATTGTTCAAGCCCCAAAATTAGTCCTTAGCAATTTCCCTACTTATTCTAGTTATGGAGAATTAGCGAATTATTTATCGTGTAACTGCGTTCCCAGCTCCCCAATTAGACGAATCCCTAAAATGGTAAACATATAGAGTTGACGACATTGAACACTCTCACCCCTGTAGATCAAATGGCCATTTTCATGGGCAGAAGTTCACAACTCACTTAGGATTCAGGTCAAGTCACCTATGGTTATCCTGGTGAAATGTAAGTATATTTTATCAATGGTATATATAATGAAACTAGTCATTTCGTGGTCTGGTCTCATACAGACTATCTATATAAAACATCTCCACATTTACATGAATGATTAGGATCAGATCATTTGTAGCACTTTACAACAACTGCAACATCTACAAAGTGAAAAAAATATAATATATTCGTAGTTTCACCATAATAAGGTACCTAATCTTATCCATCTACTACATATCATTTAAGTTGTCTCTTAAACATGATCCTGTATGTCCCCACATACATTTTTAAGTTATAGAAGACAATACATTTTTAAGTTACAGAAGACAACCTTGGATCTTAGTTTTGTGGGTTAATACTACTAGATGTCAAATAAAACACCTCATATTTTATTAAATAAATAAATTGTTTGTATATTACAATTACAAACCACAAGTATCAATCCCAACCGTTTATGGTTGGAGCAAAAAAAATGTGATTTTTTAAAAATGTTTTATTTGTTTAACGTAAAGTAAATATTAGTTAGAGATAAAATGTGATTTTTTTATTAACTGTGAACAATATATTAGGGCTTTTTTTTAAAATTTTTACATAATGTCATTTTAATAATTATAACAAAAATAGGGTTGGGTAGAAATTATTTACAAAAATAGGTGTTTGAATCATGTACTAGTACACGATTACCTTAAAATCGTGTACCCGGTACACGACTACCTGTGACTTGGCACGCACAGATTGCCATATGGACAATCATGCAGCGTTGACAAGGTAATCATGGACGAGGTCCACGATTACCCGGGTACACGACTTAGTGGTCCCTTAAACCACCCGTGGCCCTTCCAACTCCACCGCCGTTTTTCGTCTCCGATCATGTTGCTACTGTTGCCATGAGCCAATCTACCATCTACCGTCTCCAATCTTTGTCGTCGTCCGCCTTAGGTAAAACTTGTTCTTTACTTTTTTCTAATATATGAATTTGTATACTTGGGGCTGATTTATAGATTTGTTTATATGATTTTATAAGATTTTTTTATATATTTGTATACTTAGGCTGATTTGGGTTGATTTATGTATACTTTATAAATTTGTTTATATGATTTTTTCTTTATTTTTTTGTTTTTATTTGGGTTGATTTAAATATATACTTTATAGATTTATTTCTTTTTTTTTATTATTTTTATTTGGACTGATTTAAATGTATACTTTCAGATCTTAGATTTGGGTTGATTGTTTTTTCTTTTTTTTTTTGTAATTTGATGGTTGAATTTTTGTCTTTTATACTTTATAGATTTTGTTGGGCTATTTTTGGGTGATTTTGTTAGGCTGTTTGTTGGGTTGATTTAAGAAAATATTTGGCTTTCTTAAAAAAGAAGAAACAATTTTTTTGTTTGTCGTATTAACATATTTTTTTGTCAACTATAGTAGTTGAAAATTTTTGAATAAATATGTCGATACGTCTTGAAGATTTAGTCATTCTTGAACCTGAAAATGATGGAGATAGTGATATTGATGTTGAACTTAATGAATTATTTGGAAATGATAGAAGTGAGGAACATGATCTTGAGTTGGTATTTTTCACTCAAATAGATTAGGGAATTACTAATTCAACATGTGAACGAGAGTCAAATTTAGAGGAATGGAGTACATGTGTAGATAGTTATAGTTTAATATAGAAAGGAATGTTATTTAATACTATAAAAGATTTACAACTTGCTATTAAAAAATCTTGCGTGATAGAACACTATGAGATTATTATAGTGGAATCAAATCAAGATATCTGGTATGTGAGATGCAAACAGTGGAAGGATGGTTGTCATTAAAGGTTATGGGCATGTCGACGTAAAACTCATGGGATGTACGAAATCACCAAACTTGGGAAACACTCATGTTTGTATTCAGAATTGACACGGGATCATTCACAGCTTGATTCAAATTTTATGAGTATCAAAATCCAAACTTTGTTTAGAACTAATCCTGGGGTACCTATGGCCCAACTCCAATAAGTAATTAAAAAACAATATGGCTATAATATTAATTATAGACGAGTGTGGCAAGCCAAGAGAAAAGCATTGATTGTCGTGTTTGGTGTTTGGGAGAAGTCATATTCAGAGCTTCCGTATTGGTTGAGTGCTCTTGTTCATTACAATCCAAGAACACAATTAGATTCGTATTTTCTTTCGTCTGATGTGTAGGTACGACTATTTTTTGTTGAGTTTTCTGGTCCCTCGGTCCTACAAAAGAAGAGTTCATATATTATAGACCATTAATCCAGATCGATGGAACTCATCTCTACGGAAAGTATAAGGGAAAACTATTGACCGTCTTATCTATTGATGCAAACGAGCATATATTTTCCCTTGCTTTTGTTATTGTTGAAGGTGAAAATTCGTCAAGTTGGTCATGGTTTTTGTGGGCATTGCATGAATATGTTACCCAACGAGATGATATTTACTTGATTTCTGATAGACATAAGGGCATTCTTGTTGCAACTAATAATGAGGAAATTGGTTGGAGTGAACCTAGAGTGTACCATTGATATTGTCTTTGCCATATTACTAGTAATTTCAATATGAAATATAAATCAAAGCAACTAAAAGATTTGGTATTTAAGGCAGGAAATCAACACCAAAGACGCAAGTTCATTTGGTGCATGAAAGAGTTGAAATAATTGAACCCTGAATGCCTTGAATATTTTTCTGATATTGACCTGGAAAAATGACCCAATCACATGACCATGGGTATCACTATGGGTGGATGACAAGCAATGCAGTTGAATGTATGAATGGTGTTTTCAAAGGTGCTAGAATGTTACCAATTGTTTCTTTGGTTAGGCTAACATTCTATAGTTGAATGTATGAATGGTGTTTTCAAAGGTGTTAGAATGTTAACAATTATGAAGACAAGAGATTAGTGAAGCACTCGACCGTAGGGACATGTACACATAATATGCCATGAGAAAGCTTGGGAAAAATGAGCATCTGCACCCATAATGACATCTATTGACGGGAAAACTCAAACTTTTAAAGTACAAACTGACATAAGTATGATTTCTCCCTATAAAGAACAACACACACAAGTTTTAAGCTTGAAAGAAGGAACTTGTTCTTGTAATAAGTGGCAGTCATTCAAGATTCCATGTTATCATGTAATTATAGTTTGTAATTACATGCATTTGACATACATACCTCTTATTGATGAATGCTATGAATTTTTCCATTTCAAGCTATGTTATGAAGGTCGCTTTCGTCTAATACAACACCCAGATTATTGGCCAAAATTATCATTTACAAAAGTTCATCTGAATGTGGACTTAATAAGAGAACATGGTCGGCCAAAAAGTACATGCATTCATAATGAAATGGATTGGAGAGAGGCAAGCCAAAAGGTTTGATGTACAATTTGCGAGGGAGAATGACATAACAAGTGTACTTGTCCACAATGTACATTAGGTGCTTCCTCTTCGGGCCATTGAATTTTTTTATGTAATTGTGTTTTTTATGTACTTGTATTTTTTATGTAATTGTATTTTTTATATACTTGTGTTTTTTATGTACTTGTGTTTCTAATGTAGTTGTATTTTTTTATGTAATGAATCTTTGTTATATAATATAATTTGAACTTCTTAGGTAATATAGCCAAGTCTTTTTTATCCTGTACAACTATATCAACAAAATACCCATCATTCACAATCGATATAGGATAATTCTTCTACCGTAGTTTTGGGTTATTGAAGAAGGGAGACATCTGCACAACATACTATCCCATTTGATCTGCGTATTATTCCTTATATTGAACAGACTGGTTTTCTTGGGGTTGCACAAATCGGATTTATCCAACTTTATTGACACCTCATTACTGCTTTAGTTGAGTTTGGAGACTAGGAACCTACACATTTCACCTGCCTTGTGGGAATGTATGATTACGTTGCAGGATGTTGCCATTCAATTTGGGTTACGAGTGGATGAAGAACGTTTGATAGGTTCATTACAAAATAATTGGAAAATTGTTTGTGACGAGCTTTTGAGCGTTCTACCAGATAATTTAAAAGGCCCAATATTGAGTATCCTATGGTTAACATCCCATATTCCAGAATTACCTCCCGATGACGACGACATTAGCGTACTTAAGTACGCACGAGCATACATTATGCAGCTTATTGAAGGATTTTTGTTCGCTGATAAGTTGAACACTCGAGTACATCTTATGTTTCTCCCTCTACTGCCTGATTTCGAGCATGCTGGTACACACTCGTGGGGTGGTGCCGTCTTGCATGGCTTTATAGAGAACTTTGTCGAGCTATAAATGCACAAGCGTTGCTGATACTACTATAGATATGGGCTTATGATAGATTTCAAATTATAGTATCACAAGTTCAGTTATAGGCCCTAAGTCATCGTCCACTTAGTGTCAGGTATCATTTCATTTATATATTTATTATGTTATCATTTTATATAAGAATATAAATTAATTGTATTTTTTTTTATAATTTTAGATTGAGTGGTGTATTAGCTGCCTCTAAATAGTCATCAAATATGTTGCTAATATACTGAAAAATATTTGACTGACTAATACATAATCAGGTAACAAATGTGAATATTTAAAACATCTGGTAAGAATAATTGGGTGTATAATTATCTTAAATTTTTGTAAAATTAATTGGACGCCATACACGCAAGATATTTGGTCATCACTACTTGATTACTGTCGTGATGGTCAAGACATCTATTTGACCCCCATATAGTAGAGTGACATCATCCAGTTTGTGTGTTGAGACAAATCGTATACGACAAACGGTACCTTCATTGTGCTATACATTCCAAACACTACACTAGATTGGTTTGAGAGGTAAGCATGACCAAGATTGGTGTCGAATTCATACGAAATATATATCCTACTAGATGCACGACATGATCGTTGTGCATAGGGAGAAATAACAAATAGACCAGCTGTATCAGACAACTACTTTTCCTGGTACGATTCAATCACGAGGTGATTTATCACACCTGACAACCACTAGAAGAATTGCGGGCTTTGATGTTGGTTTTGTACCGACATTAAAGGGATTTAATGTCGGTTGACAACCAACATTAAAGATAATGTTATTCAAGCCCTTTAATGTCGGTTTTAAACTGACATTAAAGGGCTTTAATAACACAGGCTTCAATGTCGGTTGCAACCGACATTAAAGGTCTTCAATGAAATTTCCAACCGACATTGAAGCCCTTTGATGTCGGTTGCAACTAAAGACTTTTTTCAAATGAAACCCTCTTACTCGATATTGAAGCCCAGAAACTGTCAGTTTTCTTTCAATTTCGTTGCCAAATCCATTTTTTTGGTCAATAAGTTAAAAATGACAATATATGTCTCATGTTGGGTTAGGAAATGTCTGTCATTGTTTTATATTAAAAAGTATATATAAAAAAATTTGCATGGCAAGCCCATCAATATTTGTCTTCCACCTATGAATTTATCCATAAATAAGAACCAATATTTCCAATCCATTACATATATTCATCAAAATATGAAATAAACACACTAATCACCAACATTTGCATAACAATACCTGACTTTCATAGAATACTTACACCAAGCCATCATTTCTCTCATTCACAAATATCAATTAGTACTAATTCCATGAAAACTTAACATCAAATACCTCATGAACACAAAAAATATTATACATAAATCTTCCAATAATAAACAGATCATGGTTAGATAAATTTGCATTCATTCTAAGCTAGCATTTACATTCTATTGAGACAAAAAAACAAGAATTGCATCTTACACAAATCGACTAACAAAACTTGCCCATTGGGTTCGAATTACGTAATTCTCTCATTGGGTATATGCATTTTTTGTATTGAACTAAAAAGAGGGGAAAAAAAAGATAAATTCAACATAAGTTTACGTCCATTTATTAAATTAAAGCTAGTACTATATAAAAAATAAATAATATACGTACGAGGCTAGTAGTGAGAGTAGTAGAATTATGCACTATTTCGTGTATATACTTTTGCACATAGTACCCGCATCCTACAGAAACTAATTGATGAGGACATTGCATATAAAGAAGTTGAAAACAATTATTCTTATGTTCGAATGAACATAAATTGTTAAAAATGAATGCAAATTTATCTTTACACGTTTCCATTTTAGAGAAGACCAATGGTGTAAACCCTGAACTTGGGTTCCCTAGATAAGCATGTTTCGCCAAAGGAATGTTATATTACATATTTATTAAATAGAAATTCATGTTGTTTATAGGGATTATGAAGGAAGGGAAGGAAAATATATCAAATGAAAACAAAAAACTCAATCATTAATCTGGCTGGAGGCACTAAGTGTGGAGTGACGTGACAATTTATTCTTTGAACTCAGGATGCAGTAGAAGGATTAAAAAGGGAATTGGAACTTCAAAAGCATGGTTTTGGCAATTGACAAGAGAAAATTTAGCAAATTCAGTGCCATTTGAAAGCTATGAGAATCTAGTTTTCAAGGTTGTCCTGCTGGAGAAAGATTGCAAGAGGAGAAGAACAAAAGTGGAGAATTAGTAGAATAGGTAGAACCACGGATTAATCAGAGCCCGAGGTGAATTTTGGAAGTTCCAAGCCAAACTATAAGGAATTGTGGGCTAAAATTTTAAGGTAAGGAAGCTAATCAAATCTAAACAAGTTTGTAAAAGGAAGTTTATTGAAAAGAGCTCTGGATTTTGAGTTATGAATTTTTGAAGTTATAACAGAGAATTAGTGCATAAGCAAACAGCTGCTTGTGAGGAACAAGCAAGCAGTTCATCGTGGAGAATTATAGCGAGATTTGGGCATAAGGATCTCATTTATAAAGAAAATCTCGCTGATTTTGTAAGGAGAATCTCACTCTAGGGGGAAATCTCGCTAGGAATTGAGGTGAGTATCGCTAAGAATTTCATAGGAAAAGCTTGATCTCACTCTAGAGGATCTCGCTAGCATCCCTCAGGGGGATCTCGCTGACCTCGCTCATGGGGATCTCGCCAGTAAAGTTGTCTGTATTTATGGAAGTTCCTTTAATAAATGAATTATTTGAGATATTTTACTAGGAATTCTAAGTAGTTTAATCGAGAATTATATATTTCCAGGCCTAGAAGTGCTAGGGGAAACGTATAAACCAATAAGAGCCTGACGAATGGTGAGTGACTCAGTAAACTTAAGGTTTCCAATACTCATGCATATATGATCAAGTAAAGCACAGTGACATTAATGAAGTATTTATACTTCCTCAAGCAACAAATGGTTGGAGAATAACTTAATGCATGTTTCCCGAATTGTATGTGTGTAACACAGGCCAAGGTATGTTATGTAACCATTACAAAAGCTATGTTTCTAATTTTGATATATGCTTCCTAGAGGAAGGCTATGAGAGAATGAGTTATTGTGTAAGTGAGTGGCAATGGAACAATTCTTGTGTAAATACTAGGCAATGGAACTTAATTTGATGTTACAAAATACACATTTGATACCAAAGGACGTTGAGAAGGTATTTAACCAATTAGGTACCGAAAGACATTTGAGAAGGTACCTGGCCAATTTGATACCGAAGGACATTTTAGAAGGTATCTGGCCAATTTGATACCGAAGGACATATGAGAAGGTATCATAGTAGCTCAATACCGAAGGACAAATTTGAGAAGGTATCTGAGCGGAAGTACCTAAAATATGATGCTACTTAGTGTGGCCACGTGCACGTAGGCAGTTATGAATGAGAGACCGAAGTAGGGGTTTCTTAGTCGGTAATAAACGTTTAGGAGCTAGAGCGTTTAGGCTCGTTCTCAACTAGGGAATAATAATGTTTAATGATGTTTGAGAATGGTTTACAGCTACATATAGAGACAATTGCTTGAGTTTACTCATTGGTATATTTACATGTTTATAGTGATGCTACGCTTGTTGCTTTACGATTTTGTAGTCTCTCACTGAGCTTTTAGCTCACAGAATTTATGTGTTTTCCCTTTTTAGGTAGTGGTCAGTTTCCTCAAGTGTGATCCTGCTGCTGCTTGCCACCGAAAGACTCGACTTATTAAAAGACTTAGGTTGATAATCTGTTTATGTATACATGTTTTATGAGGTACTAGGGTTTCTGTAGGAATGTTTGGGCCATATGTAAATATTTTTTCTATAAAAGTAATGTCTTGGTTGTATGCTTGTAATTATGTAATCTTCGTAAGAATTTAAGGGAGGTTAGCTGTTTACGTATATTTCTAATAAGATGAATAGGTTGGTATCTAGATTAGAAGGCTTGGGTGGTGAGTGCTGGAAGTAAGGCTAGTAGCTACCATGGTCATATCCTCTTCTAGAATAAAAGGGTAATCTGGGAGGGGGTGTGACAGATGGTGTTGGAGATCGTGCTTGATTCGCCATGTTTTCAATCTAATAAATAGTTTGAAAATATTAGTTAAACATAAATACTTCAATTAAGAGCTAAGAAAGTTCAATTACACTTACATATTTATAACTCCGTGAAAATCCTCTTGAACCTTACTTCGAAAAGAGTCCAAAACATAAACACAATTTTCTTGTTGATTGATTACAATCAATATCCAATTATAACTATAATAAGCAACAATTTTGAAATATTAGTACGTGTATAATGAAAATTAAAAATAACTTAAGAACTTGTATCTAGTTACCCTGTGTTATATGGAATAAGGAATAATTGGTCTAAATTAGCCAATTCTAGTTAATTGGCTAAATTTCTAGATCGAATATCTTGAGACTTCACGTGTGGTGATATTCTTTCTTGATCAATTATAAAAAACTTCTCTGTAATATCATGACCACATTCATCCCAAAGATACCTAAACAAAGTAAAAGTTATTATTTAAACATGAAACAAAGCATACATGAGTGAATCTAGACGAGTAATACTTACATAATGTATGTCAAAATACACATGTAGCCTAGTTCAACCATATTGCAATATTGGATCAAATCATCACGGCCTAAATAAATAAATTTGTCTCTTCCAAATATATGCTCGTCCAAAGTGATACGGATCATGTCTACATCGTTCACGTTATGCATGACATGTCCGTTCAATAGTTTGATGGTACCATTGGCGTCAGTATATTTGGAGGACTGGCTGAAGCTCTTAATTGTTGAATGGTCCTACCATAATCAAAGTTACAAAAATTCAAAGTAGGAAAAATAATAAATAACCAAACTCATATACTGAAAAAGAGATATACATTTTCTCGTCAACCATAACTACAAGTTCACGAGGCCATTTTACGAAGTTGCCCATTGTTTGATTTAAGGACTCTACCCTTCATAGGAATTGGTATAGGCAAATCTTTTCCAATGACAATGTCAATCGGAATTTTAACCGTTAAGCATGACACATCATCATCAAATGTCGTGGCTACTACAACAATATTATCTACAGTTCCTATAGCCAAGTGGCATGGTGTCCTCTTAACAAATTTAAAAGAACTTATGTCATGCATGGTTAAGCACGTACAATATAATTAAAATTTAAAAGTCACAACAAATAAATTACATCCAAATCTTCTTTAGACATCTTCGCAGTATCTTCTTCTTCAAATGCACTTAGTGCAACACTTCCAACAGATGATTTGGACTGGTGAGATTGTCTGTTGTGAGTTTTTTCTCTTGACACTTTACAATGTCGAACATTTTTTTCACTAGAGCCTCCTTCAATTTCTTGGCTCATTGATGTCTTTGGTTTTACTAATTTGAAATATTGAGAATGGAAAACAAAATCAGCCATTCCTCTAACACGTCCCCAATGCACCTTTATTTTTACCAGAATTGAGCTTAGACAAAATATCCATATGTTGCTTATTATAAATGACAAAGTTAGTAGATTATTGAATAATCAAATAACCTAAAACGAGAATAAGATGGAGATCTACATACTCGACGTAAGGAAGCACATCATTTACATTTTGAATGACATAAAAATGAGCTTGATCCAACTCATCCTTACTCGGTCTAATGAAAGAAGCAGCTGGCAATGCTCTATCAATGTTTGAGTTCGCTTTCTTTGTTGATGCTCTATCAATGTTTGAGTTCTCTTTCTTTGTTGATGCTCTATCAATGTTTGAGTTCGCTTTCTTTGTTGATGAGTTTAGCCCAATAGAATTAACACTAGATACGAATTTAGAACAAGACTCTATAGTCTCTTCGACAATATAATTTTCTCCAACACATCTTTCTGGTCGATTTATATTTCGTACATAAGTTTTCAACACTTTCATGTATCGTTCAAAATAATACATCCACCTCAAATAAACAAGTCCACAAAACTTAACTTTTCTTACGAGATGCACTACAAGGTGTACCGTTATTGTGAATAATGATGGTGGAAAATACTTCTCTAAGAGGCATAGAGTGACAATGATATCCTCTTGCATACCCTTTAACTGAGATGAATCGACCGCCTTGCAACATATATCATTAAAGAAGAAGCATAGGTGAGTAATTGCAAGTCTTACATGTTTGGGTAAAATATCGCGAATGGCTACCAGTAATAATTGTTGCATAAGAACGTGATGGTCATGCAACTTAAGTCCGTAAAGTTTCAAATTTATGAGCGACACTAAACTTTGAATGTTCGATGAATAGCCTTCAGGTACTTTAGTTTTTTTATAGTACCTTACAAAAGCTTAATTTCTCAGCTCGTGTTAATGTATAACATGCGAGAGATAAAAATATTTTTTTCTCTCCTACTTGAGGGGCTAACTCTGATCTAATGCTCACTTCCACCAAATCTAATCAAGTTTTTATTTCATCCTTTGTTTTACCAGGAATATCAAGCAATGTGCCAATAAAATTTGCACATACATTCTTTTCAATGTGCATCACGTCTAAAAAATGTCGCACATCAAGATACTTACAGTATTCTAACTAAAAAAGAATAGATTTTTTCTTCCAATAAGTTGAAGGGCTATCTCCACTGTTCTTTTCCTTGATAGTTTTCTTACCAAATGAATATTGATACCTACTTGTTTATGCAAGAATTTCTTCCCCACTCAATGGTTCTGGACCAAATTCTAATTATTGTGTGCCATTAAAAGCTTTCTTCTGTTTCCTATATGGATGATGGTGGGGTAGAAACTTGCTATGCCCGAGATATGCCATCTTCTTCCCTTTTGGTAAATAAGTGGATGAAGTATTCTCTCCACAAATTGGACATGCATGATATCCTTTAACCGTACAACCACACAAGTTACCATACGCAGGAAAATCATTAATGATCCATAATAAAATGGCTTTAAGCATGAAACGTTGTTCTTCATATGCATCGTAACATTTTACCCCATCTTTCCAACGTTTTTTCAAGTCATATACTAACAGAGCTAAATAAACATCTATGTCATTTCCTAGTTGTTTAGGACCAGATATTAGTGCAGTCAACATAAAAAAAATCCACTTCATGCACAACTATGGAGGTAGATTGTACGTCACTAACATTACCAGCCAATAACTATATCTACTTCTAAGATCTCCATGTAGATTTACCCCATCTGTCGAAAGAGCAAGATGAAGATTTATGGGTTCTGACCCAAACTCTAACCACAAATTGTCTATTTTTTTCCACAATAGGTCATCTTTAGGATGTTTTAATAAACCATCTGTTTCTTTTCTTTTTTTTTTTTAGCATGCCACGTCAATAAACTTGTTGTTTCTTTACTTCGAAACATTCTTTCAAATCTTAGAATTGGGGGGAAATACCACATGACTTTTGCTGGGATATTTTTAGCCCTTTCCTTTAATTTTTTTTAAGCTTCCATCTTGACGTACTACAAATGGGGCATACATTTGCATTAGAGAGTTCTTTTCTAAACAAGTAACAATCATTTCTACATGCATGAATCTTTTCGTACTTCATTTCAGGAGTACCTAACATCTTTTTTTCTTCATAAGAAGAAGTTGGAATTTCATTAGGACTAGGTAATATGTCATGAATTAATTCTAACAACTCAATGAAGCTCTTATCGCTCCATCCAAATTTAGCTTTCAAATTATATAACTTTACCAATGTAGATATGTTGGAAAAAGTTTTACAATTTGGTACAATGGTTTCTTCGCATCATCTAATAATTCTTTAAAATTATCGGATTTTCCACTAAAATAGTTATTGTATGCAGCCCCAAACATTCCAATTGTCATCAACATCATCCTCATTAACTTCGTCTTTTTCACTAGTAGACACATTTTCATTGTTTCTCTTAATCAGTAATGACTCACCGTGAAAAATTCATGTCTGATAACTTTGATCTATACCATTAAAAAATAAGTGATCTCTTATTTTGTTCACATTTAGAGTCTTTGCATTCACACACTTCAAACATGGACAACTAATGACATTCGGTATATTTGAATGTTGTAGACCATTTTTAATAAACTTTTCGACCCCTAAACTATACTCAGCTGACATTATTCATTTTCATCTATGACTTATCCATGATTGTAAAATATGCAACTTAATCTACAAAAAAGAAAAACAATATCAAGGAAAATTTAAAAGCATAAAATTATAATTGTAAAATACGCAACATCAATAAATTTAGAACAAATAGACTTTTAAGATAAGCATCTTATAATTATTACCCTGTACTTGTTATTAATGTTGTTATGAAGTCCTTTTTGTATTGGGTGTACCTTCTCCACTTGTCAACTTTCTCAAAACATGTCCAATGCAATCTTCCTATCTTCCTTCCCAATCCCCAAAAATAAAAAATTAGTCTTACACGTCAAACTTGAACCTAACAAATGAAAAACTTCACTCAAAATCATTTCATTATTGCTCAAATGAGTTGGCTTAAAGATTCTAATTCAACTACTTTCCAAAAGAACCTTACTCGGAAATAGTTTAATTCTTATCTCAATTTAACATATGCAAACAATGAATCAACAATCCTAAAAAGAAAGTCTACGAATTTAGAGTGATTCACTTATTAAAGTTAAAGAACTTAATTCAAACTATAATTAATTTGAAATTTTAGTTGACAACTCCTAAATCGAGTTTTTTTCCTCACTAAAAAAAAAGGAATGAATATACTTGTATAAATATGAAATAGAAATTGCAGTTATAATGTAGGCATGCAGTATTATAGCTCACCAAGAGAAGTAATTAAAAAAAATTATAAGTATATGTAACTCCTAAAACCGTTCTCCAAAACAACCTATAAAAATCATGCTTGCCACAACTATATGTTGGTTTAAAGAAAGAACAAAAATAACCTGATCTTCTCTTTGTTTTTATACTATCATGTAATGTTTGCCCAATAATAGAGGGCTTAAGAATAATTTGCTGTCATGAACCTACATATAAGAATCCAGAACCTTTCTAAAGAAGAAAAATACCTTATTTTTTCACATATTTCTATATCATGATGGTATTTGTTAATGATTCACAAATACGGAATTGAAGAGACTATATGTGCAATTGTTAGTTTGGAGATCCAATAGAAATATGTCAAACTATTATAACAGTTGTACAACCAAAATATTTTGAGAAAATGAAGAAATTGAATTTAGCTCAATTAAATATGAAATGAAAAAATGCCGATTGAATATTCAATAATGACCAACTGGGATGACCTATATGTGAAAATATTAATCAATGGGATGCTTGAATAATTCTAAAGAACAAAGTTATTATTTGTCTCCTACCATTTTCGTATATAAACAATACAAAAAATATTGGCATTTTCTTATATAAACAAGATAGAAAACACTGTTAACACATTAACGACAGAGAAATGAATACCAAAGATCAATATAAGCCAGTAGTTAAACAACAAACACATTAACGACAATAATATTGGCAAAAATCACTACTGAAATCTAGAGAAACGAATACCAAAGATCTAATTTGCTCCTGACAATCATCAAAACTTCTATATACTCCAATAATATCTCTCTTTTGAACGACAAGAAGTCACCCATCTCTGATTCCATGGGAGGTTTAGAATCTAACTTGGGTGAAGGAGAAGCGACCTTCATGGCAGAGACCCACGACCACAAGGAATAGCAACGACAACGACAACGACAGAGACCCACAACCACAATGAATAGCAACAACAACGGTAAACAGCTACATGTCTGAACACTGGCAAAGAGACCCACGACCACAAGGAATAGCAACGACAACGACAAACGACTACAGATCTAAACATTGACAGAGACCCACGACCAAGGAGAGACCCAAACATGATGGAGATTGGCGGACGGATGACAGACACCCTGATTCGCACGGCCAAGGAGAGGTAGGGTTTGGGTTAGAGAGAAATGAAAGGGTCTGAGTAGGAGAGATCGGCGCGAGACCTGTAGAATGAAAGGGATTTTTAAATAAAGTAAGAAAAAAAATAAATTAGACCTTTAATGTCGGTTTAAAACTGACATTAAAGCCCATCTTCAATGTCGGTTTAAAACCAACATTAAAGATCCGTTTTGTTTTTTGTTTACAACCGATATTATATATCCGATTTCACTTTTTCTAACCGACATTAAAGCCCAATATTATTGTAGTGAGCGCGTACTATTACTGCATGGTAAGAGATTTAAAATCAAACATTTTACAAATATATGATATGAATATTGTTTAGTATTATTTTTTTTATCGTACAAAATAATTTTATCGAATAAGTACAACACGATTTACCATAATTGGGTTCAATGTGTGATCAAACATTGGTCAACATAGAAACTATTATTCGACAAATAATGCGACTCAGTATTGTTGACACTGATCGAAGACATATTCGTCGTAGACGACAACGGCAACAAGGTGAAGTTAATTTAGAGGCACGCGAAGACAACCCCCATGTGGTCGTCTTCAAATTTCATGTAAACTTCTATTTTCAAATTAAAGAACTAATTATAAATCTTCTTTAATATCATGAGTTTTTTTTTTAATTTTATTTATTTGTAGAGAAATGTACTACTTAGTGAAGTCTACTTCGTGAAGTCAATTTTTTTTTTAAAAAATATGAGTGTAAAATAATTAAGTTTTCATTACACATTAAATATATAATTAAGTTTAATAATGAAAGAATTTTTTAATTAAAAATTAGAAAATAAACAGTTAAATTGATTTTTTTTAAAAAAAGTAATCGTGGACTATGTACACAATTATGGAAATCCTGGACTCGATCTATGAGTATGTGCTTAACCAGTCCTCGTGTTGACTAGATTAAAGTCTAATCGTGTATGGGTACACGATTTCCCTTCGCCACCAAAACTATCATATTTTTTAACACTTTCCATTTCCACCTATTTTTAAAAATTCTTTCCCATCTACCAATTTTTGTCATTAATTTAAAAATTCACTATGTTCTTGAACTTAGTCACATATATTAGTTAGAGATAAATTATGATTTTTGTTTAAAAAAAATAAATTTTCCTTTGAAAAAAAGTAGATATTAGTTAAAGATAAATGTGAATGTTAAAAAAATACTTTTCACTTTATTTAAAATGTTAGTTAAAAATAAAATTTGATTTTCGGAGGAAAAAAATTAACACGAAGTAGATATTAGTTAGGGGTTAAATGCATGTTTTCTTTTAATATTTTCATTATGATGATTTAATTATTTTCCTAATTTGAGATTTTGATTTAAATCAGAGTTTTTTTTTTTTTTTTTTTTTTTTAGAATTTCACGACAATTTTTTCTTATTTTGTTAAAAAACTTTGTTTATTGGATGATTTGGTTTCTCTTATATTTTTAAACATTAAATTAAATCAAAATAATTATTTTTATTTTTTAATTTGGTGATAATAGTTTCTTTGTTTTTTTTTTTCTCTTGATGATTTAATTTTGTTAATTTCATACTTTGACTTAAACCGAGATTTTTTTTAATAAAATATCCTCATAAATTTTTTTATTCTCTTAATTTTAAACTTTAATTTAAAGTAAAGTATTATTATTATTTTGTTATAATTTTATCTGTTTTTTAAATTTATTTGGATGATATGGTTGTTTAATTTCATAATGATGATTTCTTAGTTGAAAAGACGTATTTGATTATCCTTCTAATTTTAATATTTTTTTCAAATGTTAATTCCAACAAATATATAATTATTTTCTATGTGAATAGAAACCCTACAAACTTAATCTATTTTTATTTGCAACGATCTTCTTCTTGATTTTAAACTTTATTTTAAATTTTTATAAATTGGTGTATACTTGCAACAAATTTGAAGAAAAAAATGATAAAAAATAGTAAAAATTATTATAAATCTCTAAAATCATTGATGTGCATCTACAAAAAAATCAAAACGCGGAAAACTGCAAAAAAATATTAAAACAATCACTCTCTTCTCGACCATCTTCAATATGCGAGAATAAGAGGAGAATCTGTTGTGTGTATAGAAAAAAACGATAGAACGTATACAAAAAGTTACATTAAATCATGAAATTACTCCACATGTTTTTATAAATTTGAAAAGTGAATAAAACTTGAAAAAGAGCACTGTATATTTTTACAAATATGAAAAGTGAAAAAAAAAAATTGAAAAGAGGACATACGTTAATAAAAAAAAAGAGAGAGGTGATATTTTAACAGATAAATTAAACTTCTTAAAGAAGGTAAAAAAACGTTAAAAAACCTACAACAAAATTTCTATAAAAAAGAAAAATGAAAGAAAAGAAGTTAGAGAAAGCCGATTAAAAAAATTAAAAAAAAAAAGAAAAAAAAAGAGAGAGAAGATATAAAGTAAGATCTTGAAATTAACTATTTATAGACAAAGTTTAGATCTCCGATCATAATTTGATTTGATTTTTTAAAAATTAATTAATTTAATGTGAAGTAGAGATTATTAATGATGAAATGTGATCTTTTAAAAAAAAACACGAATAAGAGATTAGAGAATAAAATATGATTTGTTTTTATTTTTATTTAATTTTAAATATTAGAGATAAAATGTTTTTTAAAAAATTTGTGAATAAAATATTAGAAGATAAAATATGATTTATTAAATTTATTATTTTTATTTAATGTGCCTTAGATATTATTGATAAAATGAGATTTTTCAATGATTTAGATGTGAAATTACATAAAATATTTCAATAATCATCAATTAAATAGACAAAATGAAAAATCAAATATTTCTTTACTATATGGTATAGATATTGATAAACATATCTAAACCCTATATTTTAGCAAAACAAAATAAAAAAACAATGCATCCCAAAAATTCAACTCGAAAATTAAAATAACCAATTTAGAGGGTTATTCATTTATTTATTTAATGCAAAAAAGGTTTTTTTTTTCTTTTTTAATTACATTTAAATCGAGATTTTTATTTTCCATTTTTGGTCAACATTTTTTCTCGATAATTTGACGAACTCTACAAACCAGTTTTTTTGAGCTTCCTCCACTTATCACCCTTCTTCTGAACCATGTTTTTGCTGGTGAATTAGGGAATCTCCTGTCGACTTCGAAAAGCCTCCAACTTTTCCCACTCTTTCTCGGTTTCAATTTCCTTCTTCTCTTTATTTAATTCTGTTCTTCTCTGTTCATCCTCCCCTTGTTGCGAAGGAACACCAATACCAGAGAGAATCTGCGACAATCAGCATCTTCCTCTCCACTGCTGAAATTTGTCCTCCCCGAGGTTTTGTTAGGGAAAGACAATCGTTAAGAGTGGAGTTCCTAAATCAATATATGCCAGGTATTCGAAATTTCAAATGGGGTTTTCTTGAAATCTAGATCAACCCTTTACATAGCGACGATGAATAACTGATTGGGATGTGGAACCCTAATGTTCTTATTCCATAAATTCTTGAAATGGGTATCGAGTGAAATTGTTTTTCGTGTTGACAATGATAGTTATGCCTGCTAATATTGGGAGGTGGGATTTGTTTACAATTTGCGTGCTTAGTATTTTCAGAGCTTACGTAGCTACAATGAACTACAATTTTTTTTTTAAAAAAGACTTTCGTGCAGGGTAATGTAACAAAATTCTCGTTACGGGATGAACAACGAGGTTTTTGAAGTACAGGTATTGACTGAGAAGTTATCCAAACTCAACAATTCTCAGCAGAGCATTGAGTGTATCCTTTCCCTAATCATTATTTTTTTTATCCATTTCTTTTTTTTGGAAAATATTGCATTGCCCATTCTATAACACACCTGCCCTTTACAGTTTTTGTTCGGAGATTTTTTTTCCATATATTTTTGAACCCTATGTTTTTGGTGTTTACAGTCATGGATGTCAAACGAGAAAAAAAAAAAAAAAGAAAGAAAAGAAAAAGCAAAGTAATGACTTTTGTCAGTTGCTAATTTTCTAATAGGCTTTTCCCCTATTAGAAAAGGCCCTATGAAGTAAAGGGAAGTGCATCAATTCTTAGAAAAAGAGGGAGCGAGCCTATAGAAAAAATTAAGAAAGTCAATTCAATGTATAGACCTCAAGTCAATGGTACGACAGACAGCGCTGCCTGCACGCGAAATAGCTTCCGAGGTCAAGCAGTTTCAATTTCACTACAGGATTGATTTGGGAATGAATGCTGGGTTGGGCCACCTCGAATGGTGTGAGCCGCATGTGGGGAGACCCGCACGTATGATTTTTAGGGGGATCTAGTTGAAAGACCGCTAGACAGCTTGCTGTTTTGGGAAAGCGAGAGATCTCATTGTCCAAGAAATGCTCTTTCCTCTAGCGGGATCAGACTCTTCAGGGACAGAGGACGACCTCTTCACAATAGAATCGTACCTTTCTTTCTAAGACTAAGAAGAATCCACTTTATTAATGAAAACATGGAAAGACAAGGAATGAAGTAGAAGATCAAAATCCAGTCGTTTATCCAAATAGCAATTTGAAGATTTATTCTTATTCACCGAACGAAAGCTACAGTTCCACCAACTGTGCTAGTTGCGGCGTTTGGGCCAGTAGATCCAGAGCAAATATACGTTGACTTAGTTGCTTTTGCAGTGGATTCTAATCCCGATGTTGATTTGATGCAACTTACTGGTGATAGTCGCAACACTTCCTAAAAAGAACTAGGTTTGGCTCGTTGTCTTTGATTCTTTACCCATAACATAAGATAAAGGGTGCGTGCTTCAACATCTCAATTTGAACCTCTTGCTTTATGGAGAAAACTACGATCTTTGCTGGATTGGCAGTTCAGCCACATAATTTATCCTTCAAGCTGAATAGAACGAACTTGTCCTGCTCCTTTAGTTTAGAGCAATAGAGTTGACTTGCTTCTCACTAACGGCTGAATCATAAGCTTCATCACTCGGTCAGATAAAATTAAGAAAAAACTTTATAAACGGAAGCTTTCTACTTTATCTCATGGTTGTATTCTAACTCTCTGCTCCTATGTATTATCAAGCATTTCGTTGTACTATTTGTCTCTATTTTTTATGCCTCCATCGGTTAGCCTTCACATGGATCGTTCATTGCATTCTTTCTTTTGGGAAGGAACTAATGGTATTAAAACAAATTACTTGCTCCGCTGGAATCTTGTGTCAAATTCACAGCTGGTTGGTGGACTTGGGTTTTGAGATTTAAAACTCAGAATTATGGTCTTGTTAGCAAAATGGGAATGAAGATTAATGAATGAACCCCATTCTTTTTGGTGGAAAGTTATTATTAGTAGTATTCATGGTTCTTCAAATCTTTGTTGGATTTCTGGTTCCATGAATATTTTCAGTCTTGGGAGCTCTTGGTTGAATATTGCAAAGCTTTGGAAGGGATTTTGATTCACTTGCTCGGAAATGGTAGAAGAGTCCTATTTTGGATTGATATTCGGATGGGCAACTCTTATTTGAAATCTTCCTTTCCCAGGTTGTTTGCTGTACGTTCCTCTCCTAGTGGGACCCTTTTTTTCTAATTCTTTTTAAAATTTTATATAATTAATTATTATTGGGACAGCCAAATTGGTGCTTGGCAATTTTCTTTTCGAAGATCTTTGAAGGAGAAGAAGTATTTGACTTCGAGTCTTTGTTATCCACTATTTCCACTGCCTCTCTTGGTCCCAATGATGATCATTGTGTTTAGTCCAACCTTTAGAATTTTTTTCAGTAAAATCTTTGTCCAAGCATTTGGTGTCTTCGTTACTGACAAATAAGGTGGGATTCTTGGTTCTCTGGAAGTCTAAATGTCCCAAAAGGATTGAACATTTTGATCTGGATTATGTTGAATGGTAATCTTAATACCTCAGAGGTCTTGCAAAGGAAGAATCCCAAGAAGTATCTCACGCCATCATTTTCCCGCTTTTGTTATTTGGCTGAGGAAACTCTTCTTCCTTTCTTCTTTGATTGCCTCTATGCTAGATAAATTTGGGCTCATTTGTTTGCAATCTTCAATTCTCATTTGGTATTCTCTAATATATATGTTTTCTGAAACGGAAACAAGATTTTCATTGAATTAATGAAATACTCGAGTTACATGAGAGGAAACAAAGCATAAAACTCAAACTTGCCAATATAAAACAAGAAATATAAGACTAAACCCACTAAAATCTGGATAACGTTGGACTTGAAAACAACAATTAAAGCCCATAGAAGATTAGAAAGTATAAAAGCTTCCTCCAAAATTTTATTGAGAACCGACAATCCAACACTCAAAGAAAGTATGTGGAGGGTCTTCAATATCTGCCGAACAAAGATAAATTGAGGCTGAGAGTGATTAACTTGGAAGCTTCCTTTTAGGAGAAACTGAGCAATTAAGCTCCCCAAGATCAAAACCCAAAAATAATGTTAACTCTCCTTGAACAGCAAGAAATCCATGGGAGGAAATGCCACCAAAAGCTTGAAACTGAAAATGAACCTGAAGAATCCAATTATGCAAACAAATAAAACTTCCTTGATAATCCTGATCTTGAACCCAATTATAAACACACATTAAACCTCATAAACAGGCAACCAAAATGTATTCTTGAATATATTTAGAACTGATGTTCCAGTATTGCTTGTTTAGTGGTCCCTGCTACATTCCAAAGTCAGTTTGATTTGGATAAATGCTGTCAAAGCAATTCATTCAGAATTATGGTTGGAAAGGACTCATGGTTTTAAGCGTTTTGAATTTGCTCGTTTAAAAGTGTCTACTTGTTGCTGTCTTCCTAAATTATTAGGGGCATTTTCTATCCAAGATATTTGCCTTAATTAGAATGTTTTTACCTCTCATGATTAATTATGTATTAGCAGCTCTTTATTGCATTTTTTCTTTTACATTTTTCACCCTGTTTCAAATTTTGTATCTAATTTATCTTTGGAGCCGTATTCTCTCATTCTCTCATTCTCTTTATTCTCTTTTCATTATATCAAGTTTCTTGTTTCAGAAACAATTGTAGCCTTCTCATGATATATTTGGATTTTATTAGTTTCTTTCACTTCCTTGGAGTTTGTTTCCTTTGAATATGATGAAACTGTTCTCGGAGAAATCTTGGAACAAAAGTATTGCATCATAACATTTTTGTATCCTTTCATTATTTCAATGTGAACTTCGTATCTTTTCACTATTTCAATGAGAACTTTGTATCTTATTGAAAAAGATATCCTTTGATTGGAAGGCTTTCTTATAGTTTTTCCAATATGAGATCCTCAACATATTCCATCAAGATGGTGCGTCTTTGGGTTCATCATTCTTGGGTTGAATATTTTTTTTTTTGATTGAATATCCATTTTGAGCTTCGTGGGCTATGATACAATATTTAGATAAAAATGAGGTTCCATCTCAAAACGAATTAGCAATGGGGGAATAACTCGTCTATCTTATAAAGATGGTGAGTTCTTCTCATTTTTCCAAATGTAGGATCCTTAACACCTATGAAGTTTAATCAATGTACTAAAAAGAAAAAAGTTCAAGTGGTGGTTATTTTAGAATAGGGCTAACTCTGAGTGGCTGCATTTGGCCAATGAAAAAACTGCAAGGTGGCTAATTCTGTGACAGCAACGCAACAAGGTGAACTTTGTTTCTTTTCTTTACTTCACTTTTGTTTTGTTTTCGTTTTTGTTTGTTCCAATGTTTTAAAAGGCTTAAATGACCTCAAGGTGTTTTCTCATGGAGGGGTGAGGCATAAGCCTTGAGACAATATGAAGCGTAAGCCTCATTAAAAATTAAAAAAAAAAAATATTTTAATCATAAAACATAAAACCTGATGCAGTAGGATTAGGTTAATCTTGGGCAATTTTTTGGTCAATCCTTTTTACTATCTTTTTGTGTTAGTTCTCTATAAATAGAGAATCTCCTCTCTTGTACATCAACTTGATAATCATAGTGAAGATACTTGGTTTGATTCTAAGAAAAAAACTCTCCATTCTTAGGCTACACCGGATATCAAGGGAGGTTTTTATAAAACAATCTCACGTGATCAAAGTGCCCCATGAAGAAAGACAAATTATAGTATTTATTCTCATTGGAGATAAAGTTGTTCATGTTTGGAGGGGAAGGAGAAGGGAGAGGGACTTCATTATTAAGCATGGAGGCTGATGATTTTGTGATCGAGATTTTTTTTGATGCTGGCATTAAGCTTGATGATCAATTGCTTCTTATGGTTGAACATTTTCGTTGTCTTGTTTGGTAACTTTGGATTGAGAGTAGTTTTTGTCTTGTATTCTCTTTCTTCTTTAGCTATAAATTTATTGGATTAGAAGATGTTTTGGATGTGATAGTTCTTGTGCTTAGATGGAGCAGTTTTTTGCATTCTCTTTGTGATTCTTTTTTGGTTGGGTACATACTGAATGGGGAGCGGTTCTTATACTTTATATTCTTTGGAGAATGTTTTATACTCAAATCTGTACTCTTTCTTAATTAATTTCTGTTGGTGGGTGCAATTGTTATGTATCTGTTTATCTTTGATACCAAATTAGCTTTATCAAGATGGTGCATTTCCCACCGGAAAAAGGCCAAGCAGATTGTTGAAACATGGGACAAATCATTCAACTCATCTCAGAAAGAGCAGCGTGTTTCATTTCTGTATTTGGCAAATGACATTTTGCAGAACAGCAGGCGCAAGGGGAGTGAATTTGTGAATGAATTTTGGAAAGTTCTTCCTGGTGCTCTCAAGTATGTCTACGATCATGGTGATGAAGGTGGAAAGAAAGCAGTTGCGAGACTTGTACGTCTTCTTTTTACTTGTGTAGAAAAAAATGATGCCAATAAATCTCCTTATGTTTTTATTTCTTTAAGCATGTCAGTTAACTCCAACATGTTGCTCAAAAGTAAAACATTTTGCATTTATGGGTATCTGACTTAAGAATTCTCCTCCTCCTTTCATTCAAAAAAAAAAAAAAAAAAAAAAAAAAAAAAAGGTGAAGAAGAAAAACGGAAAAGGGAGGATGCATTCCATTCATCCAGCTTGACAAGTTTGTATCATAAGTATTTCTATTTAGGATTTCCAAAGATTGGCATTGGTAATAAAACTCTCGTTTCTACTTAAGCAAGTCATTTGATTATGGTGTTTCATGAGTACTGTGGGTGCTCAATTGGCGATAATTCCTAAAGCTTGTATATTAGTTAGGAACGATCTAGTAAATTCTAGATATGTGGGTTTAAAACTTCCGTTTGAAGCGTAATATGTGGTTGCTTTCCCCCTTTGCTGTTTGATTTGTTATTCTAAAAGTGTTTCTATTAATGACAAACTACTATAAAAGAAGACTATTAAACACTATGAACTGAACTGGCCGTTGGAGGTAATCATCGGAGTTGGCCGCCGAAGGGAGTCATTGGAGATGGTGGTTGTTGAAATTGGGGGTCGGAGGTGGTCTACGCGGGAGTTAGCCATCAGAATGATATCGAGTTAGCCAACGGAGTAGGTCACATAAGTGGTTGACAGAGGTGATCGTAGAGTTGGCCGCCAGAGGCACTTGTCTGAGGTGGTTGTCGTCGAAATTGGGCAGCATAGGTGGTCTTCTATGGAGTTGGCTGTTGGAGTGATCATCGGAGATGGTGACTGGTGGGTGGAGTCATTGGAAACGTTAGAGGGAAGGAGAGTTAGTTATTTTAACCCTGGAGTGTAAATAGTTTTACTGTAACAAAAGGGGATTTAAAATAACCCTTACTCTCCCTTGTATTAACATGTCCCAATTGCTGAGTGGACTATTATAGCCCACTCAAACCTCTTCAAGTTGGAGCTCCAAACACCCCCTTAATGTTTGACTATTTATTTCTCTATTTTAGACTTTGCTATTTATACGTAAATGTTATTTATCAAATTGAAATTTATGATACACGATGATTTCAATTTGTTTTCTGTTTCACGAGTTAACAACCTTATTCAAGACACCACGGAAATAACAACACCCAAAACCTCTGAAATACCAAGACAAACCACACATTGCAGGACAATGATTATAGACTAGTGAAACACAAAGACATTGTCTTATATTCTTGTCAATGTAAGACCAAAGAAAAATTTGTGTTACTTGATGTTGATTGCATAAGATTTGATTTTGCATTCTCTTTCTTATACTGGTGGATGTTCTCAGTAATTGTTGATCATGTGACACTGGTTGATAGTGGAAAAACTTAGTAGGTCTGGATTATCCTAATAAGCCTTACTCTTAGGGAGGATACTAGGCACTAGTTGGGAAATTGAGTAGTGATATCGTAAATGCTTCTTATTAAGTCTCTGGGAAGATTTTTTATCTACAAGATTCTTAAGAGACCTTATTTAGGATTCATAAGCCAATTTTAGTTCAGATATATGTGATTGCACTTTATTGGACTTAGCTTGTCTAATCTCAGTGTCGGGGAGAATGTTATTTGGTGTAGGTTTTGTATATTTCTATCCACTTGGCAATTGGAGGATTCTATTTCCTATTTCAGAAAAGAAGCTTCAAGTCGAACTTTATCCAATTGATGTGTTTGTATTCTTGATAATTGAAGTATTTGTAGAGATCCAGTTCCTTCCGGGATTGATAACTTGTGGATTTCTCCTCTCTAAGAGAGAAGGAAAAATTGGAAGCCTCGCGCACTTTGGAAGAGAATAAAACTGTGGTGTTTTAGTTTGATTGGACTAGTTTGGATGGGTTCAAAACGGCCATCTTTCTGGAGAGTTGGGAGTGTGTTATGGAGGATATTTGAAAGGTTTCTGAATTTTACAAAAGGTTGGTGATTGATGTTGCTATTAGTCAGATGTATTGATATGAACCATCTAAGGCATCAAATTATTATTTAAATTTTATTTAATAATTTTGATGTAATGTTAGGGGTTTCCAATTTTAAGCCTTGTAGAAGATACGGTTTTTCTTAGGAGGTGGGAGGTTTGCCTTGTTCAGTTAGTCTTGGTTGGGCTGTTGTATTTTATTTGCAAAAGTTATCGTGTAGTAACTTCTTTTTTCCATTAGTTATTTTTTATTTGTAAAAGTTACTGTGTAGTAACTTCAATGAAAGTTTAGATTAGTAAGTGCAAGGCGATAAGTCACCTAATTACTTTGAGGTGGGAGGCGATAAAAAAGCATCGTCTGAGTAAAGCGAGGTGCACTTAATAAAATACTAAATAAATATTATATATAACTTAGTTAAAAAGCAATAAAAACTTAATTTTAAAAACATAAAAATTTTAATAATCTATCTTATATTTAAATAAAATGAGAGGAAAAGTAATGATATACCAGAAAAGAAAATAACGTTTATTTTGTAATATGGTAAAGAGACGGTATTGCAGTCTAACTAAAAATTAAATTAAGTAAGCTTCAAACATGCCAGCTGTTAGTCATAGAAGAAGATACAGCTAGCAATTATATTTACAAGAAGAAAAATATTCAGCTAGCAATTAAATTTACCAGAAGAAAAATATTGCCATCTGTCACGACTCATGATTGCATGCAGCATACAACTTTAATGAATATAACTTCTCTTTTTATTCTTCCGTCTCTTCCACTTATTCTTTCAAACTATTTTTCTTCTACTTCTTGTCAGACACTTCTTCTACTTCATAGTATTATTCTTATCTGTTCTTCTCGTCCTTTTTGTTCTTCTCTTCTTCTTAACCTATTCTTCATCTTTGTATTATTATTTTCTCCAAATTCTTCTATTTATGATGTTACAACTCAGAAGGGTTCTTTGCCTTTTTTTTCTTTTTAAATAAAAGACACTTTATCAAGAATAATCGTTTAGATCAATAGGCGCTCGCCTTTGTTTGAGGTGATGGCACAAAAAGGCGAAAGATGGTGCAATAAGTCAAGCGCCCTGTTGAAGGCACTCGCCTTGTATACCTTCAAGGTGTTGAGGTGAGGCCTCACTTTGCCTCGCCTCTCGCCACAGGCGAGTGCCTGGGCTCTCCTCAACAACACTGGTTTAGATGTTATTCACTTTGAAAACTTTCTCCTCCAACTTGTCTGACTACTTACAAGGAACTTTTTACTTTTTACTAGAAGGGGTTTATGGTGTAAGACCAAAAGAGCCCTTTTCTAAATAACTAGTTAAAAAGGATAGGGTTAGTTAATTGCTAATTGTCAGCTAATTGTTAGTTGTTATGATAGTTAGTTAAACATCTTGTAACTAATTTCCTCTATAAATAAGATTCTTTTCTCCTATTTCGAGAGAGAATCATTTCATTCAAAAATTAGTCTTTTGGTATTGCACCAAATTTGTATCAGAACACTCCAAGAATCCGGCTTAATGGCAGGAAGAAGGGCTGCCCACCCGAGAGGAGAAGACGTTCAAGCACAAGACCAAGAGGTGGAAGAAAACCCCACCCTCGCTCCAAGAACTACAACGATACGCTTGCTGTCCTGAAGGTTCTTTGGAGGGAATTCATGAATCATTGAACAACCTTAAAAAAACAGTGGCAACGCTTGTAAGAAGATTGGATGTATTGACAATACTGCCCCAACATGATGAAAATGCCCTGACATTCAGTCAAGTTTGCGGAAGAAGAGGTAGACGTGGTGTTCGACAACCAAGAAATTTCCAATATCAGCAAGAAATTCATCAAGAATGGGCTCTAAGATTGCATATGCAGTTCCAAGAAGATCCAAGAAGATGTTTGAATAGGCAAGAATGGCAACAAGAATTTCAAGAATGGGATTCTTCGAGTGAGTATGATCAAGAAGAAGAGTTTTATGCTCTAAGAAGATGACGAGACAGAAGATATGAAGCTAGAGGTGATCCACAGGACTACAAAATGAAGATTGACTTGCCATTCTACCATGGTAAGCATGATATTGAACCATTTCTTGATTGGATCAAAAACATCAAGAATTATTTTGATTACATAGGCACAGTTGATCACAATAAGGTACGTTCGGTAGCATTTAAGTTGAAAGGGGGAGCTTTCGCTTGGTGGGACCAATTGGAGGTCAATTGGCAAAGACAAGGCAAAAGGTCTATCTGAACGTGGGAAAAAATGAAGAGGTTGATGAAAGAAAGGTTTCTTCCTCCCAATTATGAGCAAACATTGTATAATATCAAAACTGCAGGTAAGACCCTTGAACAGTAGTTGATTTTGTGGAAGAATTCCACCATTTGGAAGCAAGAACTGATTTGGCCAAAAACGAGCAACACCTAATTGCACGGTTCATTGGCAGGCTAAGAATAGACATCAAATAGAAGGTAAAGCTTCAACAATTTCATTGGTTAGCTGATGCAATTTCTTATGATGAAACAGTGGAAGAGTTAAATGAAATTCGCTCCAATAAAATTTCAAGAAAGGCTCCTTGGGATGCTTCCCTTAGTAGAAAAGCTAGCACTTTGAATTACGCTTCTGCTAATCACTCTTCCTCACCAACGGCAACCAAGGAAAAGGAAAAAGAAAAGTAAGAAGAGGTTGGTGAGAAGGAAACAAAGGCTGTTACAAGAAGACAGTTCAAAATCCTTGTAACTGGCCTACATTAGGCAAATGTTTTAGGTGTGGCCAAGTGGGTCACTTGTCTAATGAGTGTTCCCAACAAAAAACAATAGTATATTTGGAGGAGGAAGAGGATTCGTTGGCTGAATGCAATGAAGATGATGAGGAAGAAGCCAATTAAATTGAGATGGATGAAGGTGATAGGGTGTCTTGCGTTCTCTAAACGGTGTGGATTGCTCCCAAAAGAGATTTGAATCCTCAAATACATTGCAAAATGTTTGTTAAAGAGAGTGAGACTGATATATTGGGGCTTGTAGTTGCTGAAAAGATAAAAAATAAAAAAAACAGTGAAGACATTCCACACCATATTGACTTGGTTCCAGATGCTACAATCCCTCATCTTCCTCACTATAGGATGAGTCCTAAGGAGTATGAGATCCTCCACCGACATATTGAAGAATTGTTAAAAAATGGGCATATTCAACCAAACCTTAGCCCATGTGCAGTGTAGCCCTACTCACGCCTAAAAAAGTTGGTAGTTGGAGGATGTACGTTGATAATAGAGTTATCAACCGGATTGTAGTGAAGTATTGCTTCCCAATCCCTAGAATAGGTGATTTACTCAATCAATTTGGAGGAGCCTTGATTTTTTCGAAAGTGGACTTGAAGAGTGAATACCACTAGATTCGAATAAGGTCGAGGGATGAGTGGAAGACTGCATTTAAACCCTACTTCTCATTCACAGACCGATGGCCAAAACAAGTTACTGCATTGATTTGCCTTGTGACCTACATATTAATCCAGTCTGCAATATTTCGGATTTGAAGACATATCATGCCTCGGATGACTTTCATTTAGCTTTTTAGCTCACTTGAGGGCGAGTTTGATTTTGAGAGGGGTGGATTGGTGTAAGGCCGAAAGGGCCCTTTTGTACATAACTAGTTAAAAAGGATAGGAGTTAGTTAAACATCTTGTAACTAATTTCCTCCATAAGTAAGATCATTCTCTCCCATTTTGAGAGATAATCATTTCATTCAAGAATTAGTCTTTTGGTATTGCATCAGTTTATGAGGCAAAAAGTTTTGATTCTTATTTCGATCTTGTATGGTGGAAGAAGATGAAAAAGTTTCTCTCTCTTTGGATGCCGTGTATTCTTTCATTTATTCTCAATGAAAGTTGTTGATTCTATAAAAAAAAAGTCTCTCTCTCTCTCTCTCTCTCTCAAATTTTTTAATTGAAACAGAGGTGGTCAAGAAGTTTATGGACCTTGGGGGATTTTTTTTAAACCATTTGAATCAACATGTATTAGATGACTAAATTTACCTCTTATCTTGGTTCAATTATTTTACGAAGAACCGAGAAAGTTAATTAACTAAAAAGAAAAAACATGCGAGCAATTTTTCTACATTACAAAGGCAAAGAGTAAATGATGTAGATAGACCTATAGAAAAAGATCAAACCTTAAAAGGTTGCATAAGGGAGCTTGGTATTAATATTGAGATTGAAGACGAGGAATAACAAGCCTGATTAAACGTATTCAAATTCTTCCTCCCTAAGATGAGTGAATAATTTGACTGGTGGACGATCTTCAATTGGAATAACAAACTCCACCTTATACTGAAGATTACCAGAGATACGCTCCCCCTTCCAAACATGTACACAATCCTTCAACACTCCTTCCATCCCCTCAAGATTTGCATCTGGTAACTTCACTACATGATACACCTTTAAAGGCGCCTTAACCTTAACCCTAGCTCCAATTCTAGTGGCCGCTTCATCAGTCTCTTCCTCCGACAATGACGTTATCATTGCCGAAACAGTAGTAGTTGAGACGAAGTTCTGGAATCTAATCTAACTGTAACCTTGCTAAACAATCTTCTCCCATTTCTAATCGAATAGTTGAAATGATTAACGAATGAGGAAAAGAATGATTTGACATAAGGACTAGAGAATACCGTCATAGAACAGACAGGACGAGCAGATTTCGACGCCAACGATGGTATCACACCGATACTGATCATTTTTGTATCTTCGGTGGAGTCTTTCGCCGAAGAAGGAATTATATATTATTGAGAGTCTTTAAATTTTAATATTTATAGAAATTTCGACCTTGGGGGATTAAGCATAGGATAGGTAATTTAAGGTCTTATAGGCTAAATGATGGTTATGTTTCCATCATGAATATAATACCTTATGGCACAAAGTCTGGACCTGCAATGGCAGAGACTATTGACCCTCTTCTTGTTCCTAGCTGTCTGTTACGAGTTCGGGAAGCCAGGAATCCTAAATATGAGGGATCCGGATCCCTCAAAATAGAGAAAGGTGGGCAGGGCTTCCGCAAGGGTCTCCCCCCTCTTCCCGGTCAAGATAGATGGGAAGAAGCAATGCAGTATGGTCCTTACCTATATAAGTAGACCTTAGAAAAGAAACCTTTCCTTTATTAGGCTTATGATGTAATAGGAATTGGGTAAAATAGTAAATTCAAAATTAGTCTTGCTTAGTCCTAGATTAGTTACATTTTAATTCCCTTTTAGTTATCTTATCTTACCTATAAGTAGGGATCCTTTCCTTGTATTTTCACAACTTTGTGATAGACCCTCAATAACCAAAGTTTATGAAAGAAGAAAGAACGTGAAGGAAAATAAGTAAATATTGAGAGAATATAAGGGCTAGGGAATATTGTTAGTTAGAGGAGGAAAAACAGAAAAGAGAGAGAGTGAGGAGGGGCCCACGGGAAGGGAGAGTTATTTGTAAGGGTGAGTGAGGCCATGAGGGGCATTGGCAATTTTGTATCAATTCTCATATTTTGAGATTGATGGGAGAGAAGGGAAGCTCTCTAAATCTTCCCTTCTGTTAATAAAATAAGGAAAGACATTCCAACCTTATTAACTAGTATTAGAGCACTCACCCGGACATGGTGGGAAAGATGGAAGCACGATTAATTGCAAGGGAAACACAAGTGGATCGAGTAGCCGTGGGTCAAGCAACTCGATTAGCCGAACCATCACAATCAACCCGAACTGGGGAAGCTCGACCAGGTCGTCCACCACGATTATAGCGCGAGGAGAAACAGGAACGAAGGGGGTTGCCGGCGGCTCGTTTCGAAGACTATCTGATGCTGAGATGAAGGAGAAACGGGATAAGGGCCTGTCCACCACGATTGTAGCGCGAGGAGAAACAGGAACAAAGGGGGTTGCTGGCGGCTCGTTTCGAAGACTATCTGATGCTGAGATGAAGGAGAAACGGGATAAGGGCTTGTGCTTTAGATGTGACGAGAAGTTTAGTTTTGGCCATCGTTGTAAGAAGAGGGAGTTGCAATTCATGTTTGTTCAGGAGGGGGAAGATTTAGCAGAGGAAGGGGAGGAACTGGATAGAACATCATCGGAGGACGCAAAGGAGATTGCGTATCTTTCCTTAAACTCTTTGGCTAGGCGGAGCTCACCAAAAACGATCAAGGTACGGGGAGTCATTGGTGATAGGGAGGTGGTTGTATTGATTGACGGGGGAGCAACGCATAACTTCATCACCTCGGAGTTAGTCACGGAACTGCAGCTGCCAATATCACCCTCCGAAGGATATGACGTAGTGTTGGGCTCGGGGGGAGCTGTTCAAACCGCTGGAGTATGCAAAGGTGTGTATATCACCATTTCCGATTTATCAATTATACAAGATTTTCTCCCTCTACCGTTGGGTAGTGCGGACGTTATTCTGGGAGTAGTGTGGCTGGAAACTCTTGGGCAGATCATTTTCGATTATAGACGGTCAACCATGGAGTTCAAAGTTGGGGAGTGGATAGTCCAATTGCAAGGAGACCGAGGCTTGGTGAAATCACAAATGTCCTTGAAATCCATGGCCAAGGCAATTAGAGGAGGGGACCATGGGGTCTTGATAGAATTAAACAGCTTAGACCTGAACAGAGACAAGGTAGTAGAAGAAGAAGACGGTACAACTGAGACCATGGGGGATAAAACTGATGTACCTCAGGAAATTCAGCAAGTACTAAAGAAATCCGAAGCGGTTTTTCAAACACCATCTGAACTACCTCCACAACGAAGACAAGATCATACCATTGAGCTACTTCCAGGGGCGGGACCGGTCAATGTGAGGCCTTATAGATACCCCAATTCCAGAAAGATGAAATTGAAAGAATGGTCAAGGAGATGTTAATGGCAGGGGTCATTCAGCCAAGTCGAAGTGCTTTTTCTAGTCCGGTCTTGCTGGTCAAAAAGAAAGATGGGAGCTGGCGTTTCTTTGTCGTTGACTACCGTGCCCTGAATAATGCAACCATCCCAGATAAGTACCCTATTCCCATTGTTGTTGAGTTATTAGATGAGCTATATGGTGCCACAATCTTTTCAAAAATTGACTTAAAATCAGGTTATCATCAAATCCGAGTTCACCCAAGGGACATCCACAAAACTGCTTTTAGAACACATGAGGGCCACTATGAGTTCTTGGTAATGCCCTTCGTGTTGAGGAATGCTCCATCTACTTTCCAAGCCATCATGAATGAAATCCTCAAACCATATCTTCGTCAGTTCGCGTTGGTCTTCTTTGATGACATTTTGATTTATAGTAAGACATTGGAGGAACACATGAGCCATTTATCAACAATCTTAGAAGTATTGATTGACAACCAGCTGGTAGCAAACTGGAAGAAGTGTCAATTTGGGGCAACGAGCATTGAATACTTGGGGCATATTATTTCTGCACAGGGGCTATCGGCCGATCCATCCAAGTTAGAAGCAATGAGCAGCTGGCCTACACCACGTAATGTGAAGGAATTAAGGGGCTTCCTCGGCCTTACAGGCTATTATAGAAAATTTGTGGCCAACTATGGTGCCATAGCCTTGCCACTGACTCAATTACTAAGGAAGGGAAGCTTCCACTGGAGGAAGCATAGGACGCATTTCAACGTCTTAAATTCTCCATGATGTCTGTACCAGTGTTGGGATTACCCAACTTCAACGAGCCTTTTGTTGTAGAGATGGATGCATCAGGTGTAGGGGTGGGGGCTGTGTTGATGCAAAACAGAAGACCATTGGCGTATTTCAGCCAAGCACTACTCCCTACTCATCATTTCAAGGCAGTATACGAGCGGGAATTAATGGCCATGGTGTTTGGAATTCAAAAATGGAGACCTTACCTTCCAGGAAGACACTTCATAGTCAGGACAGACCAGAAAAGCCTAAAATTTCTTCTAGAACAGAGGGTAATCGTCGGAGAAAACCAACATTGGATTGCCAAACTCATGGGATATGACTTTAGCATTGAATACAAGAGGGGAACTGAAAATTCAGCCGCGGATGCTCTCTCTCGACTACCAACCTCACTGGAACTTGGAGTGCTCAGTGTAATGAAGGGGTTGAATACCTCTGTTTTTGTTGAATAGGTGGGTGCGGATGAGGAACTGAGTGGGATCCGACAAGCATTGTTAACTGATCAGCCTGCTCCTACCGAATACAACATTAAAGGTGAACTGCTTTACTATAAAGGAAGGATTGTACTACCGACCACTTCACCCACAATACCCCTATTATTACATGAGTTCCATAATAGCCCCATAGGAGAACATCAAGGAAGCTTAAAGACTTACCAGAGGCTGTCCAAGGAAGTTTATTGGAAGGGGATGAAGAAAACTGTCTAGCAGTTTGTGGCAAATTGTGGAATCTTCCAGCAGGCCAAGTACCTCTCCCTTGCGCCAGCGGGCCTCCTACAAGCCCTACCTATTCCTGACAGAGTTTGGGTGGATATCTCCATGGACTTCATTGAAGGGCTTCCAAAATCTGAAGGATTTGATACCATCATGGTGGTGGTAGACCGACTGTCCAAGTACGCCCATTTCATTACCCTCAAACATCCGTTTTTTGCTAAATCTGTAGCTGAGGTATTTGTTAAAGAAGTCGTGCGCTTACATGGTTACCCTCGAAGCATCGTATTCGATCGTGACAAAATCTTTACTAGTTTATTCTGGGAAGAGCTCTTCCGTGTGATGGGAACTCAGTTATGCAGAAGTACAGCTTACCATCCCCAAACGGAGGTAGTTAATAGAGGTATTGAAACTTATTTGAGATGTTTTACTATGAGCAATCCTAAACAATGGGCTAAGTGGGTGCCTTGGGCCGAGTTCTGTTATAGTACCTCATTTCACACCTCTGCCCAAGCCACTCCCTTCGAAGTTCTGTATGCGTACCCCCCCCACACACAACAACGAGGTTGACATTTAGCTGCGAGATAGAGATATGATGATAGCCAAGCTTAAGAACTCGCTACACAAGGCACAACAAAGAATGATTAAGACGGCTAATGCCAAGAGGAGAGATGTGGAATTTGGCATAGGAGACTGGGTCTACCTTAAGCTTAAACCATATAGGCAGTCATCTATAGCCAAGCACAAGCATACAAAACTGGCACCACGGTTTGTGGGACCATTTCAGGTGACTGATCGCATCGGGAAGACAGCATACAAGCTTGCACTGCCAGCCAAAACAGGTATCCACCCTATGTTTCATATATCAGTCCTTCGAAAGGCAGTCGGCTGTAATCTGCCATACATACTGATTCTCCTCAATATGAGTTTCATAACACAACCTGCTAAATTGTTAGGCATCAGAACTTCACCTTCCGGAGATCAACAAACAGAGGTACTGATACGTTGGGAGAATGGAGACAAAACCGAGGCAACATGGGAGCTTCCAGATGTAATCAATGACCAATTTCCTGATTTCCACTTGAGGACAAGGTGGCTCTTTGGGGGGCGAGTATTGATAGACCCTTAATAACCAAAGTCTATGAAAGAAGAAAGAAAGTGAAGGAAAATAAGTAAATATTGAGAGAATATAAGGGCTAGGGAATATTGTTAGTTAGAGGAAGAAAAACAGAAAAGAGAGAGAGTGAGGAGGGTCCCACGGGAAGGAAGAGTTATTTGTAAGGGTGCGTGAGGCCATGAGGGGCATTGGCAATTTCGTAATTCTCATATTTTGAGACTGATGGGAGAGAAGGGAAGCTCTCTAAATCTTCCCTTCTGTTAATAAAATAAGGAAAGACATTCCAACCTTATCACTTTGATCATTGAATAAAATTCCTACTTGGTGATTTGATGTATTGGTATCTGAGCTCCACGATTTTGGGGACTCCACAGTTGGTAAGAACACTACCAAAACCAAAAAAAAGGGAAGGATGCAGAAACCCTCATCGAGCATATCGAAATCTTTTCTCCAAGATCAACTACTGTCTGATTGTTGGTTGTAGAAGAGTCAATGAGAAAAATGAAATCAAGCATCGATGCAATGAATGTAGTAATGACCAAAATGTCAAGACAAATGGATTTAGTCTTGGCTAACCTTCCTCAACGAGTAGAGGAAAACAGAGGGGATGAATGGAGAAGAAGACCTACCCTAGTAACTGTGGGAAGAAGTTTCAGAGAAGAAAGCATGGGCAATTCAAATTTACCAAGGGGAGATCATATACTCTTTCAAGTTCCAAGATTCCAAAAACCCATTCAAGAACTTCAAGATTATGAATCTTCTTTATTTGAAAGTGAAGAACAGAAGCACCACTCCAGCAAGAAGACATCATTTTCCAAGATTTTATGAACACGAAAGAGAAGAGTGTAGGAAGATTATAGGAAGAAGATTGACTTACCTACATTCAGCGCAAATTGGACATGGAAACCTTCCTTGATTGGATTAAGACGTTGAAAGCTTCTTCGATTACATGAACACTCCCTAAGAAAAGAAAGTCAAGCTCATAGCCTTGAAGGTAAAGGGAGGCACATCAACTTGGTGAAATCAAATTCAATTGAATAGAAAACTGATTGGCAAAAGTCCAATTAGAAGTTGGACACAAATGTTGAAAATGATGAAAACCAAATTCTTGCCACCAAATTATGAACAAACTCTTTATCAACAATATTAGAAAAATAAACGAAAGAATCAAATAGTGGCTGACTTTACCGAGAAATTTCATAGGTTGAACGGAACTACGAAAACAAAGACTGAATATAAAATGGAGAAAAGGCTGCAAAACTAGAGGGAAACCACCCGGGAAAACCTTTCAACAATTATCCATGAAGAAATACAGGGTAGAAAGCAATTCCAATTTGGTAGCTCTTTAGGGACAAAAAATAAAGAAGATAAGCCGAGTAAAAATGGTTAAATGTGCGAGGAGCTCATTTTGGAAGAAGAAAAAATTAAAGAAAAAGAAAACGAAACTATTTTCAAATTGGAGAGCGCGCAACCTAATTCAGAGGAGAAATCAATGTCAAAATTTGAGGAAAAGTTGGGAAACCGACACAAATTTTCATTTGGGTACTTTGGCGAAATCGCCGACAAGGCAAAGGTAGCCGAACATAAACACCCGACGAAAAAGGAAGAAGAAGATCACGTGACTGAAGAAGGAAATCACCAGAAGCTTGTTAACACTTTATTCTTAGTCGTTCACGGGAAAGAAGAAGGTGAAACAACTTTTCGGAGGAGAACGTTCATGCCATCGGACAGGAGCACCAAAAGTTGGCCATCACAATGTTACCAGACAGAGAAGAAAACCCCACGATGAGGAAGAAGAAGTGGAAGGCGGCTTTTCAATCAATTTCACGATGAGGAAGAAAGGATCATAAAATCAAGGGCATTTTTTATTTTCCACCTAAACCCTAATGAACCTAGTGGGCCCTAGTGTATGAAAATTTTCATAGAGAATCTTAATTCCCACTTGGATTTGGGAAATCTCACACGGAGAATTTTCAGTTGGAGTCTATCACACTCGATGAGCCAAGAATTTTTATTTTTTAAAAACTTCTTTTTTTTTTTTTTTTTTTTTTTTTTTTTTTTTTTGGAGGGGTAGAATATGATGTAATTGGATTTGGGTAAAATAGTAAATTCATAATTAATCTTGATTAATCCTAGATTAGTTACATTTTAATTCCCTTTCAGTTATCCTATCTTACCTATAATTAGGGATCCTTCTCTTGTATTTTCACAACTTTGATCATTGAATAAAATTCCTACTTGGTGATACATCAACTTACTTGCATAGGCTTACCCTGATCAAATTTGTTTTGAGTGGCATTCCTTTTTATTAGTTCTCCCTTTTCAGGGCCTCGTGTAAGGTAAGTGTTCAGAGAGAATGACGCATGACTTTCTGTGGAAAGATTGATGAAAGGAAAGGCAAGGGCTCACATCTGATCAGATGGGAGATTCTTGAGAGACCGGTTTCTTTGGGGGTTTAGAAATTGGGAATCTTAGGATGTATAAAAAAACCCTTTTAGCCAAATGGTTGTGGTGCTTTTCCTTTGAGCCCAACTCTCTGTGGCATAGGATCATTGTTAGTATACATGGCCCCATCCTTTTGAATGGTTGTCTAAAGGGATTAAGGGTACTCACAGGAATTTATGGAAAGATATTTCGAAAGAGCTCCATTCTTTTGTTTATTTAGTTCATTGTGTGGTGGGGGAGGGGAAAGATACTTTTGGAAAGATCACTGGGTGGGGGAGAGGTCCCTATGTGCTATGTTTCCTGATTTGTATCACTTATCGTCTCTCAAGAATCATTTCGTTGTCGGATTTTTAGTGTGGTTTGGGAGCTCTTATTCATTTTCTTTTGGGTTTCTTTGTTCTCTTTCCGATAGGGAAACTACAGAGGTTGCCACACTTCTTTCTTTACTCGAGAGTCCCTCCTTTTGTTTGGGGAGAAGGGAGGTCAGATTTTGGAGTCCCAGTCCTTTGGAAGGGTTCTCGTGCAAGTCTTTCTTTCATTGTTTGGTTGAACCTTCCTATATAGGTGAGTCGATCTTTTCGGTGCTCTGGAGGATTAGTCCCTAAAAAGGTGTTCTTTACTTGGCAGGTTCTTCATGGACGTGTTAACACGTTGGACGGCTTGTCAAGAAGTCGCCTTTGCTTGTGGGGCCTTATTGTTGTATTCTTTGTCGAAAGGCAGAGGAAGACCTAAACCATAATCTTTGGTACCGTGATTTTGTGAGTGGTGTTTGGGATTCTTTTTTCCAGACGTTTGGTATGATGAGTGTTCATCACAGAGATATTAGTGTTATGGTTGAGGAGTTCCTCCTCAATCCGTTGTTTGGAGAGAGAGACTGGTTTCTCTGGCTTGTTGGGGTGTGTGTGGTTTTATGGGTTATGTGGGGTGAGCGAAACAGTAGGTTGTTTGGGGAGTGGAGAGGGATCCTATGGAGTTGTGGTGCCTTGTTCACTTTCATGTTCCCCTATGAGCCTCAATTTCGAAGACTTTTTGTAATTATTCTATTGATGTTATTTTTTATCGTTGGAGGCCCTTTTTGTAAGGGAGTCCCCTTTTTTGTGGGTTTTTTTTCTTTGTATGCCGTGTATTCTTCCATTTTTTCTCGATGAAAGTCGTTCTATTCATAAAAAAAAAGTGGACCTTGGGCCGGTTTGAAGGTACTTAAACTCTTGGAAATATATTTCTACCGAGCTCCCTTACCTTTGTCAATTTGGTGATGAGAAGGATATCTACTTTTGAGGGGATAAGTGGTTGGAGCATCACCCCGAGGCATGAAAATTGGAATTTGTCAGCCTCCATTATTAGTTTGGGAAACATAGCATGCGTGAATACTGGACTATAAAAAATTCAAAGGTTTTCAAGCATGATTTCAACAATCTATGGGTTCTTTCAAGGCTGTTTTAGTTTAATGATTGGAAAGAAATTGCGAAGACGTTGGAAGATTTATTCCAATTGAAGGTCATCATTAATGCACTTTTTGCTGAGAATGCCTTAATTCAGATTGATCATCCAAAGATGGAGGAATTTTTTGTTTCCCCTAGAAAATGGCAGGAGATAGGAAAATTTCATTTGCTTTTTGAAAAATGGAATAGTTTTCGTCACGGACGGCCTTTATTGGTTGAAAGGTATGGAGGTTGGATCTTGATCAGAAATGTTCCTTTGGATTATTGGAGTAGACAAACTTCGAGGCTATTGGAGCATATTTTAATGGCCTTGGAGGACATTGCAACAGAAACTTTGAACCTTCTCAATTGTTCAGTAGCTAAGATTCAAATGATGAAGAATTTGTGTAGTTTTATGCTTTCTACCATAGAGATTATTGATAGTAAGCGCAACAATATTTATTTAAATTTTGGGGTTATAGAAGCTTTTGAAGTCTCGGAAATTACGCATAGTGAATTGTTGATTAAGAATTTCACTAATCCTCTGGATTTAGTTCGATTGCGTCAGGTTATACACGATGAAGGTTTGAATTTCTGTTTTGATATTCCAGAAGTGAATTTTCTTGACTCTATTCAGTCCATCCCACATTTCTCTTGGAATCCTTTTGTTTTCTTTCCAAAGGACTCAGAGATGTCACAATTACCAATAGATTTAGAGTTGAAGACTCCACTTGAGGTTGAAAACGATTCAGATGTCAGAGGCAGTGGGAACGCAAATTTCTTGAATTCGAATGTTGTAGTATTGAAGAAAGAGAAGAAGCCATCTCAGCCAATGGGTGACCTTTATAATGTTATTCAAATCGGGAACATTAATGATTTCAATGAGACTGCTTCCGATCAAGGCTCTCTTGTCATTCCCCTGAAGGTAATCCAAAAGGCATGCCGCCTCAGTTTTAGCCTTGCAAAAAATGCCACTTCTTTCTCTAATAAAATTTTCCCGCTGCCTTCAAAGGAGCCTTCCACCTCGCCTCGCACTATCACTTCGTCTAGAAAAAGAAGATCAAACTGGCCATTGCAATTCCATCTCTATATAGGAGTCACCCACATCTGTTACATCAGGAAAAGGTCCTCCTCCATCAACGCATGGTCTGCCCTAGTGAACTTTGTTCTGCTTGAAGAGTGTTGTGTTAAAATACAAGCTCATGGTCTCTCATCCACAACTAAATCTCCACCCAAATCTTGTTCCTTTTAGCTACTTAGATTTTTAGATTCTAGGTTCAGATGTACTTTTTGTGAGAGGTGTCCGAGCGTGTCGTCTAGTATCTCTGATTCCAACAAGTATGACTCCGATGGAGATTCAATTGCAAGTGCCAAGAATTAGAAAGATCAAAAGTAGAGGAGAATCAAGAAGAGGACGAGAAATTTGATGACCTTGGCCAAGATTTTCATCACCTTTTTTAGACAGAGGACGATCAACTGATTGACAAGTCTAAAGACTCATTATTCACTCCTATTGACAAGAAGGAAATCCCTTAGCATCTGATTTGAATAATTGAAGCATGTGATATTTCATTCGGTTGAGCAATGGTCTCATAATCCTGTGGTGACAAAGGTTGAAAATCTTGAATTCTGTGGACCACATCAGGGTGCTTCATTGTTTTTGTCAACTTTAAAGAGCTCTAGAGTTCTCCTTTTAGTGATACTCCTTTGTTTCAGCTGGTTTTGCTTGTTTGTCTAAGGCTGGCTGGCTTGATTTTTGAGAAGGTTTCTTGTTTGGCATATTGCATACCAATCCTTTTATGATCTCTTTATCAAGCCTCTTCCGCTCTCAAAGCTCCATGTCGCTCAAGCTTCAATTTCCTTTCTTTGTCATTAGTAGCCAGTGGTTTTGTTTGGAAACTTTTGTTCAATGGGTGTGTTTTTTGGTCATTTCTTAGGGGTGGTCCCATTTATATTAGTTATCTTCTACGAGGAATCATTTGGAGGCTATTGTCCTTTATCACTTTCGGATCTATATTTTGCAAATGTTGAGGGTTAGTCGTCTGTCATCCGATAGGGAAACAACAATTATTTATGGCTCTTTTTTTTTCTTTGATTAGAAAGTTTTGCTTTATCCATGAGAGAAGAGATGTTCGTCTTAAAGACTTTTCTTATAGTTCCTTATTTCATCGTATGGTATGTCCATACCTTTATAGCAATTATGTCTTTTCATGCTATGGAAAGTGAAAATTCTTAAGAACGTTTATTTTTTTTCGTGGGGCAAGTCATGCATGGAAGAGTAAAACCTTGGATTGGATTTTGGAGAAGTTGTCCCTATGTAGCCTAAGAGGTTAAAGGAGAGAATTCTCCAAAAATCAAATCAAGACCTTTGTTATCAATCAAAAGTATTTAATATATGAGAAGGTACTCCCTATTTTTAGGGATTAGTACACAAACGTTGGTAAAAGGAATTATCCTAGGGAATTAAATATGATTGCCTTAATCCTTACTATATCATGTCCAGCTTGGTTGTTTGGTCGTTTTGTTGCATTATTTGTAGGAGGGCAGTTGAGGACTTTGATCAAGTTTTTGGGGTTGTTTCTTTGAGGCGTTTGACTTCGGCATTCGTAGACCTTAGAGTTGTGAAGAGCAATCAATGAGCTCCTTCACCTGCCCTTTTTTGTGGCAAGCTCAGGTTTGTACGATTTTGTGGGGCTTTTGGGGTTGGAGGAAAAACATAATCTTTAGAGGGCTTGAGAAGTCTTCGAGCGAGTTTGGTTCTTTTTGAGATTCTATGTTTCCGTAGGATTCCAACGAAGAAGTTATTTTGTATTTTTTAGGTCTTATTTTACTCGATCAAAGCCTATTGTTCAGTTTGACTTATTTTCTTTGTGATCTTCATTTTTGTTTGCTTTTATATTTTTCCATTTTTTCTCAATGAAAGTTCGCTTTTTCATTAAAAAAATCACCCCATAAAAAGTTTTTGAGAAGGATGCCAATGAGATTTTCAAAGAGGATGGATGAATGGATGGTGTCAGTGTTAGTAGTTCTACTTTTGACATTTGATCCAAGCTTGAGCAATCTGGTTTGGAAGATCGAGCTTGGGTTATCTAAGGGTCATCCCCCTTAGCAAATTTCTCTGTCTTCCCTCTATTGCATCGGATTAAGATGTTTTTGCATTATCTTGAAGAATGCAGCGCCACTCTCTATGAAATAAAGCCCAAGAGTTTGTGTTAGTTATCGAGGAACTTTCTTCATGGATTATTATGTTGCTCTTCTTTTGCGTTGGTGGTGTTTTGAGGTAGACTTTTTCATTTGGATCTTGTTTTAGTTTGATTTTTGCTACTTTTCAGGCCGTTTTTTCTTTTTAGAAATCCATGGTTTATGCCTCACGTTTGGGAAGCCTTTATTTCCCTGTCTGTGATTCATTCGGATTTGAGTAATTTAGTAAATTTAGAATTGGTTACCCTATCCAACACTTAATTCATTAGGATCTTGTATGGATTAGATTTTAATCATCGGAATAAAACTCTCATTTGGTATATACCAAGTGGTATTAGAGCTCCAAGAAACTTGGACCTAATGGCGGGAAGAAGGCCTATTGGCAGTGACCTCGTCACAACCCTCAAAAAGATGGAACAAACCACTGCCCCATCACCGAAGACATCTACCCGGCGCTTGCAGTCAGTACATGGTATCTATTGTTTACTTGAATACTTGTTCTTGACACTTGATCAAATAGAAAACAATCTTGGTTCGCTGCCACGAGTTGGAGAAAATCAACCAAGAATCACCAATTATTCTCAAGAAAGACATAATTTGAATATGCAAAAGCAAATTCCACCAAGAAACATCCTAGATCCACCTTTATTAATTCGCGAACGACCAAAATTTCATAATCACCAGCAATGACATCATCAATATAGTGACGATTCCAGCGAGGAGGACAAGTCGGGCAAAGAAGATGAGGAAGGAAAATCAGTTCACGATAAGTCGAATAAAGAAGATAAAACGTGCAAGGAAGAGCTTGCGTTGAAAGAGGGAAAAATCAATGTGATTAACTCGGAGATTGCACAACATGAACTGGACGAGGAGGAACAATCGATTAATGAAATCGATGGTGGAGATATTGAAAACGAAGGTGCAGCAGAAGTAAAAGAAAACAAAACCCATGGGCAATCCGATTCGAAAGAGTTTAAAGATCAAGCTCCAGTACATTGCTACGAATCGGAAAAAGTTGGGTTTCCAGTTGGGATCGGCGGCAACACAGGAGTTGAATTGAGAGAGCGGACGAAGAAGGAGAAAGACGCACCATTGGTGGAGGAGGAAGGAGACCTCATGGCTGATGAAGAGAAAGAAAGGAAGCCTGTTTGCAACCCACTTGCAGCCGTCGGCAAGAGGAACAATCCATCTGCAATTTCACGTGAAATCCAAGAAGATGAAGAAGAAATAACTCTAAGAGGAAGATGTTTGCCCTATCTTTTCTCGTGGAATCTTCTTTCAGACCCAACCAAAAAGGCAGAGGACCCCTTCTTTTGAAAATTTGGGCCTTTCAACCAATAAGCCATACATTCTAGCCCAAAAACAACCCCATACCTTCCAATTTGGACCTCATTCCCCTTTATTGAAGTTTACTGGCCATCTCATACACAAATTTAATGAAGTGCACAAAACCCATCCCCAATTGGATTTTCTTCACACTTACAAAATGGGTTTTCCCTTGGTGTCTGAGAAATTCTGCACTTTTTTTTGACAACAGGGGATTTTTTGAAAAAATTAGTTATTGGGTTCATTGGCTTGAATCATGAAATTTGGATATTATTGATGTCGGATGTTTTGAGATATATTGGTTCGAGTGGTTTACTCTTTTATATTTTTACCTTAATTTTCGTTTTAAAACTCGATGACGAGTTCTTTTTTTGGGGACGGATAGAATATGATGTATTAGGATTTTGGTAATTTAGTAAATTTAGATTAGTTACCCTATCCCACACTTAATTCTCTATAAATTGAGAACCCCACTCTCTTGTATGGATTAGATTTTAATCATTTGAATAAAACTCCCATTTGGTATACACCTGTTTGGCCGGTAGTATTTTTTTTAAAATCTTCTATAGTCATTTAGGAGATTGTTTCATTTAACTTTTATGTTCTTTTCATCTTTAAATGAAAAGTAGTTTCTTGTTCCAGAAACACAATGTCTCTCTGCAAATGTCAATACCATGTGTTGGTTGCTCAGTCCACATGCATTATTTCAATTTGCTTTGCTAACTGTGTTACCCTGAGTACAGTTGTGTCCTCATAGACATGACATGTATTATTTCAATTTGCTTAGTTAAATACTGGTTGCACGTAACTGTGACTTTGACGTACAAATTTCGATTTCTTTTCCATGAAAAAGCGTGGTATACTTTGATAGACATTGAACTTATGAAAGTTTATACATTTTCTTTTTGGGTTGCAGATCAAAGTCAATTGACATTTCCTTCTAATCATCCTCCTCTCGTGCATTTTTGTTTTTATTTATTTTTATTTTTATTTTTTGCTTGAAATCCACTAGCCCTGCAATGTTATATTTTAAGTTGTAATAGTAAGATTGACCAGTTCCCCCCTTCCCCTCTTTTCTTATGAAAGTATCTCGAGTGTTTATTTTTTAAGTTGGGATTTCATTTGTCTCACTCAATTTTCTCTCCCTTGTTTCCCTTCATGGGAATTGGTTTGTTAAGGTCAATATTTGGGAAGAAAGAAAGGTTTTTGGTTCTCGGGGTCAGAGTCTTAAGGATGAAATGCTTGGTAAAACTCCACCTCCAACTCAATTACCCAGCAGCAATGGGAAGAGTTCAAATCCTATAAAGATAGTGAAGAGGGATGCCCATTCTGTGAGAATTGTAAGAGCTTAGCTGTGGTAGCAGCGGATTATTGCAGTTTCCATTTTATTTCTTGTGTTATGACTCCTATATCTTTATTGCTTAACTCTAGAAACTGGCTGTTGGAGGTGTTCCAGAAAAGATTCTTACTGCATTTCAGTCTGTACTTGATGAACATCTGAATGAAGATGCTGCTCTGAACAACTGTAGTTCTGCTACTCATAATCTGAATCAAATCGAGGAAGACTTAAATGCCTCCTTAGCTCAAGGTATAACCTCATTTACTATAGTCATCTTGTGCAATTTTAATTTAAGATGATGTTGTCAAGTAAGCCAAGCTCTGCATTATGTGGTTGGTCATTTATAAGAAGTGCTAGTCATGCAATATAGACTTTTGATAGAAGTTTCAACATCCATGGAGAATTTAATCTATTAGCTTTTGCAAATCATGTGGATTCTCATCGAGGATGTTATTATGAAAGGGACCTCATATACTTTAGATAATCAAGTATTTACGTTTGTAAACGATGTGCTATTAAAGAATACTTATGATACATTCAATTTATTTTTTTTCATTAATCAATGAGAAGTTTCCATTTTTTTTCTTCTTAAAAATGATGATCTTATTCAAGGGACTTCAAAGTTTCTCCTAGTTCATTGGCTATGAGAAAATTTTGGTGATGGGCCTTTCTTTGTTATTTATTTATTTTTGTTCTTTTCCTTGTAATGTGATCAGCAGTGTTGGACTTTGCTACATAGAATCTTGGGTCAAATGGAATTGAGAATTTGTACCAACACATAGATGTACTTTTTTTTTTTTTTTTGAAGGGAAATAGAATTAGATCTATGCACTTAATATCAGTGTTTTAATATGCATCCTAGGCTCTATAACTTGAGGGTGCCTGGCTTTTGTAATGAATTGTTGATTTAAGAGCCATGCCTAGGTAAGTATACTCTCTCAGGTGTTCCTATGAGTTTATATTTTAAGCAAAGGTGTTCCTATTTTATTTATTATTTTTTTTTTTTTTGTAAGGAAACAAAATTTTTCATTGAAATAATGAAAAGAGGTTATTTCACTGAGGAGCTCAAAATACATGGAAACAGAAAATTCAAGAAAAGATGGAATACAACAAAATGTGAGCAAACTTATCTCAAAGACCACAATCAAACATAAAAGAAAAATGCCCCCCAAATCAAAACCATAACTTGAATAGGGAAAACACAAAAATCTTAGAAAGAGGACAACTCCCAGACGACTCCAGCTACCAACAACTTAAAACTAAAAAGAATCTCAACTTTGAACTTGATTAAACATGAAGTAGCTGCTGAAGATACACAAATCTGCAACTTTAAGCCTTCTGATATAAAATAAAAGCCCAAGCAAACAAAGGTGTTCCTATAAGTTTATATTTTAAACAAAGGTGTTCCTACAAGTTTATATTTTAAAAAAACTTTATTATATAATATATATTGTTTTTTTTTTTTAAAGAAAAAAAAGTTTCCTGAAAGACTATATATTTTACTAATATCTTTAAAAACTCTCATTTGTTTGAGTTTTTTGCTTATTATGTAAAAGACTATATCTAATACATACAAGTCTCTTATTAATATTTTTTTGTTTTGCTCTTGAAAAAAAAATCAAAGAACTTACTTTTTTGCTTAGCATTTAATTTCCAGACGTCTATTGCATCTTTGGTATATCTCGCAGTTTAGAACACATTATTAAAAACACACTACTGTACAAAGAAACTATGAAATGTAGGCATCTTATTTTACAAAACAGTATACAGGCACGAGGATACCGAATCATGATGTAATGCATTAAGGTGCCTTTGTCATGGTTAAGGTGATGCTCGTTGATGTAAGTTGTTTTTTTACCTATTCTGTAACCTAGTCATGCAGAAGTTTTTGTTTTTGTTCTCTTTACAAGAAACAATTCTTTTTTTTTTCTTTTTTTTTTTGAAAATATAAACGAGCCTCTTCATTACTAATAATGAAATGAGACTAATGCTCAAAGTACAAGAGAAGTATACAAAGAGCAAAAAGGCCTATGGATTAGGAGGCACACTAGGGCATCTCAACTAGGTTGACACCCTCTTAGCGCTCTCATCATTTCCATACAAACTATCCTCAAGAGAAATAAAACCAAGGCTAAAACTCAGCCCATACAAAAGAGTAACAAGATCATGCGGTTTTAACCTAAGCCAAAACTAGACAAAACAGAACAAACAAATACCGAAGAGACCCAAAATTAAATTAACTAGAGGAGATATGATCTGAGAAGCGGTCCACTAGCAATCTGGGAAAATAAAATCCCACCAATTTAAGCATAGGTCCAGAATGGAGAAGTCTTCGAAATCCTTGCTTAATGTGCACCAAGAGGAAGTATTTCGATATGCAGTTCCAAAACAGTCCCAAACTCGAAAGAGGAGTGAAAATTACAACGCTCTCTAATCATGTGCTGGCCATAATAGTTGTGTGTGATGAGTCAAAATCAGAGCTGGGAACAGCTCAACCTCTCAACAAATCATCAACTAGAAATTAGTATGAAAAATATACTTTCCTCAAGGTCATGGCAGTTTCACACATGTAGTGAGTACAATTCAGCATTAAGTTGCATTCTGGACTTGCATTATCTTCTAAACGATCAGAACAAGATAGGATAGCAATGCTTCCCTTGCGATCTGAAATAACATCAGTGTCAACATCCAAAAGAGTACAATCAGCAACTAGCCTCTGTGAAGGATCAGAATAAATTTGCTCCAGCTTTTTTGCATCCTCAAAGTACCAACTTGCACTGCGAATTCTTGGTCAGCTTCATTCCAAAAATAATCTTTCTTCAAACAAACAGATTCAGAAGTGTTTGTCAACGAGTACGGTCATCCGAAAATTGATCCACATTTTTCAACAATGGATTTCAAATGTGATGGAATTTCAGAATGATGCAAAGGAGAGAGACATGAAGTACCCACCACTTTTAAATTCAAATTCTCTTCCTCGTAAAACAGAGTATTCAAATCACCTCCCAAATTAACTAGTTGGGTTGGTGTTTCTTGATCAAATACCTGCTGCTCTTCTGGCTGAAACAACTTATGAACCGTCTCCAAATTCGGCCTCAATCTCAGCTACTTCTTGAACTTCCTCTGTGTTTGAGCAATCTAGATCTTCGCTACTAGCACTCACTATTGCATCAGCATCAGAGTCTTGCTGATTGGAGTGAGTGCCTTTTGAGATTTCTCTTGGAAAACCTCACATAAAGGTTGCATTTGATCCTTGAGATTTTGAACTCTGAAAGACGAAATTTATTAGACAAGGAATGTGGCTGAATTGACCTTTTAATGGAGAGACTAGGAACTTGCACCCTTACAAAGCACACCTCTAATAAATCATAGTTTACTATTGTTGACTATGAGTTGATAAAAGAAGTCTTCTTCCTGATGAAATGTTTGGGGAATGGCTTTAGCAAGTGGAGATGTCTTCTATAAAGTGGTGAAGCTGTAGTGATCAGCTTGCTCTTCCTAGGTCCCTTTTCAATTAATTGATTAGCCTTGAGAGAGTTTGATGCACTGGAACACTTAAAATGTGAATATTTGAGGATGGATTTTGAAAGCCAAAACTCTGATTATCACCCTTGTTTTCGGACAAAGAGCACTGCAAATGGGTACAGACGAGGGGCTAATAAGTCCAAATCGGAACTAGAGGAAGTATCCTTAATGCGAGGGAATATAGAAGGCCCATCCTTAACTGTATAGGATTTATTGTTCTTGGAATCTGAAATGCCTTTTGCAGAAATGGAGCTCGGGAAAACAACCTTTTGAATTACTTTTGGGGGAATATCAAGAGACAATCTATTGCCTTGTGCATCAAGGTAATCATTAATATTTTCAATCTGAATAACTTTGATGGGTTCACAATGTGAATGAATGGCTTGCTTCTCTTTCCTCATTAAATCGAGTTCTTTACCCTGACAACTTGCTTTCACACTAGAATGTCTGCTTTGCTGGAGGAAACCAACTCCTCTGTTTCTAACGATTGTTTTGTCATCTTCTCATCTTCCTTTGACAGGACGTCGAAAGAATTTCGAGAGAATAATGGGCTTGATTGAATTAAAGCAAGAAAATCCACTTCTAGATTATTAAAGCTGGAGTTAAAAACTTCATCCAGTAAAACCTGCTGTAATCGAATTAAATCAATAGGATTAGTAAAATCCTCAAGTAATAAATTACCATAAGTGATGACCGGAGTTCCAATCGCTTCAATATCACCGAAGTTCATAAAAATATTTCCATGCTGAGCATCGGTAATCTCAATGGCGGACGGCATAAACCCACATAAATTCTTCTTCACTTGAATTTTGAATTTAGACAATTAAGGAGGTTTAAAGTATCTGTTAAAATATTTTCAAGTCCTCCAAAGTATGTTCCAATTGCCTCAAAAGTTTTTCTACTCCAATAATCCAAAGGAAGATTTTTGATCGAAATCCAGCCCCCATAACCTTTGACTACTGATGGGTGGCTGTTGGATCTGTTCCATTTTTCAAATAATGAATGAAACTCTCCAAACTCCTGCCATATGCCTGAAACACAATTAACTCCTCCATCTTTTGATGATCAATTTTAATCAAGGCATTCTCAGCAAATGAAGGATTAATGATAACCTTTGATTGAAAGAGATGTTCCAATATCTTTGCAATGTCTTTCCTGTCATTAAACAGAAATAATCTTGAAACAACCCATAAATCGTCAAAATCTTTCTTAAAAACTTTTGAATTTTTGATAACCCAGAATGCATCCGTACTCTGTTTCTCCTTAAAACAAAGGGGATCGACTGCCTACTTTTATGCTCTGAAGAGATGCTTCTGTTTTAATGATACCAAAACAGATGACTTGGAAGAAGCTTGATTCTTTACAATCTCCGCAAAACTTGAACCTTGAGCACTTGAGTAAGAAGACCCTGAACTACCCTTGATCAATGAAGAAGAATTCGGCTTAATATGCTGGGAAATATGCAATTGCTTCAGATTTCTGTTTCTTCAAGAATCCTCTTAGCATTACATAAAAGGATTTCCATCCTTTCTGTGATACTCCCGAGTGAACATGAATATAGTTACGACCACCAGAAGTAGGCCAAATGATGCACCTTAGGATCCAAACTGAAGTTGATTTGAATTTTGATAATCTCATTACACCATAATCGTCACACCCATTTTTGAGGAAGAAACGGTTGGGACCTTGAAGTAGTTTGGAAATGGTGTCGACGAACCAACTCATCTAAGAGGGTGATACCCTGAGAATTTAATTGGCTTCCATATCCTCCACATAAAACAAAGCGGAGTCATTCCAAATACAGTAGAAGGAATCATTAATCTTGCAACTTTCCACTTCCATAATTAAGGATCTTCAGATGTAAGGCAGTGAGGTCGGAGCAAGCGTTACTGGAGAACATGTTGGATAAGAAAGAAAGAACGGGGATAAATGGAATGGGGAGAGGGGAGAGAGGAGAGAGGAGAGAGCCCTAATCTCAAGTCATCAAGTATCTTGTTAATCCAAATGTGTAGCTGCTGCTTTTGTTGGACCTTTTTTTGGAAAAAATTTTGTATGCCCTTTACAAGAAACAACTTCTCATTTGATATAATAAAAAGACCAAAAGTTCAAGGGATATAAACTCCTAAAGGGAGTAAAAAAGAAAAGTACAGAACAACAAATACACCCATATAAAGAACAACTATGAACATAAACTTTTCATAATCAAAACCCTTTTGAGTTTCAGAAGGCTAAATTAAAATCTATTGAAAGAACCATCATAGGTTAGCCTAATGGTAAACAAAGAACATGAGTTTGATCAAGGACTAAGAGATAATGGGTTCAATCAATGGTGGCCACCTACCAGTATTTAATATCCTACGAGTTTCTTTGACACCTAAAAATGTTGTAGGGTTAATTGAGTTGTCCGGAATGAAAAAAATTTATCAAAAGATTTTCCCAAATAGATATGGGAATAGGTATGTATAAAGGCCCAAATGTTGGCTAGATCCTTTAGAGACATGAAAGTTTTGTCTCAATGACAAGATAGACCCCCAACATGCACTTCATGGATTAAGGATTCCCTAAATGAAGTATGAGGAATGCAACGAGTGTCACTCAAATATATGAAAATCAAGGAAAAGTAGGTGGCTTGTGCATTTTAGACCAAATACCAATTGGCTTCGACTATCATTTCATTCAAAATATCGATAGGAAATATAGGGATCTTACTCTCTCTCTCTTTCTTTCTTCTTCTTCTTCTTCTTCTTCTTTTTTTTTTCTGAAATGGAAACAAAACTTCTCATTGATATAATGTAAAGAGACTATTTTTCAAGATCCAACGAGACATAAAATCGTAGAGTTTGAAATGAAATAACAATAGTAGTCAATAACTAATAACCTAAGGATCAACATAATCATAGTGATCTTACTTGGGGAGAATGTTTGATGAATAGGGTGTGAGCAGATTAACACTGAGTATAGCTATCTTGTTTCAATATATTTATAAACTTTTCAAATAGTCTTGAGGTGATTGTTTTAGTCCATAAAGGGACTTTTTGAGTTCACATATCTTTCCTCTAGTATATTTGTCCTTAAATCTCAGGAGTATATCGCTTTGAAGGAGCTCAACTAATTGCCTCATCTTGGTGTACTTCTTCCAAGCCATTTGAAAATTTTCCATTCAAGACTTATTTTTCAATTGGCATGGTTTTATTTTTCCAGTTTAAGTTTTTTTGTGTTGTATTGTTCTCGTTTGTTCTTGTTTCTTTTGTCCTCGGATTCTATTTGCGTGTTAGAATTATTTACGATATGATGAGGGTGCTAAGGGGGTGTCAACCTAGTTGAGATGCCTGGGTGCACTTGCTCATCCTTAGCTCTATGTATTTTTGTATCTATCTATTATTATACATTGAGCATTAGTCTCATTTCATTATCTTTATGAAGAGGCTTGTTTCCATTTTAAAAAAAAAATCTTGGGAGCATATCCATGTGCACTTCCTCCACTAGATCATGATTTAAAAATGAGTTATGTACATCAAGTTGAAATAGAATGCTTTTGTCTTTCTAGCTTAGTCTTTTCATTTAGAAGGTTGATGTCTTAGTATTTCTTTTGAATTTGCATTTGTACTCATTGTTTCTATGTACTTTGAGCATTAGTCTCTTTTTCATTTCTTAAATGAAAAGTTTCATTTTCGTTTCAAAAGGGAAAAGAAAATACATCAAATTTAAATAATGGCCGATCTAGATGTGTAGAAATAGAGAGAAGTACCTGAATTATATTTAGCTTGGCAATTGAAGCAAAGGTTTCTTGATAGTCAATTCCGTAAGCTTGGCCTCTTGGGTCAATCCTTTGGTCATAAGATGCGCTTTGAATCTCTCTATATTTCCATATGGTTAGTGTTTGGTTGAAAAAATCCATTTACATCCAATTGTGTGCTTACAAGAGGATCAATTTGTAAGTACCCATGTCCCATTTTTCTTTTGAGCCTGCAACTACTCTAAGTTGCCGCTTTCCACTCAAGTTTTTGTAATGCCTTCTGGAAAGTGTTTGGAGCTTGTATCTGATCTAGTGATATAAAAAAATGCTCTAAAAGTGGTGATTGATTAGTATAAGGTAAGTGTTACTAAATGGATGTTGAGTACATGAGCGAACACCTTTTCTTACAACAATAGGTTTGTCTATATCATCTTCAGACTTCGCATGTATTGTTCTAGAGACATTGGGATTTTGGTTTAGATCTTAGCTTTGCCAACTTGAAGATCGTATTTCATTCCTCTTAGGTTGTCTTGCTCTTCACTAGTAAACTTGCTGTTCAAGCTCAGAGGTAGATATGGGAGTTGGCTCAAAATAAGGTAGAGGAGAATTTTTGGAGGATGAGATTAAAGGGAAGTCAAGAATATAGTCCCAATTATGTGGTTCGAGATTATAATGCCCCTCTAGGTTGCAGAACTGGAAAAATATGACTCTTTTTCAAAGAATGTGAAAGAATTGGTGATTTAGTGGATGATAACGTTTGTACCCTTTCTTGTTTGGAGAGTACTCGAGAAAGATGCTAGAGGAGACATGAGATGAGAGGTAGGATACAGTGTAAGTAACTTGTATAACAATATGTTGAAGTTTAGAACGCAGGAGGGCAATCAATTTATGAGATAGGTAGTACTTAGGAAAGCTTCACCCCTAAAAGTTTTTGAACTTGTGAAGTGAGCATTAGGGATCGAGCTATATATTGAGGACATGACGTTTTTTGCGTTTAACTACATTTTGTTGTGTTGTATCAACACAAGAACTTTGGTGAACTATACCATGAGTTTGAAGATAGGGACTAAGAGTAGAGTTGAAAAAATCACAAGCATAGTCCGTTTTAAGTACTTTGATATTGGTTTGAAACTGGGTTTGGATCATTTTATGAAAGACCGTAAATAGTTGGCTGGTTTTATATTTATCTCTCATAAGGAATACCCAAATTAAACATGTGGGATCATCAATGAAAAGAAGAAACCACGTCAATTGATATTTTTTTACTCTTGAAGGTCCTTAATGCCTCTATGGATAAGAGAGAACAGTTGAGATGGAGAGTAAATATGAGGTGAAAAAATGACACGTGTGTTTGGAGAGTAGACAAATTTCATAATGAAAAAACTGAGTCTTTTTATTGAGAAATAAATTAGGGAACTAATGCTAAGGTAGGCAAAGTTGGGATGACCAAGAGATAGTACAACATCATGACAAGACTATCTTTATTTAAAGACTCGAAAACATACACAAACCTATGATTAGATTGAACTGCAAGTTTATTGCATTATGTTGGTGGAGGACTCATTGTGTTGAGAAGATACAACCGACACATAATTCAACATTGTCAATCGCCTTCACTGATCCCAAGTCCTGAAAAATACATGAATATGCAAAGAATTTAAGTTTCATAGTTCAAGTCCTTATTCAACTTACTCATGGACAACAAATTATACTCAAATTTTGGCACAAATAAAACTAATTCAAGAGTTATGGAGCTTGAAATTTGAATACTTCTGATCCCTATTACTAGTAGGTGTACCATCAACAATTTGAATGGAAAGGTTGACCACTGTAACGACCCGACTTTCTAAGATTATTAATAGGGCCATTATCACATGCATGCATAAACTTTAAAATAAACTCTTTACAAACGGAGCTAAAATCAACTGGTTTTATTAAGTAAATAACCTTAAGAGAATGAAAATTCAATTAAATCAAAACCTTAGTTCGGGGCCCCCGGAAAAAAAAACATAAATGAACACCAGAAAAATTCTTAAAATGTTTGTTAAACGAACATCAGAACTCTGAGTTCAAACAAGGCTGACGTTTAAAACATGAAAATAATGAGTGAAAGCATCTGACTGGTCCTATGGCATGACTACGAATTCTTCTTGTCATTCACTAGTCTGTCCTTGCCGTACTTGAAAAACATATCATAAGAAAGGGTGTATGAAGGGAAAAAGATGAGAATAAAGGTATATCACTTGTCATGATATGACACTCTAGATTCCACTATTCGTTATGATGAAAGGGTTTCAATATGGAAAGTAAGGGCTTTTAGATACCTTGTTGCTCATTTCCAGAGCCACATACTGAATGTTGATTTGTTTTGTTTAGTAGTTGCTTACATGTCCTATAGATCTTTGGTAACTGGTTGTTGGCTTGAAGTTTTAGAGACAGCAACATTGCCATCGGTTTCGTGATCTGATTTTGTGGCATTTGGCTTCCTATTTGTTGGTTTTCCATGTAATTTCCAACAGATGTCTTTGACATGTCCCAGTCTATAACAATAGTCAACACCATGGTCGTCATTTGCATCATCAACTCTTACCAAATGATTGAGATTTACCTCAAGCAGCAAGAGTGATTGAATCATGTGGATGATCTAGTTGGGAAATGAAAGTAGATCCACTTGAAGTAACAGGATGTGCCATTGATTCCAACATTACTTGCTTTTGACTTTCTTCATTTTTTGAAAGGAAACAAAACTTTTCATTGCTATAATGAAAAGAGACTAATACTTGCTCAAAATACAAGGATACAAAATATTCAAAAGAAGACATAAAACTGCTAAAAGCCATAAGGTAACCATCCTAAAAGTCATGATTAAACAGAAAAGATGAACGCTCCCCAATTCAAACAAATATCTTAGATAGAAAAGTTCATAAAAAAGCTTAGAAAGAGAACACCAAGATGAGGCATTGATTCTTGTCACTTCAAAGCGATCTGACCATTAAAGAGATTTATAATGGGACACCCTCTGATTTCTTTCGAACCAAATTTCAGCAAGTAGAACTTTGACAGCATTGGTCCATAATTTTTGAGTCATGGGCTTCAAAGATGGTCCAGATAAGACTTGAAGAACATTATCTTTGAATGATAATGTTCTTGAATCCTATTTGGACTATTTTCTTTACAAATTTTAGCAAAAGCTTCTCGAAAACTAGATAATGGCTTAATATTGAGGATTCGACCACAAACTTAATCCAAAGATTTATTGAGACCCACAAGAAACTTGAAAATCCTGTCTCCACAATTTCTCAAAAGAGATTACCATTAGTAGAACATTTTTATTCATGTGTTTCAACTAAATTCTATTGTTGCCAATAGTTATAAAGTGGTGTAGTAAGTTGTAACAAATACATCACCTTGTTTGAGATCTTGGAGAGTAGTCTTGATCTGGAAAAGTTCAACAGTGTATTCCTTATATGAGAAAGTATATCAAGCAATATCCCAAATTTCTTTGGCAGTTTATTCTTAAGCGAAAATTCTCCCTGATCTCATTAGACATGGAGTTGATCAACCGACTCATAACTTGATTGTTCTTAGCCCTCCATTTGGAGAATTTTGGATCTTTGAGTTGGGGTGAAGTTGCTTTACCTATGATATAGTCTTCTCATTTGTGACTATATGAACATCATCACAGATTAGGACCACTGAAGATAGTTGGGGCCTTTGATTTTGTCACATGTTATTTGAGTATTGTTGCCCTCGGTGAAGGGAAAACTGGTAACTCGAGATTCTAAACCTGACATTGGTAAAAGAGAGGGAAAAAAAAAACTTCAATTAGTTTATAAACAATGGTGGCGACGATGACTGGGGAAGATGGTGACGGTGGTAACTATCAACAACGAAGGAAACCAAAAAAAAAACAAGAAAATTGTGTGGAGGTTACTACAGTGAAGACTTCGTGCAGACTTGCCGAGATCACGGCGGCGACAACTTTGTTCGAGGCGATGGAGGTAGCTTCGAGGGAGGCAACAACAGTGACATCGAGCAAGTAGCGATGTGGCGCTAAGATACCATGATGAGGAAGGGCTCAAGATCTGGAGGTCTGCAATTTTACGATTTTTGAATTGTAGTGATGGTGATGCTTGAGATCTATGACTATCAAATTGCTAGGTTTTTCGGTGATGCTCGACTTTGCCTAAGGAAGAAGGCTAGTTTGGCAACATTGGTTATTCTAGTGACGACGACTAGGGTACCGGCAACAAGATTAGGTTTTTTCGAAAAAGAAGTCAGATCTTTGATATGATGATTTAGGTATCCACCAAATACTAAAAACTGGACGCTACTTGAAGCCTTTCAAAGAAAACTATGAATCGACCCCCAACCAACCAAAAAAATCTTTCACAATCCACCCTAAGGCAACCTGTTGCAATATTATCAGAAAGCTTCTCTATGGACACGTGAATACCTTGGATTGGCTTCCAAGGAGGATATCGTTGTTATTGGGCTCATTTTGTTGTTTTCCTTGTGGGAAGGCAGAGGAGGACCTAGATTACATCCTAAAATGCAAATTTGTGCAATCTGTCTGGAATTTGTCCAAGATGTTTGGTTTTGTGCTTGCCCATTAAGGGGACATTATTGTTGGGTTTGGAGAGTTCCTCCTCCATCCGTCTTTTCGTGAGAAAGGTCGTTTCTTGTAGTTGGCGGAGGTGTGTGTTATCATGTAGAATCTTTGGGAGGAAGGAACAATAGATTGCTTAGAAGATTGGAAAAGGAATCTAGTGATGTTTAGGCCCATAAAGAAAGCTTCTCAAGATCAAATAGATAGATTCCATTAAACTCCCAATCTTCAAACCATTTCTGCACATTACACAAAGAACTCTGCGTGAACTCCCATGAAAAGAAGCTTTGGAAGTACCATCACCAGCAAAGAAATAAAACTTTGCCTCATGTAAGACAATCTAATTACCTCATAGAAGACACAACTAAACTCTAGAAAGCTAGATCACGATGCTGCTTTATTATTTTTATTATTATTTTGTTTTTTTAAAAAAAAACCAAAAACTTTTCATTATGAAAAAGGAATAAAGATGTTTAATGTTACTAGCTTCCAATGGAATGAAAAAAGACAATATGATACAAAAGAAAGAAGCCCAAAAATACAAGATAGAACAATGAAGAACAACTAACAAAGAAATAACCATCATGGGTTGGTCTAGTGGTAAATAAGGGAACATTCCTTTGATAAAGGGCTAAGAGATCATGGGTTTAATCCATGGTGGCCACCTACCTAAGATTTAATATCCCATGAGTTTCCTTCACACTCACATGTTGTAGGGCCAGGCGAGTTGTCTTGTGAGTCGAGGTGCACCATGCGCATAAGCTGGCCTAGATACTTATGAATTAAAAAAAAGGGGGAAATAAAACTACTACTAACAAAGAAATTGATTTTGCAAAAGGAGCTCCACTCGAACTTGGGTAATGTAACATTTTGAAACCTAACTTTTCTCCCTCTATTTTCCCCTTGAGTTTGGCCCATAGTGCATTCAGAAGATTTTTTGAGGCATTCGATTTCGATGGATGGATCTTTTGGGTTCTACTGGTCTTCTAGACTCTTCTTGGCATTCTTCTCGAAGCCTTATGCTAATTATTCTATTCAAGACATTTGTTTGTATTTGAACGTTTTTATTTTCTCCGTTTAAGCTTTGTATTGTCTCTATTTATCTTATTACTTAAAACCTTTTGAAACCGGGCCACCGAAAAGATATTTTCCCTTTAAAGATTGAATGATGATGATGATGATGATGATAATAATAATAATAATAATAATAATAATAACAACAACTTGTTTTAGAACTGTGAATTATTATTATTATTACTATTATAACAAGAGTTCAAAATCAACATTGTGTACAATAATATTTTTGTTTTTAAAGCTCAATTAAAGTTCTAGCTAAGGGTTTTGTAGATGAGTGGCTAGTTCTGTTTCTTTTCTCATCGTGTTGGCACAAACTTGTATCTCAGTGATCCAGTTGCAAATGTTCTTATAAGGACTGAACTCGAAGTCTGGGTGGTTGGATCATGCATGTGATATCTCTATAGCTAAAATAAGATTTGAGAGTAGTAAAGTATGAAGAGAAATCGATATGTAGTCTTCCATTATGACATGAATATAAAAATAGAAATTGATAGGCACTTTATGAAAGAAATGCTTTATAGTGGAGTCATTACCAGCTATTCTGAATAAACAGGTGGCTAAATTCATGGAAGGATTACAAAGATTCTACCTTTGTAACCTTAGTAAGCAAGCTAAGAATGATTAATAGAAATCTTCAATCCAACTTGAGTGTTGGAACATTGGTCAAGTCAATGGGTCATTTCCCATATTATTATTGCATCCAAACCCTAATTTTAGTTCATACATATCTTATAAAATGCCTAATTACTTCTCTCGATAGATTGTAATGCAGTGGTTATTCTATTCGCTGGCTTATTTTGTTTTGGTATATAGAATTCCCCTGCTGTTTTTTTATGTTTGTGTGGTGAGACCTTATTCCTTGAAACGTACTATAAGAGCAGTTCTCTCTGTACTTTCTTTCCAAACTAGGAACTCAACCAAGGTCTGGTTTGCTGGATGACCTTCAAGAGCAGGAAAATGTAATTCAAGAATGTATTAGGCAGCTCGAAAGTGTTGAGGCAACTAGGGCTTCTTTGGTTTCCTTGCTTGTAGAAGCGCTTCAGGACCAAGTAACTTTCCTTCCATCTTTTTTGGCTTCCCCCAATAATTTAACCCGATTGCAAGTCTCCTCTATATTATTGAGATACTTTCATTATAAAGTTGATTTCTCTTTGAAATATTACAGGAATCAAAGCTGGAACTAGTTCGCAGTCAGTTGCAGGTAAGATTGACCACTTTGTATATTTTCTTTTTTGAAGTAGCAAGAGTTTAGGTTTGGGATCACCTGTTGGCTTGAAGTAGTTTTGAAGGTGGATCAAGATGTCCTTTATACCTTGAAACAATGAAATATGGTATAAGATATTTGGATATGTCAAAACATTGAACTTTGGTGCACCTAGTAACATTTAAGTCAGAGTGAAGACACCCTTGAGCAAGTGAACACAATAGTACCGTGACAAGAAACGTAAAGGAGGAAAACCAGACTGAATGAACTTGTTTGGAGTGTATAATTATGTGGGCACATATGATTTTGGGGTTCTTCATAAGTTTGATGTAGGATATTTGATTACTCAGATACTTACAAATAATAATGAAAACTTAAAACTGTTGATCTTTTGAATCCGCTTTTGTATCATCGTTTAGATATTATTGGTTGACCAACATTGTTAATAAGCGGTAAAAATCATTCATATTTTTCACTAATGTAAATTCGTTTTTGGAACTTAATGCTTGATTGGCTGTATGCTAAATTTCAATGCTAGAGTCGGCATCTGGGAAGAAAGAAATCTCTATTGTTTTCCTCATATCCACTAGCATCACAACTTATCTACTTATTCATGTGGTATGAATGAGTTTCGATATCAATATTACAGTTCAAACAATTAGTAGCTCAATCATTTGGGAAATCTACTTTTAGTTTCTTTTCTCACAGCGATCATGGAAACGTGATATATCAATTTGCTCAGTCATTGCTAAGCTATTTTAGGCTGTAGTAATTAAATTGTACTGTAATTTTCTATTTTCTGTGAACCTACATCAAGGAAATTTCTAATGCAACTTTAGACACTTTTTATTAAGAAAATTTCTAAGCTGTGCATTTTCTAATGAAAGTGGATTAGTAGATTAAACTTCGGTTGGAACCTTCTGAATATGACTTAATAAGGTGGCTTCTTGCAAGGTAGTCTTATAAATTGGAAAGGGTAACATCCGTAAAAAAAAATATCATGGTCAAGACTCAAGAATTTAATGCCTCAAGTCTCTTTATTTGAGAGAGGGAGGGAGAGAGCACTAGGTTGTGTACTCTATTTGTTCATTTCCCCCCAGTATATCAATTAGAGAGAAAGAGCACTTGGGTTTTCACTTTATCTGTTCATTTTATCTTATGTTTATGAGTATGTATGAATCTATATCAGATGCTGACTGTATCCATCTGTATTGACTTGATTGTTCTCTGCCATTCACATGGACTGAGATCTCATATTAAATGTCTCGTTTGCGGGGAAGTAAAACGATTAACGATTCGTTATAGAGTTTGATATTTTCTAATTTCAGTTTGCTCATGTAGATTGGAAATTATTGCTTATGAATCTGCAGATTGCTCGATCTCAAATTGAGCTTGCAAGTAATGTTCGGAAGAGATTTACTTCGACTCCAGTTCCTGGTTCTTCAGCTACTACCATGGATCTCCTGACAGAAATGACACATGTGACCGATACTAAGTTATCTTCGGTTCAACAAAACATAATCTCTTCTCAGTCCCCTCTTGTCCAGGCTATGGCGTCTTTTCCTGGTCCTAAAACCAGTGAAGAGGAAAACAAGAGAGCTGCTGCTGCCGCCGTTGCTGCAAAGTTGGCTGCTTCTACATCATCGGCACAGATGCTTACCTCTGTTCTTTCATCCCTTGTTGCAGAAGAAGCTGCTTCCATGAATGGTAGCCTTAAATCATCTGGGTTCTCTTCATTGTCCATATTCTCTCCTGAGAAACGACAGAAACTTGAGAAGCCAATGCCTATTTCTGATGTCAGCAGTTCAGATGGCGTTAGTGCATCATTTGTTACACCTATGCAACAACCACAATTGACAAGTTTACCACTTGCACAGTCAGTAAACGGGCAACCTGTTTCGCAGGCGAACCCAAGTCAAGCTTCATTTGCTCCACCACCTCCGCCAGCGCCACCATCTCTGTCCTCAACTCCACCAGTGAATCAATATGTGCAGCCTGGTGGATTAATGGGGGTATTACCGTATAATTTTGGAGCATATTCTCTACCACCTCCACCTCCGTTGCCTCCACATATTGCGATGGGTTTGAGTAGGCCGACATCTCAGCCACCTCAGCAACAGCTGCAGCAGCCTCAGCAGTCACAGCCAACTTCAGCAGGATTTTATCGGCCACCCGGTATAGGTTTTTATGGGCAAGGCCAGCAGTCGACGCCACCCCCGGTCCCTAGGCAGTAAGTTCCCAGGTAGAATTTACGTGGGCCAAATCTTCACTTAAAGGGTTAACAGCTTTGCCATACACATTTCTACTTGCCAACTGAGAGTTCATTTCAGAATTTGTATTATCATGTAAATTAGTAGATTTTTTTTTTATTATGTAGAAGTTTTAGTATATCTTCTCCTGCCAACAATTTAAAAGAGCATGTTGCAGCTGAGGATTCGTCCGTGCTGATGGAAAAATTAGGTGGCTACATTTAGGCCTTTCCAATCTAATGCTATAAAAATTTGGAAGCTCGATGAATTCTAGGCTACCTCAAAATTTTACTGTGGCCAGGTAAGCTTTTCTCCCATATGTTTGGAAGCTGGTTAGAGTACTGCCCAGAAGATTTTTAGTTGACATGTTAGATTCAGCTTTCAAGACCCTGTTGCCTTTAAAATCTTCATGGATAGAGTGGCCAAATAGACTTATTTTGGATAGCAATAACAGGATGATACTGGTCTGTAATATAACTTAGTGAGGCCATGAAAATTACAAGTTAAATACAGCAGTGCCACTGTTTTGTAATCTGTTGCCCTGTTTTCTTATTCAGTAGAGAACTTTTATTTAGAATAAACTGTTCCTCACTCTTCTTGCCTCATCTGATGCTTGATTTTTTTCCCCTCTTTTATTTGTGTTGAATAAAATATAAATATTGATGTGAGATTAGTCAAGGTGCACGTAAGTTGGTTCTAACTCACGAATATCAAAATATATATATATTGATGAAGTGAATTTTACAGGTGCCAAAAAATGTCTGCTTGAATATAATTCCTCGTATGGGTTAATTTGAAATTTTCATTTGCCTGGTTAATTTGAATGTAAACTTGAAATGGAACTTAGGTTTTTGTGTCCAATAAAATGTTATTTATTGAGTAAAAGCAGTTATTCTATAAATGCATACATTTATAATAACAACTTTTATCCATATATTATATAAATTTTGAAATACATTTTTAATTTGTTAAAAGCACTTTCGACCTCTTAAAAGTCATTGAATTGGAAGTGATTTTGAAATAATTAAAATAACATTTTATCATATTTCAAAATACTGGTTAAACAGAGATAACATTTTATCATATTTCAAAATACTGGTTAATCGGAGTTCATCAAGTTTGTCTATTTTTACTATAGGGACTTTGATCATCTCTTAATATGGCACCTTTAGAAGCTATTGGATCTCAACAAAATTTGGATTCATACCTTAATCTTCTCGCATTGATTTCATTTTAAAGCAAATTTAAGGCATGTGTGGAAGTAATTTGAAAATGTTAAAATTACTTGGATCACTATTAAAATTACTTCGAAATATACTTTTCATCATTTAATGTGGTATAAAAATTGTATATATTAGTACAAGTTTAAACATTAAATTGATTCTAAAAGAATAAAGACATGTTTGATAATAATTTTGAATGTAAAAAAAATTATTTAAACTATTTCAAAACCACTTAAAAATATTTCTTTGAATTCATTAACATTGCTAACAATTTACAGCAATGTTGGAGGATTGGTTGCTTTAATACGTATTCAAGGTTTAAGCTTCAAGGTCAACCTTCAATTATCTAAGGTAATTATCTATGGTAGATTTTTTTTTAAATATATTTTTTTTATTTTTATTATTATTATTATTATTATTATTTTAATATTATATAGTAGTTGCAATAATTTATGACAGTTCTTTCCTCGCTTTCTAAAGACATGCTTGGATTGACTTAAGAAAAAAATGTTTTTCAAAAAACTTATTTTTATTTAAACACTTTTGACAAAAATTACCGAAAATATACTTCAAAAGCTATTTTGACTAGTTGTCAAACACTCCAATTTTTCATCAACTTATGTTTTAAATTCAACATTTGAAAATGCATTCCAAATATACCCTAAACAATAGTTTACATACATTATAGATAATTATTATTATTTTTTTTTGGTAAATATCAATTTATACCCCTAAACTTTGGGTGTTATATAAATTTAAACCATAAATTGATAATTGTATCGATTTAACCTTGAACTTTGTAGACTATATCAATTAAAGTCTTAAACTAATAATTGTATCAAATTAAACCTTGAACTTTCATAATTGTATCAACTTAAACCCTCCATTATGTTTTATTTGGATGCACTTATGAATGTTTAGGGTTTATATTGATATATTTATGAAAGTTCAGAGTTTAAATTGATACACTTATGAAAGTACAGGGTTTAAATTGATATATTTATGAAAGTTCAGAGTTTAAATTGATACACTTATGAAAGTTCAGAGTTTAAATTGATACACTTATGAAAGTTCAGAGTTTAAATTGATATAATTGTTAGATTGAGCTTTAAATCGACACAAATCCAAAAGTTTAAGGTTTAAATTGATGCAACCCCCAAAGCTTAAGATTTAAATTGATACAATTTTTAGTTTAGGGTTTAAATTAATACAATCCCCAAACTTTAGGGGTATAAATTGATATTCGCTTTTTTTTTTCTTTTTATAATTATAATCAACCTTTTTCATTTAATCTTGATTATATTGGATCTTGTGTGTCTAATTAAAATATTTTAGAAAACAATCCCAAACTAAGACACCTTAATGTTTCAATAAATTGTGAAAATTAATGAAACATTCAATAAGATCTCATCAAGATAACAATATCTTGAAATTACCATGGACACAAAATAACAAAAAGTGAGATTTCCATTGAAGCAATTGTTCATTTATTAGCTTCAAATGTTCAAGCTGATTAAAAGAAGGCATGAAAAAGAAATTTTCATTTTATTTCATCAAATATTTGTTGTTGTTTTTTTTCCTTTCTTTCTTTTCTAATCAGGCTTCTGGCAGTGGTTTTCCAGCCAAAAATGACTTGAAAAGTAGTAGAGATCTCTTGGGCTGAGTTTGTGCTGTTTTTTGAGATGCACCTCTCACAATGGCATAAGATAAAAATTTACCATATTCTTGAGTCCATCCCCCAACCTAATTCAACAAACAATATCACAAGATTGTAATTTTTTATTTTGAAGAACAACAAAGCCTTATACACACTAGTATATTGTAGGTTAAAACAAAATTTTGGTCTTCTATTTTTGGATTTTATTTCATTTTTAATCTCTGTCTTCTCAATATATATATTAGTGATTAATATTCCTTATATAAATTTTGAAGATATATTCACATAGAATCATTTTGTGTATGAAAATTAATTGTCGTTATTTAACTAGTTTTGATAAAAGAAAATTTTTGAATGGCTAAATTTAAGATTTATTGAAAGTACGTAAACGAAATGTGGACCATAGACATAAATAGAATAAAATCATTGTAGCACGAGGTGGTTTATTTCTATTAACCAAAAAAATATTATAAAATCCACTTATACATAAACAATACAAAGAGTGTGTAGGAGGACTACTTAACCCATATGTAAAATGTTTTGTTTGGTAAGAAAAAGACTAATAATAAAATGGAATATAATATATATATATATATATATTTACGAGTTGTAGTTTCTATCTAGTTTCTATGTTTTAAAATATTACACTTTCGCCCTTAAATTTTGAGTTGCATTTGGTCATTAGGCTTCAAAATATTACATTTTTACTCTTGAGGATTGAATTTTGTTTCACCCTAAGTTTTAAACTACACATTTTTAACTTTGATTTTTTTAACTAAATACTCATTTTCAGTTCTTATTGTTAATTTGTGTAAATTAAAGTACCTTTTAAGGTTTCAAGTCTAACTTCCACAATTACTTTAAATTAATGAATAGAGATTAATGTCAAATATTAAAATTGAGTATTTAGTGAAAACCATTGTCAAAAGTGTGAATTTTTAACTCTCACGAACTAAACTGAAACAAAACACAAATATCATGAGTAAAATTGTAACATTTTGAAATCTTTCCACTAAATTGAAACTAACTCATTAAAGACTTAAAAATATGACATTTGAAATTTAATGGATCAAATTAAAATTAGACTCAAAACTTATGAATTAAAAAAAAAAATCTTTTTTTAAAAAAATAGTAATAATAATCAAAACTAAGAACTCAGAATGATTTTTTTTTAAAAAAAAAAAAAACAAGTGAAGAATAAACTAGAACAGATTATGAAAAAACCAAAAGTAATTTCTCAAAAAAATTAAATAATAATAATAATAATAAAATGTTAGAATTTTGGATGAGCATTTATTAGGGTAAAGTGAAAGAGGAGTGTGACCTTTTTATCAGAAAACCAAGGTCTGTAACGCACAGTTAGGCACAAATCCAATGTCTTAGCGAGTGAACCCACCAATGTCCGTGTCCCACTAAATGGTAAAGCCGAATCTTGATCTCCACTGCCACATTTCAATTTTTTTTTAAAGAAAATCTCATAGTATCTAACACACTCATATGTCAATTGAACTATATCCAAGTTGATAATAATTCAAATGTTTCCTTCCAATAATGTCATTTTAATTTATAATTTTAGTAAAATTTTTGTATGTATGTCACCAAACTTTACTATATATCAAGTCATCGCAATTGATATTATTATGAAATGCTCTTTAAATCAGCTTGTCTTATGATTTTAAGTAGGTTTAGCTAACAAAAGCTTCAAAAAAAAGGTTTTAATACTTTGGCTTATGTATTTAATTTGGTCTCAAACTTTCCATTTTTGTTTATTTTAGTAATTATATTTTCAAAATACAAAGTGCACAATTTTGACTTCTGCTTACAAAATTTTAACATAAATTTTATACACAATAGAAACTCTTTCGTAAAAAAATTAGTTACATTTTAAAAAGAATAGTGAACGTAATATTTTCATGTCATAAAAATGAAAAAAAAAATACCAAAATAGTTGTTTTTTAAAGAACATAGATCAACTAGATACTTATATGGATTAAAATTAATATGAACAAAAATTAAAAGCAACATTTTGAAAAATAGAGGACCAGTTCATAAATGAGCAATATTGGGTGCATCCAAACGTGCATAATGCAGCATGCTCCAATCATACATTAAAAAAAAAAAAAAAACAAACAAAAAACAAAAGAATATTCTTTTTTTAAAATAAAAATTTGTTAAAGTGACAAATTGAGATTGAACATTTAAGTAGACTGTACAAAAAAAAAAATTATATATATTCTTTCATGAATCAAGGTAGTATTTATATATATAAAAAATGGGGGTTAGAATTTAGCATACCTGTAGACGAGTACTCGAATTTTAGACTTCACAAGCGCGCCAACAACATCAATCATCGGCACCAATCTGTTACTCAAATCATATTTCCACTCTCTAACGAAACAAAAATCAATATTAAGAATCAAACTCAAGATCTCATAAACAAATTTCAAACATAAAGAAATGATAATCGCATAATTACTTCCTAAATCTGCAGATTCTCCATATAGAAAAACCAATTAACTTCGCATGGAGAGCTTTCTGAACATCTTGTCGATTCAAGTACTTCGCTACAGTATCTCCTGCACACGGATCTCGATCTCCCTGTCCATCCTACATGAACATCGGATCATACAACAATTTTAATTTTCAAATCACACAGCTAGAGCAAAAAAGCACAAAAAAACCCTAGAAATCGTAAGAAGAAGCCAAATCACTTGGCCATAGATGAAGTTGTGGAGCAAAGTGGAACGGAGAGGATCGGTGCGATTGAGATTGCCAAACTGCGAGGCATTGGCGGAGGGACAGGCGTCGCCGGCGGAGACATCGAAGTAGTCAATAGCGGGAGAGAGCTCTTTGGAAACGTTAGTGGCGACGGAGATGCAGGCGGGAGAGAGGGAATTGGTGATTCCTTCGATGACGAGACGAGAGGCATTGCAGACGGAAGTGAGAAGGTTGAAGCTGTCGTCGGAGATGAGGCCGTGAGACCACCAGTACTGGTCTAGAGCATTGGCATCTACTTGGATGTTGAGAAGAGGATTTCCAATCTGCGATCAAATAATTGTTTAGCCAAATTTTTCATATCAGCCTTTTCTTTCTTTAGTTCTTCAATTATCACACAAGTTGAATGAAAACAAATCAAATTATCATTTTTCTTTTTTGACAAGTTGGCGGGGGAATTGAACCTGACTTTAAAGTTAAAATTATAGCACTAATAAATTTTTTAACCAGCTTAGATACATCTCAACTAATCTCATCGAATAACTAGTTTGATCCTACAACTTTGGATGTTAAGGAAACTCGTAGGATTTAGGTAGGTAACGACTATGGATTGAGTACATGACCTCGTAAAATTATAGCATTATAACACTTGAACTATGCTCATTTTTGCAATTCAAGTGATGAGTTGATAGTTCTTGAGTTCCCAAAAATAAAAATAATAAATTATATAGTAATATGGTTAAATTTTCATTTTGATTCTATATTGTGTAACCCTCTGGAATGGTGTATGAATGAGCTAAGATCACATATTAACAGAGGATCATAAGGATATGAAAGTATGATAAGAAAAAAAAAAAAAAAAACTTAAAATATTGATAGCTACTACTTACCAACAAAGTGCATATTCCTTTTGGTGGCTCGAACCTTAATAGTTAGGTGTGCTTAACCTGAGATAATTCTATGTTGGGTGACTTTTAATCTTAGTTTTTTTTTAAAAAAAAAAAAACATTTTATTATATCTAAGCAACCATAGAGATAAATAATGACGACCATGGATGGAATGAGGGAGAAGGTGAGAGGAGGAAGTGTTGGAGTTGATGCCCTAAATCTCGTAAGGTCCCGTAGCTTGTAATTGTATTGCACAAACATTTTATTTATTTAATAAAATATAAAATGTTTTATTTGACATTTACTAGCATTAAACCCACAAACCAATAAACTAACATTCAAGGTTATATTCTGTACCTTAAACATGTATGTAGAGACATATAAGTGAATCACGTTTAAGTGATAACCTAAATGGTTTGTAGTAGATTGATAAGACTGGATACTTTATTCTAGTGATACTACGAGTACGACCCGCTTTGTAGATGTTATAGTTGTTGTAAAGTGCTACAAATGATTTGATCCTAATCATTCATTGAAAGAGTTTGTCTAAGACTGGACCATGAAATGATTAGTCTCATTATATAATGCCATTCATAATTGGGACTTACATTTCACCAGGATGACCATAGGTGACATGGCCTGAATATTGAGTGAGTTGTGAATTTCTGTCTATGAGGGCAATCCTTTGATTTGTATGGGTGAGAGTGACTAGATTGTTGACTTAACAAGCCTACCATTTTGAGGATTCGTCTGATCGGGGAGTTGAGAACACAGTTACATAAGACAGAATTCACTCCTTCCTCGAGGTCGAGATAAGTAGATAAATGGTTCCCTTGAGGGCTAATTCTAGGGCTTGAACAATGTGGTACCACACCTCCTCCTAACTCGAAAGGGTTTTGGTCATAGTTGGACTATGACTTATTGTTCAATAGAGGGATAAATAGTACTTAAGGAATTAGATGTAATTACATGGGCAAAACGGTAAATTTGGCCCCACTGTACTTACAACCAATTTGTAAAGGGTCATCACACAGTTGACTGGTTATATCCAATGAACACAAAAATATATTTGTAGTGTGAAGAGTGCAACTGTCGGTCTTTAGTGAAGTGCCGGACAGTTAATGAATGTTGAATAATTAATTAAACTAGAGTTTAATTAATTATTCAAGTATCATTGGAGCTTCAAGCTACAAGTTCATTAGGTCCCCTCGGTAGCTCAACAAGGATTAAATGAGAATCAATTTTGGATTAATTTGAATTGTTCAAATTAATTGAGGGAATTAATGATATATGATATAATTAATTTAATTTAATTATTATATGATTACTATAATGTATTTGATACATTAGAATATTAAGTTCATTTTAGAGGAAATAAATATTTGAATATGATTCAAATATTTATTATGTGAATTGGATTCATACAATTGAATTTTGTATAAATGAGAATTATATTAAATACCGTGCATTAGTAATAGAATAAAACTATAAGTTATATTGTATTTGATACAATATTAAACTATAGGTTATATTGTATTTGATACAATATTAAACTATACATTATATGTTATATTTGATAAAATATATAGTTTAATATATATTATATGATAAAGTGGTTATCATATAAATATATATTAATGTTTTATTCAATTTTTTTTTATTTTTGAAAAATTATATTGGGAGGAAGTTGTAACTCCCTCCCTTTTTCTCTCTACAAAGTACTTGAGTGGGAAAGTGCACATTGATTGGTTTTATCTTCTTCCACATAAAGTTGGATTGTAAAAAAACCTTACAGAATTTTTTTTCTCTAGAAATTAGTTCTCTGTTCTTCCCCACTCAAATTCTTTCCCTCTCTTCTAAAATACCAAGAGCCCACTAGAAGCTTTCGTGGTGATGGCCAAATTAGGGTTTCGAATTTGTGACTTTTTGGAGAGGAAGAATCATACGAGAAGATTAGATCTTCAGAGGCTAGTATTCTCTCCCAATCTCTTTTCTTTATTTTTCATAAAGCATGTTGTAAATTAAATTAAATGCATAATATTTTTGTTTTTGTTTCTGTATAATTTATGTTCTATAAAATTGGGATTTGGGTTCTACCCCACCTCCGCTCAAGACCTTAACCGGTTTTTTCAATTTGTATCAAAACAAGGTTTTTTGCCAAAAAATTTTCCAATTTTTTAGAATGATTTTTACAGTTTCTTGGTGGGATTTTAGCATTCTGTATATTATGAATGTGTGGAATGATTGTTTACAATTATGATTTTTTTTGGGATTGGATCTAGTTTTTGCAACATTTGATTTTACAAATTTGGTTTGTAAGGACTCGTGTTTTGAGCATAATTTATATTATAGAGTCTGTATTTGCTGTTTATTGAGTCGTTCGTGACAATTTCGGTCGAATTCTGAAGAAGACAAAGCCAAAATCGAAAAATTTTCGAAGAAGATTGCAACTTTACAATGCTAAAATGTGAAGTTTGAAAATTCAAGAACCTAACTCGAATCTAAGTCAAACCTCACGGACTAACTGTCTTCTTAATTAATTAATTAATTTTAGGAAAACTTACAGCTATCCCCTTGAGTTTGATCTTCAAATTTGAGTTAACAATTAGCTGTGCTAGTAATGGCACATAGTGTCCTCCTGTTACAAACCCAAAAAATAATAATAATAATAATAATAAAAATAATAAAAATTACAAATTTGTATTTAATTAGTCAAATATGTTTGGAAAATACCTGCATATGCCTCTCCTGCGATATAGAAATCTCTTTTCTTATATTGAGGAAACTTCTCGAACCAATGTTGTAGAAAGATAAAATTATCTTGAGCTTTTAAAATAAAACTTTTTTTTAGTAAAATATTTAAGTTAAAAATGAACATTATTCTAGAAATGACATGTCACAAACCTGAAATAACATCGGTTATGTTTGAGTAGAAAGATTTGTTCTTAGAGTACGAAAATCCAACTCCCGCTGGTGACTCTACATATAACATATTTGCTTCTACACAAATAAATAAATAAATGTATTTTTAATACATGTATTTTTGTCTTTTTTTTTTTTGTTATTTAAAATTATATTTCACCATTTTTATGATATATTTTTTTAAAAATATATATATTTCAATGCCTATTTTATGAAAATTACATTCTACTTTCTGGGTTTAGTGTATCTTACAATGAAATCTACTTTTGAGGTGGAAAAACATTTTTTTGAATGATATATGTTAAACTTTATTTTTTAGATAATGTCTATATTCTACTTATTATAAAATTACAAAATTACAATCATATTAAATATTTCTCTCAACTCTTGATATCCATTAAAATAATATTAAAAGTACACATAAGGTAACCGACTTTGAACACATATATATATATATATATATTCATCGATACGTAATTGAATATGACTAAAATAATTATAAAAAAAAATATGATTAAAATAGTTTTATACTAAAATCTAAAAATTAAACCATAATTGAATATGACTAAAATAGTTGTACACTAACATGTAACAATTAAAACATAATATTTAAAAAGTTGGAATTAAGAAGAACAATAATTAGATATACCTAATTTTATCTTTTTTTTGAAAAAAAAATTTATCACGTGACAACTTCTTAATTAAGTTAGTTGTTTGAGCTGCATCTAAATAGCATCAAGAATTTCTCAATTAAGAATAAGATGGAAAGTGAAAGATGACCTGTATTCCAACTATAATGATTTTTAATTAAAGTTTCCCCATTAAGTTTAAATGGCCCATGCTCTAAGAAAGCTCCACCTCCAAGTGATGAACATCCAGCCAATGTATCTAATTTCAATATACAAACCCAAAAATAAGTTACATCTTGAAACAAGCCATATAATCTAGAAAGATTAATTAATTAATTATAGATTAAGAAGATATAAATTTTTAATAGAATTTACATTAAATATATAGTTTTGTTCTAATGTTTATGTCATGTAAAATTTTATTCAAGTCTCAACTATCATACATTAAGAATTAAAAAAATGAAAAATAAATTCGAAGGAAGTTTTTTCATGATTGTCAATTTTTTTTTTAGAATAAGAGGTGAGGGATTTGAATCACAGATATTTTAAGCGTTAACACATTTATATGTCAGTTGAGCTAAATTTGTTTTAATTTTGAGGTTGTCAATTGTTAATATTACAACATTTTTAAGTAGTCCAATTTTAACAATGGTTATTAAGTTTTCAATTATCAATTAATTATCAGTACAAAATACTAAATACATATAGACAAACCATTTTTCCCTTCTTTAATCAATATGTATTATAATTATTTTTTTATGTTTTTTCCTTAAATTAAAAATAACATAAATCTTAAATTGTCTATCGATTATTATTTTTCTTCTTATTTTTGGTTTCCTTACAAGTCAATATTAAAACTAAAAAAAAAAAGAAATAAAAATACTTTGTAAAGGAGAATCATTATTATTTTTATTTACCATGCATTTTCTATTTGATTAAATTATAAGTTTAGGTCTGACTTTTTATTTTTAATTTTTAAAAATCAAGCTCATATACATTCATTCAATTACTTTTACTTTTTATCAATGTTTTAAAAAATCAAATTTTGTTTTTGAAAATTATAAGAATTTTTTAAAACTTATTTTTTAAATTAAAAAAATAAATCAAATGACTATCAAACAACATCCTACTTTTGAATAAATAATAATACCGTATTTTTCAAATTATTATAATAATTAGAAGTATCTTATTTTAAAAGTGTTAGAAAATATATAATAATTTTATATATAAAAAAAGGAAAACAATCTATATCATCACTTATTCGATAAAATTACAAGATTATAAATTAAAAAGTATTCTTTCATTTTATAAGTTTTGAGTTTAATTTTCAACTTCATCTCAAGTATCAAAATTTCATATTTTTATTTTAAAATTTTGAGTTTAATTTTTATTTGGTCTCTAAATTTTAAAAACTTATATTGTTATCCTTGAATTTTGTTTTATTTTTTTAGTACGATTTTATTTTCATTTAGTCTCTGTTTTGAATTTTACATTTCTATATATCCTTGATTTTTAATTAACACTCATTTTTTACAATCCTTCATGTTATCGTTTGTTAATTAATTAAAAAAACTTAATTATCCTAAGTATCAAAATTTCATATATTTTATTTTAAAGTTTTTTAGTTTAATTTTTATTTGGTCCCTAAATTTTAAAACATTATATTATTATTCTTGAATTTTAAATTTTATTTTATTTTTTAGTACGATGTTGTTTTCATTTAGTCTCTGTTTTGAAATTTACATTTTTATATATACTTGATTTTTAATTAACACTCATTTTTTACCATCCTTCGTGTTATCATTTATTAATTAATTAAAATAATTTATAATTAAATTTATTTTCACAAAATGTTCCATCATTATTAAAAGTAAGTAAAACAAATTCCAAAATAAGTGGTAGTGAAAACTTGGAGATAGAAGTATAAAATATTAAAACTCAACTTAGAGAATAAAATGAAAACCAATTTAGAATTTAAGGGTTAAGAATATAACATTTTAAAATCTAGGGATCAAATGAAAATTAAATTCAAATTTTAAGAATAAATATATAATTTTTGAAACTTAACCAGGGATGGAACGGAAATTAGATTCTCGTAAGCAAAATTTAGTTATTTCAAACACCTCCATTGAACCAAAGAACAAGGGGCTTAGAAGAAGCCATAGACTCAGCTTCAACGAAGTAATAAAAAAGAGCTCTCCCTTCCTTCTCATCCACAGTAACATAGCCGCTGAACTGCTGGAAATTTGTCGTCGTAGGCTGGTTCGGCAAGGACGTGATTCGATCGTGATTCGCCAATTGATGAGCCGTGACTAATGACCTCGGACGCAGCACGACGGTGAAGGCTATGGCCGCCATGGCAACCGCCATCGAGGGATCGGAGCGTGGCCCCATTTTGCTTTGCCTTATTTTGCTTGCTTTGCTTCTGTCTTGCTTGGTGATATATATATAATGCAATTTATTGTTGATCCTTTGGTGCTTAATATGGAAAGAGCATTAGATTGGAGTGTGAGTTGATGTTATTGATGGAGTTATATTTTCGGTGTGTAAAAGGGAATGGTCATTGTGGGAAATGATGGATTTTTTTAGTGTGTTTGAATTTTTTTGATCTTGGAAGTGTTTGTGTTTTGATAAACTTTTTGTTTTTGGTTTTTCGAGTCGATATAAAATTTTGTTTTTGTTTTTTATTTTTTATTTTTATTTTTTACGTTTTATTTTTATTGATATAATACCTTACAAATAATTATCGTGTTCTAAATATAATATTTAATCAAACATAGAAGTTATATGGTATAATTTGAGGAAGAAAAAAACAAACTATAACCATATAAATATATTTGTGGAAAAGTGGATGAGCTTAAACTATATTTTTAACTAAATCATAAAACTACAAGAGGGATAATATATATATATATATATAGAATCAAAATAAAAAACATAATAATGTTCCAAAATAGAAAATAGTATGTAGTACTCATTTATTTGAAATCGAAAGTTTAAAATTCTATATTGTACTAAAAAAAAATAGAAATGAAAAACAGGTTTAGAATTAAAAAAGAAATTTTTTTTTATAAATATAAGGAGAAGAATTTACTTGGTCTGGCATTTAGTTCCCACTTGAAGATTTTGAAATTTTAACTTCAAGAAACTAAAATTTAAATTTAAGTACATGATAAAATCAATCTCTTCACAACTTTTTTTTTTCTTTTAAGAAATGGGGAATTTTCAAAAATTAAAAAAAAAATAAAGAAAGCTATTTATATAAAATAGTAAATTTTTTTTTTTTTTTTATAAAGACGAATAGAAGTCTATAATTGATATAAACTGATAGATGCAGATAGAAGTCTATCAGTGTAGTATTTTTTTTTTTTTTACTAATTTTATAAATAATTTGACATTTTTTCTATATGTAAAAAAAATTGTCTATGAACTAAGCAATAAATTTCAAAAGATTCTGTCTAGAAAAATACACAAGATGAAACTACTAATTGAAGGGCATTTCTTTTTAATAGAATAGATGATATTATTATACAACAACAAGGGGGTATCAAAGCAACAAAGCACAAGCAAAGACGAGGCAACAAAACCAAAACAAAGCCTACAAGATAAGACCAGAACAAAACCAACACAAAAACGCAAAACTGAGGAGAAAGCCAGGGAAAAGAAACCAAAACCCCACAAACTGGACAACAACAAACCAAAGAACAACAAAAGTTCAAAAAGAAAAAAATATCCGTAAACACACTAGATAAGACCAAGAAGATCAACCTGTCAGGAAGCAGCACGAGCACGAACCGTAGAGACCATAAGGTGAACTAGAGCAGACACCGACCTCGGTCGACTTCCATGCAGCCGCCAATTACGCTCCTGCCAGATGTAGTATATGGAAGCACACTAGAATACACGAAACAACTTACTACGCACGCCCTTACCCGACCCCACTTGACACAACCAACTCAACTCCACATCCTAACCCGCCACCTGATGCGACGAACCCAACTGACGCAACACACACCAGACCACACCTCTTTCTCAAACCCACACTCAAAAAATAAATGATCCCGCGACTCCACACCTCCCCCACACAGAAGACACCCCCCTTTGACAACATACCCCCCCTCCTCAACCAATCCCGCGTACCTAACCTGTCCCTCACAGCTAACCACGCATAGAAGGAGTGACGCAAAATACTACCCCTGCCCACAAAATACCAGCCCAAGACACCCTAGGACGATGAGGATGCAAACTCTCTCACACACTAGCGGTAGAAAACCGACCATTAGCATCCGACACCCAAACCCAATAATCTTCCCTCCTCACCTTAGGCCCTACTGCCTGAATAAGACCCCATATCTCAAGTAGCTCCCAAGACACTGTAGACCATATCCAACCTCCCTTACCATCCATAAACTCCGACAACCACACTTCCAAACTACTCCCTGCATCATAAACCACCGTAGACCCATATGAATCCAAAATCGCACTCCCCGACAGCCAAGGATCCCACCAAACAAAACAAGACCATCCATCGCCGACCATCAAACGAACCAAATGCTTGAATCTATCTCTACTTCGCAAGATAGCCCTCAAGCACCAAGACCTCCCAACCTCACTCCGAATAGCCCATAAAAATCGCTCATGCAAAACCTACGCCTCCACCCACGCCACCCATAATGATCTCGATTTAATTACGAGAAGCCAGAGCAACTTCATAATAACAACCTAGTTTCAAGAGGCCACATGCTTCACACCCCCCCAACAGCAAGCACACTTCATCCCATGTCATCCGTGCACCACCCCGACTCACTGCATTACCCTTCCATAAATAACTACGTAACAGACGATCAACCTCATGAGGGGCATTTGATAGTATATATAAATGTTAATTTATGCTTTTATTTTCTTCCAGTTTGAATACTATTTAAGGGCATGCTTAAATGCTTTTAATTTCATCATCATTTTTTTTAGTTTACTTTTAATTTGATCTTGAAATCAAAGGGAACAAGGTTTGAATGATAAATTGAAAGCATATGTAGACAAATTGAGTACATATTTGAGAGCGAATGATTTTAAAATTGTTAAAATTACTTTTATCAACATATTTAAAATTACTTCTAAATACTTTTTTAATTACTCAAAATCAATTTAATATTCAAGTTGCACATTTAAATACGAGTTATATATCATCAGAATTGGTTTTAACTGATTAAAAACATGTTTCATAATGATTTTAAAAATGACAAAGAGGGTGTTTGGCTCTTACCAACGTGAGTTGGATCATTACCAACTCAATATTTGGCCTACTAATTTTAAATGTTGGTGGAGTTGAGTTGACCGTTATTTTTACTAATTCACCCAACTCATTCTAACTCTCCTGTCCCTATCTGATGTTTTCAATGGCTATACTCATCGGTCATCATAGGTGACTATTATTACCACACTCTGACGATCAACTTTGATGACTACCTTTGTACTACCAACTCCAATAAGCAACACAGGGCTCTGGCAACCACCATGATGCTCTAACAAAAACCACCTCCAATGATTAACTCCAGTGACAACCACCTTTGGCCATCAACTCCGACGAAGATCATCTCTAATGATCAACTTTGGTGATGACCACCTGTGGCGACCAACTCCAACTATCACCTCAGACAACCAACTCCGATCACCAACTTCGTCATTCATCTACAAAAACCAACTTAACTGAACATGTACTAAAGAAAAAACCTTGACTAGTGACCGTGGTTTTAGATACAAAATTGAAATTATTAGTTTATAATGTCTAATATCGTCTTTTATAATAATTTCACATTGAGGGATTATTTGAGGATGATCGAATCATCCTTATAGACTTACTTGTCAAGGACATATGGAAGATCGATTACTTCTTAAAATCCCACTACAGTCTAAGAAGATGTATTATTTGTGTCTACTTGGTCGGACTGACTAGCTTGACTATCTTAATGAATATATTTTCTTTTTTGTATGCTTGTTGGCTATATTTGTATATATTTTGTGAGAACCCCGAAGACAACCTAATTTTTTTGTGCATGTTCAACTCATACGTTTCACAATCGTTAAAATATGTCGTAGGGTTGTTGATTATATAAATAATGATTATATAAATAATAGTATTTTATATACATCAAGTATAATAGTTACATATAGAAAATTATAAAATATATTTTTATTTATTGAATTTATATCTCAAATGAGTGTTAAGAATTTGGAAAAATATGTGTAATTAAATAATGGAACAAAAGTTGAGATGAAAAAAAAAACAAAGCAAGACAAAACTAAACAAGAAAATAAAAACAAAAATAATTTAAAAAAACCCATAAAAAGCATGTTCTTTTAGGTTAGAAAAAACTATGCTAGATATCCATAAATTTTCAAATACGGACTTTCTAAACCAATTCAATTCAACTCTGCACTTCAAACATAGGTAATTATTATCAATTCAGCTCAATTTTGCATCAGAAATATAGACAACTGTTACCAATACAAATAATTATTATCCATATACAATTATTAACAACTCAATTCAACACGTGCCAAACACATTCAAAATTGATTTTAACCACTTTTCAATTACTCTGACCATGTCCTAAATTTTTATAATGGGCCATTGAAAAACCAGCACCACTTAAACTTGTGGTGTATGATTGACAGCCTCTTCAGACAGTAGATAAGGAAATGAGTGGAATGTTTAACTAGCCTCATTCAAACTATGAACATCCTTTTTTTTCTTACATATTCAAATTCAATGGTGATTATATTGTTGAAAAAGTTATTTTAGAAAAAAAACTTTAAATTGTGTTTTGATAGTTAACTTTGAACTAACTTCCATTGAATTTTGGCTTTTTATCTGTTTGATTCTGCATTTTTTTAAGTTAGATTAGGTATTTAGGCTACTATTGATTATCATTTTGGTCCCATTTAATAATAATTTTGCTTTTAATATCATGCTAAATTTAACCTGCACTTTTATTTTTAAGGGTGTACTGACATTAATGCTAATTGAAGAGATTAATTATAAAATACTTAACAAACTATATAGGGCGATTCATAAAATTAGGGTATGTTTGGTTTGACTTAAGAAAAAAATATTTTTCAAATTTTTTTTTTTATTAAACACTCTTGATAAAAACAGATTAAGATATACATGAAAAACTATTTTGAGTGGTTATGAAACATTCAAATTTTTTCCAAAATGATTTATTTTTTAAATTAAATATTTGAAAATGTATCCAAACAGACTCTTGAAAAAAAAATCATGGATGGAATTGTAACAAATTTCAAAGCTTTCGTAAAGACCCTTATCCTTCCCTCTGATTTAGACTCTTTGGACACTATAAATGTGCTCAACTCAATTATGTTGACCTTGTTGAAAAAAAAATGTTTTGAAAATGTTTAGCAATTTCAAATTTGTATATTTCTGTTTGATAATAATTTAGGTTTGATTTGATAATCATTCTGTTTTTTGTTTTTATTTTTGAAAATTAAATCTATGGACATTATTTTTCCTCCATATTTCTTCATTTGTTAACTACTTTTCATCGGTGGTTTAAAAAATAAAGCCAAAATTTGAGAACTAAAACAATCGTTTTCAAAAAGTTGTTTTTGTTTTTGGAATTTGACTAAGAGTTCAAGCATTGTAGTTAAGAAAGATGCAAATTATTACAAGAAATGTAGATGAAATAATCTTAATTTTTAAAAACAAAAACAAAAAAACCAAATGGTTATCAAACGTGGGTGATTTTTTATTTTGAAAATTATGACACTAGTTCTATCCATAAATTTTTTTTTTCACTCTCTACTAATATTTTAAAAAACAAAACCAAACTTAAAAAATATGATATTATTTGATAACGATTTTATTTTTACTTTTTAATTTGAAATTTACCCGCTTTCCCCTCAATTCTATAATATATGTCACTTTTTTTTAAAAAAAAATAAAATTTTAGTCAAATTCTAAAATTAAAAAAAAAAATTATTGAAACTATATATCTATCTATACATATATTTAAAATTTTGATTCACTTAAAAATATTGGTCGCAAGATGGATAATGAAACTGAAGTAAAATTTATTAACTTGATTTTAAAAAATCAAACGGTTACACATAAGTGCATAATTTTCAATTTTTTTTAGAATTTAATTAAGAATTTATGTGTTTATTTAATAAAGATAAAAATCATAAGTGAAATATTGGATAAACAAAATTCTGATAAACTAAGTTCAATTATTTTAAGATTTAATAAATTCTCTTCAAAGTTTGAAATTGACCCATTATCTCAATTTTTTTTTTTTTTTTTTTATCAATTTCATTGTGCATTGACTCAATAATTTCCCAATTTCATTGACTCAATAATTCCCAATTCAATTGACTCAATATTTTTTTTCTCTGAAGAAAACAGAACAAGAAAATAAATAAATTCATTATTATTTCAACAATAAACTGTAGTATTAAGAAATTTGATTGATAACTTAATTGTGAGCGTGTGATTCGGCGGACACATATACCCAATCGTAAACTTCAAACGTCTAATTACTTTCAATTATTTTTCTCACAACTTTTGAAGAAATCAATTTTAAAATTCGAACACCACTGTTCATTCTGATAATCAATCAATGATGCAATCATCAATCCACTTCCAGCTGACTGAAGTTGCTTGATTCTTCGTTCTCGTGTTAATTTGAAGAACTTCCGAAGTTTTTCTTGAATTCTTCTGCGCAACTGTTTCCTGTTGGGAAATTTGTTCGGTTCGTTTGTTCTACTGTTTGTTTTGAAAACCCTAGATCTTTCTTCGCCTTTCTAGCAATGGGGAGTAGGAAGGAAGAGGAGCGGAACGAGAGGATTATTAGAGGCCTTATGAAGCTTCCCCCAAATAGGAGGTGTATTAACTGTAATGGCCTGGTAAATGGAAATTTCGTCTCCTTTCTCTTTCTTGATGTTGTTGAAAATGTTTTTTCATCCAATTTGTTCGTTTCTGTCTACTCTAGTTTATCTTTCGCTTTCTTGAGTACGTTTCAGCTGGAAATTCTTCTGGTGGTGTCTTGTTCTCGCGGAAAGTGACAATGATTATATGAACAAACTTGTAAATTTTGAGTTTGGAACCGTATTGGATGCTTTGAGTACAGGAATTTAGTGTTCTAAAGCTAGATGTTCTTTACAGTTGCATTTTATCATTTCAGTTCTCTCTTTTTTCTTAGTTCATTTCATCTTGTTTCTGACCTTTTCGGCCATTTTAATTTACAGGGCCCTCAGTATGTTTGTACAAACTTTTGGACTTTTGTTTGTATGACTTGCAGTGGAATACAGTGAGTATCTCCTTTTCTTTAACAATGGTTAAGTACGTGATGGTTGGATTTTATTTTATTTTTTTTTTCAGCATGCTTGCAATTTTGGAGCTTTAGTCGACTGGACTTGAGTATGAGTACACGTTCTAATGATTGAAGTTATATCCATTGACGTTTTGACATTTTCTTTGGTCATCGATCATTATAGTTAGTTGGGAAATTTAAGTTCTTCCTATTCTGTTCTTTTATTTTAAACTTTGGATGCACGCATATATTCATTCGTGCATTAAGTTAACATTTATTTTCACATGCATATATCAGCTAACTCGTTCTTGTATTCTATGAGAGTCTATCGCCTTTCAAATGCTTTTTGTTAATTGCTGTACTTGAGGCTGTTAATGATATAATAGTTTTAGTTCATCTATTCAATTTTTTTCCGAACTCTGTAGAATCAAGAGTGTGATGTTTTCTCAACTTATGATGTTGGCAAGGTTGAAAGTTGTCTCCACAATGAAAATGATACATTTGGCATGACATGTAAACGTTTCATTAAGTATTGCTCTATTGTTTTGCCCGAAAGAATTGAGTGAAATTCTTGTATCCGATTAAAAATGTTATGATAATTAAAATCTTTCTATTTTCTTAATGTATTGAGCTATCTTATTGAGTAAGATTAAGTGTTAGCAAAAGTTCTTTGAACAATGTGTTTGAATCTTGTAGAGTAAGATGATTATTTTTATTGTTCCTATATTTCATTTTCTTAAAACTTTTGTTTTCTACCTTTATTGTGTGAAAGTCGTGAGTTTACTCATCGAGTTAAGTCAGTATCAATGGCCAAGTTTACTTTCCAAGAAGTTGAAGCACTTCAAAATGGTGGCAACCAGGTAATTAAAAAATGTTGCGTCTTCCTTCTTTTGCATGGATGTTCTTTCCCTTCATCTTTTTAAAAATATCTTTCTAGCGAGCAAGGGAAACATATTTAAAGGACTGGGACTTCCAAAGGCAGCGATTGCCAGTTAACAGGTACAATAATTTTTCATTTGTTCCTAAGATGATGAGCTTTTGATACTAGACTAAAGAGCTTACATGATATTTATTCAATCTTGCAGCAACATTGACAAAATTCGGGAATTTATAAAGAATGTATATGTTGATAGAAAATATGCTGGTGGAAGAACATCCGAGAAACCTCCTAGAGATATGCAGGTATTTTCACGAACCCATGCTTTCAGATATTTTGTGTACTCTACTGATTATTATGGATAAGTGTTGTTTTATTTTATGGTGCAAGAGAGGTTGATCGGTCTTGGGGTGTTCTTTGGGGTAATGGAAGGTTTAATACTTCCTTATGGGCGGTGGCCTCTAAGGCCTTTTGAAATTGTCAGTTATATGTTAGTCTTTAGGACTGAAATGCTTTTGATAGGTTGGGTTCCTTTCACGTGGGCTGTTGTTATTATTATTATTATTATTATTTTCTTAATGGAAGTTTGGTTTCTTATAAAAGAAGTTGGTGCAAGAGGGAATCTAAAACAATTAAAATTGACACATTTTTTTTGTAATGCACTTGAATTACTTGTGGGGAACTCTTTCCTTTTATATTTTTCATGGTATTAAGAATTAAGAATTTCTTTTTGCATGTACACGTGGCCTGAATCATTCATTTTCTTCTTAGCTCATTTTAATTTTCAGTTTTCTCTTGCAGAGTCACAGAATCCATGAAGACGAGACGAGACGAGCCAGTTCTTATCATTCTTACTCCCAAAGTCCACCTTATGATTATCAATATGAAGATAGGAAATATGGAAAACAAGCTGCTTCACTTACGAGGAAACCTGGTTCAGACCGAGGTCGATATGAGGGGAAAGTGGCTTGTTCAGTCTTTAGTCCTGGTCGCTTAAACGATCAAACCTACGAGGATAGGTTTGCTAATGAGGGATATGCCTCGAGGGTTTCAGATTTTTCCGTCTCTAGTGGCAGTGACCCTTTCAGATCTGGTGCTCATTCACCAAGTTTTCAGAAGGACTCAGGATTTAGCAGTCCACCTTTTCACTGTGCTAGAGATATGCTTAATGAAGATACAAGACATCAGATTGGTAGCATGTCTACCGAGGCGAATGGCCATAGAGATGCATATGGAATCTCACGGCCACAGGTATTTTTAAAATTGACCTTTTTGAGCAATATTTAAATAGGTTTCGAATATGATGGTTTTCATAATAATGATATATTCTCTTTGCAACATTTTTTTGGGCATCAAAGTAGACACTTGGCATATCAGGTGAGGAATCCACAATGTGATGTAAAAATACTTGGTTTATGTAACTTATTTTATCAAGGTTAAAAAGATACGTAAGTGAAATTTTTTATCCATCTTAGACAGTTACATAGAAGCCCCTTCAATATCATTTTTTTTTTTTAAATTTCTTATCCAAAAATAAAAGGGATACTATCATTGCGGCTTAAATCTGGGCATAGCATTTGAAGCCCCAAAAGCTACGAATGTAGTGAATATGCATCAGAATTGGGGTGAATGAACAATAAAAGAGATGCTGATGTGTGCCTTTGCTTGCACGATGTTTATAGTAGATGCATCATTGAGCTTTAAGGCAAGAAGAGGTGCCTCAAATGTTCCTAATGGCATTAATTTCCCTGCGTGCCACAGACCAAGTAAAAGATCATTCTTTTAACTTTAAGAAAATAAAGTATTAAAGAGTGACATTAACTAGAGGTGGTTAGGAGTGAACAAAGGGATATTGAATACGTCCCTGAAATTTCACATTTCTTAAGCAATTAAACTTCTTAAGAAAATGATTGAAGATTCAGACTGGTATTTCGGTTGAGTTGTGATTTCCTTCAATATCTTAAAAGGGATTTAATATTTCTCTTTGATTATTATTATTATTACTACTTCTATTATTATTATTTCTATTTTAATTTTATGTCCATGTTGTTGACTGTCAAATGATTCTGACGTCTTCTCAATTTTATTTTTACTTTTCCAAGAGAACAATGTCTTCAGGTAGCTTTGGTTCAATAGACAGCAACTCCACATCTCTAAAGTCATATAATTCAGCTGGCTTAACGGATAGTGTGTTGGAACCTGAGCCAATTGCACACAACCATCTGGATAAGATGCCGAGTTCTCAGCAATCATCTGTTCCTGGAGTTTCCATTAATTTAAGTTTTTTTGAAGAACCATTTGCACCAAAACCTGTCTCTGCTGTAACTTCAACTGTTGACCTGTTTCAGTCACAGGCATCATTGCCTGCTCCACCAGTGGATTTGTTTCAGTTGTCATCTGCATCACCATCCTTTTTTGAAGATCAACCTCAACAAAGGTCACCACCGCCTCAATCCCTGCAAATTTTTCCTTTGACTAATCCACAGCATCCAACAATATCGGATAAAATGCCATTAGAGTCGGCAGTCCCCAAAAATGAAGGATGGGCAACATTCGATTCACCTCAGACAACATCATCTGTTCCTAGTTCTGTTAATGTTAATGCTGTGAAGAATCCTTCCAATGAACGTGCTTCTGGAAAGCTTGATCCTCCTTCTAATGAAGGTGCTTTGGGAAAGTTCGATCCTTTCTTATCTTCTAGTGCTGTTGTCCAGTGGCCGTCCACTCTAAATTACATTGCTCATGATCCATCTTTATTAGCAAGTAGTCAATGGCATAATGATTTGCCTAATGCTCAAGGTCCAGCTGGTGTGACGAACACTGATGTAAGCAGAATCTCCTTGAATCTTGACAAGAAAGCTCCTGATGTACTAGGTTCATGATGCAATTTCTATTTAATATTATGCTGTAAATGGAAAGAAACTTAATTGTCTTGCATCTCTTGTTGATAAGGCATCTTGGAATGCATTTGAAGATGCTATCACAGATCTCTCTCTACAGGGTGGTAATCAAAATACTGAGCTTCAAGTTCCATGTCAAGAGTTCCTGCCTTCTTCCGATGGACATTTGTTATTTGGAGTTACAGAGGTAGATAAAACTGTACCATGCTAAATATGTCTGCTTATGATCTCTTTCATGAGTTTATGATTCGATTTTGTAACTTAAATGCTCTTTGCAGGGAGAGAGAGGTACACAGATGACCAGTTGTAAATCAACAAACCCATTTGATCTTCCATATGATCCAGATATGGAGCGAACAAATATGGTATAATTTTCCTACTGATATTTTGGATCCGTTGTAGTTATATTGTTAGGGTTTTCCATTATTGTAAATATCTTGTTATATTTTCTTTTTCTATGCTTTCCTTCTTTGGTCACTCATGTACATTTGTAAATATTCATATCTTTGGTAAATGAATAGAGTATTCTGATTCTCCCTCAAATCTAAGAGTTTTACATGAATATGAACCGAAAGGATTAAGAAGACGAATTCTTACAAGAAAATACTTTCTGCATCATTGGGTTGTATGAAGTTTTAACTATGTTAACATCCTCTTTAATATAGGTAAAGCCTGCGTATATTCTAGAACATAAAATATTATTTCTTGAAGAAAATAATAAGAAGTTGCCATTTTTGATACACCTTCTATACCAAATGTAACTGTTATGATCTTAGAAATGATATATAATGGACAATAGCCTGCTTTCCCTTGCAAGAATTTGCACCTTTTCTTTTTCTGAGTTTTAAAGAAATCGATATCTTTTTTGGTATGTAGATTAAACGCACAAGTCCTGTAACTTTCTTATCCAAAACGGACCTGTGTCATATATTACAGAATTGGAACTTTGTTGTCCGACAGAAAGATTATTATGACCCAGGTTATGAATATTACAGAATTGGAACTTTGTTGTCCGACAGAAAGATTATTGTGACCCAGGTTATGGATGTACGTTAAATTTATTTCAGATTTAGATCTGCTAAGATGTCATTGTCGATTATTGTGTGAAGGTTTGAACTGTACAGCGTATATGCCAATTCCCGAATCAAAGCAAAGATGAATTTGTTCATTCTGCTCTTCTCTTACGCCCTTCAACACTCCCTTCTCAGGCCTTCTGCTTAATTTGATTAGCTGGAATTTTGAACAAGGGTAAATAACCTTGTACCTGTAGTGAGTGCACTAGAGGTCAACCTCCCTCGAAGACTGAGATTATATACAATGGGTTTTCCTAAAGAAATTTCACATAAGATGTTAAAGTTGGACATTAGTATTACAATTGGGGAGTTCCACCCTATCTGCCTTTTCGTGAGAAAGGCCGCTTCTTGTAGTTGGTGGGGGTGCGGGCTATCATGTGGAATTTTTGGGGAGAAAGTAAGTGTTTAGAGGGTTGGAAAAGCTGTTTAGGCTCTTATTAGGTTCCATGTTTCTATTTTGCGTTCAACTTTGATGGTTTTTTGTAATTATTCTATAGGCACTGTTTTACTTGATTGGACCCTTTTTCTATAGTGGGGTTTCCTTTTTAGGGCTTGGTTTTTTGTATATCCTTGTATTCTTTATTTCTTCATTCTTTTTTTTTTTTCCTCATAATGAAATTGGTTGGTTTATCGAGGAAAAAGAAAGGCAAGGTGATAGAAGGTTATTTCTCAACTTTGCACCCAAAAGCGTCAGTGATTCTTGTTTCACTCTCTAAAATACTTGTGCTAGCAAGTGCAGACTTCACAAGGTTTATACTTAGCCTTTTAGGCTCACACACACATATTTATAGTGTTTTGGCCAGCTTGTCCACATTTTGAGTAATCTCATTGGATGGCCACTTGGCATACTATATTTGATTGACAAAGAAAGTCATAGGATTTTAAATCCTAGATAGTAACTCATTCACTCTCTAAATCCATATATTTTTTCATAGGCCCAAAGTTACTTTAAAATATATTCAAAATACAAAAGCCTTCTCGTATTCCAGATCATTCTTCAGCGCTATCTTCATACATGTTCTCCAAGTAAGACCCTCATTTTGTTTAGAAACAATTGCATTGATGAATGAAATAGTTCAAAGAGATACAAAATGAGGGCCCTTTTATAGGGAGTGCAAAAAGGTGTCTGCAAATTGCAACAAGAAAAGTTTAACAGTGATCTAAAAGGGGTTTTTCGATGATCAAAACAAAAGAGAGCAAAGAAAAAAGTAAGATTCTAGCATTCCTTTCCTGCCAAAGCTAAGACAAAACCGCATAAGTGATACTAGATGATTCTCTTTCTTCTCAAGTATTCAAAGAAAATAAATGGAGCAATGTCTGAAGGAGGTGGAGGAATAAAATCGTATTAGGGCACATCAATAGGTTCAAGCATAGAGGACTCTGATGGAGAGTAGGGGGCCTAGGTAAGGGATTGGATAAGTAATGTTCAGTTTTGGCATATAAAGCTATAGGGATGATGGAAGTAGAGTGTTTGATACCCAGGGATAAAAGTGTACGGTTTTTGGTTAATGCTGCCTTATTTTATTTTACTTTATTTGGGTAGAGGTTTTGGGCATGGAGAATAGGGCTGTGATATTAGATGGAAAGGATGTAAAAGAAATCTCAGGAATTGAGGTGGAGAGCTCAGATGCGGCTGAAATGGTGTAAAGTTGCGTGGATGAGGAAGAGGCTGGGTTGACTATGGCGGGCCCACTGTGGATGTGACTTTCGATGTTGAGGTACACTGATTGATCAGTGAGGAACAACTTAATGCAGACTTTTTGGATGTGCCAACAGGAAGTATGTCTGACAGATAGGGTAGGTGGACTTGCTTTTCAGACAAATGAGTTTTTACATGGTATGGTTTCTGTTCATTTATTAAATCAGTTTGCTCTTTGCGTGTAACCTGGGGAGAGTGTTGTTCCTTATCGAAGACTTGGCTGGTTTGCCATTGATTCTGGCAATAATTCTGGTATGGTAATCCTCGTAAAAAAAGGATCGATTCAAATGATATTTTCAATAGAAGATGAGGGGAGGTTGATTTTGGCTGGGAGAAAATTGGTTGAATTGTTTCGACCCTAGGGCTGGTTTCTATGAGGTCCATCCCGTTGAGGGTCTTCTTTGCGACTTCCATTATGCCTCCACATGCCTCGCCTATGAAGTTGAGAAGGTTTCCATGTTCCATCTATCCATAGGTAAGTTGCGAACCTTTATCCAACCTCCCTAAGCAGGGGCAGCTTCGATCTTCTTATTTCTTTATTAGTGGGACATCCTTTTAGTAAAGACGATTTGGTTGGCCCTGCTGGGCATTTTCTTTTGGACTTTGTAGGGTGCAAGTAATGGACGTCGTTTTCGAGACTCTTCTTCCACTTTGGTTGTTTTAACTTTTTATGGATTTGATTCTATCTATTGTTTTCATTTGGTGCAAAACAAAGCACCCTTTTAAACATTATAGCTTATCTTTCTTTAGTTACCAATTGGCGATCTCTTTTGTAATCACCTATAGATGTTGGGGTGTTCCCTTGATTTCTTTTTATCAATGAAATGTTTTTCTCCCAAAACATTCATTCTGTAGATTCATTTGAACCATTGCGGCAAGTCAGCAACCACGTTCTGCCTTCTTTTTCGCGACCTAGATCTGTTGTACTCTTTGGACATATGCTTATTGTCTATCATCAATTGTGTGAGGAAGCACTTTCTTCAATCTTTCCTTTTAAGACATTATCTCCCAATTACATTCCTTAATTGAGGTGTGTGGTTTAGAGATGAAAGAAATTTGGCATCAGTCACCACAAATTAAGATATCACTGAGGTTTTGGGGTATGAATTTAAGTTGATTTGTTAATCTTCAGCTTTTTGTCATCAGAAAAAGTTTGCTTTGAAGCCTTTTAGTGGGTGTTGTAGTTTTGGCTGTTGTTTCACCGTTCTTCACTTCCAATGGTTTTTGATATCTTGTTTTTAAGGCCGACAGTTTCCAGTTTGGTTGGCCATTTTAGAAGTTTTTTTTTCTCTATTTTGTCCACTTGCGGTCTATGTTTACATTGAGGGGTTTCTCTATGGAAGAATTCTTTGAGCCTTGATTAGTTGTTTTTTTGGTTTTTAGTTTGAGATCAATTAGAACTGTCTTGTCTTATTGGTTGTATTTGGCTGTAATGGTTGTAATTGCTACATTTTGTTTTATTGTATTTTGAGTGTTAATCCATTTTCATATTATCAATAAAGTCTTGTTTCCTTATTCTTTTTAACACTAAAAAAAAAAAAATCCAATTATGTAGAGGTGGTCAAGCTGATTGGTCTAGTCACTTATTTTGGTTGCATTGCCCTTCTTTGGAGAAATAGATGTCACACTCATTTGCACCTATTGAGCCTTTCACAAAAATGTCTTCGAACACCTTCAACAAACCAGATTGCATCCACTAGCGACCTTATGTTCCCATCTTCATGGAGTATATAATATGCAAATGTATGGGTATTACTGTATAAATATCATCTTTTTTGCGAACTTTCTCTACCTTCTGAATTTGTGCCCCTTTTCTCTTGGTTGTCTCTAGAAAGAAACATGAGAAACTTTAAAGACAAATATGGTGATCTCTTTGCTTTAGTCTAAAATGACAACATGGTGGATTTTCTCTTTTTCTTATTTGGGTAACGTAGGAGTTATTTAACCGTTTGATTAATAATTCTGGATGCTTTTCCTTTTTCCTTGTTATATTATCTATTCATAGTCGATAAATGTCTTTGATTTAAGACATGGATGATTTAATCATAGTAATTCTCTACATCTTCTTTGCATTTTGCAGTTTCTGGACATGAGCTCTTTGCAGTCTGCTCTCCCTAATGCACAATTGCCATCCACCTTAGTTGGTGGTTCTCAACCATGGTTTTCTCAAAATCCAGTACCATTCATTTCAACTGCAGGACAAGGTAATCAGTTCCTTGGCTTTCAAGTCCAGTCGAATGTCGATAACGATTTAGTGAAAATTCTTGTTTTTTAAAAATTAAGCTTGTTTTCTTATAGAAAATAAGGTTTAAATCCTATTTTGGTCCATGAACTTTGAAGTTTATTCTATTTTGGTCTCTAAAATTTTAAAATGTCTATTCTAGTCCCTAAACTTTTAAAACGTGCTTATTTTGGTCCCTATTATTAAAATTTTGTAAACTCTTTAACAAAATGATGAGATGACTTGTATTTTAGATGACCAGATTGCCAAATAAGTTAGTTATGCTAAAAAAGTTAGGGTTCCAATTTTGAGTTGGGTGGTAAAATGTTTTTCTATAGAACTTAAAAGTCATTTTGCGTTCAAGATTTTGGTTGTTCAGTACTTTATCGTGTTAGTTGCCATTTTACTTCACCTTCATTTTGCTGAACGCATGCTAAATGCGATTTTATTGAAGAGTTAACAAAATCTTAATAGTAGGAACCAAAATAAACAACTTTTTAAAAGTTTAGGGACTAAAATGTCGTTTGTGAAAGTTTAGGGACCATAATAGAATAAGATTCAAAGTTCAGAGACCAAAATAGGATTAAAACCTAAAAATAAACAACGAAATAAATAAAGCTTGTTTTCTATTATTTGTTTTGCTTGTACTTCTCCAAAAAACTTGTTAAATTTCAGAATTATTACGTTGTGTTCTACCTTTTTATTCTTGTTTTCAATTACAGGTGGCTTATCATTCATGGCTGGGCAAGCACCAGGCTCTCAAATATCGTAAGTTCTGCTAAGTGCTATCCAGTTATTGATATGAAAATGAACTATTTTTATTCACTGCATTTTATGGTTTCTCAAGAAAAATGTTTATATGCCGAAAGAACTTAATCATCCGAATCTTGTGAAGAAATTAATGTTTAACATTGGTTGACAAAGTGGTTCATACTCCATACAACCTTACTTGAACAAGATCTGTTCTATAGGTTAACAAGAAGTGGTTCATTTAAAACTACTATGGTAAAAAGCGATGCCAAACTTACCGTAAGAGTGGTTTCTCTTTAAGCACTTAATTTCCAGTAACTCTTCTGGTCATTGTTCTGAATATGTTATTTGAATTTCTGAGTTGTTAATGAAGTTAAAATTATGTTTTAGATGGTTTTCTGTGAAGAGCTGAACTCGTTTTATGTTGTCATTAATTACAATTCATCTGTGTATTAAATTAAAAATCATTCAAGGCAATGATTGTATTGAAAAATTCTGCTGTCACATTGCTTCTTTTGTTTAATTAATTAATCATATCTATCATCAAGAAAGTTTTTTTTTTAAAAAAAATTCATTACTTATTTTTGTGAAATTCTCTATACATGCCTGGGACACACAATATTTGGGATTGTCTCAAGAGAATTGATGCTCAATATTCATTTGTTTGATAACAAACTTCGTTTTAACTATCAATTACTTATTTTTGTCCATTTTAGGAACATTGCTCCACCGGAATCTGTCGCTACGATCGGAGGAAATCCTTTTGCTTAAGTAGAATGGTTATTTCATAGATGTAGCATTTCCCTTTCCCTTAGTATAGAAGCTTTTAGATGAACAATTATTATCCATTAGTTTTATGTATGAACTTCAAATTATTATTTTCTGTTTATGCATTTGTGTTTTTCATTGAAATTATGCCACAGGGTTTTTGAAGATGTCTTCTGTAATCTGGCATAGCAATGTCATTATTAATGTACTAGTGTATCCACTTGCTTCTTAATATTTTACATTAGTTCATTTGTTTTTCTATTTTATAATTTTTATGTGTATATTCTTTTATACTTTATTCCTATGTTTGATTATCTGGAAATTTTCAAGAGATGTATATCTATCTATGCATGGATCATATAGCTTTATCAATATCAATCTTGTGAACTTCTCTCACCATCTAACTTTACAGAAATACTTTGATGTTAAAAAAAAAGAAAAAAAGAATAGATTGAAAAATATTTTGTGCCGAGTATCTTTAGACTAAGCTGTTTTGTTTTGTAATAAAAAAATGTATATTTTTTTATAAATGTTAGAATTTTCAAACTCGATATTTTAGTTCTCCTTTTTGTAGCATTTTGGTCTATGTTGTAGTTAATAAAGTTGTGGTATTCCATTTTTATTAATATATATACATTTTAAAAATTTTTAAAATAAAATAAATAATTTTATATTTAGAATTCTTTTTGAAAAAAAATTGGTTGCTACAGCCACAATATTAAATTTTCATAGACATGTCGGTATTTTCATCGATATTTTCACGTTTCTATGGATTCGACATCAACAGATATTCCTATTGTATCGTAAAAATATCCAAGAAACATACAAACTAAACAACAAAATGTCATTAATGTAAATATAATATATATAATAGACATGTTAATTTGTTTAAAAATTATAAAATATTTATTTACTAATTTCAATTTATTTATTTGATTTTTTTGTTTTTATAATTTTTTCAAAAGATCCATCTAAATCAATATTTTATCGATATTTTCATTGAAGTTTTCATAAACTTAAGATTTTGATATTTTCATAAAAATCAACACATTAAACCTTGGTTACAGTATCTGTTTTTGTATCGGATAGTTGTTCAATACAAAATTGTCATACGACATTTTTTTTTTTAAAAAAATTAAATTATGGAAAAAGGGAGATGCATGAGATAGGTGGACCCCAGGTTAATCATTGATGTTTTCAGTTCGATTACACACAATAAAAATATTTCATGTGGTGATTTTTTTCACTATTTAAGTAAAATAGACGCACGAGATTAGGTATAGTTTAGGTTCGATTTTTTTCATCTTTATCCTTCTTTTTTCTCCCTTCCTCTGTGGTTGCAACCACCGCCTTGCAATTAGTTGGAAAATTTCATAAAATGACCCAAAAACCAAAAACTTTTCTACCACTGACATTTTACCCATGCAAAATTCCAAAATTACCCCAAGTTCTAAAAATCTTTCAGACCAAAGCCTTCCATCTTCTTCCTTTAACCATTCAATGTTTATTCAATACAACACCAACATTCCACCGAAGCATTTATTCCCAACTAATATTCCAATAACATTCAATAACATTGGTATTAACAGAATGGAAGATCATTCTCAATATTCACTCTCTGTTGAATTTCCCACAAAATTCTCCCATTGTTCTCTCGGAGTGTTTTATCAGAGTTTCAGTCCAACATCTTCGTTGATTGCTTTCATCGTCAGATTAAAAAACAAAGACAATGTAAGTGATATTCTACAATATTTATTGTCCCAGATCGCTTTCATAATAAGTGTCATTTAGCATTAAATAAACGATCTATAATAATATATACACAACCGTTCATTACAATATAAGTGTTGTTTAACATTACTAGACGATTGTATACTAAGTTATAAACGATCGTGTATTAATTTATAAACGATCGTGTAGTAGTTTGTAAACGATCGTATAGTAATTTATAAATACTACACGATCGTTTATAAATTACTACATGATCATTTATAACTTAGTATATGATCATTTGTAACTTTGTATTCAATTGTGTGTATATATATAAATGGTCGATCATAAATTACAATATTTGCTTAAGATTTGCTTATCCCATTGTAGAACAATAACACTACTTCGCATCTTTGTACGATTTGGTGGGGATTGGGATGAGCCCGGAAGGAATTATATTGGAGGTCATATGAAAGGCCTAAAAGTCAGAAATGATATCACAGTCAGTAACTAGTGAATATGATGCACCAACGACTGAATATCGATTTGGATATGTTTGATATACACATCAAATGTTGTTACAATTTATTAGTCACATCTCCCCCAATCGACATAAGCGATGATGAAGACCTTAGCTTTTTTTTAAAAGGTAATGATGCATCCCAGATGCCGTTATTTGTATCAGTTACACCTTGCGAAAGTCATGGAGTACACACAGACAATATGTACCAGCATTGCAATCCAACCGATCAACCTATTTCAACTAGTCAAAACTGGGGGATGACCGAAGTAAAGCTTGGTTTGGTCACAACATTGAATCCAGATGTACTTCACAGTTCGATACTGAACATGGATATAGACAATCTTCATGACCACAAACTTCTCCAACACCTTACATCCATTTACCAACCCCACATGCTCCCGTCCCACCACTTGTGATGCCTTCGGTTCAAATGCATTCCACCATTCCAACTCAACCATTTGTAGATATACCCAGACCATACGAAGGCCCATCGTATTATGACCTCATCACAATACCTCATGACTGTTTGAATGACGAGGATATAAAGGTCGGCCAAATTTTTTTTCGAAGTATGATTTGCCAGTTAAATTATCGATGTTTGCAATAAGAAAGTGTTGGGATTGATATCCTAATTCTCCCAGAATCTCATAGTTTGTAAACATTGTACACAAATTGTTATTAATAAAATAAGAGTTATTTTATTTGCATTTACTCATATCCAATAAACAAAGATCCGTGGTTATTTTATGTACACTTAAGTATGTATATGAGATATATAAGTGGATCATGCCTTAAGTAATAACCTAAATGGTAGTATAAGAATGAAGGAGGGATACCTTATCCTGGTGACACTTCGGATACAACCCGCTTTGTAGAGGTTTACAAGTGTAAACTACTATAGATGGTTTGATCTTGATCATTCATATGAAGACATGCGAGCGGAGGTGTCCTATGCAAAGAGTTTGTATAAGACCGGACTACGAGATGATTAGTCTCTTTATATAATGCCGTTGATAATTGAGACTTACATCTCACTAAAACGACCATAGGTGACATGACCTTAATCCTAAGTGTTTTAGGAACTCCTGCCTATGAGGGCAGTCCTTTGATTAGTATGGGTGAGAGTGGCCAGATTTCCAACTCAACAAGCCTACCTTTTTGGGGATTTGTTTAATTGGGGAGTTGGGAACTCAGTTACACAAGATGAAATTCACTCCTTCCCCAAAGCAGGGGTAAGTAGATAGATTGCTCCCTTAAGGGCTGATTCCGGGTCTTAAACATAGTGGCCACACCCTCTCTTTGGAAGGGAGGACCCAATCATAGTAGGATTATGATTATTGTTCATTAGAGAAATTAGTGGCATTTAAGGAGTTAGATGTAACTATATGGGCAAAATGGTAAATTGACTCAGTTGTACTTACGAGCGATCCCTGAAGGGTTATCACACTATTGATTGGTTAATATGGATACAGATATATCTGTAGTGAGAAGAGTGCAGCTGTCGATCTTTAGTGGAGTGCCCAACAGTTAACAAATGGTGAATCTCGTGACTAAAGAGTTTAGTCAACTATTCATGTACCATTGGAGCTTCAAGCTATAGGTCTATAAGGTCCCCTTGGTAGCTCAATGGGTTCATGTTGAGAATAAGATTTTGGGGTTGATTTGAAGTGTTCAAATTAACAAGAGAAAATTTAATTATATATGATATAATTGGTGTGATGTAAGGGCCCTAACGTTTTTGGGCATAATTAACAAGCAATCGAGTTTGTATTCAAAGTGTTTAAAGTTTGTTGAGTCGTTCGTGATGAAGTTTCGAAGCATGGAGATGCAGTTCTCATTGAGGAAGAAGACCAAAAGTTGGTCTTATCGTGTAGCCTAAGGTAAACGATCATTGAGTTTTGGCTAAATGATCTTGTAGAAATGTTCTGCCTGATCGTGTAGTATTTACTAAACGATCATTTAGCCTAAGCATTGGGGTAAAGTGTTTACTCTATCGCGTAGCGTTGGTTGATCGATCGTGTGGACATTGGATGTAAACACGATCGCGTAGAGTGTTTGACACTCATCGTTTAATAAAAGGCGCGCGCACTAAACGATTGTGTAGTTAGCATGCATTGCATTGTCACTGACTACCCGGTATACGATACCTTGACGCTTGCTCCGCGATCGTTTAGACGATTTTGCTTCACCGCATCGTTGTTGTTTAGTCAATCATTTAAGGCTTGCGTTGCATGATGCACGCTGCACGATTGCATGACTTCATGTTTCATCGCGTAGTCAAAGGTACACGATCGTTGCTAAACGATCGTTTATACTCATACAACGTTGGTAAATGATTGAGTAAAGAGTTTACTCTATCGAGTAGGCGATCACAAGGATTTGGTACACGATCAAGGAGATACATTTCTTTGCCCAGACGGTTCAAGACCCGGTTCGCCTGTTTGAACTGGAGACTCATTGTGCTTTGTAATAGTTAGCTTTGTTTTTTTTTTTCCCTAGGATTTATGGCTAATTATCCCGGTTCATCAACTTTTATTTAATATACATGAGATGTATGTTGGTTTATATGCCATAGTGTATGACATATAGATTTGAAACCCACCTTAGATTATGCATTTTATTCATGCATCATATATTATAAGTGTTATAATATAGCTTTTGGCATGATGAAATTACAAGAAAGCATGCGCATATATCATGAAATATAAGAGTTATATTTATGCATGCATTAAGCATATTCATGCATCATCTTTATATTATAAGAGTTATAGTATAAGGGTGTATGGAAGCATGTATGCTTGGTTCGTTGTTTTGTTATATAAGTGTTATATAAAAATAGCAATGAATGAACAATGTATGGAGCATGACACTTAGGCTTTTTATAAGAGTTATGGATGCGTTGTATGTGTAGCTTCGCATTGTGGCTGTTTTGGTTGTTTTTTGTTATAAGCGTTATAATGGAAATTAGAACTAAAATCAATAAGAAAGAGTTGCATACAAACTTAGGCGGACTCATCTTTTAAAAGGGTTTTAAATTTGGATTGAGATAAACCTAAGTTCAAGGTTCTAATGCGATTAGCAACCTAAGTTTAATCTTTTGAATCGGTTTAATGGGATTAAATTGATTGGCATAAAAGATTAAATTTGTATTAAATCTATCTATAAGGGACCTTTGTCTAAGGCGGGTTTTGTCTAGGCTGGGGTATTTAAGCTGACGAAACGGAACATCCCTACCTGGGAACTTACATGGGAACCTACATGGAAAGGTGATTTAGATAGATTTTCTGCAAGCATGCAACCGTTGATCAAAGACTTCGTTGAAGAGTTTAATGAATGATGATCAAAAGTTGTTTCAACTTTCTAAAGTAAAAGTTACTTTTGGACAAACCTAAAAAGTCACTTAGTTAAAATTCTTGGCCGTGTTTTTTCTAAATAAACTAAACCCTAGGTTATAAAATACTTAGTGGGAGGAAGAGATATATATGATATGTCAATGATTCCACTCATATTTCTCCCTGAATGTTTACACCATGAGATTCATGCTTGGCCTCATGGTGCCCTGGGAGCATCCCCCTTCGGATGGTGTTTTCATGAGTCGATATCAAGGTGGACGGAGAGAGTGTTTATAGTAAGTGGGTGAAGGATATGTGTCAACATGTCCTACGATCTCCATCATGAAGGAAATCAGATATGAGGATTTCCATGAGTAGCGGAAGAATTGTTCCAAATTCCATTCAAAATTGAACACAATCAAATACAGTCTAAAATGGAAAAAAACTGGTCATGCACAACAAGAAATTACAGTATGCTTACTAAGAGTATCAAGGGATAGAGTATGCATACCTTTGAAGAACCATTCTTTAAACTCCCTCGATCAATCTCCAAGCGTCCACAACACAGCAACACGAACGTAACAACAGGTACACAACACGATCAATAGCACAAACCCAACGAACAGCCAATAACTCCTTGAAACCAATCAAGTTGAGTGAGGACACCACCACAATGGTTACCTTGGTATTCTCGATGTGAGAATCCAGGAGTTGTGGGCTCTGTATGATCTTGGTTAGAGGAAGAGACTGAAGGACAACAAATCGTGTAGACGATCGAGCAAGTGGGAGATAGGAAGCTGTCTATCGTATAGACGGTATGCTCGATCGTGTAGTAAATGGCAGTCTATCGTATAGAAAAAGCCACACAATCGTTTAGCTACGATCAACTGATGAACTATCGCATAGTCAAACTCCACGATCGTCTAGTCTCTCTATAGCTGTCGCTTAGTGAAACATTTTCACTTGATAACTTTCACCGTGAGTAGATTTCTGAAAGTAGCAACTCTTTTAAATTTAGTAAAATATTTTTCCTTTTATCTCATGGTTACCATAAAACCCCCAATAACCTCCCACTCAATCGGTTATTAGAGAAAAAAAATTTAATTATCAAATAATTAATATTATTATAAATAAATATGATAACCAACTTACCATATTATATTTATAACCTATAGTTTTAATATTTCATCTCATGAAACATATAAACCATTGTTCTTTTTCTATTTTATGGTATTTAATGTAAATCATATTTACATTAATCCTCCACTTGATGTATCTCATACATCACACTAATTATATCATATATAATTGAATTTTTTCATGTTAATTTGAACACTTCAAACTAACTCCAAGAACTGATTCTCAACTTGAATCCATTGAGCTACCAAGGGGACCTTATGGACCTGTAGCTTGAAGTTCCAAAGATACGTGAATAACTGACTAAACTCTTTAGTCACGGGATCTACCATCCGTTAACTTTCGGGTACTCCACTAAAGACCGACAGTTGCACTTTTCTCACCATAGATATATTTCTGTGTCTATTGGATATAACCAATCAACAGTACGATAACCCTTCACAGATGCTTGTAAGTACAGCTGGGCCAATTTACCATTTTGTCCCTATAGACATCTAACTCCTTAAGTACCACTGATCCCTCTAATGAACAATACAACATAGTCCTACCATGTGTGGACACCTCTCGGGCCATGAGAAGGTGTGTGGCGCCACATTGTTCAAGCCCCGGAATCAGCCTTTAAGGGAGTAATCTATCTACTTATCCCTGCTTCAGGGAAGAAGTGAATTCCATCTTGTTTAGATGAGTTCTCAGCTCCCAAATCAGACGAATCCCCAAAATGGTAGGTTTGAGTTAGCAATCTGTCCACTCGTAATCATGCAAATCAAAGGACCGCCCTCAAAGGTAGGAGTTTCCAACTCACTCAGGATTGAGGTCATGTTACCTATGGTCATCCTAGTGAAGTGAAGTCTCTGTCATGAACGATGTTATATAATGAGACTATAACACTTCGTGGTTCAGTCTTATACAAACTCCTTTGTATAGGACTCCCCCGCTCGCATGTCTCCACATGAATGATCAGGATCAGACCATTTGTAGCAAGTCACAACACTTGTAACTATTCTACAAAGTGGGCCGCATCCGTAGCGTTACTAGGATAAGGTTTCCTACTTATTTCCATATACTACAGACCATTTTGGTTATCACTTAAGGCATGATCCGCTTGTATGTCTCCATATACATGCTTAAGTTACAACAACAACCAAGGATCTTAGTTTATTAGTTTGTGGTAAAAAAATTAAAACATCCAAAGTTTCATAGACAATAGTGAAGAAAATATCATATTTATTACATCACAAGTGTTTGTTCAATACAATGTTTACAAACTACAGGACCCAACGAGAGTTTAGGGCATCATTCCCAACAATTCCTATGTTGCACCTACTGGTTTGCTTTAGGTAGCCCTTGCTAGTCGTTTAATGACGGCTATCCCCTCGGAGGGTTGTAACATAGTATTCGGAATAACTCAAACTCCAGAAATGGATAGGATTTCTTAGGTTCATTCCCATCCTTGACTCTCTATTTCGGTATCATCGTTGGGGCCGACCTCTGAGGTTTGAAAATGGAGGGTTACACTTATTACTAAAGTGTTAGTAATTTTTGGCCGAAAGCGGTGACTAAACGACTATAGGAATAAGGTTTATTATGGAGATAGTGTTTGGTCAAAATTGTTTTGCTTTAGTGAAGGAATATTTGACTACCCCTCGGTAGCACTTATTCTGACTCATTATAGTATTGTTGCAAATAGATAATGGTATGGGTAGATTATTATTTTTTGCTAAAACTTAATTTTGGATTTAGTTGCATTTTTCTATTAGAATTTGTTTAAAACTTTCAGCATGTCGAATTCTTCTAAAATACTCACTTCCAAATTAGTTAACGGTAAAATAAATTTAAAATACAAATTACTAGCAAACGATGATTCAAACCAAGTTTTAATAGAGGATTGTCCTCTATCTCCTAACTCATCTAAAGTTTTGAACTATATAGATGTGAATGCTGGAATCGAATGACAAAATAAATATGATTTACTTGTCAACGAAACATGCTTAGTGGTAAACGATAAAACCTGGATAATAGATTTAGGCGTCGCTAATCATATATGTACTTTCTCTCAGGAAACAAGTTCCCGGAGACAGTTTACAGAAGGCGAAGCAATCTTTAAGGTAGGGACTGTGGAGGTTGTTTCAACTAAAGCAGTGGGAGATATGAAGTTATTTATAGGAGATAAATACATTTTACTGAAAAATATTTATTACATTCCTTCTATAAAAAGGAATCTAGTATTTATCTCTTGTTTGCTGGAACAAACTTATAAAATTTCTTTCACTAATGATGAAGTGTTCATTACTTCAAAGAATGTCAATCTTTGGCACTTGAGACTTAGTCACATAAATTTCAATCGGATTGAGAGATTGGTTAAGAACGGTCATCTAAATCAGTTAGAAGATAGTTCATTACCACTATGTGAATCTGGTACATTCAGACCTTTGCGGTCCTATGAATATTAGAGCTAGAGAAGGACATGAATATTTCATCAGGTTCGTTGATGACTATTCAAGGTATGAGCATATTTACCTAATGCATCAAAAGTCCGAAACTTTTGAAAAGTTCAAGAATATAAGGCAGCGATTGAGAACCAATTAGGTAAAAAGCTTAAAATATTTTGATTGGATCGAGGTGGTGAATATATGAACCTGGAATTCCAGAAATATTTGATAGAACATGGAATATAGTCTCAACTCACAACCCTTAGCACAACTCAACAAAATGGTGTGGCAGAAAGGAGAAACAGAACCTTGTTGAACATGGATCATTCCAGGATGAGTTATGCCCAATTATCGAATTCTTTTTGGGGACACACTGTTGAAATTACAGTATATATTTTGAACATGGTTCCCTCGAAAAGTATTTCTGAAACACTTTACGACTCTGGAGAGGACGTAAAGGAAGTTTACATCACTTCAGAATCTGGGGTTGCTTAGCACACGTGTTGGTGCAAAATCCTAAAAAATTGAAATGTGTTCAAAAGTATGCCTATTTGTAGGCTACCCTAAAGAAACGAATGGTGGTTACTTTTACGATCCTAGGAAAGATAAAGTATTTGTGTCGACAAATGCAACTTTCCTGGAGGAGGACCATATGAAGAAACATCAACCTTGCAGTAGGTAAGTAATAAAAATTTTCAGAGAAACGACAAATGCATCAACAAAGGGTTATTGATGGAACAGGTCCATCAACAAGAGTTATTGATGAGACTAGTATTTCATATCCTTCTCAAGAGCTAAGAGTGCCTTGATGTAGTTGGAGGGTTGTGCAATAACCTGACTGGTATATGGGTTTAACTGAAACTCATGTCATCATACCAGATGATGGCTTAGAGGATCCATTGACTTTTAACACAAGCAATGGATGATGGGGATAAAGACCAATGGATTAAAGCCATGGACTTTGAAATGGAGTCTATGTACTTCAATTCTGTTTGGAATCTTGTAGATCAACATGAAGGAGTAAAACCCATCGGTTGCAAATGGATCTACAAGAGAAAATGAGACCAAGCTGGTAAGGTAAAGACCTACAAAGCAAGGCTTGTGGCAAAAGGGTTTACCCAAAGAGAGAGGGTAGACTATGAAGAAAACTTCTTCCCAGTTGCCACGATAAAGTCTATTAGAATACTCTTGTCTATAGCCGCATTTCATGACTATGAAATCTGGAAAATAGTTGTTAAGACAACCTTCCTAAATGACTATCTTGAAGAGAGTATCGACATGTCTCAACTAGAAGGGTTCATAGAACAGGGTCAAGAGCAAAAAGTATGCGAGCTTAATCAATCCATTTATGAGTTGAAACAAGTATCTAGATCCTAGAATATGAGATTTGATACTGCGATCAAATATTATGGCTTTGAACAAAATGTTGATGAACCTTGTGTTTACAAGAAAATCGTTAACAAAACTGTCACTTTTCTGGTGTTGTATGTTGATGATATTCTACTCATAGGAAATGAAGTAGAATTTCTGGCTGACATCAAAAGATAGCTTGCTACACAGTCCCAAATGAAAGATTTAGGTGAAGCACAATATGTTCTTAGCATCCAAATAGTTCAGAACTGAAAGAAAGAACTTTAGCATTATCTCAGGCATCTTATATAGACAAGGTGTTGTCTAGATATCAAATGCAAAATTCCAAGAAAGGAATATGGCCTTCCAGACATGGAATTCTTCTGTCTAAGGAAAAAAGTCCTAAAACACCTCAAGATGTTGAGCTTATTGTTGGTTGGAAAACGCTGATGTGTATGATTGATGATGTTTTATGCTCGAAATGATACAATACTACTACTAGATATGCGTTAATTATGGATGTTCACGTAGTATGCCATGCGTTGTCACAAGTTTCCTTACGATGGAACCAAGTGTAATTCCACTGCAAGTTTCTCGATGTGATCCGAGGTCGAACATAGGGACTGTTTTAGGTTATTGTGGTATGTTCGTGATATATGCGACCAATTTTTCAATCTTTAAAAGTGTAGTTTGTACAAGTAAATAAATTGCGGTAAAAAAAAGTAAGCAGTAAAAATGCGATAAGAAAATGAAATACAATAAACGTAAGCTAGATGATACAAGATACAGGCTCATGATACAAGATGCTGGGGTCAAGGCTGGCTATGAAGGTTATGCAAAGAACATAGGATGCGGCAGCAAGTCTTATGAACAGAATAGAAAGAGAAAGATAAATAATATAAACAACGCAAGTCCTCAATTACGCTGAAGCTATAAATACGGTTCCGCTCTTCCCTTGGCGTACACCTTTCAGTGATTGGCCGCGCTTCCACATGTCTGTGGTGAGACAGAGACTAGCGTAATGAACGCAAGGTTGCTTCCATGTCTGGAAGTACTACTCTCTTTAGTTAACGCATTCTTCTAATCTTCTCTCGATAGATCAGAATGACATCTTCACTTATGCTCTCGCAGGTGAGGATGCTATCTAGCATGCCTTAGCTAAACGCATTTTATACCTTTAACATAGATTAAGTACTTGTTTGATTCATATTAACTATCAGAGGATTAAAAAGACATCATGGAGAAAGTGATTAATGGAGGAACGGAAATAGATAGGGAATGGTATATGAAAGCTATCGAAACATTTAATATGTCTATTAAGCATTTGATACATGGTGTGTGAATGAAGAGATAAAGAGAAAATGAAATACAACGATGAAAGAAATAGAACAGATACAAACAAGCGCCAACAACGTCTTGGCACCGATTCGATGGAGATCTGCTTACTGGATTGGATGGAACTGATGATTGGAAGAGCTTCCCTCTCAGGCTTGCTTAACCGGTAGCAAGGGTCTTTACATAGAGCTTCAAATCGAGTATTTGGCAGAATAGATCTGAGACTTGCCTCTCGGCTTTGTCTCGTCTTCTTCTCGGATTTCTTCAATTAAACATTCAGCTCAGCCTTTTCTCTCAACACTTTAGCAGCAATTCGCCTCGTATCAAGTAGCATAAGTTTTCTTTGAAATCTATGGGATATTTATAGGTGCAGGTCTTCTGGCCTTGTGGTCCCTACTGATTGTTATGGTAATTTCGAAGATGGAGGGATATTATTCCTTTTGTTATGCAATCAGATCGTCAATTCTGCACAACCGTTAATTGTACACATGTCTTATTCCTCCACTTTTGCGTTGCTCAGCTGCATCTTTCGATCATGAGTTCACATACAATGTTATTTTTATTACCGAATGCGGTTGAAAGTCAGCTCTGAATCGACTGCGGTTGAAAGTCAGCTCTGAATCGACTATCGCATTGCGCCGTCATTGCGGTAATCGTCTCTTCGTTGTTGATTGACGGGCGCAATGTGACAAAAATGCGTTGATCAGCTTCTCGTGAGCCTTGGGCACAAGCGGTGACTTGGTTTCCTACAAAACAGAGTAAAATTCGGCTTGTCTTCCATCTTTATGGTGTTAGTGGGTGTAATTGCGATCATTTATAATTATTGTAATTCTAAGCTAATTTTCATACAATCGGCGCATATTCACTAACTTTTGGCCGCAATATCTAGATAAGGTGACATAAATAACTTGTATTTCTACAAGTTGTCACACCCCCAAATTTAGATATACGCTTGTTTTCAAGCATATCTTCTACTAAGGCAATCATGCTCAATTCCTATCCTATATTTTTGTGACGATTGGTTGCTCCGAATGTTACATTTAGGCACATTACTTGACATCGCAATTTCCTTCTATCCTTACTAATTCTTAGCAAGCCCTACTTTATTCTTCTACATGACAAAATTCTTCTAAAAAATGCTTTTCTAGTTTTCAAAATAGAATGTTTATCTCTTCTTTGTCAAAACAATTTGATGTATCTATATGCGGTGAGAAAAACTTTGCATCATTTATTTATTTAGAGATTGTTGGTCATGGTTACACTCTTCGTTTTGGCGTATCCCTACGGGTGTCATGCGGACATCCAACTATGGTTGTGTGCCAATTTCAACTTTAACTCATGACATTCAGAGGATTTGTCTCTCGCATTCTATTATTTATTTCTTTCCATACTGCGTTGTTCTTGGACACCCACCTTCATTTTGGCTTGCTCCTACGAGTGTCATATGAACATCTAACTACGAGCAGGCTTCTTTCACAACTAAACTCTTATCAGGTTGGGACAGTTTTGAGGTTTTTCCTTACACTGACATTGGAGTTTTTCATTTTTTTTTTAAATTAAAATGGACGCATTTTCTTTTCTTAAATACTGCATATTCTTGATCCCATCTACTCAGACCTTCCCCACCCCCAAATTTAAAGATGAGCAAGGTTCTCATTGCGTTGTTTAGATAGATTAGACAAAAAGAAGGTTTGAGCAAAACTTTGAAAGATAAAAGGTAAAGTACTGCTAGACGAAGAATTAACTAAGTGTGAGTTAGAATTTACTAAGTATGGGAAATGTTTCTAAGTATAAACATATAATACATCATAGCAACGCAATGAAGACCGTAAAAATAAAAGGTTAAGAACATCACAAAAATTAACAAAGGAAGATAAAGAAGAAAAAAAAAAAAAGAGGCACAGGCAAAAAGTTGGGTGAATCATGTACTCAAATTGTATTGAATATTAACAAAGTGTACAAATAAGTATAATTGAACGGAATACAAAATTTTTTGTTGCTTGTACAAGAGTCAAAGAATTTGATTAACTTACAAAGTTGATTCAAAAGGATGCATGATTACGATTCACACCCTGTTTCCAATAAACGTAGATACATTTTTGCCAAGGACAGGCAACACACATACATCCCCGCAACACACCCCTTAACTAAACACATTTCTCGAGGGTACCTCGACATAGTGCATTTAACTAAGGACGGGCAAAGGACATATACGCGTGCAACACACCCCTCACCGCAATGCATTTGGGTGTATTGGACGCGCATTGTTTCTTGGTACCACTTGCTACACCCATCTTCTCATTACATACTAGTTTACTTTCCTTTCTTCTTACCTCATAAAAAACGCAAGTAAAAAATACTTTGCGGTGATTCATCCAATCATTCACACAAATTATATGACCTACGCTACTAAATTTAAGGTATGGAAATATATGATAGAAATACATGCGAAATGAAATTGAGAGGAAATTAAAAAAAAAAAAAACATTGAAGACTCAAAAAAAAAATTCTCCCCTTAATTAATACAATCAAAATCATAACAAATTTATAGCATATTTTTCTTAAACTTTTGCCTATCTGGAATCATCAAAAAGAATAATTAAAAAAAAAATTAGAACTACATAAATGTTTCCCTTAAAAACATGAACATAAATTTAGCACAACTCCCCTTAAGAATATTAACATATGCTTTCCATATCTCCCCCTATAAAAATGCCTTCTAAAAGACTTAAAAAGTAAAATTATAAAATCAAGAGGCATCACAACGAATAATACCGAGCTCAAGATTATTTTTGTAAAAGTTTCCTTCATTCAAAGACTTGGTAAAAATATCCGTTAATTGATTATTAGAGCCTACAAATTCAAGAGTAATATTATCATTTTGCACATGCTCTCTAATAAAGTGATGCCTAATATCAATATGCTTAGTCCTAGAATGATGTATACGATTTTTAGTCAAATTAATAGCACTAGTATTATCACAAAATATAGGCACATTATCAAACTTTAATCCAAAATCACAAAGAGTTTGTTTCATCCAAAGAATTTGAGCACAACAACTAGCAACTGCAATATATTCCGCTTCGGTAGTGGATAAGGCCACCAAATTTTGTTTTTTACTAAACCAAGAAACCAAGAAACTACCAAGAAATTGACAAGTCCCACTAATACTCTTACGGTCAAGTAAACTACCCGTAAAATCCACATCGGAATATCCTACCAAATTAAATTTAACATTTCTAGGATACCATAAGCCTAAATCAATAGTACCAAGCAAATATTTAAAAATTCTTTTAACGGCATGTAAATGTGATTCCTTAGGACAAGATTGAAATCTAGCACAAAGACATACACTAAACATAATATCGGGTCTACTAGCGGTTAAATAAAGTAAAGATCCAATCATACTTCTATAAGTTTTTATATCCACACACTTACTTTTTTCATCCTTGTCAAGCTTAGTAAATCATGCTTCAAACCATCAACCAAAAGTACATTTTCAATTAAAATAGAAGATTCATTACCTATACTACCTTTAACAATTATTTTACCTTTCTTGTTGTCACCAAAGGTTACAAGACCTCCATCCTTTTTGGAGAGAGAGACAAACTTGGATGGGTCTCCCGTCATGTGCCTCGAGCAACCACTATCCAAGTACCACTTGTTTTTCTTAGAGGCTTTCAAACAAACCTACAAATACAAATGTTCAAGTTTGATTCTTTGGTACCCACACTTGTTTGGGTCCTAGATGGTTAGCATTGACGAACGTGGGAACCCATTTCATTTTTGCATTTTCCTTTAAGGCATTGGATTTAGACAAATAAGAAGAATAAGTTGTATGTCCAAACTTGCCTCATGAGAAAAAAACAACATTATGCAAAGATTTATCTCTTACAAAAAATTTATGCACTCTACTTTTCTTAGAGAAATTATTCCTTGGAGCATTCTGAAACTTTGCCCTTTGAGAAAAAAATTCTTCTTGGAGAAGTAGTATGAGCATATTTCAATTTAAAACACTTAGGTCTAATATGGCCTTCAACACCACAATAATGACATATAGGCACAAAGTTAGATTTAACATGCTCAGACACAACCTTAGACATATTATGAGATGCTTTAACAAAGATAGTTTTAGAACTTGAAGGAGTAGAACATTCATCAATATAGCCTAAACCTCTTTTATCACCAAAAGTCTTGCCTACTTCAATTATCTTGTCTAATCTTTGAGCACCTATTGTCAACTTTTTAATAGATTCTTTAGCCTTATCAAGTTCTTGCAAAGCACTAAATTTTTTTTCTTTGAGTAATTTAATCAAATTATCTTTTTCACAACTATCATGCTCAAGAAATTTAACTTTGTCAAACAAGGCATTTTTCTCATCACAATCAAAAGTATGCTTGTCACAAGAGATATTCATTTCATCAATAGCCATAGCATCGTACTCATTTTCTTTTAAGCAAGCAATTTCTTCAAGTAAAGACTTATTTTTACTAGATAAAACATTGTATTTCTTTTTAAGCACAACATACTTAGAACTAAGTTTTTCTAAATCATTTTGCATATTTTCAAAAACTTCGAACAATTCATTATAAGAACGAAGTTCTAGAGTTACCTCATCATTTTGTTCATCCTCTTTGTCACTATGAGCCATGAAGCAAAAATTGGTCACTTCTTCATTATCACTCTCACTTTCGCTTTCATCGCTATCATCCCAAGTAGCTTTCATTGCTTTCTTCTTGGATTTCTTGGATGATTTGAGAAAAGGACAATTGATTCTAATATGACCCGGCTTCTTGCATTCATAGCATATTACTTCATCCTTTTTGCTCTTTTCACCTTTTGACTCTTTTTGGTTGGAGAGATGCTTCTTGAATTTCTTCTTTCTCTTGATGAAGTTCTTATACTTACGTGAAAGATAGGCAACATCATCTTCATCAAGGTCATCTTCATCTTGGGAGTCAACTTCTAAAGAGATGGTCTTTAAAGCTATACTCTTTTCTTTCTTTTTCTTCTTATCCTCCATGTTTTTCTTGATCTTTATCTCATGCATCAACAACAAGCCCATGAGTTCATCAATGGAGAGAGATTTTAGATCTTTTGCCTTTTGAATGGCAGTGACTTTATGCTCCCATTGTTTAGGCAAATACCACAATAGCTTCTTTATCTTCTCAAGATTTGAGTAATTTTTCCAAGTCTTTCTAGAGCATTGACAATGTTAGTAAATCTAATAAACATATCGGAAATAGCTTCATTTTCATCAATTTTAAACATTTCATATTGATGAACTAACATGTCAATCTTTGTTTCTTTTACTTGACTAGTTTCTTTATGAGTAATTTCTAATTTATCCCATATCTCTTTTGCAGTTTTGCAATTAGACACTATTATACTCAACTTCATTCAAAGCACAAAATAAGCAATTAATAGCTTTGACATTTAAAGAGCATGCTTTCTTTTCATTTATTGACCATTCTTCCTTAGGTTTTATAGTGCTAACACCATCAACATATTTTGTTGGAATTTTAAAACCCTCCTCAACAATATCCCATAAATCATAATCAATAGAAAGCAAGAAAAATCTCATTCTATTTTTCCAATAACTATAATTAGTACCATTAAAGAAAGGAGGCTTTGTAATAGTTTGACTATCGGTAAAAGGGATAAAACCTAAAGTTGCCATAGCTAAAAAACAATTAAGTTTATTAAGAAATAAATATTTCAAGAAGAGCAACCCGCTCTGATACCAATTGTTGGATCGATATGGCAACCTTAGAGGGGGGTGAATAGGGTTTAATTAAACTTTTTTTTTTCTAAATTAACCCAATTAAACTAATTAATATACTTTTTATAAATAATAAGAAAAATTCAATTTATGTAACAAATAAGATGACAAAAAATATGATAATTTAATTCTATCAAATTTTAGCAAATAAATAAGAACAAACTAAAACCTACAATAAATTGCTTAAATTAATTGCAAAAATAAAAAAGAAAGAGTTAGAGAAGAAGACACCGTAATTTTTATAGTGGTTCGGTCAAACTCGATCTATTCCACTCCCCAAACGCCTCTTGGGAATTTGAATAAAATATTTCCGACTCTTTCCACGGATTAGAACCCAACCATTACACCACTGCTCCTTTTACGGGTTCAAGAGCAAACCCGATCCTTTTCACGGTTTAGGATCAAACCGTTACAAATATTGGAATTTTTTAAGAACACAATACAACTCTCACTAGAGTGGATTTACAAGTTTAAGCACCCAACATATTTATCCTCACAATACAATAACACTCTTTCAAGAATAAGATGAAGAAAAAAAATTGGGAATTTAGAGAGAGCAACAATGGAACTTTTGAGTTTTAGAGGATTATGAAATGTAAAATTTGTTAGTTTAAAATTTGGAGAGGAAGATGGTTTATATAGAGATGGAAAAATTCTTAGAAACCACAATTAATTTGGACCATTGGATTTTGGAAAAGAAAAATCAATGGTGAAGATTTTAAACTAAACGAGTCGTTAGATACAAACAAAATATAATATTAAATTCCTTTTCTTTTGAAATTCATTTTCTTTTTAAAATTAATCCAAAAAATAAAAAAACATACCATGTGTCAAAAACTAGCCGTTAGACACAAACATAAAATAATATTAAATTCATTTTTTTAAAATTCATTCTCTTTAAAGTCAATCCAAAAATAAAAAACATACCACGTGTAAAAAAACTAGCCGTTAGACACATACATAAAATAATATTAAACTTATTTTCCTTTTAAATTTCTTTTTAAATTCAATTTTTTATTTTATTTTAAATCAATCGAAAAATCAAAAGTCCATCATATGTTAATTTCTTAATGATCCACCATTAAACCAATATGATGCCACATGTCTACATGCAAATGGTCTGGTTATGCCACGTCAACCACCACGGTATTTTCTCTATAGACTTGTTTCGGTCATATCGTCTTCGTTTTAGCTCCGATTTGAGTGATTCAAGAGGTGTTGGAATTGTTGTTTCGAGCTCTACGCTATGGACATATTAAAACACTAAGATTTTCAGTAATTAAAAATTGATTTTGTTATCATCAAAATATTGATTAATTAATTAATTAATTAAAATTAATTAATTTGAGATTAAGGGCCAAAAAGCCAACAAGAGATGCGTTGATCAGCTTCTCGTGAGCCTTGAGCGCAAGCAGTGACTTGGTTTCCTACAAAACAGAGTAAAATTCGGCTTGTCTTCCATCTTTATGGTGTTAGTGGGTGTAATTGCGATCATTTATAATTATTGTAATTATAAACTAATTTTCATACAATCGGCGCATATTTACTAACTTTTGGCCACATTATCTAGATAAGGTGACATAAATAATTTGTATTTCTACAAGTTATCACTTATGAAACGAACTCCATATGCATCAGTATTAGGGAGTTTAATGTAAAATTGGAATAGTCAGCAGATTTCAGTCCAATCCAGGATATTATCATTGGATTACCGTTAAGAACTTCCTCAAGTATTTTTGAAGAACGAGGAATTATATGCTCTTATATGGTACTAAGGATCTGATCCTTACTGGATACATTGATTCCTACTTTCAAACCGATATTGATTCAAGAAAATCAAAATTCGGGTCAGTATTCACTTTGAATGAAGGAGCAGTAGTGTGGAGGAGTATCAAGCAAAGTTGTATTGTTGACTCCATTATGGAAATTGAGTATGTAGTTGTAAGTGAAGCAACAAAAGAAGTAGTATGACTCAGAAAGTTCATAATTGATTTGGAAGTGGTTCTAAATATGCACATACCAATCACCCTGTATTGTGATAACAGTGGAGCAGTTGCAAACTCAAAGGAACCTCGAAGCCACAAACGTGGAAAGCACATTGAGTGGAAGTACCATCTTATCAGGGAGATTGTACACAGAGGAAACGTGATTGTCACATAGATAGCCTCACAAGACAACTTAGCTGATCCATTTATAAAGGTCCTCTCGGCTAAAGTGTTCGAGGGTCACCCAGTAGGACTAGGTCTACGAGATACTTATCACTAAGGCACGTGGGAGAATTTATAGGTATCTGATGTCCTAATTTATTGTATTATACCTTTTATTCTCTCATCGTACTCAATATTATTTGTATATATTTTATCCACTAGAGTTTTAGTCCAAATGGGAGTATTGTTGGGTTATATGTCCTAAAACTCGCAATTTGTAAAGTTAAACATATTCTATTATTAATAAAGATGTTATTCGACATTACTTCAATAAAATTATTACTGAAATCTATAAATTGCACTTATATAGTCTAAATCCAATAAATTGAGATCCATGGCTATTAAATGAATACTTGAACTTTATATGGAGACATAAAAGTGGACCAAGTTCGAGTAGATAGTCAAAATGATCTATAGTATACGAATAAGGTTGGGTGCCTTATTCTAGTAACATTATTGGATGCGACCCACTCTGTAGTTGTTACAAGTTGTTGTAAAGGTACTATAAACGAAGTGATCCCAATTTATTCATGTATTGACATGAGGAGTGGGGACGTCCTATGCAATGAGTTTGCGTAAGATCAGACCAAGAAATAAGTCACTCTTACTTTCTAACACCGTTTACTGTTTAAGACTAATTATTTCGCTTAGATGACCTAAGTAACTCGATCTTAATCTTGAACTAATTATGAACTCTTATTTATTTAGGATTATCCTTAGATTTTCATAGGTGAGGGTTGGCTCAACCCGCTGGCTCAATAAGCCTCCCATTTCAGGGGTAAGACCAGATAGATAGTTGGGGACATAGGGTGCAATAAGGAATTCATGCCTACTCGATTTAGGCATAGAAGAAAGGTTGTTCTCTTAAGTTAAGTACTGTATCTGGGTCTTGAACAAGGGGCCTCACCCTCTCATTGGCCAGAGAGGGATCTAGTTTAGTGATTAGATCACAAATCAATTGTTTATTAAAGAATCAATGAAACTTAAGGAGCAAGATGTAATGTCGAGGGTAAAACAACATATTGACCCAGTCATTATTACGAACAACCTGTGAAGGTTTGACTTACTGATTATAGTTAAATCAAGTGGCCATAAATATATCTACAGTGAGGAGAGTGAAACTATTAAGCTATAGTGGTGTGACTTGATAGTTAACGAATACTGATTAATTTGGTCTAAAGAGTTTTAGCCAATTAATCTTAAATCATTGGAGCTCATGATCTGTAGGTCCAAAAGGTCTCTCTACTAGCTCGTAAAACATGAATACCATGAATTAATAAATTGAATGAACTTGGAATGATATCAATTTAAATTGTTCAAATTGAATATTAGTTTGAAAATGTTCAAATTGAAATTAGGGCTTGAATTTGAATAAGTTCAAATTCGAATTAGGGTTTGTATAATTATATTTGATATAATTAACATTTAATTTATTGAAATTAAATGGAGTTGGAGAGTTTATAATATTTAAATAATGATTTAAATATTAATTACATGAATAAGATTCATGATTAAAATTGGTTGTGTGATTAATTTAATATTTGATATTAAATTATTAATTAATTAAATATGTTTAATTAATTAAAAATAAAATTAATTTTCAATTTTAATTCAATTTAAGAAATTGAATTTTGATGTTTTTGATCTAATTAATTATGACTTAACTAAATCAAAATTTAGTTAATTTTGGTATTAAATTACAAGCTAATTTTTTTTTTTTATTTTGTAAGACTTATTAGAGAAGACCAATTTTAGATTTAATACATAAGGTTAAAAGTTGGTCCATAGACATCCTTGAATAATTGACAAATAAAATCTTAATTAAACAATTATCTAAACAATTAAATATCTAAGAAATAAATAAAGATGACATAGAAAGATTTTTCAGAAGAAAAATCTAGTAAGTTTTTAAAACAAAATAAATTATTATATGACTATGTCGTTAAGTAAAGAATAAATTAAAGGAAATAAAAATATATATACCAATGTTTACATGTATGTCAGTTAAAGTAAATAATAGTAAATAAATAATAATAACAACAACAATAATAATAATAAATAAATAATATGTAGAAGGTTTAAGATAATAATGATACATTTAAAAAAAAAAGATAAATATAAAACAAGATAAATATTAAGGAAGAAAAGAAAAGAAAAGAAAAGAAAAGAAAAGAAAGAAAGAAAGAAAGAAAGAAAGAAAGAAAGAAAGAGATAAACATTAAAAAAAAAAGAAGATAAACCAAAAAAAAAAAAAAGAAGAAAAGAGATAAATATAAAAGAAGATAAACATAAATAAACAAATAAATAAATATAAAATAAGATAAAAAAAAAAAGATAAACATAAAAGAAGATAAACATAAAAAAAAAAAGATAAATATAAAACAAGATATATATATATATATATATATATATATAGGAGATTGGAAAAACTTCCTTATAAATAAGAAAGTGGCGCACTTTGTTAACAAAAAAAACAAAAGAAAAAAAAAATCAAGAGTATTTCAAGACCAAACCATAAGGAACAATTAGGATTGCAGTAAAGGTAAGTAGTTTATTTCACCCTCTCTTGAAATGTTTTATGGTAGTGTACCTTTGTTATGTTGCTTTATTATGTTCTTATTGTGATGTTGCATTACATGTTTAAAACACGTTTTTTTACAAGGGACCTCATGCATTATGTTTGTTCACGATTATGTTAAGATCACGTTTTAATTAGGTATAGGTTATGCTTCCAAAGCTGACAGGGCATATATGATTGCATCCCTCTAGGCCCAATCTTATGTTATGTTTATGCTAGAGACTAGTAGGGTATGTATGGTTGCACCCCTTTAGTCCAACCTTCTAATGGTTGATGTTGGATGCGACTCTGGCCCTACTGACTGCATGACCGACTAATCATCAGATGGGTTAGTTTTCGTTTAAGTCCTCATCTTCCTACCAGGGCCGAGGAACTTACATTGGAAGCATAACTGACCACGTCATGTTATTATAAGTTTATGTTTTGGGTCCCAATCATTTGTTTTCATGGCATGTTGCATGTGACTATGCATTTGGTCACTACCTTAAGTGAGAACTACTTATTGGGTATATTATATACTCATCCTATTTTACAGATTTTGTAGGTAAGAACACAACATAGGTGGCATGATTGAACGTCGCTCAAGGGGCCAACCATCAAACTCACTATTTTTGTCATATAGGCATTTTGTTCCACTACGCTAATGTTTAAGGATCCTGGTGTTTTGTAAAATAAACTTTTGTATATTTTTACTACTTAATTAATAAAATTTTAGATGTTTTTTTGAATTTTTACCAAAACGCGTCCCATGATAGAAAATCTAAGTATGCATGTCGTAGCGGTCGGACCTTATTATGTAAGGATCTGGTCGTTATAGTTTGGTTACATGGAGTCCCAGTATCAATTGTTTTAGATCGAGACCCTCGTTTTGTATCCAAGTTCTGGAAAAGTTTGCAGAAAGCAATGGACACACAATTAAATTTTAGCACAACCTTCCATCCACAAACTGATGGCCAAACAGAACGAGTTAATCAGATCCTAGAAGACATGTTGAGGGCATGTGCTTTGGATTTTATTGGAGCGTGGGATTCGCAACTGCACCTTATAGAGTTTTCCAATAATAATAGTCATTAGGTGATGATTGGTATGACTCCCTTTAAAGCCCTATATGGAAAGAAGTGTAGATCCCTGGTACACTGGGATGAAGTAGGGGAGCGAACACTACTAGGACCTGAGTTGGTGCAACAAACAACAGAGGCAATTAAGTTAATTAGGGAAATAATGCGAACAGCTCAAAGCAGAAAAAAGAGTTATGCTGATAACCATCGAAAAGAGTTGGAATTCAAAGTAGAAGATCACGTATTTCTAAAGGTAGCACCAATGAAAGGCATTATGCATTTAAGACGAAAATGCAAACTTAGCCCCGCTTTATTGGACCTTCCGAAATATTAGAACATGTTGGCCAAGTAGCTTATCGATTGACGCTACCATCAACCCTTTCTACAATACATAATATCTTTCATGTATTGATACTTCAAAAATATGTGTTTGACCCATCACATGTAGTAAATTATGAACTCCTACAAATAAGTGAAAACTTGGAATATGAAGAGACTCCAATCTGCATCCTAGTAAGAGATAAGAAGTCACTTCGTAATTGGGAAATAAGTTTGGTGAAAGTTCTTTGGAGAAATCAGCAAGTAGAAGAAGCTACATGGGAACGAGGAGAAGAAATGAGAGCCAAATACCCTTATCTATTTAGGAACCAAGAAACTTTTGAGGACGAAAGTTCTTAAGGGGGAAGAATGTAACAACCCAAGTATGTGCATAAATTACAAGCTATTTTTTTTTTTTTTTTTTTTTTATCTTGTAAGACTTGTTAGAGAAGACCAATTTTAGATTTAATACATAAGGTTAAAAGTTGGTTCATAGATATCCTTGAATAATTGACAAATAAAATCTTAATTAAACAAATATCTAAACAAGTAAATATCTAAGAAATAAATAAAGATGATATAGAAAGATTATTCAGAAGAAAAATCTAGTAAGTTTTTAAAGCAAAATAAATTATTATATGACTATGTCGGTTAAGTAAAGAAATAAATTAAAGGAAATAAAAATATATATACCAATGTATACATGTATGTCGGTTAAAGTAAATAATAGTAAGTAAATAATAATAACAATAATAATAATAATAAATAAATAAATAATATGTAGAAGGTTTAAGATAATAATGATACATTTTGAATATAAAACAAGATAAACATTAAAAAAAAAAAAAAGAAAAGAAGAAAAGAAAAGAAAAGAAAAGAAAAGAAAAGAAAAGAAAAAAGAAAGAAATATAAAAGTAGATAAACATTAAAAAATATATATATATATAAAAAAGATAAACATGAAAAAAAGTAAAGAAAGAAAGAAAGAAAGAAAAAGATAAACATTAAAAATGAAAGAAGATAACAAAAAAAAGAAGAAAAGAGATAAATATAAAAGAAGATAAACATTAAAAAAAAAAGATAAACATAAAAGAACATAAACATAATATATATATATATATATATATATATATAACAAGATAAATAACTCATGATTGGATCTTAGAAGCAATACTCTCTGGCTTCATCAAAGCATCTTGGGACAAGCAAGATGTAAATATATGGTTGAGTGAAGGGTAGTTTTGGAATTTTTAAAACTGGGAGTAATTTTGGAATAATGCATGGACAAAAGATCAGTGGTAGAAAAGTTTTTAGGAAAAGGTCATTGGTAGAAAAGTTTTTGGTTTTTGGGTCATTTTGTGAAATTTTCCCAATTAGTTGTTGTCCCCTTTTTCTTTTCTTGTGTTCTCTCTTTTTTCGTCTCTTCCCCTTTTCTTCATTTCTTTCTTTCTTCTTTCTTTGTTCATGTTTTCTTTTCTTACAAAAAATTGAAAACTCCTTCCGATTTTAGATATGAAACGACAAGGAAATTCCTCCTCATTTAAGATTTGAAATTGAGATGGGGATGGAGTTCATTAAAGACCAAAATTAAACAAACTCGGAAGTATAGGTATTAAGAATAAATCTCCAATTTAATATCCCAAACTTAATTTTTAGTAAAATTAACTAAATAATAATTATTATAATTTTTATGTAAGGATATAAAATATGTCAATATGTTTTCAAAATCCATAGTGAAAATGCTAATGAATAACAAGATGTCTTTAAAAAAATTAAGAATAAAACAAGTTGTATGTGGTAGGTTATTTACTTTATGAAGGCCCAAGGCCCATTAAGGCTAAATCAGTTTTTTTAAATAACCTTGCAGCACCGGTTTTGTGATTGTATTACACAAACCAAGAGATTAAAATGGTTGAAGAAAATTAGAGTTTTTGGCATTCTGACCAGCAGTGTTTTTCAGCCATTTGGGGATCGATCTGTGGTCCGATTGAGCTGAAACTTTGATAGCATGTTCTTGGCACGAGGGCCTTCAATCTGGACGGTGGATATTTCGTATGGAGCTACGTATAGTAAGATACTGTGGGTAATTGATTGCCACTTCAAGTGAGACGTTTCTAATATTATTCTTCTCAATTTATTGCCTTTTGTTGCCAAGATTGTTAATCTTGAGATACTTGTTGTGTATGCCTCTAGTTGTGACTAAGGAGAACTCGTTGTAACCCATTATTGATTATAGTGGAGATTTTAACTTTGGTCCGTGATTTTTTACTCCTCACATTGAGGGGATTTTTCCACATTAAAATTGCTTGTATTATTATTATTGTTGCTAGTTAATCAGTATTCTATTAAATTCAAACAAGAGTGGGATAATTGATCCAAAAAATATAGTGTTTATCCCAATAAAGTGGTATCAGAGTCAAGTTAAGTTAATTGGGTTTACCTTGTGTTGAATATGAATACTAGTTTAGCTAAGATGGTTACCCTTAGTGGGTCAAATTATCATGTTTTGAAAGAAAGATGGAAGATATTTTATATGTGAATGATTTGCATCTTCCAGTTTTTTTAAAGAGAAGTTTGATGATAAAACTGATAAAGAATGTGAATTATGTCATAGGAAAGTGTGTGGGATTATGAGACTATGGGTAGAAGATAATTTTCTAAACCAAATTATTGAAGAAACTCGTGCACGGACTATGCAGAACAAGCTTGAGTCGCTATATGCCCCTAAAACTGGTAATAATAAAATGTTTCCAATAAAAAAAATGATGTCGTTGAAGTATCAAGATGGACACCCATGATAGATCACTTGAATACATTCCAAGGTATCACTAATAAGTTATCTAGGATGAATATCAAGTTTGATAATGAGATACATGGGTTATGGGTCCTTGGTACATTGCCAAACTCTGGGAGACATTTAGAATTTCCTTATCGAACTCAGCCCCAAATGGTGTACTAAGTATGGACTTAGTAAAAAGTAGCATATTGAACGAGGAGATGAGAAGAAAGTCACAAGACTCTTTTTCACAATCAGATGTTCTTGTTACTGAAAGAAGGGGGAGGAGTAAGAGTAAAGGTCCAATGGAAAAAGACAAAAGCAAAAGTAAGAGTGGCCGGTTTGCAAATGTTGAGTATTATTATTATCATGTGAAAGGGCATATAAATAAACATTGTCGAAAATTTAAAAGGAACAATAAAAATGATGAATGCAAGGAAAAGAAGGATGACGATGACAGTGATGTAGACACGATTACTGTAGCCACTGGAGATTTTTACATCTTATTTGATGGTGATGTTATAAATCTTGCTATACAACAGAGCAGTTGGGTGATTGACAGTGGTGCCTCAATTCATGCTACATCAAAGAAGGATTTCTTTGGATCCTATACACTTGGTGATTTCGCTATCGTTAGGATGGGTAATGATGGATCAACAAAAGTAGTTGGCATCAGAGATGTACACTTGGAGAACAAGAATGGTTCTAAGCTGATTTTAAAGAATATGAAGCACATTCCTAATATTCACATGAACTTGATTTCTATAGGTAAGCTTGATGATGAAGGTTACTGCAATACCTTCTATGATGGTAAATGGAAGCTCACTAAAGCCTCTATGGTAGTAGCTAAATGAGAGAAATATTCCTCACAGTATTATATGGAGGCTAAGATCACTAATTGTGATATAAATTCAATGAATGATGAAGCGAGTATTGAGCTTTGGCATAAAAGACTCAGTCGCATGAGTGAGAAGGGTTTGAAGATTTTAGTCAAGAAAAATTATCTTCCTCATATAAAGAGTGCACCCCTAAAAAGGTGACTTCATTGTTTGGCAGGAAAGCAGACTAGAGTTACTTTTAAGTCATCTCAGCATTCAAGGAAACCAAATGTACTAGACTTGGTATATTCTGATGTATGTGGTCCTATGAAAATAAAAACACTTGGAGGTGCATCATATTTTGTGACGTTTATTGATGATCATTCAAGGAAAACGTGGGTCTATACCTTAAAGACTAAAGATCAGGTGTTATAGATGTTTAAACGGTTTCATGCCCTTGTTCAGAGAGAAACTGGTAAAAAGTAGAAGAGTATTAGGACTGATAATGAAGGTGAGTATTGTAGACCTTTTAATGAGTACTACACAAATCATGGTATTCGACATCAAAAAACTCCTAAACTAAATGGGGTGGCTGAGAGAATGAACAAAACATTAGTTGAGAGAATGAGATGCTTGCTATTAGAGTCACAGTTATCACAATCATTCTCGGGTGAAGCATTGAATACAGTTGTATATATTTTGAATCTCACACCATGTTCCTTTGGGATCAAAAATTCCGAATAGAATATAGTCAAATAAGGATATATCTTATGATCACATACGTGTCTTTAGTTGTAAAGCTTTTGTTCATATTCCTAAAGATGAGGATCAAAGCTTGATGCAAATACTAGACCATGTGTATTTCTTGGCTATGGACAAGATGAGTTTGATTATAGATTGTATGATCTAGTACAGAAGAATCTCATAAGAAGTTGAGATGTTGTGTTTTTTGAAGACCAAACGATACTAGACATTGAGAAGATAGATAAAATAAATTATAAGCATAGTGATGATCTGATTGATTTGAGTTCAGTTTCTTTGACACCGCCTTTTATACAGATAGAAAATGAGGTTCAAATGATTAGTTTGTTGATACAGATGGGGGTTATGAACAGGTTGAAGCAGATGACAGCGTTTAGGAACAGTTGTCAGAAACAGAAGTTCCTACAAATGTTTCACTCAGAGATTTGTCAGAGATTGACGTCCATCAACAAGATATTCAACTAATGAATATTTATTATTGACTGATGGGGGAGGGCTTGAGAGTTATGAAGAGGTCATAGAAGATGAGCATAAAAGAGAGTGAATTGATGCCATGAAAGATGAGATGAAGTCTTTACACGAAAACCACACTTTTGAGCTTGTGAAATTGCCTAAAGAAAAAACTGCACTGAAAAATACGTGGTTTATAGAGTGAAACAGGAAGAACATACCTCAAATCCATGTTACAAAGTGAGATTGGTTGTTAAATGGTTTAGTTAGAAGAAAGGTGTCAACTTTGATGAAATTTTTGCACCAGTTGTCAAGATGTCTTCTATACGTGTAGTGCTGGGTTTGGCAGCCAGTCTTGACCTAGAGGTTGGGCAGATGGATGTTAAGACTGCATTTCTTCATGGGGATTTAGATAAAGAAATCTACATAGAAAAACCATAGGGTTTTGAGTAGAAAGGCAAAGAGCATCTGATGTGTAAATTGAAAAAAAGCCTTATGGGTTGAAACAAACATCGAGGTAGTAGGATAAGAAATTTGAATCAGTTATGGGGGAGCAAGGCTACAAAAAAAAGTACTTTTGATCATATTGTTTTTGTCCAGAAATTTTCTGATAATGATTTTATTGTATTATTACTTTATGTTAATGACATTTTGATTGTTAGCAGGAATGTTTCAAAAATTGATAGGTTGAAGAAACAATCGAGTATATCCTTTACCATGAAGGATTTAGGGACAACAAAGAAAATTCTTAGAATTCAAATAGTTCGAGACAGAGCTTCCAAGAAATTGTATATGTCACAGGAGCAATACTTGGAGAAGGTGCTTAAGCGTTTCAACATGAGTAAAGCGAAACCGATCGATTCTTCTTTTGTTGGGGTTGATGCCCTAAATTCTCATGTCCTATAGTTTATAAACAGTTTGTACGATTGCTTGTGATGTATAATATATGATATTTTACTTCACTTATTGATTTTTGATTGTTTTATTGCTTTACCACAAACCAATAAACCTAAAATCCCTGGTTATCTAGATATAACTTAAGCATGTATGTGGTGACATACAAGTGGATCATGTCTTAAGTTATAACCAAAATGGTCTGTAGTATATAGATATAGGAGGGAAACCTTATCCTGGTAACACTACGGATGCGGCCCGCTTTGTGGAATGGTCATAAGTGTTGTGGCTTGTCACAGATGGTTTGATCTTGATCATTCATGTAGAGGACATACGAGGGGGGGCATCCTATACAAATAGTTTGTATAAGACCTGACCATGAAGTGTTAACGTCTCGTTATATAACACCGTTCATGACAGATACTTCACTTTACTAAATGACCATAGGTAACATGACCTAAATTCTGAGTGAGTTGGGAACTCCTGCCATTGAGGGCGGTCCTTTGATTTGCATGGGTGCAGTGGCCAGGTCGCCGACCTAAACCTACCACTTTGGGATTCGTCTGATTTGGGAGCTAGGAACTCAACTATACAAGATGGAATTCACTCCTTCCCTAAAGCAGGGGCAAGTAGATAGATAGCTCGCTTAAAGACTGATTTCAGGACTTGAATGATGTGGCGCCCCACACCTTCTCTCGGCCCGAGAGGTGTTCATACATAGTTAGACTATGTTGAATTGTTCATTAGAGAGATCAGTGGTACTTAAGAAGTGAGATTGAGCTACAGGGGGAAAACGGTAAATTGGCCTAGTTATACTTACGAGCATCTGTGAAGGGTCATCATACTCATGATTGCTTATATACGATGGACACATAAATTTATCTGTGGTAAGAAGAATTCAGCTGTTGGTCTTTAGTGGAATGCCTGGCAGTTAACGGATGGTGGATCTCGTGGCTAGAGAGTTTAGTCAGCTATTCATGTACTATTGGAGCTTCAAGCCACAGGTCTATAAGGTCCACTTGGTAGCTTGGATAAAGTTGAGAATCAGTTTTTGGGTCAGTTTGAAATGTTCAAATTGACAAGAGGGAGTTCGATTATATATGACATATTTGAACTGGTTAATTATATATGATGTAATTGACTAAATGTATAAGATACATTATTTTGGAGGAAATTGGATATAAATATGATTTATATCAAGTAGAGGAGAAATTACTATAGTAGATATATGATATCAAACTATAGGTTAAGAATATAATATGATTATATTCATTATTTAATTAGTTAGGCGGCTATGAGATAATTGGCCGAGAATTTCTCTGGAATCATGCGAAAATGGGAAGATCGAATTCGGTTCTTGTAACTGAAGAATGAAATGAAAATTGTTTTCATTTTTGTAAGAGATTCGAAAATTCGCTCACGATGTGAAAACTTTACGATCGCTTAGCGTTGAGAGCCTATGCGATAGCCATCGTCCTAAACGATCGTACACCCACACACTAAATGATCGCACGCGATTTCTAAATGATCGCTTACCTTTTCTAAACGATCGTACACCCGTACACTAAACGATCGCACACGATTTCTAAATGATCACTTACCTTTTCTAAACGATCGCTTAGCGCACCGAGCAGCCTAAACAATCACTTACTATTTGCTGGATAATCGCTTAGTAAAACCTACATTATCGTGTACCTTTCTCTAAACGACAAGCACCCGACTATACGATAGTCATCTACTATCTCCCACTTGCTTGTTCGTACTACACGATCGTCTTTTCTTCCTCCCTCTACCAATTCCATCAAAGTCCACCCTTTGGATTCTCAATCCGAGAATGTCAAGGGCTTTGAGTGATGGTGTCATCCTCGGTTGCTGTTGGTTCATGAAGGAAATCAGATTCGTGATTCCCATGAGCAGCGGAAACAAGATTATTCCAAATTACAATCATGAATCAACAATACATTTACAGTTAACTTCAAACAAGTGGTTATACAATTCAAATGCAGAAATTACAGCATGAACAATACAAATGCATAAAGAGATCAAACTCTACGCACAACAGTAGAAGCGTCTCCACGCTCCGATGCGCACGGCTGCTCGAACAACAGCAACCTCGAACGCCCGATCTACACGACTGCAACACCGCTAGAACACAGCAAGAATACTTTGCACTCGTCCTCAACGATCTCCTCGGCCACGAACTCCTCTGCAACATGAACGACCTCCATAGCACCACGGACGGCCTCCAAAATACCTCGACGGTGTCGAGTTGAGTCTAACACCACCAACAAGGCTACCTTGGTATTCTTGGTGTGAGAATCCAGAGGGTGGGCTCTATTTGGACTTGGTATGAGGCATACGAACGGAGGAAACAATGGTCGCGTACACGACTGGGCAAGTGGGAGATGGCAGTGACCTATCGTATAGGTCGATGCCCAATTATTTAGATAAAGCTATGCGATCGTCTAGCAAAGCTATACTATCGTTTAGTAAATACTGATCGATCGTTTCACTCGCACCTGCACGATCATTTAACTCGCCCAGCCGTCATTTAGTAAATCTGAATTTACTTGACGACTTCGTGAGTTACTTTTTCGCGAGAGAAAACTCAAATTTTTTTTTTAAATGTTTGTAAAAAACTTCTTTTCAAAATAGGAAACCACTTTCCTTTTAAACTCATGGTTACATGATCCAATAACCACCCACTACTTTGGTTATTTAAAAGAAAAAGAATTAATTATCTAATAATTAATATTATTATAAACATAAATGATAACCAACTTATTAAAACTATATTTATAACCTATAGTTTTAATATTTCATCTCAAAAAACATATAAACCATAGTTCTTTTTCTATTCCATGGTACTTCATGTAAATCTCATTTACATCAATCCTCCACTAGATGTATCTCATACATCATACCGATTATATCATATATAATCAAATACCTCTTGTCAATTTGAACATTTCAAATCAACACCAAGAACTGATTCTCAATAGAATCCAAACTACTAAGGGGACCTCATGGACCTGTAGCCTTGAAGCTCCAACGGTACGTGAATAACTGACTAAACTTTTTAGCCACGAGATCCACCATCCGTTAACTACCAGACACTCCACTAAAAATCAACAACTGAACTCTCCTTACTACAAATATATTATGTGTCCATCTTAACCAATCAGCAGGGCGACAACCCTTTACAGATCGCTCGTAAGTACAGTTGGGCCAATAACCGTTATGCCCCTGTAGTTATATCTGTCTCCTTAAGTACCACTGATCCCTCTAATGAACATAAGTCATAGTCCTACTATGACTGAGTCTTTTCTTCCAAAGAGAAGTTGTGACCACTATGTTCAAGCCTCGAAATCAGCCTTTACAGGAGAAATCTCTCTACTTATCCCTGCTTCGGGAAAAAAGTAAATTCCATCTTGTGGATTGAATTCCCAGCTCCCAGATCAGACAAGTCCTCAAAAAGGTAGGCATATTGAGTTGGCAATCTGGTCACTCTCACCCATACTAATCAAAGGACCGCCCTCAAAGGCAGGAGTTCCCAAAACATTCAGGATTGAGGTCATGTCACCTATGGTCCTATAGGTGAGATGTAATTCTCTAGAATCAATGGTGTTATATACAGAGTCTAATCATCTCATGGTCTAAGTCTTATACAAACTCTTTGTATAGAACATCCCCACTCCACATCTCCACACGAATGGTCAGGATCTACCATCTGTAGTAGTTTACAACACTTGCAAACCTCTACAAAGCGGGTCGTATCCATAGTGTCACCAAGATCAGGTATCTCACCTTAATCCTTATACTACAGACCAATTCAGGTTATCACTTAAGACATGATCCACTTGTATATCACATATATATGCTTAAGTTCACACAAGATAACATGGGAGCTTTGTTTATTGGATATGAGTAAATGCCATAATTAAATAACACTTATTTTATTCATTGAACAATGTTATCTTTACAAAACAACGAGACTCCGGGAGAATTAGGACACCAATCCCAATAGTTCGTTTATTGTCGTTCGTGTAGACGACCATGGTACTGTTAGGCGACTGTTTGCTGGGCGATAAGAAGCGTAGAGGAGTTCACTTCTGCTGGACTGAGTTCGAGTGAAGATTTTCTTTAACTGGTACGTCTACTCAGTCTTTGGTATTTTAATTGTTAAAGCATGTCTATAATAAGTGTTACAATACATATCTGTTTGTTAAAATGTATGCGTGGTAATTCTGTCACAATGAAATCGGAAAGATCCGTATCCGCTCATGGATACTCTTGTTTAAGAGTTTCTTTAATTGGTATCAGAGCCAGGTTGCTGATATTCCAATTTCATTGATGCAAAGAATTACATATACATTCGTGGTAGGTGCAGCATATCTACTCTCTGTTTAATTGTTAAATTGTTTGTGGATGTGTGGATTAATGGTGTTTTCTGGGATGAAACCTCGGTTTGATTAATTCTATTGCATTTTCGGTTAATTGTAAGGCCCCTGCGTTTTTTGGCATAATTAATTATTATCAAGTCTGTAATTCAATGTTAGTTTGAGTCTTGAATCGTTTGTGAAGAAGTTTGGAGCAAAGAATATTGTTCTTCGAGGAATATGACGATCAAGAGTTGATCGGGTCATGTAGACGATGGGGTAAGCGATCGCTGAGTTTCAGATGCTCAGGTGTCGTTGAACGTGCACGCTCACTAGACAATCGTTTAGCTCAGCAAGCTTCATTGCTTAGTAACTAACTAAATGATTGTGAAGCAAATCGCACGGTAAATCGTTTACCTTTTGCAGCGTTAAGCGATCGCCTAGACGATCAAGCTTCGTAGCCTCGTTGTCGTCTAAGCGATTGTTTAGCTTTTTCACGCTATCGTCTAGTGTACGCTAAGCGATCATTTACCTACGCCGTTTACTAAACAATGGAGCTTCATCGGACGGTTCAATACCCGATTGGCCTGTGAATCGGTTTACTCGATGGAAAATGTAAGAGAGAGAATTATTTCATTCCGATTTTGTAAAGGTTCATCCCCGTCTATTAATCTTCGGTTTATACATGAGATGTATGGTTATTTATGTGTCATATGGTATACACATATAGTAAATCCCACCTTAGGTTATGCATTGGTCATGCATCATCTCTTTATTGTAAATGTTATAATTTAGAGAAGCATGATTTATGTATGTAAGAGCATGCTCAAGCATCATATAATATAAGAGTTATATTTATGTATGCATCATCTTTATATTATGTTTTCTTGGTTATTACATGTATATAAAAGTTATGTATAGTAATGACTGGACATTGCACGAAGCATGACACATAGGTTTCTTTATAAGCGTTATAAACACCTAGTTATACACAATGTGTTTTAGTTGTTTCTTTTTAAAGATTAAAGAGAAATTAGAACTAAATGCAATAAGAAATACATGCATGCTCACTTAGGTTTAATTCATGGTTTTAAAATGTTTAAAACTTGGATGACATAAACCTAAGATCATGATTCTAATATGATTAGCAATCCTTAGGCTTTAATCTTTTAATCAGTTTAATAGAATTAAATTGACTAATAAAAGGTTAAAGTGTAGCAATTCTATCTATAAGGGATCTTTTGTCCAAGGCAGGTTCTGTCTAGGCTGGGGTATTTAAGTTGACAGAAACGTAACACCCCTATTGGGAACCTACGTGGAAAGGTGAATTAGATAGATTTGATGTATGCATGCAAGTTAAAAACAGTCCATTAAAATGTTTAAATGTGACTACTTGAACTTGTTCATATTTCATAGACAAAATTTGTTATGAGCGAACTTAAAAGATGACTTAGACTAAAATCAGTAGTCAGATTGTCTAGCTTAATGAACCCCTAGGTAGAACATTCAATAGGAGGTACTTAGGGCATATGATGTTTCATTTAAACTTATCATGTTTCTCCTATATAGTCCAGATCGTGAGATCTACCCTCAGCCTCGTGGCACCCTAGGAGTGCCCCCTAAAGGATAGTGTTTGGGTAGGTCAATATCAAGGTGGATGGAGAGAGAGTTCATAGTAAGTGAGAGGGGGAAGTGCAACAACATATCCCACGGTCTCCCTCGTTGGATCGAATAAAGTTACTGTGCATCACCTCGAGGCACCTTAGGAGTGTCCCCCCTATAATATGACAGTTTTGCGCGTTTCTTTATTTGATCTCCTATAAGAGGATAAGATTTCTTAGTCTCTTGTCCTAATTTGTTTCTTCCTTACGGTGGGCTCATTAGGGCAAGACTCTGGCACCGAAAGCGAGGGGTCACACATACGCAGAATTGTTTAAGGTTAACAGTTCTTGACAAAATAAATTGTGGTTGTCAGGTTCAGTTCCAAGAGTTGATTTTTCCTAATGGTTGAGAAGGTCTCATCCCAGTGAAAGGGCATCTAATCACCCCATCGGTGACGTTTGTCTTGCCTCATTGGGGCATAATTGCAAAATAAAAGTCGTTCAGTTAGGGTACTTGAAACTGTTTTGCAAAATTAATTGGTTAACATGTGGTTTAGCAAAATCTAATAAAAAATTTGTTCGTTTTTCAGCAATATATTTTGAAAATGGCCACAACCACTTTTTCTTTGCTTAGCACCGAGAAATTAACTGGCAATAATTTTTCAACATGGAAACACATGATCACGACGATACTAATCCTTGAGGATCTCATGTTTGCTCTTATGGAGGCCCTCCCTCCTATTCTAGCTCCAAATTCCGCTCGAAATGTTCGGGAGGCATACGAGCGATGGACACGGGCAAATGAGAAGGCCTAAGCCTAAATCTTGGTAAGTCTTAATGACGTCTTGTCCAAAAAGCATGAGCCCATGGTCTTAGCATGTGAGATCATGGAGTCCCTACGGGGGATGTTTGGACAACTATTTGAAGAACTCAAACATGAGGTTCTTAAGTATATATTCAACTCCAAAACGGAAGAAGGAACCTCTGTTCGTGAACATGTGCTTAACATGATGTCAATGTGGCGGAGTTGAATAGGTCTACTATCGATGAGGGCAACCAGGTTTGCATAATCCTGCATTCTTTGCCGGAGAGCTTCCTGCACTTTGTTAGTAATATGATTCTTAACAAAGTGAAATACACCCTTACAACTTTCCTCAACGAGTTGTAGACCTACCAATCTTTACTGAAAAGTAAAGAGAGGAAGAAGGTTGAGGCAAATGTTAATTCATCTTCCAGGACGTTCCATAGAGATTCGACTTCAGGAACGAAGTCTGCTCCTACTTCTAACTCTGCAAAGGGGAAGAAGAAGAAGGGAGATAAAGGGAAAGGGAAGGCACCTGCTAACCCGCCACCTGTTGTCCTAAGAAGGCGTCCGCCGCCGGTTGACAAGTGAAAATATTTTCATTGCAACTAGGATGGTCACTAGAAGAGGAACTGTCCTCGCTGGCTGAAGGAAAGGAAGGCCACCAAGGCTAAGGCTAAGCTAGATAAAGGTAAATATGATTTACTTGTACTTGAAACTTGTTTAGTGGAGAATGATGATTCTGCCTGGATAATTGATTCGGGCGCCACTAATCACATTTGTTCTTATTTTCAGAGGATTAGATCCTGGCGACAGTTGGAGGCTGGTGAGATGACGATGCGAGTAGGCACCAGGCACGTCATCTCAGCTGTGGCAGTGGGAAGAATCCAATTATCTTTACAGAATAGGTTTCTTGTTTTAAATAATGTATATATTGTTCATGAACTTAAGATGAACCTTATTTTCTTAAAGTGCTTATTGTAATGTAAATACACTATTTCTTTTAATGTGGATAAAGTGTTTATTCATAAAGATGGTGTTAATATTTGTACAGCGTATATGGAAAGTAACTTGCATGTGCTAAGACCGTTAGCCATAAGTTCCCTCCATAACACAAAGTTATTTAAAACTGTCGTAACTCAATCTAAAAGTCAACGAATTTCTCCAAAAGAAAATGCCCAACTTTGGCAACTTTGATTTAAGGCACATCAACCTCAATAGGATTGAGAGATTGGTGAAGAATGGACTTCTAGGTGAGTTAGAAGAAAAATCTTTACTGATGTGCGAATCTTGCCTTGAGGGTAAGATGACTAAAAGACCTTTTACTGGAAAAGGTTATCGAGCCAAAGAGCCTCTTGAGTTAGAATATTCTGACCTTTATGGTCTTATGAATGTGCGAGCCCGAGGTGACTATGAGTATTTTATCAGTTTTACTGATGATTACTCTAGGTAGGGGTATGTTTATTTTATGCAACGGAAGTCTGAATCCTTTGAAAAGATCAAAGAGTTCAAGGCTGAAGTTGAAAACGCATTGGATAGATGGATTAAAGCACTTCGATCGGATCGAGGTGGAGAATTTTTGGACTCGGTATTCCAGAACTATTTGAGAGAATATGGAATCGTTTTCCAACTCTCAGTGTCGGGTACACCTGATGCATTATTTTATGAGGTGAAGTTATGGAATGAGATGCGGTGATGGAAATGCGTTGAGCAACAAGTTTTCTCAGTGGAATCCAAGTATAAACCCCGTTGAGTTTCCTGGTAAGTCCAGGGTTGAACTCAGGGACTAGGGAAAATGGTATGCAGTGGTAATTTCAAGAAGACTTTGCAGTAACCAAGAAATTAAATAGTTGTTTGGGGTTATTGTTTGCGGTAATAAAAAAAACGAATGCGGCAGATTTGAGAAAAGTTCAATTATGCGGTAGATACACTGAGTATGAGGAGGAATGGGTTAAGAAGGTCTTTAGCTAGTGTTTCTCGGAAATGCATCAAACTATGTGATCATACTACACTCATGCGATAGCAAATCATTTTCCAATGCAGATGTAGTGCTCCTAGTTTTAGGACGGATGTGTTGAATGCAACAATGTCCATAGAGCTTATTCCTAAGTCTCTACTCTTTTCTTATGTGATGATGCAAGATGCACATAAAGGCAAGGTAGCTACACACAATCATATCCTATCTCTAAGATGCATGCGATGCGTTAATAGCAAACAGTGCTTATTTCTAAGCTTCCATCTCTTGATTATGTGTTCTAATCTGACTCTCCCGAGCCTAGATTCTAACCTGACTTTTCCAAGCCTAGATCTTGTCCTTAGACTACCCTCCCGAGTATCCCTAATGGATGAATGAAGCATACATAATACAAGATAATCGCATAGAGTGAAGATCCACAATTATGCTAGCTAAGTGCTTCTCAATCCATTCGACAGATTTTGCTAATCATGCGTAATAAACAGAGAGTGAACAGATATAAAGAAGTAAATTCCATTTCTATAGATGAGTTTAAGTACAAAATGACAATGGAAGATAAGGATAGAGAGCCTGGTAGCAATCCCTTGCTTCCCAAGACTTTTACACTGCCAACTCTATTCTGTTCAAAAGATATTCCTGCTTCTGCAGGAGCTGGCCTTCTCTCTGATCTTGAAGCTTCCGGCACTCTCCCAAGTTGAACGGAACGATCTATTGGCACAATCTTGTTTCTCTCGCTTCTGCCTTAAAATAAAATAAAAAAAATCTAAGAACAAGGCTATTCTAACTATGGAGAAAATTATCTAAGTATCCGAACTCCTTTGTTGAAGGTTGCCTTCGGTATTTATATAGCTTCGAGGTGAAAGGCGGCTTCTCTCTTATCACTGCACGGATGGGATGACTTTAATTCTCTAACTGATGCGCCGAATATTTGTCACCGAAAAGCGGAATGTACTTGCTACAGTAGACCGTTAGTGGTTTGTCAACTTAATTCGGACTCGACCATCATCAACTTTCTGTCCCATCGTGATTAATTATGCTTTTCACCCATATGCGCCCACCAAGTTGCATCGGCTATATGCGGAAATCCTTCTTGAGCAGATGTTTGCGAGCACAAATTACCGTAAAGCCTTGCGGTAACATTACGCTCGACCGTTAATTTCTTGTGATCGCGCTTTCTGCCTTGCGTCAACACATATTCTACATAAAAATACAAAAGTTAACTGTTTTTATGCGATGAACAAATGCGACCGCAATGTCATGAACTTAATGCTTTTTGGACGCAATCTTATATATTTTATCAACGCAAACCTTCATTGTTTAATAACTTAGCACTGTAATAACGTGTATTTCTGACCGTTATCAACACCTCAGCAAAATGGTGTAGCGGAGAGGAGAAATAGAACCTTGTTAGACATGGTTCGTTCAAAGATGAGATATGCTTCTTTACCAGACTCGTTTTAGGGTTTCGCAGTGGAAATTGTGTTATACATACTCAACTATGTTCCTTCATAGAGTGTTGCAAAAATACCTCTGGAGTTGTGAAATGGGCGTAAAGCTAGTTTACGTCACTTCCGCATTTGAGGTTGTTTAGCACAAGTGCTTGAGGCAAATCCCAAGAAGTTGGAACCACGGTCGAGGTTATGCCTCTTTGTAGGCTACCCAAAGGTACAGGAGAAGGTTATTTTTATAATCTGTCGGAAAATAGGGTGTTCGTTTCCATGAACGTTACTTTCCTGGAGGAGGATCATATTAGGGAGCATAGTCTACGAAGTAAAGTCATGTTGCGTAAGCTTTCCAATGAAAACTATAGGTCGGTTCCACCTCAAGAGTTGAGGGAACCTCGACGCAGTGGAAGGGTTGTGAACCCGCCCGTTCGCTATCTGGGTTTCACAGAAATCCTTGCTATGGTAGCAGATGGCGATGTTGAGGATCCGTTGTCTTATCAGAAGGCAATGAAGGATGTCGACCAGGATGAATGGGTCAAGGCCATGGATCTCGAGATGGAGTCGATGTACTTCAACTCAGTATGGATCTTGTAGATCAATCTGATTGGGTAAGACCTATAGGTTGTAAATGGATCTACAAGTGCAAACAGGGTGCTGATGGGAAGATGCAGACCTTCAAGGCTCGACTTATGGAAAATGGTTATACACAGGTAGAGGGAATCAACTATGAGAAGACTTTCTTGCCTGTTGCCATGCTAAAGTCGATTCGCATCCTCCTGTCCATTGCAGTTTATTATAATTATGAGATCTGGCAAATGGACGTCAAGACGACCTTTCTGAATGGAAATCTTGAGGAAACTGTTTACATGGTGCAACCCAAAGGATTCATAGTCCAAGGTCAAGAGCAAAAGGTTTGCAAACTGAATCAATCCATTTATGGGCTAAAACAAGCATCTAGATCTTGGAACATACATTTTGATATTGTGATCAAGTCGTATAGCTTTGACTAGAACGTTGATGAACCTTGGGTCTACAAGAAGATTATCAACACTTCAGTAGTATTTTTAGTGTTGTATGTAGACGATATATTACTCATTGGGAATGATGTAGGTCTACTGACTGCAGTTAAGAACTGGCTAGCGACCCAATTCCATATAAAAGATTTGGGAGAGGCTCAGTTTATTCTAGGTATACAGATCTTTCGAGATCGTAAGAACAAAGTCCTAGCATTGTTTCAGGCATCATACATTGAAAAGATGTTGCTCAAGAACTCGATGCACGACTCCAAAAGGGGCCTACTGCCGTTCAGGTATGGAGTCACTTTGTCTAAGGACATATGTCCTAAGATGCCTCAAGAGGTTGAGGAAATAAAACGGGTCCCATATGCATCTGCCATTGGCCGTTTGATGTACACGATGCTCTGTACTCGACCAGACATCTGCTACGCTGTGGACATAGTCAATAGGTATCAGTCTAACCCAGGCCAGGGTCACTGGACAGCAGTGAAGAACATCCTCAAGTATCCTTAGAGAATTAGGGACTACATGCTCGTGTATGGATCTTGGGATTTGATCCTTACTAGATTCATGGATTTAGACTTTCAGACTAATAGGGACTCTCGCAAGTTCACGTCAGAGTTAGTCTTTACTCTAAACGGAGGAGTTGTAGTGTGGCGAAGCACTAAGCAGGGGTGCATCGCCGACTCCACTATGGTGGCGGAGTATGTAGGGGCTTGCGAAGCTGCTAAGGAGGCGGTCTGGCTCAGGAAGTTCTTGATAGAATTGGAAGTTGTTCTAGATATGTCTAAGCCCATTACCGTCTATTATGATAATAGTGGGGCCGTGGCGAACTCCAAGGAGCCTAGGAGTCACATGCACGGTAAACACATAGAGCGGAAGTATTATCTAATTCGCAAGATAGTGCATCGAGGGGACGTGGTCGTCATGAAGATTGCTTTGGAGCACAATGTTGCTGACCCATTTACGAAGGATTTCACGACTACAGTGTTTGATGGTCACCTTCAGAGCATAGGTCTACAGGATCGCCCACGGCTGGACTAGAACAAGTGGGAGATTTTCTTGTACTGGGCTTTTATGCCCTAATTTATTGTTTTATACTAGTTTTTGTACACCCCACTTCGCTTTAGGACAAGTGGGAGATTGTTGTGGTTGATGCCCTAAAGTCTCGTGTCCTGTAGTTTGTAAACAATTTGTACGAATGGTTGTGATGTATAATATATGATATTTTACTTCACTTCTTGATTTTGCTCAGTTGATTGTTTTATTTTCTTTACCACAAACCAATAAACCTAAAACCCCTGGCTATCTAGATGTAATTTAAGCATGTATGTGGTGACATACAAGTGGATCATGTATTAAGTGATAACCAAAATGGTCTGTAGTATATGGATATAGAAGGAAAACCTTATCCTAGTAACGCTACGGATACGGCTCGCTTTGTGGAATGATCACAAGTGTTGTGACTTGTCACAGATGGTCTGATCCTAATCATTCGTGTAGGGAACATACAAGTAGGAGCGTCCTATACAAAGAGTTTGTATAATACCTGACCACGAAGTGTTAACGTCTCGTTATATAACATCGTTCATGACAGAGACTTCACTTCACTAGGATGACCATAGGTAACATGACCTCAATTCTAAGTGAGTTGGGAACTTCTGCCATTGAGGGCGGTCCTTTGATTTGCATGGGTGCGAGTGCCTAGGTCGCCATCTCAAACCTAACACTTTGGGAATTCGTCTGATTTGGGAGCTGGGAACTCAACTACACAAGATGGAATTCACTCCTTCCCTGAAACAGGGGCAAGTAGATAGATAGCTCATTTAAGGGCTAATTCCAGGGCTTGAATGATGTGGCGCCACACACCTTTTCTTGGCCCGAGAGGTATTCACACATAGTTGACTATGTTATATTGTTCATTAGAGGGATCAGTGGTACTTAAAGAGTGAGATGTAACTACAGGGGCAAAACAATAAATTGGTCCAACTGTACTTACGAGCATTTGTGAAGGGCCATCGCACTTACGATTGGTTATATCCAATGGACACAGAAATATATTTGTGGTAAGAAGAGTTCAGCTGTTGGTCTTTAGTGGAATGTCTGGCAGTTAACGAATAGTGGATCTCGTGGCTAAAGAGTTTAGTCAGCTATTCACGTATCGTTGGAGCTTCAAGCCACAGGTTCATAAGGTCCCCTTGGTAGCTTGGATAAAGTTCAAAATTAATTTTTGGGTCAGTTTGAAATGTTCAAATTGACAAAAGGGATTTCGATTATATATGATATAATTGAACTGGTTAATTATATATGATGTAATTGACTAAATGTATGAGATACATTATTTTGGAGGAAATTGAATATAAATATGATTTATATCAAGTAGAGGAGAAATTACTATAGTAGATATATGATATCAAACTATAGGTTCAGAATATAATATGATTATATTCATTATTTAATTAATTAGTCGATTATGAGATAATTGGCTGAGAATTTCTTCGGAATCGTGCGAAAGTGGGAAGATCGAATTCGGTTCTTGTAACTGAAGAATAAAATGAAAATTATTTTCACTTTTGTAAGAGATTCAAAAATTCGCTCATGATGTGAAAACTTTACGATCGCTTAGCGTTGAGAGCCTATGCGAGAGCGCCCATCGTTCTAAATGATCCCACACCCGTGTACAAAACGATCACACGTGATTTCTAAACGATCGCTTACCTTTTCTAAACGATCGCTTAGCGCGCCGAGCAGACCTAAACGATCGTTTACTATTTACTAGACGATTGCTTAGTAAAACCTACACAATCGTGCACCTTTCTCTAAAAGACAAGCACCCGACTATATGATACTACTATCTCCCACTTGCTTGTTCGTACTACACAATCGTCTTTTCATCCTCCCTCTACCAATTCCATCAAAGTCCACCCTTTGGATTCTCACTCTGAGAATACCAAGGGCTTTGAGTAGTGGTGTCATCCCCAGTTGCTGTTGATTCGTGCGTTGCCGTTCGTGTAGACGACCGTGGTGCTGTTAGGTGAGTATTTGCTGGGAGATAAGAAGCGTAAAGGAGTTCTCTTCTGCTGGATTGAGTTCGAGTGAAGATTGTCTTCAACTGGTACGTTTACTCAGTCTTTTGTATTTTAATTGTTAAAGCATGCCTACAATTAGTTTTACAATGCATATCTGTTTGTTAGAATGTATATGTGGTAATTCTGTCACAATGAAATCGAAAAGATCCACATCCGCTCATGGATACTCTTGTTTAAGAGTTCCTTCACCTTTATCCAGTCACTTCAAACTGAGTAGCAAACAGAGTCCTTTTACAGATAAAGAGAAGGAAGATATGAGTAAGATCCCTTATGTTACAGCAGTTGGGAGCTTAATGTATGTCATGGTATATACTAGACCTAATATTGCTCATGTTGTTGGTGTTGTTAGCCGTTTTATGTCCAATCTAGGAAAATAACATTGGGAGGTAGTCAAATGTATCATACGATATTTGAGAGGCACTTCTAGTTTGAAGCTCACATTTGGAGGTGGAAAGCCAGTACTTGTTGGGTACACTAATTCAGATATGGCAGGAGATCTAGACAACAAAAAGTCTACTTCTGGTTACCTGATGACATTTGCAAGTGGTGCAGTGTTTTGACAGTCAAGGTTGCAGAAGTGTGTTACACTTTCTACAACTGAAGTAGAGTATATTGCAACTGCAGAGGCTTGCAAAGAGACGTTGTGGATGAAGCATTTTACACAGGAGCTTGCCTTCAAGCAACAAAGATATGTGATATACTACGATAATCAGAGTGCTATTCATCTGGACAAGAATGCTACATTTCATTCCAGAACAAAGCATATAGATGTTAGGTATCACTAAATGAGAGATGTTTTGAATGATAAATTGTTTGAGCTTGAAAAGATACATACTGATCATAATGGATCCAATATGTTGACGAAGAACCTACCAAGAGAGAAGTTAGAGTTTTGTCGTTCTACCGCATGAATGACAAGTTCCTCTACAAAGTGAAATAGGAGGTGATATGTTGGGTTATTTACTTTGTGAAGGCCCAAGGCTCATAAGAGCTAAATCAGTTTTTTTATATAACCTTGCAGCTGTCGGTTTTGTGATTGTATTATGCAAATCGAGAGATTAAAATGGTTGAAGAAAATTGGAGTTTTTGGCATTCCGACCAGCAGCGTTTTTCAGCCATTTGGGGATTGATTCGTGGTTCGATTGAGCTAAAATTTTGACAGCGTATTCTTGGCACGAGAGTCTTCAATCTGGACGGTGGAGATTTTGTTTGGAGCTACGTACAGTCAGATACCATGGGTAATTTGTTTCCACTTCAAGTGAGACATTTCTTATTCTTCTCAATTTGTTGTCATTTGTTTCCAAGATTATTAATCTTAAGATATTTACTGTGTATGCCTCTAGTTGTGACAAGGGAGAACTCGTTGTAACCCATATATTATTGATTATAGTAGAGATTTTGACTTTAGTCCGTGGTTTTTTACTCCTCACATTGAGGGAGGTTTTCCACGTTAAAATTGCTTATGTTATTATTATTGTTACTAGTTAATTAGCACTCTATTAATTAGCACTGATCCGAAAAATATAGTGTTTATCCCAACAATATAGGCTAACTCTTTTAAAAAGATTAATAGAAGAACTAATGACATAGACCAAACTCAAATCTCAAAGGTTAAAATATTTATATTTATAAACACAAAAATTAAAGTGCTATCAAACTCAAACTTCATAAGTAAGAAGTATAAATTTTTCTATTGACATCTAAATCTAAATTCAAAAGTAAAAGCAATAAAATTTATGGCCAACCTGTTATCATCTTCCAAAGAAATCTAGATTGATCTAATTAAACTATTTTCTTTTTAAAGAATCAAATTTGATTCTTTTTCTAAATTTCAAACGGTTTGATTCTTCTTCGAACACATAGCTTTCATTGTGGGACAAGTTTTATTGTAGATAAGTTTGACATTTGTTCGTTCTTTTGTAGAGATATTCAATAATGGGATGTACAATAAGATAAATCCTAAAAGAAGTCAAATGTTTTGCAGTTAGAAACTCACTCTACTGAATTATTACTTGCCTTATATTTTCCGTGGGTTATTTTTATTCATTTTTGAATCATTTAATCATTTTTAGCAAATTATTTTATTTCTAATATAAATAGGAAGATTTTCAAAAACTAGAAAAATAAGAAAAACTATTTGTACAAAATAGCAAAATTTTAATCTTCTTTGAGGGAGACTGATAGAGGTTAATAAAAGTCTATCAATGTCTATCAATAATAGAAACGGATAAAATATTGTTAGAAATCTATCAGTGTCTATCAATATTTTTTTACTATTTCTATAAATAGTTTGATATTTTTTTATCTATAAAAAAGTTCTCACATAAATATTTGTACAACCTATACACCTTCCTCTGCATTAAATCATATTACATCTCAAAAATACGTTTGTCTTTTATTCTTCTATTTTTTATTTTTGTAATTTTGAATGTTATAATTTAATTTTGTCGTGGACTTTTTTTCTTCTTATTATTTATTTGTATTTCATTGTTATTGTTATTTTGAATATAAACAAGAGCTAAACCAAAAACAAATATCATGAAAAAAAAAAAAAAAAAAAAAAAAAAGAGGAAGCATCCTATTGATGGCTTTGGAGGCTCCAAAGGACAATCTTCAAGTCAAATTTTGTTCCACGAACATCTACAAACATGTGTGACAAGAGTGTGGACAACATTATTAGAAATTTTCGAAATGTGAGGAAAGCCTTTAATAAACTCTTGCCTTTGTTTGTCAAGAATAAAATTAACGAGCATTTACAACTCATTTTATTGTGATAATTAATGTCTTAAAAGGAATTTTCATAGGATCAAAGAGTCAGACTCAATCTAAAGAGGGTAAGCCTTGATTTTATAGCTAAGGAGTGTCTTCGAATAATGTTATACCACCTTCAGCTAATTCCACTATTCCAACGATCTGACAGAGACATATCTTATTAGTATTGTTAGAAGTTTAAGCTTACAAGAAGATATATATATATATATATATAGTCTACTACTTTATATATATATCTATATATATATAAAAAAAAGATGATTTTCTTTTTAGCTTAAGCATAGATATGGATTCAAATTTTCGACTTTTTGATTGAAGAGATATGTTTTAATAAGAATGTTGACATCATGATTCAATATCAATAATTTTGACAAATATGATTTTATAATTTATTTATTCATTCATTATTATTATTTGCAAGGATGATTGTATAAAAAAGTTAGATACCACAAGTTACAAGTATATATGTATGTAAATATTAAACTAAGGAAGTCTAATCATAAAAGTTCCAACAATTTTTTTAAGAAAATTAAATTAAGGAAACTAAATAGACATAACATCGAAAGTTGAATAATCTATTAAAAAAAAATAACACTTTTGGAAGTTTAGCCTTTTAAAATCATGACATTTGTTACAATAAAGCATAGAAGAAGTATCATTGACATTGCTTGATATACTTAATTTTACATTTTGTGACAACATCTTGTCGAACAACAAATTGTAGGGGTGAGAACTTGAACTTTTTATTCTATAGAAAGAAATAAATATTTTAAGCGTTAATGTTATGGAAAAAAATATGGCTAAGTATATGACCCAAAATTAAGATGATCAAATGCTCTAATTATGTTGTTTTCTATTTTATTTTATTTTATTTATTTATTTTTATTTTTATTTTTGCTATGGATCAAGAATGTTGTATCAATTTTCATTGTTTTCTTTTTTAATAATTGGTATTTGTAATTATGTTTGTCTAACAAAAGTACCATATTATAATATGGTATTATATGATGATGGAAGAATACAAAGTTATAAAATAGTATCTATTTTCTATTAAGATACTATTTACAGACGTTTCACGATAATTTGTTTTGTTTTTGTTTTACAATATATAAGAGTGTTTGTGTATGATCGATTGACATTCTGAGCATAACTTTTGATCTTCTTTTCTCTTTTTTTAATTGTTTATGATGTTATGTTTATGTTCATTCGTGACATTTGATGAAAAAATGGATTATAGCACATGATTACTAAATCTATTTGTGTTCATCTTTCCAGATCTCGTATACATGTTCTTTATCATAGGTCGCTTACGCACTAATTATGTAAGGCTAAAATCTTGAGATGAATTTCTATTTTCAGGTTCAGACTAAGATATCTTTAACTATAACTATGTTGATTTTGAGTGATTGTTAATTCCTAAAGCGAAGAGAAAAGAGTTTTTTTATTGTATTTATTCTTCTCTTCTAGCATATGATTTGAGAAAGTATGATGAAATAACGTTGAAAACATTCAGGACAAAAAGAGGAAGACATGTGAGTTCAAAGTTGGATGTAGTGAAGCTGACAATTTCATAAGAAAAAAGTTAGGTGTAGTGAAATTGATGATGAGACTTCACGAAGTATTTTATGCTAAAAAAATATAATTATTTAGGGCTAGTGAGTAATTTTAAATTTTTAGAGTTTTTTGAACTTATTATAGTTAGCAATTTTGTTTATCTATGTAAGTTGAATGTAGTTTGTGGAGAGATAGATAGTCATATTACTTTGGTTGAATTGTGTATACAAATATCATATAATTTTTATTATTTGCATAGAAATATTTTTGGTTAGCCATGTGTGCATCCAATAATTTTTTTTACTATTTTTTAATAAACAACAATGACGGTCATTGTCCGTCACAAAATCAAATATTTAATGACGGGCAAACTTTTTATTGTTGGTTCGTGATTAACGTTGAATAACATATTATTAAAGGTGTTCAATGTCGATCATCTTTAATGTCAGTTAGTTTCGACTGACATTATAACCTAGTTTTGTCCTAGTGAAAGGTCATTTTAAGAGTTTTTATTTAGTTAAGTATGAAGGCTGACCCACAGAGACAACCATGAGAGCTAAATAGGACAACTCACGCAACAAGTCAAGCACTACTATGTGAAAAATATGTGCGTAAGTGTTTAACTTTTAAACTCTACAATGTGTGTGTTTGGGTCCGCCAATTCGTAATAGTTAAATTAAATTAGTAAAAGTCTAATTAATTATCCGAGAGATTAATTAATCAAGTGACTATCATGGAATCTCATATATATCTCCGTATAATCAAAGATGGCTCGTGACATTTAAGATATGCTGAAAATTAATCTATGTTATTTACTCTATTAACCTCTAAAATTATTAGAGGCTTGATCGCCGAAGTATCGATAGCTATACTCTACATCAATACTAGATCTTATTGTTTTACAAAGTAATCATTCTGTTTTTTTTTTTTTTTTCAATATTACAAAATTTATCGTTGTTACCAAATTTTAATATTAATAGCTAAAGTAAATTGTAGTCCGATAACGTCAATTATACGAAAAAAAAACTAAAAGTATTAGAAATAAAGAGGAAGTGAGGGGATGCAGATGGAATAGTTAAAGCTCATTGAAACTTTTACATGTGAAATTAGGGTTTGAGTTTTAAAGCATTGATTTAAGGAAGCAAAGTTTTGATAATAATCTTTTAATGGCAGCAGACATTAGTCCCACAAAACAAGTGGCTTTTGCCCTACGCAAGGGCGTATTTTTTTGTGCATTTAATATCCTTTTTCCCCCTCAAAAGCAATTGAAATTTTACAAATATTCATTAATATATTAACTTTTTCTTTTTCATAAGTTTATGAATATATGGAATAAGAATTCATTCAAATGCTGATATCTTTTTTAGTAAACCTTAATTTTAATTGCCAACAAGAGTGTAGTTCAATTGGCATAGTATTTATACTATCGATCTCGAAGTTTGAGGTTCGATTTCTCCACCCCACACTTTAATTACAATATCTTTAAAAAAAATCTTAATTTTAATTATAATTTTTATTAACACCCACTTAAATGTTGATGTATATAATGATTGAATTAAGAAATGATAATTTGACACGACATGACACAACACAAAAATTGGTAGAATAATTCTTAAATAAAAATTAACTCAAATGTGGAGCTTTGGTAGCCTCTACGTACTTGGTTATTATAAGCTATCAAATGGATCCAAAAAGTATATAGTGAGGCGAAAAGTTACCACATCAATATTAGGGATAAAGTACAACAATCTTCGATTAAACCAATCAAATTTAGAGATGTATATAAATCAAGTTTATAGTTTTAAATTTATCAAATGATTATAATTGTAACTCGATTCATGTAATCAAGTGGAGGCTAGACTCTATCAAGCAAGAACAATTAGTCGGAGAAATGAGATATTAAGGTAGTTGAGATCAAGTAGATTGTATCAAGTGACACCAAAGTTATACCAAGTAATTAAGTTGCTAGAGTGGGGCAAAGTAGTCACTAGAGTGAATTGCAATGTCTCTCTTAGTGAGACTAGAAGGTGACTTGTAGTCCAACACTCAAAATAGACTCAATAAAGCACGAGAATCGCGAACATCAAAGTTTACTAGACATCTCATTCAATTACCTTTCTTAAAATGGGATAGCTCTACCTTACATTTTTAGCAACTTTATTGCAAACACGGTCGATTATAACACATGACCTTTGGTTAAATACCTCTTGCTCACCGACAACCTCTACAATCACCATTTCACTTCTCTATATATATAGAGAATACAAAAAGATACAAAGCTAACTGTTTTCCCGCTCTACCATACACATACTCTACCAAGCTCAATACTCAAACCAATTTAAGAGCTATGACAAAAATTATATTTTCACAAACACCACATGCCCTAGTGACTCATCAAACCCTTCATAATATTCTTAAACGATACCATCTAAATAGACACACAATTGATCGCACCGGTGACTAATTGTTCATCTAAAATCATGCATGAACAAAAACAAGAGATAAGCACAAATGAAAAAAAATATAATAGAAACAAATGAGAGTAAAATCTATTGAAAATATTTTCATATAGAGGTATTTGGGACAAAAAGTTGGTTATTACAATCCTAGATTATTATAGTTGGATTTAATTTTAGTTTGGGTTATAATAGTATATGTTTGAAGTGTAAACCATTTTAATTTAGGAAGAAAATAATAAACATTATAGCAAAGAATAAAAAAATAATGAATGTAAAATAGTAAAAACTGTGGTAAATAATAAAATATCGTAACAAATAAGAGTTTTAAAATAGTGTTGACGTTAGTTAATTAAGGACTACAAAATAATATTTACGGTAATCAAAAGTGATTATTATAAGGTTAGAAAAGTCTCATTTTCGTAAATTTCAAACAAAGTTGATTTTAACTTTTTACCTGGATCATGTAAAGAGAGATCTCATGATCCCATCCCAACTTTTTGGAGAGAGAAAAAAAAAAAATAGCCTAGCTGTCTTAGTTGCCACGTGAATCAAATAATAATAATAATTAATATTTATTTCATAAAGTCTTCTCTTCTATTGTCAAAAGTTATATACCATCAAATCAAAGACCTTTTTTTTTCTCCTCCTCTTCTAATCTAACTTTTGTTGGGAACTTAATTAAAGTGCCGACTCAATTCAGAAGTGAGTTTGGGTAGATCCAAATATCTCACACAACAATGTAAAAATAAACAAGAAAATTTTACCATTTTAATTTTTGGAGCCGCGGAGAATAGGTGTGTTTGTTTTTTGAATTTTTAAAATATATTTTTTTAGTTTTCAAATTCTTAAGAATAAGTGAATTTAGTCCTTGAATTTTTAAAAGGTAAATTTTTAGTTTTCGAGTATATTTAATAATAGGTTTAAAAGGCCTTGAAATAATTCGTTTTTATTATTTTAAATAATTATATAATATTTTAAATTATAAAATGAAATTAGTCAGTGACTTTTTTAAACCTATTCTAAAAAAAAATAAGAGTTACATTTTAAAAATTTAGAGATTGAACATCTAATTTCAAAAATTTGAAGACTAAAAAGTTACATACAAAATACATATATTTTTCAAAATTCAGAAACTAAAAAATAATTTTTTCAATAAATAAATAAGTAAATTATAAAAATATTAAAAACAGACCAATTTTTCATATCGAAAAATAATTAGGTACATTTACTTATCTTTGTACATCCTACCCAATAATCTGACCCAACAAACTATGTTTTCTTTTCCTTTTTCTCATAAATACTGTCTCTAAGATTTCAAAATGCACCAATCTCTGTGTATCACACTTCAATCACACAAAAAGAAACAAAAATATTTTAAAAAGGAAAAAACAAGAGTTGTCCACATAGCAAACTATAATTGAACAATTAAATTAGATACACAAAGATGAGTATAGCAGCACAATAAGAGTATTTTCCTTACTCGTAGCCAAATTCCAAACATAAAAACAACTTTTTTACAAACAACTTTTTTTAGTTTCCAAAATTTGGCTTGATTTTTTAAATCATTAGTAAAAAAAATAGATAACGAAGAAAGAAATCTGGAGGTGAAGAAGTGTCAACAAGTTTAATTTTCAAAAACAAAAAAGTCCAAAAGAAACCGAAACAATTGAATGAGATACACAAAGATGAATAGGAGTATTTCCCTTACATTATTGGAAGAAGTTATATATATATTATATATATTTAAGCTTTTCACATGTTGATGGCCGCTCTCTCTCTCTCTGTGTTTCTTTGGAAGAAAGAAAAAGAAAAAACCCTCCATTAATAATTCTTCCATTGAAGTGAAACAATATTTGAAAGAAGAGGAAGAAGAAAAAGAAGAGAGAGATTGAAGGAGGGGGATGGGAAGGCCTCCTTGTTGTGAGAAAGTGGGAATAAAGAAGGGTCCATGGACTCCTGAAGAAGATATCATTCTTGTCTCTTACATTCAACAACATGGCCCTGGCAATTGGAGGTCTGTTCCTACCAACACAGGTACTGTATATATTTTATATACTCCTTCTATATTTAACCATATGAATTTATTCATTATTTTTTATCTTACTACTATTATTATTTGTTTATTATCGTATTAGGATTGTTGCGATGCAGCAAAAGTTGTAGGCTTAGATGGACTAATTACCTTAGGCCTGGAATTAAGAGAGGAAATTTCACTCCTCATGAGGAAGGAATGATTATTCATCTTCAAGCTTTATTGGGTAACAAGTAATACCACCACCACCCTTCTTATTCTTTCTTTCTTTTTTAGATTAATTATTTAGACTCCGTTTAGTGACTATTTTTATTTTTGAAAATATTAAACCTATTTTTTTGTATTTTCTTTCTATGATTTGTATTACCAAAATTGAATTCTTAGCCAAATTTCAAAAGTAAAAACAAGTTTTTCAGGACTACCTTTTTAGTTTAAATTGGCTTGATTTTTTAGATAACAAAGCGAGAAATTTAGAAATGATAGAGGTGTTTGTATACTTAGTTTTCAAAAATTAAAAAAAAAACTAAAAACTAAATAGTTACTCAACGAGATTTTGAACTTTTTTTTTTTTAATCAAAAGTGACAAAGGTGAGTATAGCTAGTTAGTAATTTGTATGTAATTCATTTTTTGAGATGAGTCTATTTAAAACTAAAAAATTTTGAGTTTTGAGATTTAAATATCTGACCTTTAATTATTAGTATATTTAGAATAATGAGTTTGAAATTTTTCATTAGACAATTAAAATGTTGTGTAATGGATGCTAACCAAATGTCTAAATAAAAATATATATAATGAAATAATTAATTCTCTGACTTCCAGATTTAGGAGAATTATACTTATTTTGGTTTATAAATTGAGTTAGATTTTAAAATTGATATTGTTTAATTAATAATGATTATATATTAAAGAAAATTGGAATGTAAATTTAAATTTTGTAGTGTTAATGGAAATTTGGTGATTTGAAATGGTCAGATGGGCGGCGATAGCTTCCTACCTTCCTCAGAGGACGGATAATGATATAAAGAATTATTGGAACACTCATTTAAAAAAGAAGCTTAAAAAATTGCACTCCGCCGCTGTGGAACCGCCGGAGCCGGCTGAGTCCGCCACCTGTCGGTTTCAATCCAATGATAAAGTTGCGATTGCCGAGTCGCCGTCGCTCGCCGGAAACAGAGCCACCACCTACGCTTCAAGCGCCGAGAACATTTCGCGGCTTCTTCAAGGTTGGATGAGATCTTCACCGGAAGAGTCTCGGCGGAAAATTGGCGGCGAGAATTCTATAGCCACCGCCACGCAGCAGCAGCCGAAAGTGGAGCCAGACGGCAGCGAGTTGGTTTCCGGTGAAGAATTTGATTCGATCTTGTCGTTTGAGAATTTGAAGAGTGTGAATTCTTGGGGGAAATCGAGTTCGAGTTATAAGGATAAAGAGGAAAATGTTGGAGAGAAGCAGAGATCAGAGAACGCCGCCGCCACGGCGGCGAATGCGACAGCGCCGCCGCTGTCGTTTCTTGAGAAGTGGTTGTTTGAAGAAGGCGCCGCCGGCCAAGTGGAGGAGATGATGGAGTTGTCACCGGTGTTCTAGCCAAAAAAAAAAAGAAAGAAAAAAAAAGGAAAAAGGAAAAAAGTTGTAATTTTTATTTTTGTTTGTATGCAGTTGTAATAATCCAAAAAAAAAACAATTATTTGAGAAGAAGAAGAATTACCCTTTTGAGATCTTTGGATGTGAAAAAAAAATCACCTATATATTCTTAGAAAAGTTATTTTAAATGATTTAAACTTCTGAAAATATTTATAAAGAAAAATAAAATATCGGATAGACATATAGAATAGTCTATATTATGACAGATAAATAGTGAATTATTTTATATTTATAAATATTTTGATTATTTTTTTATGTTTTTTATTAAATCACGAACTAAAAATTTAAACGTATAAATGAAGGTAAATATTAGATGATAGTAGTCTTTATTAGAGGTTAAAAAAATTCATTTTTTAAGAGTTAAATGATAGTTCTAAAACTATTAAATCATGTCTAGAATACATAAAGCTTTAATTATCTTTAAACAAGATTTTGTTTTTAAGGTTGAAGATTATTTTTATCTTACATACCAATCAAACATCTAAACTTGTTTATCTACCATTGAAAAATCACCATTTCAAAAGTGATTGATTAGATCCTATGAAGCACCGATATGAATACAGCTATACGATATGGATACGATTGGATATGGCGATTCGTCAATTTCTAAAAAAAATAAGATGCGGATACGTTGAATGATCATTTTTTATATATTATTTTAATATATATTTCTAAAAAACAAGGATATTGATGCATTGAAGATATATTTTTCTCTTGCTTAAAAAAATAAGTTGTCTAGTTTTAGATTTAAAAAGATTAAATGAGTTGTTTGTCTTTTTTCTTTAAAAAAAAGTAAGCGTAAAAATAGATACATCAAATCGCTCGTCAAATACATATTTGAAAAGTATCTAGAAGTATCGGTATCTGATACGTGTCTGATTCGGATTTTTTACCTCACATGAAGTATTTGTGCTTCATAGTTAGATCTTTTCCATCTTTATTCTTTTATTAGGATTTTTTTAAAATATTTTAAAAATATTATTAGTAATTTTTTGGTTAACAACATATGGGTTGAGAATTATGATCTCTAACATTTTGAACATGTTATGCTTCAATTGGCATTTTAAAAAATATTGTTCAAATATGGAGTACATATATATTGATAAAATATAAATATAATAATGTTTTGTAAATAATGAAAAATATTTATTTTTTTAATATAATTGGTATATAATGAAAAATATAATTTTTTTCTTTTGTATTTTTTATTTATTTTACTTTAGGTTTTTTGCAGTCAATATTCAATTGAATTGTAACTAAAAATTGCAGCAAAATTAACTAATTAAGTGAAAGCTAGCATTGTGCAATCTCAACCATATGATATCTTGAAGTGTCATATCAAACTTTGCGGTGATGTCATATCAATTTTTTATTTCAATTTAATAGGATAATTAATATTGAAGCCTAATTTTTTTTTTCTTTTTTTTTAACATACAAAAGGACTCTAGGCCAAAATGAAGTGAATGAAGATATAGAAATATGGGGCTAAATCAATTTTTCTAACGTACTAGAGATAAAATTAAATAAATAAAAAATACAAAAGAAAAAAATTAAAAGTAATAATTAATTATTAACATATAATTATATATTATCGTCCAAACATGCTTAACTAGAGAATTTTATTAGGATTTGGTACATTAATACTAGTTAATCACACGACATGACATAATACCAATTTAAAAAAGAAGTCTTTATCTTAAATGTCGTTGATGCCAAATTTTAATATATCCTTTTTTTTAAAATTATTTTTGTTTATAGTGTTGCTTGGAGTAAAAATATTTCTTTTTCTGATTTCTGTTTTAAATGTCAATAAAATCACTCACTGCCTTTTTTAGTTTACTTATTATTATTTTTTATTCAAGTTCAACAGTTGATTATTTTTAATACAACAAGAGGTAAGAGAGTGAGGATTTGAACTACAAGCCTCTTAATCACTAATACATTGCGAATAACTTGAATTTAAGTATTTTGTTGGTTTGAACTTTTTTTAATCTATTCATGAGTTTATTGGCAATGTTCTATAATTTTGAGTATATATTAATTCACTCGTTTAGAAGAGAATAATGATTTATTTATTTTTATTTTTTTTTTTGTAAATTTTAAAGTAAGAAGAAAAGATAGAAAGGAAGAGACGTCTTTTTGTGCATATAAATGCATCTTTTATGTGGATATTTAATGTAATATTGATGAAATGTTGGGTGCTTTCATACAATTAATGAATTGTTTTTGAAGAAGTTAATATAATGAATATGTTAACATCATGTCATTGATTGTTCTCAACTAAAAATGAGGTGTAACATAAATGAACTTCTATAGCTAAGAAAAAAATACCATCAACATTGCTTGCTTAAATAATGGTCCATACTATGCCTTTATTCACATCTTCAATCCTATCTTCTCTTATGCCTTCCATGCCACAAGTTATACATATACACAATTGAAATCATAAATAACAATTTTTTTATGCATTAAATTGACACCTATGATCGATATATAGACAAAAAAGACGTATTAAATTTCGATGAAAATGAATTCCTTAATTAAAATACTATGATTTATAATATAAATACTTAGAGTCGTGAAATATTAAAATTTATTTTATAGAAAAACAAAAAAGTGGAATTTTTAACTTTTTAATTCCAGTCCATTTATTTTGAAATATGTATTTTTTTTTCTTTGAGTAACGTAGTAGTACATTACCAAAGTCTACTAACTTTTGTGACTCGAATTAACATGTAGCAGATACTTTTAATGAAGTTGATTTAGATTTTGTCTCTAATAATTATTTATTGTAATGGGTTTTTGTTGCGTCATTATAAATTAATATTTAATGATATGATTTGGTTGTGTTATTAAAAAATTGACACTAAAAAGTGAATTTTCGTGCTGTGAATACTTAATTTTTGTTGAGAGGAGATAAAAAGTCCGAAAATAATATATAAATATTAGAAAGAGACGTATTTAAAGTCTTTTTTATTTTGTGAGTAATAAACGAACAAAAGTCGATCATGCATAAATTGCAGCAATTATTGATTTTGTACACTTATTTTATCTACTTTGTAGCCTATATACTTCTACTATTACAAAATAAACTAACCCTAATTATTGTGTGTACCTGTTATATTGTGCCTACAATATGAACTTAAATACTATAGTTACAATTACACTTTGTTGTAGAATCACTCCAAAACGAAATCATCTTCAACTTTAGATAAAAGAGAGTTAATGTATAATGAGTAGTCAAATAATATTTCGCTAGGACCTTTAAGTGGTGGAGAATTCGGACATCTGTTGAGGTACGATCAGGTTAGTGTTCAAGTTGTTTATTTCTCTCTTTTTTTCCACTTTTTTATTCAATAATATGCAAGGTGAAGATTTGAACTCTTATCTCTTCATCGAGAGTACATGTTTTGTCTCAATGACTTGAACAAAGGGTCTTACCCTCTCATTGGCTTGAGAAGGGTTTTGTTTATTGGTTTGACCATAAACTGGTTGTTCATTAGAGGAACACTAATATTTAAGGAGCCAGAGGTATTCCAAAGGTAAAATGGTTATTTGACCCAATTGGAGTTACGAACACTCGTAAAGGATTAACTCATTGTTATTGGTCTATATTTGTGGACACAAAAATATATATGTAGTGAAAATAGTGTATTTGTGAGTCTTTAGTAGAGTGTACCCACACTTAACGAATATTGATTAACTTAGTTAAAGAGTTTGACCAACTAATCTCATATCGTTGAAGCTTCTGATCTACAAGTTCACCAGGTCCCTCGTTCACTCACTAGATGATACTTAAAAGGGATAATTTTAATTGTTCAAATTAATTTGAGGAAACTATATATTAATGTGATTAATATATAATTAATTATGGATATAATCTATAATTAAATTGGAAAGTAATATTTGAATAAGATTAAATTAATTAATTCAAGTGATTTAGATTTATAAAAAAAATTAATTAATAGAGAGATATTACACATATACATGCGATGTATATGAAAATTAAATATATACATTAAATTGGGATTAATGTATAAATAGTTATTTTATTGTACAAATTAAAATTAAACAAGTGTTATTTAATTGTGCAAATTAAATCAATGTTATTTAATTTGACTAATTATTTAAATAAGTGTTATTTAATTAATTATAGAAAAGAAAAATATATATTAGGAAAAGGAAAATATATTGAGAAAGATCTTTGACCCTTCCCTATATAAAGACCTCCTCATGGCTCTTTGTAAATATACATTCCTACACAACTTTGGTTGTCGAGAAACTCTGATAATACACAAATCTCTAGTGTTATTGTGCATAATTTTTTCTAAGCCATAAATCATTTCAATTTTCCAAAAACCCTATTCTCCTCTCCCTCTCCTAATAGTTGGATACCACCTTCCCTCTATTGGAATCCCAGATAATAACGAGGTTTCTCTCGTGGTAGTATTCGAGATCGCTTAAGAAGTTGTTCGTGATCGAGACCGTTTGGAGATCCGTTCGTTGGAATCTTTGATCTACAAAGGTAAGAACCGTTCTAACATTTTACCCTAAAAGCATGATAATTTACGTGTTTATTCATTCTGTTTAATATAACGATTTTGTTTAATGTAAAATCGAATCGCGAGATGCAAGGCGATCTCATGCGAGACGCTTCCACTGTGGGATTCAATCCCTATAATTGGTATCGGAGCCAAATTTCTTGCATCCTCGTTCTTCGTATTTTTTCTAAACAAAATCGTTTAAAGGTGGATATTATATTCTGTATTATGAATGTTTGAACGTTGGTTTGCAAAATTGGATATTTTCGATTTTGGCACTAGATTACTTTTTAATTTGATTAAATTGTAAGAGCGCATTGTAGATTACTTTTTAATTTGATTAAATTATAAGAGTGCATTGTATTTTTTAGATAATTTATTTCTTGCTTTGAGTCTGTAAGTCTCTGTCATTTGTGGCAAAAAGTTGATGTAAAAAGAACATGGAAAACAAAGGCAAAACAAGAGAAAACAGAAAGAAAAAGTGCAGTTCGATTTTTTAAAGACAACTTCCACTAATTTGTCGATTGCCAGAGTTCTATCTGTTGGATCGTGTTGAAATTTGGTCAATATATAGAGGACAACTAAGGCCTCGTTTTGAATGGTTGGATTGTCGTTTTGAGTCTTGTTTTATCTTCCGTCGTTGCCAAACAAAAGCAATTTTTTCTCCCCTAATTTCCTTTTTTTGTAATTTTATTTATTAATTAATTAAATTAATAGAATTTTTATATTAATTTAATCAATTAATTTTTCATTACGGTGCCAAAAATTAGTCTAATTTTTGCTATTTAATTTAATTATTCATTAGATGGATGTTTTAAATTATTTTTTGAATTCATATTATATGTCATATAGATTCAAGAATACCCACCTTAGGATTAACATGTACATGCATCATAATTAAATATAAAAAGTTATATTTTAGAGATGCATGATTAAATAAGCATGCTCATGCATCATAATATAAGTGTTATGTTAGTGATGTATGATCAACCTAAGCATGTCCATGTATCATACTATATATTAAAATTGTTCTAATAAATAGTAGAATGATAAATGTAAATGTTTAATGTTATTACAGATTTAATTCATTAATTTTAAAAGAGTTATAGATTTAATGGATTTGATTAATTTCTATAATCTAGATTGCATGCAAACATAGGTCAAATTAATTTTAAATTGTTTAAAATTGACTTATCTTATTTCGAATGGGATTAGGAATAGTTTAATCTTTTTAATTTGTTTTAATAGGATTAAAATGAATTTCAATAAAATATTAAATTTATAAAATAATTTTCCATAAAGAACCTTTGTCTAAGCAAGGTTTTGTTAGCTTTAGGGCTTCAATCAAACCAAGTATTTTGATGATAACAAATTCAGATTTTTTGTACTAACATTTTTAGTGTTTCAGAGTCACTATCTAGTAGAGCTCGGAAAGATGATTCCAACGCAATTTGAATTGCTCAAATCGGAGTTCAAACGAGAAAGTTAAAAGCAAAAGAAGATTGGGGAGGAAATCCAACGTGGCAGTGACACGTGACACCTTGTTAACGTGGCATCCGACGTGGCACACAAACTATCAATATTGATGATGTGGCGGATGACGTGGCACTTCAACCGGTCACCTTTTGCTGACGTGGCACGTGATGTGGCAGTGACGTGGCGACGTGGACGAATGAGATAATGACAAGTGACGGTTGCTCAGCTTCACGCACGCGTGCACCATACGTGTCTGCGGTTTCTTCACAGAATGCAGCGTGTGACGATCAATCTCCTCCCCTGTGCGCGTGGTGCTTATATCATCCGACTATTTTTTATTTTCATTTTTATTTTTTTATTTTCCTTAATTTCCTGATCCAATTTTCTCCAAATTCTCACCAAATTTCAGCATTTTCAAATTTGATTTCCTTCCTAAATTGTCATCCTTCAAATCCTTTTTATTCTCCAAATCTCAATAATTCCAATCTTTCAAAATTTCTCTCTTAATTACAAATTCTTTCCTTTTCTATTTTTATTCAATCCCCACCCTTCATTTACAAATATATCCAATGGCCAAAATTTATCCCCCTCGCCTATAAATTCAACTTGATTTTACTCTTCATTGACACACCAAAAAAAGCTATCAAGTCTTAAGCTCTCAATTCTCTCTACTCTCAAATTCTTGTCCTCCTTGCTCCTAAATTGGCCTAGAGTTATTTTTGTGAGTTTTTTTAGTGCTAAACTTGTGTATTTAGCCTTCAAGAGGTAATATTGTGAGGTTTTCTTTTGATTTTTGGGAATTGTATTAAGGTGTGGGTACACCTTAGGTTGTGAGAAAAAGAAATTAGTTTGATCCTAAACTAGTAAAAATGATCTTAGGTTTCTCTTTAGCCTAGGAAAAAGAGGGTCGTGTGTCGGTTTGATCCTCATCTGCAAGAGGATCACTTAGTGAAATACCCAAGAAGGAGTCTTGGAGAGTGGAGTAGGAAATTTGCCGAACCTCTATAATTCCCGGTGTTTTCTCTTCCTCTCTCTCTTTTATTTCTTGTTTTCAATTTTTTTTTTTTTTTTTTTTTGCTTCTTGTCTTAGTTATTTTTTTAATCTTTCCTAATTGCATGATTTAATTTTTAATGTGTTATTTAAATTTATCTTTGATTAAATTGTCTTTAAATTTGAAGTTATCATAGCTTGCATGATTTAAGTTTTGTCTTGCATAAATTTTTTCTTTAATCAAATTAATGGGTTAACTTTATTGAGCATTGTTTGAAGATAAAATTATTTTTTAAAAATAGGTAGTCAACCCTATTCACCCCTCTAGTGTTGCCTTTAGATCCTACAATTGCTATCAGAGTGGTAGCTCGGTTTTCTTATTTCAAAAAGGTTTTGTAATTTTTTTTTATTTTGCATTCTGTTTTTTTTTTTTTAATCTTATTAAATCTGGAATATTTCTAATTTTTGCAAAAAGTTTGAAAAATTGAGTTTTAAAAGCCATTTTCATTAGAAATTTTTTTTCTTGAAAATTGGTTATTAAAACCTTTTTTTTTTCTCTACTTCTTAATCTTTGAAATCTTTTTGATTAAAATCTAAATTTTGGAAAAGTATTTCTCTTTATAAAAATCTTTAATATATATATATATATTATATTCTCTTCCTTTTTCGAAAAACTTAATTATTCGAGCTTATGGCTGGAATAAATGGGTATGATGAAGGTCAATCTACCACTAGGCCACCTTTGTTTGATGGAAATAATTTTGCATAGTAGAAAACTAGGATGAGAATTTATTTGATTTCTATTGACTATAATCTATGGGAAATTGTTTCTAATGGTCCTTTAATTCCTATTAAGATAGTTGATAATAAAGATATTCCTAAGGAAGAAAAAGAGTTTAATGGTGAAAATAAAAATAATTTTTCTATTAATGTTAAAGCCATGAACTGTCTGTTTTGTGCTTTATGTCCTGATGAGTTTAATCGAGTCTCTGCATGTAATTCTGCTAAAGAAATTTGGGATACGCTTGAAGTAACTCATGAAGGAACTAATCAAGTTAAAGAGTCAAAGATTAGCATGTTAGTTCATAATTATGAATTGTTTAAAATTGATGCAAATGAAACTATATCTGAAATGTTTACTAGGTTCACTAATATTGGTAATGCTTTGAAGGGATTAGGAAAATCTTATACCACCTCTGAAAATTTGAGAAAAATTCTTAGATCATTGCCTAAGAGTTGGGAAGCTAAGGTGACGACGATCCAAGAAGCAAAAGACCTCTCAAAACTTCCATTGGAGGAGCTCGTTGGATCTCTCGTGACACATGAGATAATCATGAAGGCCAATGTGGAAGAAGATGTCAAAAAGAAGAAGAGCCTAGCATTAAAGTCCACTCAAGTTCAAAAGGACTCTGAAACTGAAGCTGAACTAAATGATGAGGAGTTCGTTTACTTGACCAAGAAGTGCAAAAAACATTTTAGGAAAAGGAACTTCTCAAAGAAAGTCAACAATCAATAAGACAAAGAAGAAAAGAGCAACAGAGATACAATCATCTGTTATGAATGCAAAAAGCTCGAACACGTGAAGTGGAACTGTCCTCAAAGAAAAGCCATTTCAAAGAAGAGCAAGAAGGCCATGAAAGCTACTTGAAACGAAAGCGATGAAAGCGAATCTGAAAGCGAGGAAGAAGTAGCAAATTTGTGTGTTATGGCTTTTGGAGACGACAACGATGATGAGGTAAGTCCTGAAAACCTTACTTTTGGTGAGCTCATTGATGCATATAATGAAGTTAAAATTGAATTTGAAAAACTAGGTTGCAAATAAGTCTCTTAGGAAGAAATATGCTAAATTAGCTTTTGAAAATAATAATTTATTAATTGAGCTAGATAATCTAAAAGAGAAAAATGAGACATTAGGAAAAAATCTAGATTTATCTAAATCAAATTTGCATACTTTAAAAGAAGAATATAAATTATTAGAAAATAAAAATGAAGATATTTCAGCTACTCTTTTAAAGTTTACAAATGGGAAAAAGAATTTAGATATCATGATGGGTAAGCAACAATGCATATTTGATAAAAGTGGCTTAGGTTATAAACCTCACCAAAAACAAAAGAAATTTACAAACTACTTTGTCAAAGAAGGTTATATTATTTGTCATGCATGTGGAAAACATGGTCATAAAGCTTATGCATGCAATTTAAGAAAAATCAATATTATGAATGAAAAGAGATGGATTCCTAAATTTTTGTTAGCTAACCCCCAAGGACCCAAACAAATTTAGGTACCTAAGGTTACATCTTGAGAATTAATTCTCTCAGGTATGTTTGAGATCCATAAAGAATAAGTAGTACTTGGACAGTGGATGTTCAAAACAGGTATGTTTGAAATCCATAAAGAATAAGTGGTACTTAGACAGTGGATGTTCAAAACATATGACTGGGGACCACACAAAATTCACATACCTAGAAAAGAAAGATGGAGGATACGTTACCTTCGATGACAATAAAAAGGGTAAAATTGTTGGCAAAGGTAATATTAGTAACGGTTCGAATTTTCTTATTGAAATTTTTTTGTTGGTTGATGGTTTAAAGCATGATTTATTCAGTATTAGTCAATTATGTGATAAAGGATACAGAGTATTTTTTAGTGATAAAAATTGTACAATAGAAAATGCATGTGATGAAAAAGTTCTGTTTGTAGGAAATAGAGATAAAAATGTTTATACTATTGATCTATTAGATTGTCTTATAGTAGAAAATAAATGTTTATCTGCATTGCATGATGATTCGTGGTTATGGCATAAAAGGTTAGGTCATGCTAGCATGCATTTAATTTCAAATATTTCTAAGAAATCCCTTGTTAGAGGTCTTCCAAAATTAAACTTTGAAAAAGATAAAGTTTGTGATGCTTGTCAAATGGGTAAATAAACTAAGTCTTCTTTCAAACCAAAGAAAATGGTTTCTACTTCTAGACCTTTGCAACTGTTACGTATGGACCTTTTTGGACCTATTAGAGTTGCAAGTCTAAGTGAAAAACATTATGTTTTTGTTATAGTTGATGATTTTTCGAGATTTACTTGGGTTTTATTTTTATCTCAAAATGTCCGCGCACCTTTGTCTCTTGCACACCGTCAGCTATTTATAATGCACTCATCCGTTATTTAGAACAGAAGAGGCGCCTTCCCATTTCCTTTATAACCGCGTAATATGATCTTATCACATTTATAACATATAATTAATATCATATATTAATGATAATATTTTTCTCTACTAGATATAAATCATATTTATATCCAATTTCCTCCAAATTAATGTAACTCATACATAAAGTTAGTTATATCATATTTAATTAATTCGTTCAATTATATCATATATAATCGAACTCCCTTGTAAATTTAAACATTTCAAACTGACTCAAAAACTGATTCTCAACTTGTATCCAAGCTACCAAGGGGATCTTATGGACCTATGACTCGAAGCTCCAACGGTGTGTGAACAACTGACTAAACTCTTTAATCACGATATCCACCATCCGTTAACTACCACGCATTCCACTAAAAACTGATAGTTGAACTCTTCTTGCCATAGATATATTTCTATGTCCATTGGATATAACCAATCATCAGTACGATGACCCTTCATAGATGCTCGTAATTACAACAGGCCAATTTACCATTTTGCCCCTATAATTACATCTTCCTCCTTAAGTACCACTGATTCCTCTAATGAATAATACAACATAATCCTACTATGTGTGAATATATCTCAGGCCATGAGAAGGTGCGTGACGCCACATTGTTCAAGCATCAGGATCAGCCCTTAAGAGGCCAATCTATCTTGGGAAAGAGTGAACTCTATCTTGTGAAGCTGAGTTCTCAGCTCCCAAATCAGACAAATCTCGAAAATGGTAGGTTTGAGTCGGCATTCTGGCCACTTGCACCCATGCAGATCAAAGGACCGCCCTTGAGGGCAGGAGTTCCCAACTCACTTAAGATTGAGGTCATGTTACCTATGATCATCCTAGTGACATGAAGTCTCAATCATGAACGGTGTTATATGACAAGACATTAACACTTCGTGGTCAGGTCTTATACAAACTCTTTGTATATGACGCCCCTACTCGCATGTCTCCTACACGAATGAACAGGATCAGACCATCTATGACAAGTCACAACACTTGTGACCATTCCACAAAGCGGGTCGCATTCGTAGTGTTACCAGGATAAGGTTTCCCTCCTATATCCATATACTACAGACCATTTTGGTTATCACTCAAGACATGATCCACTTATATGTCACCACATACATGCTTAAGTTACCAGATAACCAGGGATATTAAGTTTATTGGTTTGTGGTAAAAACATCTAAATGTGCAAAGTCAAGTAGTGAAGTAAATATCATTTATATTATACATCACAAGTGTTCGTACAAAGTTGTTTACAAACTACTGGACACGAGACTTTAGGGCACAAACCCCAACACCTTCAATTTCTGGTACTAAGAAGATCCAGAAAAAAATGAGGGAATGAGAAAGCTCCCATTACTGGCAAAGGCAAAGGTAAAGCTAAGGTTGATAAGGGCAATTGCTTCCACTATAAAGTGGATGGTCATTGGAAAAGCAATTGCCCCCAAATACTTTGCTGAGAAAAAGAAAAAGAATGAAGGTAAATATGATTTACTAGTCCTGAAAACTTGTTTAGTGGCAAATGGCCATGATGCATGGATACTTGATTCAGGAGACACTAATCATGTTTGCCTTTTTTTTTTTTTTTTTTACAAGGAGTTACTTTCTTTCAGCAGCTAGAAAGAGGGTGAAATGACGCTCAAGTTTAGAACGGGAGACAACATTTCAACTCGTGCAGTGGGACCTACTAAGTTGTCTTAAGGAAATAGATTTTTGCTTTCATTATTCCCAAGATGAAGAGGAACCTTGTTTCTATTTTTTGTTTGATCGAACAATCATACTCTGTATTTTTTAATTCAAATGAAGCATTCATTTTTAAAAAATGGCATGATTATTTATTCAGCTAAACTAAAAGACAACTTATATGTGTTAAGACCAACTGAATCAAAAGCACTTTTTAAATCATGAGCTATTTAAAACTGTTATTACTCAAACTAAAAGACATAGAATTTCTCCAAGTAACCTAGAAAAGTGACCAAATGACCTTTTACTGGAAAAGGTTATAGAGTCAAAGAGCCCTTAGAGCACATACATTCAGATTTTTTTGTTCTGATGAATGTAAAGGCTAGAGGAGGGTATGAATAGTTCATCTCTTATATAGATGATTATTCGAGGTATGGTTACTTATACCTAATGGAACATAAGTCTGAACCCTTTGAAATGTTCAAAGAGTACAAGGTTGAAGTTGAAAACCTATTAGGTAAAATAATTAAAATACTTTGATCTGATCGGGATAGATAGTACATGAATGTAGAATTCCAAAACTATTTGATAGAACATAAAACTCAATCCCAACTCTCAACACCTGGTACACCTTAGCAATACGGTGTATTAGAAAGGAGAAATAGAATCTTATTAGATATGGTTCATTCTATGATGAGTTATGCTTAATTGCCTTACACGTTTTAGAGGTATGCAGTGGAGACTTCAGTTCACAACTTAAACAATATTCCCTCGAAGAGTTTTTCTGAAACACCTTTCGAGTTACCCTAAGGAAACGAGAGGTGGTCTATTCTTTGATCCTTAAGAAAAATAAAGTATTTGTATCGGCAAACTCATTTTTTATAGGAAAACTACACGAGATATCATAAACCACGTAACAAAGTAGTATTAAATGAAGCTATTAAAGAATCAACAACGGTTGTTGATGAAGCTAGTTCTTCATCAAGATTTAATAAATGAGATAGCATTATAGAGATGATGCATGACAAATGCATAACCTATATGACATATAATTAAACATACATCCCACGTACATTCACCAAAATTAATGGACCAGGATTATTAGCCTAAAAAACTGGAAAGGAAAACTATCTATTACATAAACCATCGAGTAAACCGGTTCAAATAAGCAAACTAGGTCATGAACCGCCCGGGTGAAGCCTCGCTCCTTGATCGTGTAGCTTTTCCTTGTGATTGTCTAGTAAAGTTGGTCGAGTAACCACAATCATGTAGCAACGATCGAGTACCTTTGACTATGCGATGAAGCATGAAGGCCACTCGGTCGTGCAACGCACCAAGTTTAAATGCAAGCCTAAACGATCGTGTAGACGACAACTATGCAATGAAGCATAATCGTCTAAACAATTGAAGAGCAAGCGTCGTATAACATTTACCTGGCTCTGATACCAATTAAAGGAACTCTTGTTCAAGAGAACCAGTGAGCAGAAGCAAGATCTTTCCAAGCCCATTGTGAAAGAATAAACGCATTCATAAACATACAATAACAATTATGCATTATAGAGAAAATTGCAACATGCTTTCTTACTAAAACAAGAGAAATTGAGAGATATACCTTTGAAGAACTCTTCTTTTGGAAATCTCTGCTCTCGTGAGCAATCGTCTAGCAACCTCTCCCTATCGTCACAATCAGAATAGTCTAATCCTCGAACAACAACCCTTGACACTACCAATCGACAACCTTGGTATTCTCGGAGTGAGAATCCAGAAGGTGTGGGCTCTGTGTGAATTTGGTAGAGGGAAGGAGGAAATATATGATCGAACTACACGATCAAGTAAATGGGAGAAAAGTTTTGTCTATCATATAGATAATGGGTACTTGATCATTTAGTATCTCTCGATCTCGTGAGCAATCGTCTAGCCAATCGTCTAGCAATATGTCGCACTCATAGTAATCGTCTAGCAATCTCTCGCTCGATCGTTTAGTCTCTCGTAAGGACTATCGTATAGTCTCTCGTGAGCGATCGATTAGTAAATCAATAATGAAGAAATTGTCCATAAAATGAAAACTCTTTTCGTTTTTTATTCAGTTATTAAAACTGAAAATAACCTCCCACATTCATGGTTAATGGAGAAAATAAATAACCAACTAAAACAATTATCTTAAAATTGTTTTTATTATAAATAAATATGATAACTAACTTATCATATTATATTTATAACCTATAGTTTTAATATCACATCATATGTAATATTTAAACCATAGTTCTTTATCAATTTCTCCAATTAATGTATCTAATACATTAGATCAATTATATAACATATAATTGAACCAATTTAATTATATCATATATAATCAAATTCTCTCTTGTTAATTTGAACACTTCAAACTAACCCAAAAACTGTTTCTCAACTTGAATCCATTGAGCTACCAAGAGGACCTTATGGATCAGTAACTTGAAGCTCTAATGGTACGTGAATAACTGACTAAACTCTTTAGTCACGATATCCACCATCCGTTAACTATCGGGCACTCCACTAAAGACCAATAGCTGCACTCTTCTCACTACAGATATATTTTTGTGTCCATTGGATATAACCAATCAACAATACGATAACCCTTCACAGATCGCTCTTAAGTACAACTAGACCAATTTATCCTTTTACCCCTATAGTTACATCTAACTCCTTAAGTACCACTGATTTCTTTAATGAACAATACATCATAGTCCTACTATGAGTGAACACTTCTGGGGCCATGAGAAAGTGTGTGGCGCCACATCGTTCAAGCCCTTGAATCAGCCCTTAAGGGAGCAATCTATCTACTTATCCCTACTTCGGGGAAGGAGTGAATTCCATCTTGTGTAACTGAGTTCCCAGCTTCCCAATCAGATGAATCCCCAAAGTGGTAGGTTTGAGTCGGCAATCTGGCCACTCGCACCCATGCAAATCAAAGGATCGCCCTCATAAACAAGAGTTTCCAACTCACTCAGGATTAAGGTCATGTTACCTATGGTCATCCTAGTAAAATAAAAGTCTCTATCACGAACGTCATTAAATAACGAGACTAAACATTTCGTGGTCCGGTCTTATACAAACTCCTTTGTATAGAATATCCCCGATCGCATGTCTCCACATGAATGATCAGGATCAAACCATTTGTAGCACTTTACAACACTTGTAACATCTACAAAACGGGTCATATTCGTAGTGTCACTAGAATAAGGTTTCCCTCCTTTATCCATATACTACAGACCATTTAGGTTATCAGTTAAGACATGATCCACTTGTATGTCTCCACATACATGTTAAAGTTACAACAATAACTAGGGATCTTAGTTTATTGGTTTGTGGTTAATGCAACTAAAATATTTCATATTTCATAAACAATAGTGAAGAAAATATCTCATATTATTACTTCACAAGTGTTTGTTCATACAGTTGTTTACAAACTACAGAACCCTACGAAATTTAGGGCATCACCCCCTACAAGTAAATACCGGTCCAATCCAGGGTAAGACCATTGGATAGTGGTTAACAACATCCTCAAGTATCCTAGAAGAACAAGAGACTACAAGCTAGTGTATGGAGCAAAGGATTTGATCCTTATAGGATACACCGACTCTGATTTCCAAACTAACAAGGATTTTGGGAAATCTATGTCAGCAATGTTTACCCTAAACGAGGAAGGTGTAGTGTGGTGTAGCACCAAGCAATGATTCATTGAAAATTCCATTATGAAATCTAAATATGTGGCTACTTGTGAAGCAAAAAAGGAAGAAGTTTGGCTAAGGAAGTTCCTAAGTGATTAGGAATGGTTCCAAATATGGACTTGCCCATCCCCTAATATTGTGACAACAATAAAATAATAGCCATTGCTAATTTATTTACGAAGGCTCTCTCGGCTAAAGTGTATGGAGGTCATTTAGACAGTCTAAGTACATGTACATTGGATAATCTAGGGCAAATGGGAAAAATGTAATGGGTATATGGATGCCTTAGTTTATTGTATTTATTTATAATAATCCCACCTTTGATTGTATACAACTCACTGACTAAAGTTTTAGTTCAAATGGGAGTTTGTTGGGTTTTATATGCTTAAACTCGTAGGTAGTAAATGTTATTAATTGACCCTCATCAATAAAGAGTTATAAATGTTCAATCCATAAATATTATTGTTTGTATTGTTGTCTAATTTTTCTTAATAATCATAAATTCAATAAACTAATATCCAAGGTTGCCTTATGAGTCTTGAATTGTATGTGGAAACATACGGGGATCAATGTTCAAGATTTTGCCTAAAGAATCTATAGTATAGAGATAAGATTGGGTACCTTATCCTGGTAACACTATGAATACAACCCACTTTGTGCCAAGAAAAAAAGCGCAACGCCAATAAATCCATGAGAATGCTGGTTTTAAGAATGAGTGATTGCCCTTCTCCGACCCTTACTGCCCAATCGGAGAGCGGACAGCATTTACAAACGTAATGATCCAACGTGTTCGTGTAGGTGACATGCGAGTGAGGGTATCCTATACAAAGAGTTTGCATAAGACTGGACCGCTAAATAGTAACCACTAGATGTAACACCGTTGACTAATTTAGTTCCTATTTCAATAAAATAACCTAGGCGATTTAGTCTCAATCCTGAGTATATTATGAACTCTTGTTTACGATGGATTGTCCTTTGATTCGCATGGGTGAGGGTGGCCAGATCTTCGACCTAATAAACCTACCATTTTTGGGATAAAACCGAGTGGGGAGCTGGAAAAATAATTATACAAAATGGAATTCACTCCTTTCCTCCTTTAGGACAAGTAGATGAGTGTTCTTTCAGGTGGTGTCTGCAAGACTTGAACAAAGAGCTCTACCTTCTCATTGGCCCAAGAGGGGTTTTTGTTTATTGGTTGGACCACAAACAAGTTGTTCATTAGAGGAGCACTAGTACTTAAGGAGCCAAAGGTATCCCAAGAGTAAAACAGTAATTTGACCCAAATGGAGTTACAAACACTCGTGAAGGATTAACTCGCTATTATTGGTTTATATCCATGAACACAGAAATATATCTATAGTGAGAAAAGTGCAGTTGTGGGTTTTTAGTGGAGTGTATCCACAGTTAACGAATATTGGTTAACTTGGTTAAAAAGTTTGACCAATTAATCTCATATCGTTGGAGCTTTTGATCTACCGATCCACCAGGCCCCTCGTTAGCTCACTAAAGGATACTTAAAAATGATAATTTAAATTGTTCAAATTAATTTGAGGAAACTATATATTAAATGATAAAATTCAAATAATTAATTCAAGTGATTTAGATTCATAAAGAATTAACTAATAGAGAGGTATTGCGCATATACATGTGATGTATATAATAATTAAATATATACATTAAATTGGGATTAATGTATAAATAGTTATTTAATTATTGTGCAAATTAAAATTAAATAAGTGTTATTTAATTGTGCAAATTAAATAAGTGTTATTCAATTGGACTAATTAATTAAATAAGTGTTATTTAATTAAATTAACTAATTAATTAAATAAGTATTATTTAATCATTATATAAAAGGAAAATATATATTAGGAAAAGAAAAATATATAGGGAAAGGTCATTGACCCTTCCCTATATAAAGACCTCCCCATGGCCCTTTACAAATACACATTCCTACACAACTCTGGTTGTAGAGAAACTCTGACAATACACAATTCTCTAGTGTTATTGTGCAATATTTTCTCTAAGCCATAAATCCTCTCAATTCTCCAAAAACCCTATTCTCCTCTCCCTCTCTCAATAGTTGGATACCACCTATTCCTCAATTGGAATCCTAGAGAATAACGAGGTTTCTCTCGTGGTAGTGTTCGAGATCGCTTAAGGAGTTGTTCATGATTGAGACTTTTTGGAGATCTGTTCGTTGGAACCTTGGAGAGGCTTGTTTGTGACGCTAAGGAATCTACAAAGATAAAAACCGTTCTAACCCTTTTCTCCATAAGCATGCTAATTTACGTGTTTATTTATTTTGTTTAGTATAACAATTTTGTTTAATGTAAAAGCGAATCGCAGGATGCAAGGTGATCTCACGCAAGACCTTCCGCTGTGGGATCCAATCCCTTCATAAGAAATATTTTGTTTGTAGGAAAGAGAGAAGCTTAGGTATAAATTTAAATTAAAAAAAAAAAATCCCATACCCATTAAAAATAATAAAGAAAACAAAATTCATATTTTGAAATGAAAATAACTATTCTCAAACAGGAAAATGACAAAAGAATAAAACCTATCTATGACAAAGTTAGCCTCGGGCTTGACTAGTTGGCTTCGGCCTTGACTGGTCAACCTCGGCCTTAATTGATTTCTCGTATTTGGATATGTTCACCCCCGTTATGTATTTCCTCGTGTTTCTCATCTTTTTTTATGAACTCTCTTAAGTACCCATTACGAATCAATACTTCGATATCATCCTTCAGCTAATTGCATACTCGGGTGAAGTGCCATGATCTTAATGTTTAAGCAGATTGGTATGTTGTAATTTCCATGAGAATCTTGTCAAGAGAGATTACCGTAGAGGGTATATCTTTCAAACTTACTCGTTGGACCACAATGAGGTGGCCTTGGCCTGGTCGAGACCGAAATGAGTCTCCCTCTTTCAAGCTCCTTCTCTTTGAACTCCACTCGTGAGTGTAGTCTCGGTCATGTAGGTGATCTACTCTACTTTGGTTCCCTTTTCATTTGCCTCTTTCTTTGACTTGACCAATTCCTCTACACTCATGTACTTTTGGGCCCTCGTTTTGAATTCAACATAAATGTTGGGTTCTTTTTTACCAATTGATCGAAGGAATCTCTCATCCTGCAATCCATATCCTGTTCCAATCAATGTTGCCCCGTCAGTACATCCATCAACTTAAAGCGTTTCATTATTGAAACATGCTACATATTCTCATAGACTTTCATTTGGCCCTTGCTTGATTGTTAGTAATGTATATTTGGCTTGCACTGGTCTCTCCCGTCTAAGAACTGAGTAATAAAGGCTCGAGATAGTTCCTCGAAAGAGCCAAGAGGTCATCTCTTCAATTTTTTGAACCAATCTTTCGTCGACCCCGTCAAGGTAGAAGAGAATGCTAGACATTATTTCGCATCAGACACTCCATGAAGTTCCATAAAGAAACCTGTACATATCAAGATGCTCTACTGGGTCTTTCTTGCCATCATAGAATTTAATGGTCGGGACTTTGAACTTCTGGGGAAGCTCAATTACCATGATATCTTTAGTAAATAGAGGGTCTACTTGCTCGATCAGTACCTTAAGATCAAATCTTTCTGTTTCTCTATCCTTCTCAATGTTCCTATCTTATCTTGGATTCTCATCAACTTTGCCTTCCAAGGAAGGCTATCGATCCTGGCCTCGGCCATTGCCTTGGCTCGTCGTTTTTTCATGATCAAGCTTCGAAGGTCTGGCTCGATTATCTCCTCATCTTGTGAGGTTCCTCGGTCTTGACCTCATCTTTTGTCCTCAACTTGGTCCCCTTGGCCTTAGTTTCCTTGGCCTCGACATCGATCATCTTGGCTTCGGCTCAGGCTCCTCGGCACAAATTTAGTGCGTTAATCCTACCGGTCTTGCTATGCATAGCTTCTTGTTTCTTTGATGCTCCTACAGCTTCAGTTCGTTTTCTTGGATTTTTCTCACCTAAGATCAGCCTCTCCGTTGGCTTTAGAACATGAGACTCAGTTTCTCCCACATCTTCAACCAAAAGGGCTCTTCCCTTGGCAGGATCACGTACTAATGGTTCCACCTGAACCATTATCGAAGAGTTCTGCTTGTCTAGAATCTCAAGTGGACAAGTTAGATCACGACCCATTTTGATTACTTGCTCTTCTAATGTTAGCAATCTTTTCTCAGGTCGAGGCGATGTTTGATTTCTTGTCCTCCGCAGGTGACGGTCTTGGTCTGAGTCACCTTCGTCCATGTTTTTATTCTCGACCCTCTTACGCATATTATGCAGATTATTGGTAGAACACTTTCTTCCCTACAAACAACACCAAACTGTTGATGCCAAATTTTGGTCAAGGGAAAGCGTACCTAACCTCCACGTGACAACAACAGTAAATTTGTAATTTAGGGAAGAGAGAACCTGCAAAATAAAGAAAAATGGCTTTGAAGTCTAAGTCAGTAAAAGAATTATAGGATGGAAAAGAAGTCAGCAGTTTTAGATACCTCGTATGAAGCCATAAGGGGTGTATTTATAGGAAAAATTGATATAAGTTGCCCCTAAGGTTTCGGAATCACCTTAGGATAATTAAATGACCTACCGAGCCAAGAGGCATGCTCGATGTTATATTTGGCTAGGATCAGCCTCGACCGAGTATCTTGTTTGGTCTATGTCTCAACCCTAAAATGCTCTCTCAGGTCGGGGCATGTGTAATGCATGCCCCTTTAGGCATTTGGCAAGGCTCAAACTCAGCCAAGGCCGAGACTGAGCATGCTAGCTTAAGCTAGACTCAATTCTTTTCCTTAGCCCATTTTTGTATGCAATTTCCACTTTTGACTTGTCTTATGCTTCTTTTTTACCTTGTCATTTCTAAATATTAATTATACTTTTTGGTCCAAAATCATTCATAACATATTGGTGGAAATTTCGAAAAACTTTGATGGAAATTGTTATATTTAGTTAATAAAACTTTGATTGACTTAATTAGTCTATATTTGACCATTTTTAATCATCATTTCTATAAAGTAAGATAATATTTAGAGGTATAGCGCAAATATATATGTAAAGTCGAAGCAAGAATAGAAATTTAAAAAGTAAATGGAAAAATGATTACAAAATAATATCAAATATTGGCAATTAATTGCAAAACTAGAGGACGTGAAATGTTTGTTTATAAAATAATTGTAAACTATTTATTATCAAACCTACATGTCTAATACCAAAAAAGAAAACCTTGGAGCATCTAATCTAGAATCTTAATAATTCATGTAGAAACTACGGTATTTCTCCTAAGCCAGGTTATCCTATATTGAAAATGTTGAAGATAGTTATTAAATGAAAATGATAGGACTCGTAGGGCCGACATATAGACCCTATTGGTTGATACATCTCATTGGTCGATGACTTTCCTCCTTCAAATGGATAATAACTACTCAGTGGAAAATTAAATTGGAAATTATTATGATCAAGTCTTGAAGGACCATCATAATCCAAGTAAGAATAATTACCTTGACCATAGTTTTGTTGCGTATTATTAATGCTTACGACCATAGTTTTCTCAATTTTTGTTTCTTGAAAATGAAAGCCTTGGATGGTAAAAATACAAAACTCATATAAATTCAATTTTAAGGTGAAATGATATGAAGATTCAATGGAAAAAAGAATTGAACGAAGTTAAAAACAAACATATGTCATTATTTTTCTCAATTTTGATTTCTTGGAAATGAAAACTTTGGATGGTAAAAAACAAAACTTATATCAATTCAATTTTGAGCTGAAATTATACATTAATATGTGAAACTATACAATTCATGTAAACAAGACAAGTCTATAAACCTTAAAAACTTTCATTAGGCCTAATTGCTTTTTTTAAAAAAATATATATATGGGGAAAAATTGAAACTCCCCCGTACTGAAATTTTGAGGTGGTTGATATCTCGAAGTTTCAATTAAAATCTCGAGATTTCGACTGAAATTTTAACCTATGCAACTAACACATAAACAAAGTTAAAAAGAACTAGGTCAAATACCAATATGTAAATAATAACAATATAATAATAAATCGTTAATCGATCTTTTAATTCTACCAACTCACTAATTACTACAAATTGCATCTAAAATCTTAAATAGCACTATGTTAAACAACTGGAAATCCTTCCCAACTACTTGTTATCAATATGGGGCTAATGAACATTAAATTACTTTGATTGGGATCTTAATCTCATAATAACACAATTCTATACACTTACGAATACATGAATTTCAACCTACTCACTCTACCTATTACGAATAATTATGTCATGTGTTCATTAAATAGTAGCTAAGACACTACGAGTAAAATATTATTTAAAAAAAAAAAAAACAAATTGGCTTATCGATAATGTCTTTGCCTACAGAGACATCAAACTATCAACTTTTAAGATGGTAATTAGTGTCTTTATCTACTGAGATTGTCAATTAATTGTTAAATAACATTCAATTGATAGAATAACAATGTATATACTAAAGGAAATATAAGCTTAATATAAGAAAGTCAAAATGACCCAATAGAATAAAGTTCATAATATCGACAAGGTTTAATTCATCAACTCCATATATAGTAAAGAAAAAAAGTGAGGTACAATAATGCACCAACAATTGAGGCTCAACAAATTCTACACCGCCTAATGAGCAAGCCATAATTTTGTTTGCAATGGGCCTAAAATGTAAATAAAAATTTTAGAACTATATGGTAAAATACATATGCAGCCTTGTTATTTTGCTCAAATAATTAAAAAGTAGAAAAATGAATTACATGGAACCATTTTTTCTATGTTTTAGCTGATCTTGATGGAGAGACGTATAAACATGAGACGTTTTTTTTTTTTTAAGAAGAAACTTTCAATAATATTTAAGATTGTTTTCTAAAGTTCCCTAAAATATTAAATTACAAGGCTATAGACAGTTTTATACATGTATATAATAATAATAATAAAGGGATTTAAATCTAGATTAAGAAATTGGTAACAATTTCCATAAGCTGAACGTCTATTAAGCTTGATTTTTTTTTTCCTGGAAAACATGTATAAACTTCAGTTCCGATAGGATTTTAGCCTCGACTGAAAACTACGTGAATAAATATCTAAAATCATTAATTGTGTAGTTAAATGCTATTAATTAATTCTTTTTTTTTTTAAATGCCACTAATTAATGTTAAAATAGTATGATTCTATATAAAAAGTAAATGAAAAATAAATGAAGGTTTTACTACTACTAAAACATGGGAATAAATGAATTTTGATGGATAGCACTTTATTCAATAAGAATGTGATTTAAATCCTATTTTAGTCGCAATACTTTTTAGTCTTTAAGCTTTTATTTGTCAACTTTATCTTCGAATTTTCATGTTCGATTCATAAACTTCAACATTATCTATTTTAATCCCTTAAGTTTTTAAAAACAACCATTTTGGTCTTTGTTATGCTATTTTTCTTCTAATTTCTACTTATCCAATGCTTGCCTCTGACCAACGTAACTTAAAATCACCCTCATTGACATACTAATACATATACTCAAACTTATGTCCTTAATTTGTCAAAAGCAAAAAAAAAAATGAGGACAAAAATAAGGACATTTTAAAACTTTAGAGACCCAAAATGAACATTTTAATATAAAGAATTTCACGAAAAAAATTAAAATATTAAAACTACTGAAAATATTTTCAAATATAACAAAATGTCACTATCTATCATTAATAGACTACGATAGACTGCCATAGATATCTAATAGGAAAATTATATGGATAATTACACTATTGTAAGGTATGTTAAATAGTACCTATAAAACTTTGGAGTGGGGGAGAGATTCATTAGCAAATGATACTTTATCTAGCTATGAGATACATGTCTAACATATTCAATAAATAATTAATATTTCCTAGAGATATATAAAAATATTTAAGGAATGTTTGCAGCAAGGAGTGGAGATGCTTAGTTTGAGTAGTTGCTTAATTGTGGAACCCACAACATAAAAAGTTAACAAGTCATGGATTTGTTGTTTTTTAGTAGTGAGTCCCACAAACTCCTTGGACCAAATAAGGAATAGAGTTAACAACTCTAGTGACTAATCCCAACTACTTTTTCGGCCAAACATGTTCTTTGTGAGATTATTGGTAAGAATGGCAAAACTTACTGCAAAATAGCTCGATAGTTAAAAACGCCTATCCTATACTTCTATTAGCACTTTTTGAGATATGGATCGTTGTCTTCTATTCTAGTTCATAATATTACACCATTTCTCTTTGCATTTTAAGCCCTTATTTCACCCTTTTTTTAACTTCTCAATCTTTTGGAATAACGATTGTTTACCTAATATAGATGCAATTACGCTTGGTGTACAACTCTACTTTCTGATTCTTGTGCCTTAAAAAATTGTTACCTGCCAAACAGAAAAGAGAGAAGTTTTAGTCGGTATACACATCGATCGAAACATTGAGAAATAACACTTGTTTGTTCAAACAAACAGTCTGCACTGAAAAAAGCATCAGCAAGTTACATTATCTTTATTGATTTACGTGTCGTCAATGCATATCAAACATGGGCAATTACTTCTACCTTGTCTACATTCTCTGAGCTTCTTCATAAATAGAACGAAAAAGTACCGACGATAAGTATCGCTCGCCATAGCTTGGAAATATAACCTACAAGCATGAATACCGTCATAATAAGTAGAGTTAAGATTTTGATCAAACATATTCAATTTTCTTGCCCTTTTGAAGACCAACATTGCACAGTCCTTTTCTTTTCCATTTTCATTTTAGATTAGGTTTTTAAGAGTCGAACGTATAAGGCCCAAACCATTTGGTTTTTTATTTTTTGTTCTCAAAAATTAAGTTTATATACTTCCAAAAAGAATAGTTTTCAAAAACTTATTTTTGTTTTTAAAATTTGACTAAGAATTTAACAGTTTTTCTCATAAATGTGAAACCATAGTATGGAATGTATGGTATACATTTTTAAAACAGAAACCTAAAAACAAAGTTATACCAAACAGGGCTCCAATTTGCAATAATTGCCCACTACAAATTGCAAACTGGGGAAAAAATAATAATAATCAGTGGGGGGAAAACGAGTGCAAAGATTTAGTAGATTGAAAATTAAAAATTGTATAGTTGATCACGGAAAAGAACAGAATGTTGCAGAAGAAGTGTAGAAAAAGAAAGAGAAATGAAAAGGAGAAGAAATGGCATGGAAAAGATGATAATAAGTTTTCCACAAAAAATACATGATTTCAATGGAGAAACAATAGACATCAAAATACATGACTTTCCAATGGAGAAAACGGAATGAACGTACCACAACAAGTTTTCCCGCATTTTCAGGCCTCCTTGCCAAACTTATCGCTGCTACTGCAGCAGCTCCTGATGAAATGCCAACCTACCAAGAGGTGAAAATATTTTAATTACTAAAAATCTAAAATAACACTTTCACTCTAGGGATGAGAAACTATCAAATCTCAAGGAAAACTATCGAAGCGGGGAGACCACCAGATCTCAAGGGAAATATGAAGGATCATCCACAGGACACTTCAAAATTTCCACACGAATTGTTGATGGAGAAATGGATAGAAGTAGAAAAACGCAAGGAAATTTGCCACTTAAAATAACATTTCAGAACATAACTAATTACCAGTAGGCCTTCCTCCAATGCTAATCTCCTGGCCATTTCTATAGCTTCATCATTGGTTACCTACATTTATCTCGTTAGCAAGTTATTTACTAGCAGTTGATAACTGACTGTGGCCATTAAAAAACAAAACAAAACAAGACAAAAAAATCATGTAACAATATCAGGTATTAATAGTTTTTAAAAATATTTCAGGTATAAACGTGGTCTTCTAGACTATAACATTCAAAATCTGAACCAAATAACAAATAATGACTACAATGAGCCACAACATCGATATGTAACACATCAAAAGAAGAGAAAAAGGATGTGGCAATTCCACCAGGTGGAATATAATTGATATATTAAGTAATAATTTGGAACACATATAAGTCATCTTAAATATTCAATTTTATAGTAAACTAAAGAGAGAGAGAAAAGTTCTAAAACATAAAATGTATATTCCACTATCGGCATAGCATATTACTCCTTACCTTCAAAGGGAAGTAATTACCTTGATCACCTCATCAAGCAACTTGACATCCAGAATAGGGGGCACATAACCTGCGCCAATCGTCAATAATGTTAATGCCTGAGTAATCAACAATTGAACCTTATTTGAACCAAAAACTAGAGATCATTGTTCCAAGTACAAGATAAATACAATTCAACTCACCGGCATTTTCTCCAGAGATTACACTTCTTTCCGCAGGTTCTACACCAACTATCTAAGTTAATAAAACACAGTGTCAAAACATTAAACACGATCTAAAGGAAGCACAAACCAGAACCAGAATAAATGACTAATATACTAAGAACTTATAGATTTGAGAGGAAATCTATGAATACAGCTCCTTTTTGGGTGAATTGGAATCTATCGAGTCAAACAATATTGAAAATTGGAGAGGCTGGAAAATTGATGCTTTCATAATCTAGTCCATTGCAAAAAGTAGAATTCACGGAATTCAGAATGCTAACAGTCCAAAAAGAATTTGCATTCTTATCTGGCAACTTGGAAAACCAAAAGTACAAAGTTGTCTCTTTCTTTCTTTCAAAGTATCATTTACTTTTCTCTTTACTTTTTTCTCATATAAATAATAGATCGTAAATAAAAAATCTAACATATGGAAAATATGTGACAAACATTTATATTTCTTGAAATAATGAAATCATTTGATGAGCTAATAATATGTATAATATTATAAAAATATGATAACTTTGTATAATAAGGATTTTGATTTATGATTATTGACAATATGTTCATGGCTTTCATGAGAACTTGTAAAATTCTTGAGAATTTTGTTATTAAGTTAGTTGGCCACTTTGCTTATCCATTTTTGTCCTTTTTCTTTCGATTTTTCCATTATTTATTCAGTGCATAACTCCATCTCTACTAGTCTTTTACTTTTCTTATATAAAGAATTTAACAAGGAAAGCAATAGTGTTTTTTTTTTTTTTTATAGGAAACAAGAATTTCATTGATGTGATGAAATTATAAAAGGGGTCTTATCCATTGAATTACAAAAAACTTCTCCAATTGGTCATGAGAGTGGTAAAACTAAAGTTACAAAAAGGGGAGACCAGTTTTTGATAGCCTAAACCTGAATTGTTTCTTTCCTCATATTTAGGTAACGACCAGTGCCTGTAATCGTACCACCAGTTCCAATTCCAGCAACAAATATGTCAACACTGCCCATGGTATCTTCCCATATCTCAGGTCCTGTAGTTTCAAAGTGGACCTGTAATTCATGCCGTACATTATATGATTGTCATCACTTGCAATGTGATTGTATAAAAAGGAGGAAATAATGAAGATTGTATAAGACTTATAGAATACAGAGCCATTTAGGTTGCATATAGTATGTGTTGACAACTGAATAAAGAGGAAACGGAAATAACCTTCGTATTAGCAATATTATCAAACTGTTGAAGCATGTAGGCATTCGGATTACTAATTAGAATTTCTTCAGCTTTGGCAATAGCCCCTTGGAGGCCTTTCTCTGGGTCTGTCAAAACAATTTCTGCACCAAAAGCACGTAGTAGGATCCTCCTTTCAACATTTATGGATGCAGGCATGGTGGCTACAAGTTTGTAGCCTTTTGCTGCAGCAACGAAAGCTATGCCAAGTCCGGTATTCCCAGTTGTTGGCTCAACTAATATGGTCTACCCATTACAAGAATGTAACATCAAAGTCGTGTATTTTATTTTTAAAAAGAAAACAAATATTTCCTAGATAAATGAAATAATATTAAAGATGGTTGGACAAAACATCTCAAAAGCCAAGCGCTCATGTACTTAATAGTAGAAATAAGATATGCTCCAACTTAATATATCTGCTCCTGAATCTTAAACAACACAACTTTTTCCAAGCACAATTTACCTTATCTGGAGAAATTGCACCACTCTCCTCAGCACTGGATATCATACTGTAACCAATCCTGAGAAGGCAATAAGGTAATAGACATAAACTGACTGGACATATTTATATATATCTATAACTCTCACTAAGATGAAAAGAAAAAATATGTTAAAAAGGATACATGGTCCGACACATTATGTTGCTGATGTAGCCAAAAATCTGAAGTCTAGTTAATTTGAAAAGCAGTATAGAGTAGAGTTGAGTTGAGTGTAAACTTACATAAAATTAGGCTGAAAGTAGAAAGTTAGAAACCGAGACTGCCTATGTCAGTCACCACTATGCCCTGTAAAAATAGCCCAAAAGCACAAAAACCCAAGTTTTGCAATCTCTTTTTAATATGCTATTTTGTTAGTAATAGACTTGTAGTTTGTTGATTATTCCTCTATAAATAGAAGCTTTAAGCTCTCATTTTAGAGACTTTTGGAATGACTTTAATCCTAATTAAGTTTTCTTGAAGAGTAGATAAGCGACATCAGTTGTTTGATGTTTCATTAATAATTTTCCTAGATACCACTCGGAATATAGTTGTCATGCCAACCAACGCAGGGTTCTATAGAAATGTGCTGTCATACGCAAGGATTCTAACGAGTACAATACAGAGATAGAAGCGTACCTGTCTTTGACACTTCGACATGGTTGCATTGATTCAAGTTTTGCAGCAATATTGGCCACACAACCTTCTGTTACTTTGTTGAGATATACCATGGGCGTTCTTCCGATCAACTAAATACATTCAATAAAACCATCCAAATCAGTAAATTTTGACCATAAAACTAATAATTTTATCAAATTGAAAATTAAACTTGAATACATCTAACGTCTCAATTAGTTAATTTCCATTTTGTAATTTCTTATCCTCCCTTCGATCTAGCGATAACAAACCCCAAAAATCCTCATCAGTATCCCTTTCAAACGAACAAACAGTTGAGATCTACACCATACTTGTCGTAATTCGAGAAACAAAATGAACCATGAGAGAGAGAGAATATTCAAGAACCTGAGTTACGTCATCGGCAATGTTGACGGAGTCGAGGCCTTCCCATGTCGTGTAGGTGGAGCTAGCTTTCGCGAGCACTGGTCTCTGTGCTACAGCAGAGAAGCTCTGAAGCACAACATTGATGGATGTCACTGGGTGACGCTTTGGAGAGAAAGCAAAGGGAAGAGGAAATGGAAGCGAAGGAGATGGCGATAGAAAGGAAGAAACCGCCATGGCTAATGGCCGTTGCTAAGGTTTTTCAGGGGTTTAGGACAGCAAGCTCTATTTTAGTATGGATAAATATATCCGTAAAATAGTACTAAAATAGTGAAATTATTTCCAACGGTTTGTAAAATTTTAAAATTATCAATAAAAATATTATAATTTCAAAATTTTGCTTTATTTTATATATATTTTCGTTATTTTTCTATATTTAAAAATATCCTTACTAAATTCTAGAGAGAGAGAGGTTTAAACATTGTTTTGTTTAGATACTTGTTTTTTATTCATTTTGGTCTTTATAGTTTTAAAAAATTCTTTAGTTCCTATACTTTTTATTTTGGTTTATTTTGGTTCTTATATTTTTAAGTTTATTTTGGTTCTTATATTTTCAACTTTGGTTCATTATGATCCTTATTTTAATCTCATGAAAATAAAAATTCTTAAAATACGAAGATCAAAATGAACCAAAATTCAAATATAAAGATCAAAATGAACCAAAGTTAAAAATATAGGATTCAAAATGAACATTTTAAAAGTATGAAAACCAAAATGAACCAAATTTAAAAATACAGGATCAAAGTAATATTTAAATTTTAAACATACATGCATACACACATATATACACACACGCACACATACATAAAATAGGGATACTAAAAAAAATATTTATTTATAAAAAAAAAATTCTTATAAATAAAAAAAATTAAAAAATATTTACATTTTATAGCAAAAAATTTCAAAATTTTCGGGTACTTTCTGAACTTTTTACTATAAATTGTACATATTTTTAAATTATTTTATTTTCAAAACTAATAATTAAGGTGTTTTTTTTTTTTAAGAATGAAACAATTTACTCTTAAAGTTATAATTTAATTGAGAAATTTTTGTTATAATGTTTATACTCATATATTTTTTAACACGAAATTAATAAAATATATATTGGGTATTCATAAAATATATCGAAGATGCTCTTTAAAAAAAATATATTAAAGACATCGACATCGATTAATTTTTAATATATAGACATATATCTTAATGGAATGGAAAGTTAATGTTGTTTTATAGATTTTACTCATGGAAAAAGTTAAAATATTAGATTCAACTAAAATTAATTAAGTTTTTATTAATAAATAAAAAAATAACTTGCTTGATGAGCATACTTTTCACTTCTGTCCCATGTTTCTTGTTTCAAGGAAAAAAAGAAGTCTCAACTTCAATATGAAAAATAAAACTGGGTCCATTGACTTCTAAATGTCAAATTTAGTCCTCTGCTATCGATAAATTTTTAAATTGTACTTAAAAAAATAAAATTAATCCTCATTGTAGCTTGAAGTTAATTTTTGTTATCTAACTTAGTAAAATAATAACAATAATAATTTTTATTCGAGAAAAGCAACAATATAAATGCTTTCATATTTTATATTAAATTAATAAAAACTTTTAAGAATTATTGATAAGATTCATTCATATATATAAAGTCAACCATCACAATTCAATAGGTAGGGAATATATGAATTGGCTTTCTAAATACTTAAAAAAGTATTTTCAAACGTAAATACAATTTTTAAGCACTTGAAAACTCAAGTCAAATTCGTCTTAAATAATTCTAAAATCAAATCCCCGAAACTTTGAGTTATTTAAAAAGAAGGATGCAAAAAAGGCTGAAAAATCCTGACAAATGTAATTATTCTCATTTTATTGACCTCAATTGTAGTGTAAAATCAATTAAGAAAACATCCATCTTTTAAAGTTACACATAATCCCTTACAACTTTGATGCTCACTGATACAATTAAAATTTTAAGAACGAAAATTCAAGTCCTCAACTTTAAATTATGAGAATGTTGAAGTGATGGCACCATGGATTAGAATTGAAACTGCATTTCAGGTGAATATCCAAGAGCATCAAGGTGGTCAGCCATGGCCTTGTTCATCGGCGGTGGACCGCACCGTAGAATCTAAACACGTCAATTTAAAAATGTAAGAGATTAAGGACATGATTGAAGAGTGATTTTAAAATCATCAAAATCACTTTTGTCATTTTTAAAAACACTCGAAAACATACTTTTAATCACTCAAAATTAATTTAGTTTTCATTTTGACACTTTTAAATGCAATTTGCATATCATTAGAATTAGTTTTAAAGAACTAAAAACATGTTTCACATGACTAAAATCACTTTCAAACATGTTCTAATTATTTGTCTCGAGAGAGAATTTAACATAGAAGTTATTTGCATAAAAAAATGTCGAAGTTTATTATGAACTAGTCCTGAAATTATTAAACAATATGCTTTAGTCTTTCAAATTTTAAATGTACATTTTAGACTATAAACTTCCTATGAAAACTAATTTAGTCTTTATCGTTAATAATTTATTAGTCATTTAAAACGAATCTCCAAACATTTGACCTAACATTTAACTTACTATATGTGACTTCAAAGTCAACAACGATATTTTATGATCCAACCACCGAACATAACATGAGCCCATAAACAACTTATCAAAATTAACGACAATGACTAAAATGGTTTCTTTATGCAAAATCCAAAGTGTAAAACCATGTTTTGAAGGTCTAGGTCGTCCCTAATAAAATAATATAAGCATGAACGTTGGATTTAAATCTAAGTTTCAAATTATGGGACATAGTAAACAAGTTAAGAATATACAAGGGAGAAAAATACCTTAATGTCAGCAGCAGGTGCAGGGCAGTGCGCTTTAATCATTTCCTTGGACACAAAGCCAACTCCTCCATCCCAAACTTCAGGAGGCTGTTTCCATTTCCATTGTCAAAGAAGAACTTAGCATTGGTAATAACATTAGATGTATCACAAAATTTCTAAACTCGACAAGCTCGGATAAACCGAATCGTATAATGTATATTCTTAATATTCTTCCCTCATTCATAGACTCTCAATCATTAGTTTGATTCACCAGACTCGACCTGCATCTTATCAAGAAAGGAAATAATATATCAAGGATTCTTTTTCCTCTTTCCGTATATTTATGGATATGGTTTTATCTACCGCTTTTTATTAGTGCAAAGATAAGCACCCTTTTAATCATTTCAATTTATCTTATTTAGTCTCCAATAGGAAATGCTTCTTGTACTTGCCTATTGGCTTTTGGGGATATTTCATTAATCAACGAAACGTTTCTTATCCTTAAAAAACGAAAGGAAAATAATATCGTCCAGATTTAAAATCAAGATCTCTTACCATTGTTAGATTACTACCAAATTTAAGAACTTTTAACTGACCTGGTTCAACACATAGTAGACCTTGAAGCGATCAGGGTATCTTTTGGCAAGAAGATCCAATTCATCCTACAACAAGTGATTAATTTAATTTAGTTACATTAAACAGAAGCCAGTATTTGATACCATCACAAAAAAAGTAAATAGATATATTTAGTACCTCTTTCATGATTATAGTATATCACAAGCACAAACAACAGCAATAAAGTCTTGAAAATGGAAGGGTAATACTAAAATAAATGAAAATCGATTCGAAGTGGAAAGAAAAGATTACCTTCAATAGAATATCTTCCAATGTAACATTGGCGTAAATAAGATAAAGCTTGGTTTTGTCATTCGGGTTCTCTAATATAGCGCGAGAAACCTAAAAAAAAGTGAAAGTGAGAGAGCTTCCTATTGTTTTCAAACTTGACAACATACAATGACGCAACACAATATAGCCAAGATTTAGAAATTAAGGAATATCTTATTCTACAAGAAAAGTTGTTTCTTTGATATACTTGGTACATAGGTGTAATGCCAGAGCCTCCAGCAAGCATCCCAAATGCACGAACTTGACCAGGTTCGTACTTGAAACGTCCCTGCAATAATTAATAGAGTAAATAAATTTCAAAAATAGGCACCATCCGAAGCAACTCAATTCTAAATAATGAACAAAAATGGTGCTACGTTTCTCAACTAGACTCTAGGATGTTAAGTTTCTCAATTATTGAAAGGTAGTCTTAGAGAGATGATAAAAGGGTATGGAAGTCGAACCATAGTGATAATAAATTATAATCTTTCAAATTCTAAACATTAAATGTTTAAATTCCCTTTCTAACTTCCATAACACCCAAATCCCGTACAAACTATAGATACATCCACTTCAAATGCCTCCCTTTGGATTTCTACGACTAAGTTTTATAAAGAGAGTTACTACTTTTTGTTCTTTTCTTTATCAACAACTGGGGTCCGGTAAATTTGCTTTTGTTCTTTTGCAGGTCCGAACAAAACCTCCCTCAGAAACTTTTGCACTACTTCGTTACTAGCATCATAAGTTTCAAGGTGAGGTAGAGAAACTTGGATCTAAAGCTTCTTATATAACTAATTAATAATATGAAATCATATCAACATACATTTTACATTGAACTATTCCAGCCAATTGAGCTACATTGTACATTGAACTATTGCAGCCAACTTGAGCATAGCTCAATTGGCTAGGGTGTATGTCCTCAACCAAGAGGTTAGAGGTTCAAATCCCTCCACTCCACATATTACTTAATCCTAAAAAATTTATAATATAATAAGATATTCCAAAACTGCCACCAGAACTTCCCGGTCAGGAAGACCTACCTTTGGTCCTTTTACAGCAAGAACGTCCCCGATACGCATTTCTCGAAAATGATGCGACATCCTGCCTTGGGGATACATCTAAACCCCATACACACATTCATATAAGTATGGGTATTGGAATAATAAAAATTAATGCGACATCATCAACCTATAGAAAGATTTCTATGTGTACCTTTATGACTAGTTCAAAATATCCAACATCAGAATCCAAAGTAGTTGGGGTGTAGGATTTAATAACTTCTTCACCTTGGCTATCCTTCCCCCTGCTCATAATTTTTTTTTTGGAGAGAGAGAGGTCAGATGAACCAAATATTTTGGTAATAGAAAGATGAACCAAATTTTAGGTGCAATAACTGAAACAATCGATTTAATGACAGGGAAAATAAATATATTAGATGAAATGAAACCTGCAACTTAAATGTTGTCCAATAGGAAGACCAAGAATTGAGTCAGGCTTGGGAAGTATAAAAGTGAATTTCGCCACATTGTGGCTCAGCTTGGTACGCTTAACAAGCTTAAACTCCTTAAACTTCTCAGGATCCAAACAGGCTGTATTTACAAACCACATAGCACATATGAGCCAACCAATTTTATTAAAGGTAAATATATACAACGCAGAGAAAGAAAGTTGAGACAGAAATCAAGATAAGACGGTTCTTAAATTATTTATAAATAGAAACATAACCAACCAGAAGAGAATCTTTATATAGAAGGTATATTGATCGTTCAAAGTACTGGTTGAGGATTTGAAAAAAAAAAAAAAAAACACTCACAACTAAATATGAACCGCAGCAATCCAGCAATAGCTCTAAAGAACTAAGCCTAGTCAAGGCGTTTTCTGCCACAAAGTTTACCAACACTGTTCCTACAATTTACCCGAAGATTGAATAATCGAATGTGCAATAATCAAGTGTTAATGACTATTCAATCCATGGCAGTCATCTACCTAAGATTTAATATCCTACGAGTTTCCTTCACACTTAAATCTTGCATAGGCTAAAAAAAAGTGTTGACGACTATTCTTAACGCAACCTTGTCTAAAATTTGTAGTCGAACACACATGCGCGTGCACACACACACATATATATATATATATATTCCTCTTCATCTTCCTACCTCCCATTCTTATCTAGTTTACAAGCCACAAACACACACACATATATTCCTTTTCATCCGCCTACTTCCCATTTTTATCTAGTTTACGAGCCTCTTTTGCAGGCTTCTTCAAAGTTCGACCGGCGCAGAGGTTCCATCCATACCCTTAAGGAGACAACTGGGTCTTTTGAAAAGTGGGGAGAAAATATGAGCTGCTAAAACCTACCTCTGTTCTTTGAAGGGGGGATGCTCTGCTTATTAGATAACACTGTAGGTGTTAATCCTTCCATAAGAGACAGAGCAAGCAAAGAAGATTACCTTCTTGAAAATGCATATTTCCCAGTTCCCACAACATCTACCATTTCTTATTAACCAAAAAATCAACACAGATGAATACAATTTCCATAGCCACTAGAATTTAGTTCAATCAGCTCAGCTAGTTTGAAATGTAAACACATCCAAAAGCCAAGCTAACCACTTGAACTTTTACCATTCCTATTACTAAACTTCCAAAATAGACTTCAACAACCACAAAATTCCAAACCATTCAATCATTTTTCTACTGAAAAAGGTAACAAGGATTAGAGTAGAAATAACAGCTGAAAAAAACCCAACACTTCAATTTACAAGATGTGCCTCACATCCAAAAAAAAAAAAAACAAGAAACAGAAAATCACAGTCCAAAAACATGATGAATCTTCACCCAATAAATTAAAACTTCAAACTAAACAAAGAGTTCAAAACACCCAATAAATGAAACCAACAGATACAGAACCCTACACTTTTCATTTACAAGAATCAAATAAGAAATGGGGTAGAGTAGAAACCTCTGGATGCGGGTTTCCTGGAGGAAAAGAGGAAAACAGCACCAACAACAATGGCAACCAGGGCCGCGGCTAAACCAATGAGAACCTGAGAATCGAGGGCCTGTAAAACCTCCATTATGTGATTGATTACACAATGGAGGAAGAGAAAAAATAGCCAGAAATTGAAGGATTTTGAAGAAGAAGAATGGGGTAGGTAAGAATGAAGAAAAATGGTGGGGTTTTAAGGAGTCTAGTGTGGAGTTTTGGTCTTCAAGTAAAGGCTTTTCGTCGTTTTCTTTCGCTACTGATAGAGATCCAGAAAAAGTCAAAGAAATTGGACGAATTAAAATATTCGTTATTTGCCGTTAGTTGGTGACGTTGAAAATAGTGGCCATGGGGGGAGAGTTTTTTCTTTTTAATTATTATTATTATTATTATTATTATATATTTATATGTAATAGAAAATATCGAAATCAATTTTTAGATCTCAAAATAAATTTAAAAAATGTGGGAGTGAATACTCGTGGGAAAAAAAAAAAAAAGGAATGCATCTCCTCAAAATTATGGGAATATTTTTCCAAGAAAAATACTATATTTTAAAACTTGTTTTTTACTATAGTAACCTAAAATTTTTTTGGTTTTAAAAAAAAAAAAAAACATTGTCCTTATCCCTCGTTATCATTTCAAAGTAGTTAAATTTTTTTAAATTTTAGACAAAAATCAAGATTTAGACCGTGTAGTAAATACAACCTAAAATGACATAGAAATCCATATTTCCATTCTATATCACTATCGTACCATTTTAGATTTTAGTTTTTGTTTGAAATCGTAAAAGTTTTTTTCTTCAATGATAGTTTTGGAATATTTTTAAAGGTTAAGAGTAACGTTGTAGTCGAGTTCCTTAAGGTCTCTTTAGTATGCAAACTGAAACAACAATTGATTCAATGAAAACATAATAGTATTTCATATTTTCAATATGTGTCTTACATAAGATTCATAAATTAAATTTCAATTTAAATAAGGAAAATTCTTATAAATAAAAAAATATACAAAATATTTTCATTTTATAGCAAAAAATTTCAAAAGTACAAAATACCTTTGAAACTTTTTTTTGCTCTAAAGTGTATATTTTAAATTTTTTTTATATATAAAAAGGTTCCTTGTTAATATATTTATAAACTATAAAATTAATAATAGTTACTCACTAAATATTACATTGAATATAAAGTACTATTAATTAATTTTTTTTACACAACTAATTAATTTTTTTTAGAGAAACTACTATTAATTAATTTATGAATATGATTTATGTTACAAATGTTGATTATTTCATAATATCATATAATTTATATTATATTATATAATACATATTTAATTTAACAAAAATAATTGAGTTTATTAATGAAATACTATATTCATTAATGTTTTTATCCTCTTTTAATATAATTCTACATTTTAAATTTTCAAATTCAATATTTGAATACATTAAAAACATAAAATATCGTTCTCAGAACTTTCATTGTTTAGATCACAAAATCTGAAAACAATTCCAAAAAATAGAATCCAAGATGTCTACCAAATACATACTCATTGAAGTTTGAATCTAAAAACATAAAATAAAATCTGAATTGTCTACAAAAACAAACGACTTTTGATCTTCAAACTTGGTGGCAAGGTTAGGAGCTAATGTATTGTAGATTTGATTGGTACATTAAAGTTTTACTAAAGTCAATTTTTGATGAAACCAGTTATAATAAATTTTTAAGCATGTTAAAATATGCAAAATATGTTCAATAAAGATCCATTTGGATTGACTTAAAGAAAAAAATGTTATTCAAAAAACTCATTTTTATTTAAACACTTTTGATATAAACTTGTTAAAGTACACTTAAAAAACTATTTTGAGTGGTTGTCAAATACTCAAATTTCTTTAAAAATGACTTATTTTATAAATTAAATACTTAATGTATACACACCCTAAGTTCCATCATTGCCTTTCTCTTTTCTTTATTTGAATATTTATCAATTTTAAACGTGAGGATGGACTATACTTTTTGTTCTCTAACCATATTCAAACTTTTCTTTTCTTTCAATTTTGGATATGTTTAGGAGGATTTAAAAATAGTGATTTTAATAAAATTGAGGATAATTTTCATACACTTATTTTAATAGTTGACTTTACACTTTTAAAAGTAACTTTCATACAATTAAAATTAATTTTTAATGACTAAAAAGGCATGTTATGAACCATGTTAATATTTAATTTCATACTTGTTCGGGTAGTTTAAATATAATTCAAAGTATCTTTAATGATTAATGTTTATTCTCAAAGATATCTTTAGAATCGTCAATTTTTTTAACAAAAAGAAAAAAGAAAAAAAGGCATTACGTTTGAGATTAAAAAAAAATTAGACGATGGTAAATAAAAAAAATTATATAGAGAGAAGTAAAAATTTATGAAAATAGAGAGAGAAAAATTTCAAGAAAAAAATATTAAAATAGAGGAGAAACCGACAACTAAAATTGAAAGATAAAGAAATAAAGCTATATATAACAATTTTTGGGAAGAATAACAAAAATTTATGGAGAATAACTTCCAAAAGAGGAGAAAAAAAGCTTAGAGTGAAAAACGAGAAATTCGAAGGGCAAAAAGTAGGAGAAATGGGTAACAAAATTAGAGAGACCATAAGTTGAGAGGAAAAAAAAGAGTTGAAACCCGAGAAAAAGTGAGAAAATTGAATTTTTTTTTTATAAAATGGAATAAAATTAGAGATAAGTATTAAATAAGCTCGAGAGAAAATTAGGGAGGGAATAAAAATTAAAGGGAAATAAAGTTAAAAATGGACAAATTTTTCAAAAAGAAAAATACAAATTTTGTCAAAATTCTAGAATAAAATAAAGTTAAATAGGAAGAAAAATTTCTAACCCAAAATAATAGTCTTTTTTTTTAAAAAAAAAGAATAACACTCAAAGACACGTGATAAAAAATACATATACCCCGAGTAATTGAAAAGGAATCGCTTGAACTGATTCAGGAAATTTTTAAAATCACTTTCTCACCATTACCAAATATCACAACAATAATAATGGTGATAATAATAATGATGATAAACCAAAAGTAATTTTGGTCAATTCAAAATCACTCTCAAACATACTCTTAATAATTTAGCTAATTATTTATTTCCAAAACAAAATTGTCAGCAACATGATTCCAACATGGCAATACCAAATATTGTACTTCCTTTACTCTAAAAAAAATTTCATTTTGATCGATATACTTTTAACTTTGATTCATTTTTGTCCATATACTTTTCAAATGTTGTACTTTCGATTTTGATTCAATTTAGTCCAATTTTTAAAAACGGCCAATTTGATTCTTAAAAATGGAAAGACCAAAATAATCACTTTTTAAAAGTACAAAGACCAAAATTAACAGGTAGAGACCAAAATGAACCAAAACTAAAAGACATAATTGTACAACCTATAGAATAGATCTGTTCAAGTGAGGTCGTTCAAATACGTAGAAAACAAAAAACGACACAACACACAGATACACGCACACTCTGATATAGCATTGTTAATAACCATTTTCAAAATACCCAAAGTGAAAGCAACATTTCATAAAAGACTAGACAAGGCACACTACAATAACTCTCAATTATCTCTAACTACAACAATAAAGGACACATTTAGATTGACTCGAGAAAAAAATGCTTTTTAAAAGACTCATTTTTATTTAAGCACTTTTGACAAAAATGGTTGAAATCTCTATTTTAAGTGATTGCCAAATATTCTATTTTCTTTTTCAAAATAACTTATTTTTTAAATTAAACACAAAAAATCCTCCAATGCTCAATATGGAGCCATCAGTCAACTAGAAATAATGGTCAAGTCATTTGATGTTATAAATTATATCCTTCATTATACAGACCAATAGCCGTATAAAGAACGATGAGTATGCACAGGAGTCGGGTATACCTTGATTTTACCCTTGGTTCCTAATACCAATCAATTCAATTTAGATCAGAAGAAAATATTACCAGTTGTTAAACTGAGGGAAAACAACTCCTGCATTACGATTAAGCTTCATCGTCTGAGAGCAAGAATTCTTGTATTTGCTCCCTGTAATTAATTAATAACATAACTATTTAGCTGGGATATTTTCAAAGCATTACTTAATAAGCTCAACATAGTAATAACTGAGGCAGACTTCATCCTGGTATACACTTTAAACACATTACTAAATACAACAACAATATTTCAATAACTTCATTAATTCCACCTAACATGACTTAATATAGACAATTTTAGAAACATGCAAACACAAGCTGAAAGTTATTTAATTTTCATTATATTTTACTTTGATTTCTTTGATTTCTTTGATATGCCCGGGTCCAGAATCAAAGGGAAAAGCCTTTTTGAAAGATGATATACAACAGAGATTTAGATTCATGTTCTTCTTTCATACTACCGACAGTAACAAGACTTAATCTCACCTTAGCGAATTGGAATTGCCAAAGCTGCCATGCATGGCTCGAGCAACCATAGAGGGTGGCAAGAGTGAAAGAAACAGTTCTTGAGACAAGGAATCCTTGGGAAGAATCTGAAATTGACAACTCGAACAACAGGTACAACCCAAAATACTTGAACTTGTCTGGCCAGCTTCAAACCTTCTTAGAGTTTGCACATCTGACGTGTTAAGCGGCCCATTACAGACTGCACAAAATGACTCCGAAGATATAGAGTTAACATGCTTAAAGTTATTTCTCTTTTGACGCCTTTTCGTGGCCAAGGGAACATTACTACTTTCAGTCAAATCCGGAATTCTGCTAAAGTTGAATGGAGTAAGCTTGCCAGCAGTTCTCACAATTGTAGACTCACGAGAAGGATTTTCTACCTATAAAAGAAAGTATAAAACAAAAATTCTTCAGTCAAGTTCTACAAAACAGTCCTGGGTAGGACAAGTGACCTACAACTTGTATGCGTATTTTCTTTCTTACTTGGAAACAATCACTTAAATTAGAAGGTAAAATTGTTTCCATACTCAACCAAAATGGCTCCTAATTTGAACACAAAACATGTTTCCAAAAGGTCATTCTCCAGCCAAAACGAATATAACTGCACATTTTTCTAAATTGACTTCCTACTTATACCTGCAAAAGAGCCACAAATGAGGAGACCAAGTCATTGATGCCAGAACTGGACTGTTTGGTCAGTTCGACTGTCTTTAGACTGCCCTGCCAAGAAACATCTCTCATCATCAGTTAGATTCAATCGAAGTGAACATATTACAGATGCAACAACAGTAAGTAAAATTAAGAGCAGTAAAGTACTAAACGGGACAAAGTTAACCAAGAATTTATCTTGACGATAAATATATTGGAGTACAAAATTACCCATCAACGCAGCAAAGAAGGTTGAGCTCTTGCGCAAGACAGTCAAGTAGAGGAAGTACCACTGGAATCTCCCACCTTGCATCAATATACTGTATATCTGCCGGTAAGGAATACCCTTGGCCCTGCTTGAATTAAAACAGTGAAGTCAAAATCAGTGCAGGGACTATCTCAAATGGAAAGATTCTCGAGTAGAAAAAAATAAGCATCTTATAACAAGTAGTAGTAAAATTTCAAACGAGATAATACATCATAAGATTCCATAGGCCTAGCTATTTTCTATATCTTAATAGGGGTGTCTCCTGAAAAATAATGATGCCCCCCTTTCTCCCCTTCATGCATCCCATTTTTCCCTGCAGAGAGTAGTGCCAGCCTTGCCTTTGCCGAAACTATAAATAGAAGTGTACATGCCAAGCTCTTAGTAAATGATCCAATAAACATGATATTCTTGTATAAACATTTTAGGACAAATTGCAAAAACTACCCCCGAAGTATGGGGTAGTTGCAATTACAGTCTCAAAATTTCAATTATAAAAATTAAGTCCTCAAACTTATACAAGTGTTAGAATTGGATCCTCAAACTTATAATAGTTGCAGAAATTTGATCCTCAAACAATAAAAATTGAATCCTCAAACTTAAAAAATTGTTACAATTTCTACAACTATGTAAGTTTGAAGGTCCAATTTTAACACTTATATAAGTTTGAGGGCCCAATTTTAACACTTATATAAGTTTGAGAGCTTGATTTTTACAACTGAAAGTTTAAGGGTATAATTGCAACTACTACCATACATTAGGAGTGGCATTTGTAATTTGCCCAAGATTTTATTGAAAGTAGTACAACATCCGCTCTAAGTCTAACCCCAACTTTTTGTCAGAACTCTACGCATTATTAAGTGGACGGCAGTTTTAAAAATGTTAATCAACCTTTTTTTAACACTTCTATAGCATGGAAACAGACTTTTGTGTGAGCAAAGTTGCACATCATATTACTGGTTCCAATTTGGATTTTATTATCTTATAAGATATCCTCAAGATCTAAGCTTGAAGCATGCACCAACTGTTCTGTTCTATCTCAAACAACAGAGTTCTCATATCCATGTAAATACCTTAACTGTCAATGCACCGACCTTCTAACCGTCATTCTAGTCAGTCAATATCATGACTCTAAAATTTCTAGTGATTAAACTTTCAAATTGACTCCTTAAAATACAAATAAATATATTAAATAAATTAACAATGAAGGCAAACCTTAACGGTAGAAGAAATCACATGGCATGCAATCCTTGAAGTACATGTCCCAACTAGAAGTCTGTTGTATCCATTTTCAGCTGCAATCTGCGTAACAAACAATAGGACTAAGAATTTCCCTCTCTTTCACTGCAAGCTAAATGAAGGAATAATTGAGGGGCAAACTTTTTGCAAGGATAACATCCGCAAATATGAGATAAGGTCTTCCTTTCCTGTGACATCGTTGACTGTATCTAACAACTTCTTCAACTTCTCCCTTCCATCACTCAAATTTGAAGAGTATACATTCTCAATTTGAACAATATGCAAATCTTTTCTTGGTGGACATAGACTTGACACAACCGATTGGATGGTTTGAATTGTTTTGTCTATCTCATGCGAAGGGATAGAATAAGCAGCGGTTTCATTGATATAAGCAACTCCAACACCAAAAACTTGCAATGACCTATCCCTACTTGCTTCAAAATTTTTGTGTGCTTTTACTTGCATCTCATGAACAAATTGCAAAGCCACCCTGGAAGTTTTGTTAGGAGGTAGATGACTATCAATTTTTAGTGCATCCAAGATAGATTGGTAATTAAAAAATTCTAATTAAATAATTGTATAGGTGACTTTCGAAAGGAATGCCAAATCATTCTCTTTAAGAAGTATCAAGATGTTTTTCTCCAAAAATAAATAAATTAAAATAGAAGCTACAATAAAATAGAAGCTACAAGATGTTATTCAGTTCTTCTAAGTTCACAGTATAAAGATCTTAAAAAGTTGTGCACTGTATCTTTAGAACTGAGAGGTAAGAAATAATTAAACTCAATAAATGTTCATGTTTACATGTAGAGTGAGAAAATTCAAACCTACAACCTCTTAGAAGTAGTAGAGATGTCTTATCCTAAACCCTAAACCCTCAGTTGAATGCCATTTGTTTACTCGGATTAACCATAATACCCCATTACACCAAGATGCCTACTCAAAGATCCTAACAACTTTAAACAAACTGCAAATTTTTTGGACCAATCCAAAGAAAAAATCTATTGCATTTTTTTTCTAAAGAAGGAAAATGTAATAACTTCCTTTGGACGGAGTTTGGCTTTCCTCCCCTTTTGCAATTTCATCTCATCATCGAAACTATTTCTCTAAAAATAAGGGGAGAGAAAATGTCATTCATAAGTTGGAGGCGGCTGATACTTGGATGAACTCTACTAATTAGAAACCTTCAGTAAAATTAGAAATAAAAAATTAAGGAGCCCATAAAGCAATCTACCCACCAAAACAAAGGGGAAACTTCTTGCCTCAATCCACAAGAAGCAAGAGTCCTCCCCCTGAGTTTGTCAAAAAGAAAAATTGGGATATTAGCACCAGAAAAATCAGTTAATCCATCTTCATCACCTGAAATACAGGCCTTTTTCACTCAAGAACGGCGTCAAGGAACCAGCAAACATATTCTGTAAGTCTTCTCTAGGCCAAGTTTCATTTAAAAACTCTTTTCTTCTCCCTCCTTCTCCTAGAGTCATCAAATAACTATTAGATGTAAGAAGAGGATCTAAGACTTGCCTCTTTCCCATAAAGGTCGGCTGAAAGATTAGACTCTGATTGTAACTTAATCAAATGATGTCACTGTTTTCTCCCTAAATTTTTTTTTAAAAAAATAGTTCTATTTTACTAGTTTATCTTCTAATTTAAATATTATACATATAACTATATTTGATAATATAGAAAATATATCTTTTATTAAAAAGAAAAAGGTATGTTCTATGTAAAACATAAAGTAGTTCCATTGGAACTACTGACAGAAACATGTGAATACAGTAGATTCTACAAAAAGAATGCTTTTGCCTCAATTCAAAACTCAGAAAAGATATTTTACAAGATTCAAAAGGTTTGTTGGGCAGCTCACGGCTGTCATAATAGATCCAAACACTTGTCCTAAATCCATTCCAAGCTGACACAACCTCCACGAAAATGTTCTAATGGATGCGGGAATGTTGAGTGGGTAGCAGTAGAAGACTTCTGAGTCAAAAGGTAGAATTTGGAGAAACATGGATGAGTGAGTGTTCCAAGCTATTGGGGATGGAACAAATGAAAGGGCTTACCCTTCAAATTTATGGTACTATTGTTCCAAGTACGAGTTATAGTAGTCAACGGAAAGAAACAGAAGTGTTCGATGGTAAGTCAAAAGGTTGAGTAGAAGTTTTCATGTAAGCTAAGTTTTGTGTTTTTCCTACACGATATCTATAGATAGTGCCTTTAGCAACAATATTCCTTGGATGGGTTTTTGCAAGCGCCATTAGGTAGCAAACTTCTTCTGTTTATGACCAAATCACAATAGTTTTAGGTAACCTTTCACTATATCAATAAAAAGTGCTTTATATTTTGTGTTTTACATTTTTAAATGTTATGAGTGAAATTTTCTAATACTGTGCGTATATGCCTACGTGGCACGGATTAGGACGCCCGTAAAAGACTTGCCAAACGGAATAAGATAGGATGAGCATACCATAGCTACCAAGATAGATAAGTAAGCTCATCCAGTGAAGTCAAGTGCAATTTACATGCCCTAGAGGAGAGTTCAACAAAAGCTACTTGAAACAGTAGCTCGGTTAAGTGTTGAATAGATCATCAAAAACTATGGTAGAAGATGAGAAATTGTTTGTATTTAGCTACTGAATACATAACACACATTTCTCGAGGTTAGGCCAATATTACTGAGAGACTAGACATGGCAGCAACGACAATGGAGCAATGATTACCAGTAACGATAACTCCTCCTATAAATAAAGAGGTTAAGATCACGATTGACATAGGTTCTCTTCCTACTTAGCTTTGCTGGGCATCGGTTCTTGTCTTCAGCTTAAGCACTACAGAGTCACACTAATGCTTAGTTCTTCCAATCTATTCACGGATCTTCTCCTTTCTCCTTGCGATAATCTCACTTGTGGAGGTGAAACAGTGCTCTTCGCAAATAATAAAGCAAAATATATGCGAATTGGGTAGGAACGAAAGCACATAAATAGCATTAAAACATGAGAAAATTATTAGCACTCTCGATTCTAACCAAAAGAATAAGCCGTAAAATCTATTATGTCCACTCGCAACATTCAACAAAAGAAAAGAGTCTTAGCATCTACAGCCATGAACCAATTCTTTACTTAATATACGTAAGTCTGAGAAGGAGGAAAAACCTGGAACAAGGGCCTCCGGAGAATGCAACAAGCACTTTATCAGAAGGAGAGATCATCGCATTGGAATTTACAGCCTGCCGGAACTTACCAAACAAGTTGCTCCGAAAGCAATCGCTGCACAATCGGCCATCGTCTCCTACTCCGGAGCTAGATATGCGTTCCTTGGACTTGCATTTAAAGCAGAGATGCGTATGACTACTGTCGTCGTTCGTGTCAACTTGACAAGACTCCACCGCGGCTGCTGTATCGGACCTGCTTGATGGAGGTGAAACTTGTTCGATTGTATGTTCGTCATGTTGATTTCTGTAGCAGTTGGACTGGCAGGCTGAGGAATTACACGCCATAGATGGTAGTGAATAAAAAGCCTTAAGATTCAAAGCGACAAAGCTTCGCTGCAGACTTGCAAAATTTGCAGAAGCTCCAACTCCATGGCCGTCTCTTTTCTACTCTCTCCCCTGCAAGGGTTTTATGTTATTTTATGGGGTTTTTTTTCCTTTTTCCTTTTTCTTTTTTTTTTTCTAAAGTTGTTTTTTTTTTCTTTAAAAAAAAAAATTCACAAAACTTTCATCAAATTAACAATTTATTCTCCGATCTCATCTATTCTTAAATTCATAACAATTTAATTTTTATATTTTTCAATTCGTAACGATTTAGTCTTCAGGGTGAAAAGTATTATTATAATTTAATGAATTTCTTAAAAAAATAATTTTTATAAACAATAAATACTAAATTGTGTTATTAAAAAAATGATAATTGTTACATGACATGTGATGACATTCAATTTTGAAGATACTTTTCGTAAAATGGACTAGAGTATTATAAATTTCACGGTTTAGGTACTTAATGGTTACTTATTAGATTTTATAGACTAAATTGTTATAAATTAAAATTACAAAAATTAAGTTGTTACCAGTTAAAATTTAACCTCTAACCTATTACTTTTATAAAAATTCATCCACCTATATATATTTTGTAAGAAATATTATTTTTGTCATTACTTTGTTTTCAATTTTAGTATTGTTTGCATGCTTTCAATTATTTAATTTTAGTTTATAGGATTTTAAAAAACTTTTTTAGGGGATTATCTGAGTTTGAACTTATAGGAGATGAACTTGTAGAATGACGATAGGTGTTTTATTATCTAAAGTATAATAGATTTTGAATTTTTAAATTCAAAGTTATGGATATGTGTTATATGTGTATTCAAGCAATAAAAAGGTCGCTAGCATTGAATTTTGTGTTAATAAAATTGTGATTTATGAGATATTTCTTAAAAGTTGAGATTTTTTTTTTTTAAATTAGAAAAATAAGAAATATTTACATAAAATAGCAACATTTTAATTTTTTTTATAGAGACGACTAAAAGACTTTCAGTATCTATCAGTAATATAACCGATAAAAATCTATCACTAACACGGATAGAACTATCAATATATATATATTTTTTAAATTATTTAACATTTTTTTCTATCGATAATTTTTTTCCCCTAAATTACATAAGGTGGGGTTTAAGTTGAAAAATCTTACATCTCAACTTTGAAACTTGAAAAATTTGGAAGTATCTTAGCATTATTTCTTAAAAATCAATAAATAACAAATATTTAAAAATTAAAATTTTTTTTTAAAAAAAAAAAAACCCTTTTAAACTCATCCATTAAAACAAATAAATAATACTTTGGAACTCTTTCCGTTTTGGCATATTTGTCAATGTCTTCAAATATTTTCGTCTTTTTACGACCTAAATATTTAGGCTAGCACTTAATGTATTTTTTTATTTTTTTTTTAATTATAGTCTGGAAATTGAACTATAAAATAATAACCTTCATTTCATATTATTAATTTATCGAAATTTTAATAAATTAATAATGGTTGAGAAATCTAGTTAATGAAAATTAATATGAATTTGTAAGACATATTTATTTACCTAATCTCTAATATATGATCATTTTATTATTTTCTTAGGTGCTCTTATTTCAGAGTGTTTGTTCTCTGATGCATTGGCCTTCTTAGATATGTCTTTAAAGGTTTACTTGGGTCGATCCATAGTTTGTTAATCTCGTTTGATGAGTAGTCCTTAACTATTGATCTTTTTGAAATAGTATACGACTTATTGATCACTCTCTCTCTTTTATCAACCTCAACTAATTGGTCTACTTGGATTTTTGGTTTGTTGATATTTTTGAAAATTCGATTAAAGTTTGTACAATTCAAACATTCTTAGCTTGTTTTTTAGGAGACTTTAGTATTAGAACACTTTTGGTTTTCAAATTTTTTAGAGGGTTCTTTTTTTCCCCATCTGAAGACAATTCAAACTTTACTTTGTCTTATATTATGCCTTTTGAACACCGAAAGAATGACAACTCTCTAATTTGTAAAATGTTATTGTGGATTCTATGCGCGACTTAGGCTCAACTGACTTTGGAGTTTTGGACTTAGTTGGTTTTTGGCATAAAACCTTTGAACTAAATTGCCACTCAATGATTTTAGATTTATTTCTTTTTTTTAAAAAAAAAAAAATGGAACGACAATAATTGACAATAAATGGAGCAGAGTAATAGCATTGGTGCCTCGTGGAAAACCTCTTGGAAAATCAAATCCATCGCAAGAGCTGAGATTTGTTTATGGGAAGTTATCAATGACTAAATCCAAACCCACTTAATACATGATGTTCGTTTTGCCTGAAGTTAAACGAGTACTTTTCTAGCTATGTTATGTGTTTGTGAAAGTTCTTTCAAAAAGTGTGGTGTGAACATTTTCCCACCTTGATCTTTAGTTTGCATTGTGAATAAGCCTAGGGTTGAGAAGTTCCAAGGGCTATTATTATTTTGTGGAATATCTGTTCCTAGTTTTAGTGAGTTTTCAAGAACAGCGAGAGCAAAGAAAGATGGTCCCTTCCCCTAGTTAGTCTTTAGAAGCTCAATACCAATACCTTTTGGTGCAACGAGAAGAAAAATCAATGAGTTGGGGTGGGTCGTTTGTGACTCTTGGGAATCTCCTGGATGCACAAGATACAAGCAATTTGACCGTGGATGACCTATCAAAGCTCTAGAAGGAGAGACCATCAGTGTTAGTTTGTATTAACTTCTCCAACTCATAACCTAGAGATTGCAACCCTTGATTGTGGAAGTTGATTTTGCAAATATCATTCATGTTCTCAATAAGTCGTCCGTTGATATTTCGTAAATGAAAAACATAGTTGATACCTCGTTTGTCTCATGCATCAGGTTAGTGTTTACTATTTTATGAAGTATAATCATTATTATAATCTTGTTGCTCACTCTCTACCGCATATTGTAACTAGTTTTGTTACTCAACCTTCATCATCTAGTTTGGAAGACCAACATTTAACCTATCTATCCAAAAACCTTAGCATAATCATATATCATTTGGAGATAATTTCGCCACAAAAAGAAGAAAAAGTGTGACCTCAAGTAGCAAAGCCATTAGGACCCACTGCCAAAGGACGTGGCCAATAACATACCAAAAAAAAAAAAAGGATTAAAGAAATAAAAAGGAAAGCCATGTTTTTCAGCCCCTAGTAAGTTGAGAAACGAGAGCAGGCCTTATTTTCCAGCCTCAATTGCCAAATCCTTCTCCCCTTCTCTCTCTTCATCACTCTCTCTAGCTAGAGAGAGAAGAGAGCCGGCCGGAGCAGAGCAGCCATGGAAATGGTAATGAGCTTCAACAGCTCCTCCTCATCCTCTTCCCCGTTGCTATACCCCAAGGTCAAACTCGGAAGAACCTTCACTCCACTAATTAAGCACCTTGATTGTCTGAGTTCCTCCTCCAGGACCTCAGTTTCATTGCCCAAACAAGCTCTGAAGTTTTGCTCGAAAACTCCAATTCGATGTCCGGTCAAATGCTCTGTCTCTCAAACCACAGAAGCTCGCACCGGTACCTCTCTCTACATTTCTTTTCTTTGTTCATTTATCGGCTGTTATAGTTTGGCGCGTGCACTTGAGTCTCAGGAAGATGGTTGACGAGAAGAGAGGAAATTACTCTCCAATTCTCGACCTCTGTATTTTTTATACTGCGGGCTGTCTTTTGAACGGTTAGAGTCGTAAAGTTTACGAATTAGGAAATTTGTATCGAAAATTCATATATAAAAATGTCAAGCTCTGTCAATGGACGATTTTCCCTGTAATTTACAGGTTTTGTGTTAGGTGATCAAGGCTGCTTAAACTTTAAATCTCATATTGGTCTTCAACCTCAGTCCAAAATGTATTACTAACCTTTCCTTTGGAATTTTCAATTTTCGGCTGATGTTTTTCCTCAGCGAAGAGCCAACTGATGAGGAGGCAAGATATAAGGAACATAGCAATAGTGGCTCATGTAGACCATGGAAAGACAACTTTGGTTGATGCTATGTTGAAGCAAGCAAAGGTAATACCCAAATAATAATTTATAATGTTTATTTTAAGGTGCGGGTGTTAATTATTCATTCTGTTATATTATGATTGTTATACGACTGCATGATTTCAAAATCATCAATGCTGTTTACTGCAACGTGATGCAATGATTGTGAACAAGAACCCTAAATATGTTGTACGTACCTGCTGGGTTATTATCGTCAATCATTTGATGTATTAGAGCTTCGAGCTAGAAATGAAGATGAAGGGCATTAGAAATCGCTCCATCAATTTTGTGAACATTCTCCTTTATTCTTCGCTGGTAGGCCAACCTTTCAAAAAACATGGAGAAATGCTTTGGGTTGATTTGATCAAAGCTTTCTTATGGGGCATTGGGCTAGAAAGGAATAACTGAATCTTCAACGAGTCCCTCCCTTGAGCAGATTCTGTGATCAAGTTTTTGGATTGGATCTTGGGTGATATAAATGTTTTTGTTATCATTAACTTATTATAGGTATTTCATGATGATTTTGATGATTTTGGAAGGCCTGTGATTTATTTGTTAAAAACAATATGAGAAATACTTGGCAAGAATCACTGACAGTAATAACGTCCAACCTAATGTGTATTTCATATTTTCAACTGTAGGTATTTCGTGACAACCAAGTTGTGAAAGAAAGAATAATGGACTCAAATGACTTGGAGCGTGAAAGAGGAATTACAATATTGAGCAAAAATACATCTATCACATATAAGGATACTAAGATTAATATAATTGATACTCCAGGGCACTCTGATTTTGGCGGTGAAGTTGAACGCATTCTCAATATGGTGGAAGGGATCCTTCTAGTGGTATTCTTCAACATATTCTACCTATTTGAAATCTCTGGTTCTATCTAGAAATTTATATTTTGGATATTTAGACAACTTCGTTAACTCTGTAACTAAATGTATTTTTCATTTGATTCCTTCGATAAAAAAACATATTGAGATTTAGTTCTTGAGGTTGATAAATAGTTCTATACGTTTCTAATGCTTCAAAGATTGACATTTTAACGCTTGAAGGTTTGAAAATAGATCAAAATGGTTTATGCCGTTAGTTACCGATGGAAATTCAGTGGATATTTTAATTAAATTAATATTCTTTATGTTGACATGTCAATTCAGCGTGTTGTGTGGTTTTCTTGTCACTTTCACTAACCTACTAAACAAAAAAGTCACCTGAGAGGCTTATCTCACTCTAGTTTTGTATCTAGCCAAATTTTTCTGATGGTGTCAAGTCAGTGGAGAGTTGAAGAATTGATAGAGTGATTACAAATGAGTTAAGATGGTAAGGTTGCATGTACTTTGGTTTCAAGGGACAGAGGAGGAAGAAGCAGAGGGTGGGGGTGGCGGGGAGTCAGTTGAGACAGGGGATAGATAACCAATTGTTAAATCTAGATGTTTAACTATTTATAATCTGTTAACTTGCCACCAAATGAAAACTAACCACTATAAATTTAATAACTTCTTGCAGCTTCATCATAAGTTATTGTGAGATGAGTCAAAATTTTGCCTCTAGATGACCTGTTTTAAACTTTTTGTCCTCTTTCCCATTAATTGAATATATGATGTAGTCCTGACAATAATATATTTTCAAACATGTTTCTAATTTTGATCTCCTTGCCCTTTCTTGTCTTTTTCTTTGTATTTATCTAGGTAGATTCTGTTGAGGGTCCAATGCCACAAACAAGATTTGTGCTTAAGAAGGCTCTTGAATTTGGGCATGCTGTTGTGGTCGTGGTCAACAAGATTGATAGACCTTCAGCTCGACCAGATTATGTCATCAATTCAACTTTCGAGCTCTTCATTGAACTGAATGCTTCAGATGAGCAGGTATGTTTACAATATTTGAAGTCATGGGTAATGACTTTATACCTATGCTTGGAAGAAAAAGATATACTATAAGTAAAGGTTATAATAATGCAACAGAAATTATGGCAGAGAAAAGAATATTACAAGTTACAAGACAACAACCAATCTTTTGAAATTAACATCGTTAACGGAAAGCTTTATATATTTGAGCAGCATTAAAGGATAATGTTCACATGAACTTAAGAGTAAAGAATACTTGATTTATAAAAACATTCCATGTTTGTTTACAAACTTTATAATATTGGAGCAGCGGAGATTTTTGAAAATCATCAATGGAAGTCCTAAATGAGATTCACCAGTAGTGGGAAAATGCACACGATCTGACGAATAAATGAACATTTGATGAATGTTTCATTTCATTATTTCTGATAATGTAAGCAACAGCCTTTTTTCATTCCAACTTTTGTTGGTTCAGTGTGACTTCCAAGCGATTTATGCTAGTGGCATTCAAGGTAAGGCTGGATTATCCCCTGAAAAATTGGCAGAAGATCTTGGACCACTTTTTGAGTCTATAATCAGATGCATCCCCGGACCACGAATTGACAAAGATGGTGCATTGCAAATGCTTGTAAGTGATCTTTCTTCTGATTGTTTTTGTTTACCTTCAATAATTTAATTGATTTGCACTGTGAAGAACCGTGAGAACTTTATTTTATGGTGTATTACTTTCTTATGGATAATAAAAGAACTTTTCAAACTTAGTTTTTTTTTTTTTTTTTTTTAAAATGATAATATTCCTAAATAAGAAAAATATGAATTCAATTTCTGACTTTTCTCATTGTTCAACGTAAAAACAAAAAATTGTTCCATCTCGTTGGTTTTTGAAATATTTAACTTTTATTAATCTAAGTTTCACACTTGTCATAAAAAACTTCGTTTAAGCCACTGACATTATATCCTTTCTCTCTCTCTCTATTTTCCCCCTCCACCCCTCCCCCCAACTCTTAATCCTTCCAGTTTCCACCATATATCTTAAACTTTATGACGAGTCCATTAAATGCAATTTGTGCACATTTTGTGCCTTAAGTTCATGTTTCAGTTTGTGATTATGCACTTACGTGACATCCTTAAAGATACAACAAAGGTGATAAACACAGACTTCTCAATTCTCCAGATTTGTCAAATCTTAGTTTAACTCTTTTGACTTGCATTTTTCATTCTCCTAAATATATCTCAATTTTAATGTGAACTTCTTATCCTAGGCTACAAATATTGAATATGATGAGCACAAAGGAAGGATAGCCATTGGCCGACTGCATGCTGGAGAACTGCAAAAAGGAATGGATGTGAAGGTTAGTACACTTTGCAGGTTGAACTAGACTTACAAGCATTCTGCTTTCTATAGGGTTGCTTTTCCATTTCATAGTAGAGGTTTCTGAAGCAACCTGTTTTTCATGCTATTATTTGGAATATATGGTTAAAAATGAATAGAAAAATATTTAAGGATGTAGAGGTCTTTTGGGACGAGATATATGATTTGTCTTATTTTAAGACTATTTGGGCTTCTATGGCTCTACCACCTTTTTTCTCTTTTTGTTGCCAGTACTTGATAAAGTTCTTTCTTAATGGTTGGCATGGCTCCTCTTCTTATAATTTAGGGCTCTTTTCCTTGAATAGAATTTTCGAATCTTCTAAGATTAATTCAAAGGGGAACTTCTGGTTTATCTCTCTTTGGCTTCTTCCTGGAGTTCTTTGATAGGAAAAATTTATTTGTTCTGTCTATTTTGATAACAAGTGGGGTGTGGCTGCACCATTTTTCATTTGATTAAGGCTAATTGGGAAGAGCGTCTGTTTAATATTCTTTGGCTTGAGTTAGGACTGTCTTGTCTCCCCCCTTTCCTTTTGTATTTCTCTCTTTAAATGAAAGTTTGGTTTCTTACCTTCTTTTGTCTTTCTTTTTTAGGTATGCACAACTGAAGATGCTTGTAGATTTGCAAGAATTAGTGAGCTTTTTGTATATGAGAAATTCAGTAGGGTCCCTGTGGAGAAGGTGCAAGCTGGTGATATATGTGCGGTTTGTGGAGTTGATGATATTCAGGTAAAAATAAATTATGTTTTTGCAAAACTCTTGTTGTAGTGAAATTTGTTGTTGTTGTTTTCACTATCCTTATCGTGGATTATCCTGTGTTCAGATTGGTGAGACAATTGCTGACAAACAATATGGTAAACCATTACCTGCTATTAAGGTGGAGGAACCAACAGTAAAGATGGCTTTCGCAATTAACACTTCTCCATTTGTTGGTCGTGAGGTATGTCTAAATGAAACTACCAGAAGTCCTAAATTGTCGTCCCTTTTGACAAATTACATATCTATATATTTGTGAAGAAGCTAATTTCATTGAATAAATTAAATTACAAAAGGGAGGGGGACGAAAAGCAGAGCCTCAAACTAAGGGAGATTGCAAAAAGTTCTTCCAAGTGGCACAAAGAGAACTTACACTATAATTCTTATCCAAAAAAATAAGAAAATAAATAATAAAGAACTTATACTGTAATTATAAAAGGAATATCATCACCGTAGAGTTGGAAACTTTATTAGGGTATTAAGGATATATTAGTCATTGAGTAAGAGTTAGTAGGAGTTGGTTACATATATATATAGAGAGAGGGTGGTTCCATGAGAGTGGTTCTAAAGACGGATGAGTGATTTCTTTGCTGTGAAGATGGTCGGAAGTTCAGAACCAATCTATAAATCTTTCTAGGAGCAAGTATTCATGTCATAACCAATTGAACATTTGATCATAGATATCTTTGAGAACATAGATAGCATGAGAAGGTCCTCTAGATTGGAGAGATATAGTAGTACTTGACCAGTGACTGTCTTACATTTTCTTGCAATGACCTTCCACCAAAAATCTTTTTCTAAACGAAATCTCCAAAGTCATATTTGAAGTGGAAAGTAATTTCTAGATTTAAGAGTGATTTCTAGGAAAGAAAGTGCCTATACCATGACCACCAAAATCAATGGAATAACCAGTTAACTACCTCTTTTGAGCACCTTCCGATAGAAAATCCTTTAAAAATCTTCGATTTGATACCTTTTGTAGACATAGCCGAGAGAGACGCAATAAGTTGGAGAGTAGCTTGGATGAGAATAAGTCTACCACCCTTAGAAAGGGAAGAGTTCTTCCATTTTTTATGCGTATAAATGATGGAAGCCTAAAGGCTTGTTGTCCAATCTCCCCAACATGGAGGATAGAATCGTGAGGAACTTCCTCTTGGAAGGAGCTAGGTCTAATGGAAGCCGCCATTTAAGTAGGATGGAACCTAGGTACCTTGGAGTTGGAAAAACTAATGAAAAACTAAATGAGTCTCTTGTTATCAAATGGTTATGGGGGGAAAGTCATTCAAAGAAGCCGCCACAATTTAGTTGCCTCACAATAACCGTTGGATGTAAATTTGAAATTCTTCATGCCCTCTAATAACCATTGGATGTAAATTTGAGGAACGTTACGATTTCTCTTTTATACATCCAACAGTACAAAATTGTAAGCCACATTATGGCAGCCTCTTCGAATATTATAGGGTGTTGATGATACTGGAAAGTTTTTATTACCATGTTAGAAAATCAACTCCTTTTGTTTTTGGCATAGAGTGAGATTCTTGTTTACTATCTAAAAAAAATGTCTCTTTGTCTCTTTGGAGTACATGTGCTGCATATAGATCAGCAGTTGAAGGATATAAAAAACCTCGTGTCTGTCTAAATTACAACTTGATAAAAAACGTAAGGCTCAATATGTGTTGTTAATTTGAATTGCAGGGCAAGTATGTAACTAGTAGAAACTTAAGGGATCGTCTCTATCGGGAGCTTGAGCGTAATTTAGCAATGAAAGTTGAAGATGGTGAAACAGCAGATACGTTCATTGTTAGTGGTCGCGGTACTTTGCACATCACAATACTTATAGAGAACATGTAAGAATTTCTTATGAAGGACGGTCTTCCACCATTTCCTGTATATGTCCTCTAATGACTAATATTCATTTTAGGCGGAGGGAAGGATATGAATTTATGGTGGGACCTCCTAGAGTTATCACCAAAAGGGTGAATGACCAATTGGTGGAACCGTATGAGGTAAGTTTCTGATTGTTATTTGATGCAGTCCACTGTTAATTTTTTAAGTTTTAAGTTTTGTAGTTTTTACAGGCTTTAAAAATAGTTGATATTGGAATAGAATACTCTCTTTTAAGAATGGTTTTCAGGTTTTTTAGAATAAAATTTCAGTGAAAACATATTTGGATAACTATTTAAAAAGTTATTATTATTTTCCTTATGTTTAACTTGGGCATGTTTCTCTGCTCATGTATAAGTAGAACATGCCCTTTAGAAAACACAGACATTTTTTTCCAAAAGAGAAATCCAATTAAGATAAGGATTTCAAAATGCTGAGGCCATTAAATATGTCTAGGATTGTAATTAACCTATAAAGTCTGATAGTTTATCAAATCCGAAAACTGAAATCTAGTAATAGCATAGTATATAATATACATTCAAAGCTTATCTTTGGCTTTTTATTGTAATCCTGCCTTGTACACATTTGACTTGAAGATAGGAAAAAAGAAACGTTCATTATGAAATTCATTAAGAATGAATCTAAAAGTTAGATTGTTTAAGCATTTACTTTTATTTTAATACAATTTCCATATGAAGCTTTGTTTTGCATCCAGTCTTCTTACATGCAAGTAATTTGACTTTTGAAAAGTATAGCTTACTGTCTAACATTTGATTGAATTATATCAGTGGCTTTCATAATCATAACTAAGTAAAATTACCATGTAGATTGCCACTGTGGAGGTACCAGAAGAACACATGGGAGCAGTAGTAGAATTGTTGGGCAAGAGGCGTGGACAGATGTTTGATATGCAGGGAGTTGGGTTTGTAGACCTCTCTTTGCTTTCCTATTCCCCCAACCAAAAAATTTGGCATGGTAGATTTGATTTGATTAATATTTTCAACAATATATGTTTTACGTGTTGATGATTAGAGAACTAGTGGGTTGACTAATGTAATGCTTAAGTTGAGTACATAAAGACAATCAAGAAGACTTGCCGTAGTGTCATGAGCTTAGTTTAATGTTCCCAAGTTGGTAACATTCAGTTATCTTATTTAAACGAGTCAACTCATTTCTAAAACTCTTTCTAGGAGATGCTTAGTATCATAAATTGAATAGAAGACGATGGCATAGTGTTGCTGTTGCAGCCACTAACTAATCCACGTACATATTTACATTCTGATGATATTGAATAATGTATATACTATGCTAAAGGATATTTTATCACTTTTTGAAAAATTATTCATGAATCAAGTACATTTTCTAGGAGCGTTCTTCTATATATAATGAGGAAGGGTCATAGTTGATTTTACTTTTGTTACTAAGATGAATTCTTCTAATTTTTATCAATATCTCTCTCCAGGTCAGAAGGGACAACTTTTTTGAGATATAAGATTCCGACTCGGGGTCTTCTTGGATTGAGAAATGCAATTTTAACAGCTTCACGTGGTACTGCAATTCTCAACACAATATTTGATTGCTACGGACCCTGGGCTGGTGACATTCACACTCGTGATCAGGGTTCACTGGTAATTTAATTATTTCATTGCTTGAAATATTTTGATTAATTATTGCTTGAAATTTTTGGGGTGTATTCGTTCCGTGTGATTTGCACAGTAGAATGTTGAAAAGTTTTCTTGTCACCTCCCTTGTGTTTTCTAGGCCTTCTTGCACTCAAATCATTTAATGAAAGTGTTGTTTCTCTTGCTATTTACAAAGAAAACTGGTTTAAGTGTTATGCTTGAACTCAAATCTTTTTAGTGGAAGTGTTAGCTGGGCGTATGCATTTTTGAATGTCCGTTTTCATTAAATAAATAAATAAATTATGGCTGTAAGAGACCTTGTGAATTAATGCCTGCGTTTTAGGCATTAGGAAAGTTGTCTCACTTTTCCCTCCATGTATCTTTAGTCTTTTAATATAGTTTGAATTATATTTTATTTCTCTGAACTTGATTCATTAATTTCAATATTTTGTATTACTTTCAAATGTTTTGTTTTGGTTCCTACAATTTGTATAAAAAATTATTTAGTCACCGTTATTTTTTCTTCAATCATTTAACTAGAACTTTACACATTTGGAAACTTGACACTTAATTTATCTCGCGTGGTTTGGCAAATGTTTGATTAGTAAATGAATAAAAGATATAAATAGATCAAATCTCTGTTAGATAATTTTGGCAAGAAATTTTATTTACCAAAATACAAAAACATAAAAATTTAAGTACAAAAATAGGATTTAAACCTCTGAACATAACTTATTTCCAACTTTTGCAATTGCAATGCTATCAGTATCACTCAACCATATTTTCTCTTTTGAATTTATGATTAGGGATATGTAAATGAAAATGCACATATTATTCTTCCGACTCGTCGGGAAAAAAAAAATAACGCCTGATGAAGCTGATGCGAATGAATTTTCAGGTTGCTTTTGAGGAAGGCACAACAACTTCTTATGCCCTTGCTAGTTCACAGGAGAGAGGGCAAATGTTTGTGAGTCCTGGCGTAGATGTTTACAAAGGTCAAATTGTTGGAATTCATCAACGCCCTGGGGACTTATCCCTTAACGTGTGCAAGAAAAAAGCTGCAACAAATGTACGTTCCAACAAAGAACAAACAGGTGACAACAACTCGATTGCCTCAATCTTTTTGTTTTCAATGTTTGGGTTTGAGTTTCACTTCTGCTTTTTGCACTAGTTTTTGTTTATTCACTCAAAATATATACTGCACTTAGAATGCTCCTCACCTGCCACTATTACAAACTCCTCTCTTAGGGTACTATTAATCAAATGCTTTTGGTCAATTAGAAACACAATATTTGATTACATAATCAATAATTATTCTGAAAATTATGAAGACAGGTTAAAAGCAGCTTAAAATGCTTACAGAAGAAACTCTTCCTTGGTATTCTTAAAAGGAGGTGTGGGCTGGACTAACGAGTTGGAGTGTAGTAGTACACTCCACTCTTTGGTCAAAGGGGTTCATAGGCCCCTTGACTAAAAAACATTGACTCCTTACACTGTGGGTTCCACAACTTCACAACTCCGCTCTTTGTCTAAAACAACCTCAAAGTGTCTATAGAGAACAAATATGTTAAAATATTATTTTTGTCCCTATACTTTTGAATACATATCCCATTTTAGTCCTTATAGTTTGTAATTTTCAAATGTCCAAATATATATGTTATTTCTGTATATCTTAAAAATAGTCTTCATGGTTAGTTTGAAGTTAATTTTTATTGAATTTGTTAAAATAATAATAATAATAATTTTCATTGAATATGGAAAGCTAATGGAGACTAATTTGTTTTTGGAAAAGTTAACTATTATAACCTAACACTAGGGATTAAATTTAAGCTTTATTGAAAGTCAGGGACTTAATGTAGACATTTGAGACTACAAGGACTACTAAAATAGAACAAGTTCCAACATACATGGACTACAGTGATACCTACTTTAACTTTATAAATATACTAGAGACTCTAGAATAATCATTCTACATTCATTTTAGAAAATATGAGATCAACTTTACACTCCATAATTTTGCCTTTTGCAGTGGTTCTTGATACCCCATTGGATTATAGTTTAGATGACTGTATCGAGTACATCCAAGAAGATGAATTGGTTGAAGTCACTCCCTCGAGCATCCGAATGTGCAAAAATGCAAAAATGATGAAGAAAACAAGGTAGATATCCGTTATTGAGAAACTTCATCGTGCAAAAACTACGGTTATGACGCCATTACCAAAGCCATACTTCGAAATCGTAAGCTTTCACAGAGCTTCTTAGTCAATACTAAATTGCTTAAGCGTCAAAGCTTCCATCCACAATAGTCTATTATTTGTACATAAGAGAAGACAAGACACTAGAGTTGTATACCATCCAAAGTGGTTATTCATTGGTAGAAACTAGAAAGTGAACCAGGCTTCTTTTTCCCTTATAATTGATGTAATTTTGACCTTTTCTTCTATTATTATTATTATTATTATTATTATTATTATTTTGGGGTGGGCTCTTGCTTGGAGGTTTCTTTAGCTCCAATCATATCAAATCAGTCTATTGTTACTTTTGATATGCATGATCATTTGCACGCAATGTTTTGTTTTGTTTGTTTTTGCTTACTTTACAACATGAGTATTAAATTAATTTCATAAAGTATTGATAGTTACTAATGCAGTTCTTATGATTTGTGATTAGTTGTAGTTTAGTTCTATAGTTTTGAAATCTTAACTTGGTTTTAGTAAATTTGTTGGATCTTCCAAATTATTCATGGTGTCATGTGTCATCTAAGGTCGATAGTCTTTATTAGCTGCATAACATATTTTCTTTGAACGGGGTAGAAAAAAGGATTGAGTTGATTTCTAAGCAACACATTTTGACATTTTTAAATTTATCTATTAAACATGAAAATTAAAGAACTTATTAGATATGATTTAAGTTCATAGAGGACTTGATGGAGAAACTGAATGTAATTTAAATTTCCTTTTATCAAGTAGAACTTTATTTTATTTTATTTTATTTTTTATGTTGACAAATGTAGGGTGGATCAAGTCTCTAACCTCGAGGTATATATTTGATATCAGTTGAGCCATACTCGTTTTGATTCAAGTAGACTTTATGTAAGGTTGTTGGGACAAATGATCTATTAGGCCATGTTTACTCTAATGAAAATGTAATAAATCAACGGTAAAGAGAAAATGGGTTCCATTTGATGACCTTTGGTGTTGTGTACTCTGTTCTACACCCATACTAACATTTGGGATTCACTTCTAAATCTATAAGAAAAAATGTGAACTAATTAATGAGTGGAGAGGTCAATTCAATTGCGTTTAGAAATTACGTCGTATCGTTATCGTTACCGTTACGTTTATTGTTACTGTTTCAAAAGAAAAATTATAAATTTTGACACTTTTATTGTTATTGTTACTATTATTGTTACCGTTTGACCCTCAAAGGTAAAGGTAACGATAATGGTAGTAATAGTAAGTTTAACCAAATTCATAATTTTAATTAAACTCAATAAAAAATAGTCCAATTACATTTGCGATTGTGACCCATTACGATTGATTTATTAATGGAATTTCATTACGATTACACCAACTTTTATTACAAATTGGCAAACATGGCCTTATTGTATAATATATCTTTTTTATTAATGTTTTCTCCTCTAATTCACGAAATTGATTGGACTCCAATTATTATTTACAATTTTTTCTAAAAAAAATTCAACAAATTTAAAACCAAATAAACAAAAGATAGAAAAAAGTTTGTCTTTAAATCTAGATTGGCAGTAAAATGTCCAGGTTGACAAAAAAATAACAAAAAAATTAGTAGAGAGCTGTTTCATAAAAAGTTTTTGAAAAGCCTACTTTTTTCTTCTCTGCCTTATTTTTCTTTGAAATTGAATTGATTAAGGACAAGTACTCTCCAAATATTTCTTATAATGATATAATATTGTTCTCCAAAAGATCTAGTGTTATCGAGATAGTTGTTTTCACTTATATATTAAGGAGCTTTATCTTATCTAAGGCAACG